>NC_086445.1:766064662-766712162 GCF_028390025.1 Pseudophryne corroboree
AGGAATGGTTGAAGACCACTTCAGATACCTGGGCGAGGGAAGTCGTCTCTCGAGGTTACGCCATACCCTTCAAGAATCATCCCCCGCTGTGGTTTTGCCTGACAGATGTGCCTCTGGATCCGGCAAAAGCAAACACATTGCACTCGGTGGTACATTCCCTCCTGACCACAGGAGTGGTAGTACAGGTGCCTCTGGCTCAGAGAAGCAAGGGGTACTATTCACCGCTGTTTCTAGTCCCGAAACCGAACGGGTCCTTGCGGCCCATTCTCAATCTGAAGTCCTTGAACAAGCATGTGCGGGTCTCCAAGTTTCGTATGGAAACTCTGCACTCTATTGTTCTGGTCATGGAGCCTGGGGACTATATGGTCACCCTGGACATACAGGATGCCTACCTGCATATTCCTATTGCGTTTTTTTCATCAACAGTACTTGCGGTTTGCGGTGGGCAACCTTCATTAGCAATTTCGGGTGTTACTCTTTGGTTTGACATTGGCTCCCCGGGTTTTCACCAAAGTAATGGCGGTCATGATGGCTACACTCTGCCGCCAAGGGGTCAGGATCCTACCATAATTGGACAATTTGTTGATCCTGGCAAATTCCCCAGAAATTCTCCTGTGTCATCTCGATCTGACGGTCCAGTGCATGAAAGCCCACGGGTGGCTAATCAACTGGAAGAAATCCTCCCTGGTTCCTGCTCGGAGCATGTTACACCTGGGAACGTTATTGGGCACTCACAACCAACGGTTGTCCCTGTCTCAGGAGAAAATCCTGAAGATTCAGGCCAGGATTCGATGCTTTCAATCTCGTCCGCAAGTGTCGATACATTTGGCAATGCAAGTGCTAGGTCTCATGGTGTCGGCTTTCGACATGGTAGAGTATGCTCAGTTCCACTCTCGCCCTCTGCAGAAGTTAATTCTGGCTGATTGGGATGGCCTGCCTCACCGGATCAGATCTCACATGATCTCATTGTCTCCGGATGTCCGCCTGTCACTGAGTTGGTGGCTGCAGGACCAACAATTGAGCCTTCCCTTCTGGATATCCGACTGGGTCCTTCTGATGACAGATGCCAGTCTGAGAGGTTGGGGCGCGGTGTTGGAACAACACTCTCTTCAAGGTCGGTGGACCAAGGAGGAGTCTCTACTCCCGATAAATATTCTGGAACTGCGGGTAGTGTTCAATGCGTTGACAATGGCCCAGCATCTAATACAGAACAGACCTGTTCAAGTACAATCGGACAACGCCACCACAGTGGTGTACATCAATCATCAAGGTGGCACTCGAAGCCGCATGGCAATGAGGGAAGTATCACGGATTCTTCAGTGGGCAGAACGCCATCTGCCGGCCATATCCACAGTGTTCATTCCAGGCGTCTTGAACTGGGAAGTGGACTATCTTAGTCGTCAGGACGTACACGCAGGAGAGGGGAGCCTCCATCCGGAGGTATTTCAACTTCTCGTGGACACGTGGGGCCTTCCAGATGTGGATCTGATGGCATCTCGACACAATCACAAGGTTCTGGTCTTCGGAGCAAGGACAAGGGATCCTCAAGCTGCGTTCGTGGATGCTCTGGCAATTCCATGGAACTTTCAGCTACCGTACGTGTTCCCTCCAGTGTCACTCCTGCCCAGAGTAATACGGAAGTTCAAGCAAGAAGGAGGAAACCTGCTTCTGGTCGCTCCAGCGTGGCCAAGACGGCACTGGTTCTCCAATCTACTGGGTCTCTCATGGGATCGTCCCCTTCTACTTCCACAACGACCAGACCTCCTTGTTCAGGGCCCTTGTATTTACCAGGATTTGGCCCATCTGGCTGTGACGGCATGGCCCCTGAGGCTTCCGTCCTGAGGTCCAAGGGTTTTTTTGAGGCGTTCGTTCAAACTATGTTGAAGGCCCGTAAGCCGGCTTCTGCTCGGATCTACCATAGGGTCTGGAATGCTTACTTTACTTGGTGTGCGTCTCACAATCATGACGTTTTCAAGTTTAGTACCGCCAAACTATTGGCCTTTCTACAACAGGGCCTAGACTTAGGTTTGCGTCTGGCCACCCTCAAGATTCACATTTCTGCCTTGTTGGTTTGGTTTCAGAGAAAGATTACCACCCTACCTGATGTCCATACATTCACTCAGGGTGTGTTGCGGATTCAGCCTCCTTATGTGCCGTCTGTGGCCCCTTGGGACTTATCAGTGGTTTTGGAGGCCTTGCAAGTGTCTCCTCTTGAGCCTCTTGCCTCTGCTGACCTTAAGTGGCTTTCCCTTAAGGTCCTATTCTTGCTAGCTATTGCTTCAGCTAGAGGGTCTCGGACTTGGGTGCCTTATCCTGTAAATCTCCCTATTTGATTTTTCACCATGACCGGTGTTATTTGCCCAAGGTGGTGTCTTCTTTCCACCTTAACCAGGAGATTGTGGTTCCGGCCTTTATTTCTCTTGAATTGTCTCCCAAAGAACGATCTTTGGATGTGGTATGGGCTCTCCGTATCTATGTGAAGAGAACTTCCTCCATTATGAAATATAATTCTCTTTTTGTATTGTTTGGTTTAACAAATGTGGCTGGCCTGCTTCCAAGCAGACTCCGGCTAGATGGATTAGAACAGTGATTTCACATGCTTATGTACAGGCTGGTCGTCCAGCTCCTGCTACCATTAAGGCCCATTCTACTCGGTCAGTTGGACCTTCTTGGGCGGCACACCATGGTGCGACCCTTGAACAGTTGTGCAAGGCAGCTACGTGGTCCTCTGGGAAAACATTTATAAGATTCTATGCCTTCGATACCGCCGCTTCCCAGGATGCTTCCTTTGGACGCCGGGTTCTTGTGCCCGCTACAGTGCATCCCCTCCCTTAAGGAACCTCTTTAGGACATCCCCGATGTGAATCCTTGTGGAGCCCAGTGTACCCCGCAGCAGAAAATGAGATTTATGGTAAAAACTTACCATTGTTAAATCTCTTTCTGCGAGGAACACTGGGCTCCACAAGGTGCCCACCCTGACGCACTTAGCTTCTTTGGGTTGGTATTGGCATAGCCACTGACACCCTCTCCTGTGGTGAGTGTGTAGTGTACTTGGCTACGAGCGGTTGTCGTCTCTGGTACCTGCTACTGAGTTGTGCTGGTTAACGAAACTGAGCTCCCTGTGCATGGAGGCAGGGTTATAGAGGAGGCGGCGCTGAGCATCTTGGGAACAGTCAAAAGCTTTGAGCCTGTTGGTGCCTCGGATCAAGATCCTACTCTACACCCCGATGTGAATCCTTGTTTTTACCATAAATCTCGTTTTTGTGACTACACACACACTGTCATTTGCTTGTAATAATTTGTGACACTAAATGGATATCGTGTACATATAAATCATACAGATGTAGATACTCTGATCATTGCTACTGCTGAGCCATACAAATAGCGCACGTCAGCGAAATAAGGCATGATAAGGCACTAGAGCAGTGTTTCCCAACCGCGGTCCTCAAGGCACACTAATAGTCCTGGTTTTAGTGATATCCAGGCTTGAACACAGGTGACTTAATTAGTACCTCAGTTATTTTGATTTAACCATCTGTGCTGAAGCCTGGATATCACTAAAACCTGCACTGTTGGTGTGCCTTGAGGAACACGGTTGGGAATGCCTGCACTAGAGGATCCACAGCATGCACTGCGCAGCTTCTCCACTGGGTGGTGATTGCTCCACTAATGAAAACTACAGTTCTGAATAGCAGCAGATGGATATGGAACTACAGAATACTGTACAATGTATTAAGCCCTGCCAAGCGGGCCAGTGCACAGTAAATACAGTAGTCCTTTTTTTAATACAGTCATACTGCATGGTGGACTACGAAATCACCGGAACAGCAGACAGTGACAATATGCCTTACAACTGAAAGCTCCCCTGGTGCTCTCTATAAAGTGATCCCTACATTAAATAGAAATGTGAACATAGAAAAAGGATTTGCTCTCCGACTAATACAAAGAAAAGCAAGTTCAAACTTCTACACAGCTCTCTTAAAAAAAGAAAATCATTACAAGGAGTGATAGAGTTGGGATACACAGCACAATAAAAAAAAAAAACAATGATCGACATCACTATGTCGCTATTGTCGATGGTTACCATGCCTGTGTAGCTAGAGTTTGATTACTTGTAATGATCTGTTTGAATTGAACTGATTGTGCATCTCCGACGCACACAACTAGCAATACCTTTTATTCATTGCTATGCTAATAGGATGCACAAGCAGCTGCTGCTGATTGATAAAATGTGGCATGCCTATATTCTGTGTGCGAGTGTGGCTGTATCTGCATACGAGATGCTACGTTACAGTGATTTCCAGGAGAACACTGTAACGTAGTATTTCCTATGCAGATACATCCGCATTCTCACACTGAATATAGGGGGTAATTCCAAGTTGATCGCAGCAGGAATTTTTTTAGCAGTTTGGCAAAACCATGTGCACTGCAGGGGAGGCAGATTTAACATGTGCAGAGAGAGTTAGATTTGGGTGTGGTGTGTTCAATCTGCAATCTAATTTGCAGTGTAAAAATAAAGCAGCCAGTATTTACCCTGCACAGAAACAAAATAACCCACCCAAATCTAACTCTTTCTGCACATGTTATATCTGCCTCCCCTGCAGTGCACATGGTTTTGCCCAACTACTAACAAAATTCCTGCTGCGATCAATTTGGAATTACCCCCATAGGCATGCCACATATCATTTTAATCAGCAGAGTCTGGTTGTACATCCTGTTTGCATATTGATGCATATAAGACATGCAACTGTGATAAGACAGGATTATATGTACACATTTGAATTTAAAAGGAACAAGAATGAATCAGTGTGGATGTGAATAGGAATCTCATTCATGGTTATATTTATTGCACTGAATACACGGACAGTGCCCGACATAGCACGTGGACCCTCTGTGCATCAGGACTATTCAATATAACAATATATCAGCAATGTCCTTAATTTATTTATTATTTTATTTTTTGTTTAAAAAATAAAGGTACCTATTACTTAGTAAACTTGTAAGAGTTTTTCTCCACTATTAGATATGGAGAGGATGTAAACTATGCCCCATTCCTTCAGACTAATATACTTGTAAACAGTCATCCCCTGGGTCCTTAGTCATCTCTACCACATACCTATTGTATCATCTATACTTGTGATGTGATGCAGTCAGCATCCCGGCAGTCGCGATGCTGGTGGTCAAGTGACCGACGCCGGAATCCCAACACCACTTGGACACCTGGCACTGGAACACCGACCACTGACAACCCAAAGGGAAGTATCGGGGGGACTATTAGGGCATGGCCCAGGGAGTTTGTCTGTGTGTGTGTTATGGTTACCCGTAGCTGCCACCCTCCACCCAAGTCTTAGCCCTAGCTGCCACCCCCACTATCTTAGCCCTAGCTGCCACCCCAGGTGGGTTAGGATTAGAGTAGGGGCAGGGAATGGGTAATTTACCCCATTCCCTGTCAGCATTCTGAATGTCAGGTTGCCGATGTTGGTCATGTGACCACCAGCCTCCCGACAGCTGGGATTGGGTATCACACCACTTTTGACAACTGATAACTAGCTTCAACAGAGCAGAGATCCGATGCACTAACTGAAATGACAGATAATCAATGCTTATACGTAGTCAGGGATACGGTGGGCACCAGCCACCACAGTGTGCAAAACCGTCCTAAATGTCAATCGGAGTCTCATTCTAAATACAGAAATAGATAAGTATAAATCAAGTGAGGCCATGGTATATACTAAAAAACAGCATTAAAGGGCATGTCTGATGTCTCCAATTGTAATGGTATACACACAATGGCCCTCATTCCGAGTTTATCGCTCGTTATTTTCCTTCGCATCGGTGCGATTTTCCGCTAACTGCGCATGCGCAATGTTCGCACTGCGGCTGCGTCAAGTAAATTTGCTAAGAAGTTTGGTATTTTACTCACGGCATTACAAGGTTTTTTCTTCGTTCTGGTGATCGGAGTGTGATTGACAGGAAGTGGGTGTTTCTGGGCGGAAACTGGCCGTTTTATGGGTGTGTGTGAAAAAACGCTGCCGTTTCTGGGAAAAACGCGGGAGTGGCTAGACACATAAATTACACTAAACAAAAAAAACAAAATAAAATAAGACAAAACAAAAAACTCTGCTGCAGGTGCATATTAGATGAAAAAACTAAACAATATTAATTAAATTAGATCAATATGAGGAACTCATCCGTATCAGTACAAAAAAATGCCTTACGGGTTTGCTTCATTGAGTCCTTGTGGGGTGATAGTCCCTAGTTCAAAGATCCACCTTGATTCTTGTTGCTTTAGCTTTAATTCCCTATCCCCTCCAGGAATAGAAGGAGGAATATGGTCAATCAGCATGCATTTAAGGCTCGATATAGAATGTTTGTATTGTAGCCAATGTTTTGCTCTCGGCTTATCTGTTTTGTTTGTCTCAAGTGCCTGCCGGATGGAATAGCGATGGTTAACCATCCGTTCTCGAAAACAACGCGTCGTAAGTCCAACATAATAAAGCCCACATGGGCATATAATGATGTAAATAACAAACTCAGACAGACATGATAACTTATGCTTGATAGTGATCTGTTTTCCACTGTGCGGAGGTGCAAATGAGGATCCGCTGGTATAGACCTACAAGTCGTACAGTCAGGACAACGAAAGCAGACTATTTTTCTCCTTGTCAACCACGTTGAGTTGGTTTTTTCGTCTGAGTACAACACAGGAAGTGATTGTGGGTGTGTCTGATGGTCTCTAATTGCTGATGGTATAAATACTGTATTTCTGTGTGTGAGCTGGCTGGACATGCTGCTTCTGGTGTCCTGTTGTTTGCAATACCTTTTGGTGTCTTGACAAAGATCATTTGGATATGATTTAAATGTCGACTTGATGATGTGGTAATAAATGACCTCTGACCTTTTTAAAAAAAATGGTGAGTGTCCTCTTTTACAAATAACTATCTATTGGAGGTAACTGTTCCTTGGAGTGGAGCACCATCTGTTTGGATCCTAGATGTGCAGCTGAGTGCGGATGCCCACAGAATTATATAGTATATATATATATATATATATATATATATACATATAGCTCCATGTAAGAAATGGCACTCAGAGTCGGCGTTATCAGCAAAGAACAAAACTGTATTGAAGTTGAGTACTTTCGGGGACAGCACCCCGTCCTCAGAACCTTACAGCAGATGAGACAGATACAAAAAATGACACACTCACCCACAATTTAAACCCCCTGGCTCCAATCCGCTCCGTTCAAGCCTCCTGCGCTACAGCTGGCGACCGTGGCTGGGACCCGGCAAGCGTGACGTCCATCCGACGGAAGTGGTCACGTCGTCATGGACACCCACAGGCTTGCGTGCCACCCAGGGCAAGCAGCCTGCGTTCCAAAACGTCCGGCCTCTCTCGCGGCTGTCACTGCACAGCCGGTCACGTTACTGCAGCAATCACAGCGCTGATCACGGGGGTTTCGGACAGGAGATAGATAGTGCCCTGCACCCGAACATATACATAATAGTGACGTATATCAGTACAAAAAAATATTCAAATGTAAAAATACAGACATATAACATATAAATTAAAAAGACACGAACTAGCAGCAATGAAATGGAAATTATCACCTCATGTACAGAGAGCAATCCTGTTAATCAGAGAAAATGCTGTACACATGGGGGGACAGTGCAAAAGTCGTCAATCACAAGTACAGAATTCTAAACAATAGTACATGCCCCTCGATCCACAAATGGACAACTCAAGAGTACCATAACAAAAAATGCCACTAAATCTCATAGATACACAGCCACCCAGAGGAGAGATGACATTTAATACAGCCGAACAAGGAACACAGAGGCTAAGTCAAACTATTCCAATTTATCTTATCATTAAGCCCCCCTGGCTTAATAGTACCCAGCCTTACAATCCAACGGGATTCTTTAAGCAATAACGCCTTAGCTCTATCGCCCCCTCGAAGTGACACCGGTACATGATCAATCATGAAGTATCTAATATCCTCTAATTTATGCTTAAATTCCTTAAAATGACGAGGAACCGGTTGATCAATATCTTTGCCAGCTAATGATAAGCGTATCGCTGATCTATGTGCATTCATGCGTTCCTTGAACTTACGGGTGGTCTGTCCTACATAGAACAACCCACAAGGACAGACCACCACGTAAACCACAAACAACATTTTGCAGGTTAAGATAAACCTCATATCGTACATCTTATCTACATGTGGGTGTTTAAACTTGGTACATGTGACAATAAAACGACAGGTAGTACAGTCGTTACATGAGTAACACCCAAAGGGTTTCCTATAAACATTAGGGGCCTGTGGTAGATTGCGACCTGTTATGTCCGTGTGGACAAGAAGATCTTTAAGGTTGCTACCTCGTCTAAAGGCCGCCACCGGTCTTTTGCCCCTAAACATAGGGAGATCATTATCAGAGCTCACAATAGGCCACAGAGCTTTGGTGGCCTGTTTGATTACCGGACTTGCCACTGTGTAGTCACTGGCCCATGGCAGGATCTGATCTTGATTCCTCATACGTGGGCTTAATAATTCAGATCTGGACATATTCAACACCCTAGACTTTTGAGCCAAAAGGGTCTTCCTCTCATAACCACGAACCAAAAATCTGTCAACAACTTTGTCCAGTTCCGAAGGAACCGTAGCGACATCACTAGAAATGCGAGAGACTCGCATCATTTGGGAGAGTGGTAAACCTTGTTTTAAAGTCATCGGGTGGTGACTAGATGCTACCAGTAGCGTGTTTCTATCGGTCACTTTTGTGTATACCTCTGTGATGAATCGATTGTTAAATAGTATCACATGAACATCCAAGAAGTTCACATCCGTATTACTTGACGTATACGTGAACTTAATTGGAGTGTCCAACCCATTAATATCCACCATTATGTTTTCAAATTCATGTTGACCACCCGTCCATAACAGGAACACATCGTCTATGTAGCGCTTATAGAGTAGGATGTTCCCCCTGTACCGGCTATTTTGGAAGAACATCCGACTCTCAAGCGCAAACATAAACACATTTGCATAGGAAGGTGCTACGGGAGAACCCATAGCACACCCCCTTAGTTGCAAATAGAAACAACCATCAAAGATAAAATAATTCCGGCATAATGTCAACTCAAGCAATTGCATAAATAGGGCATGATCAAACTCCTCCTGTGGCACACAAGACTGTATAAAACCCCTCATAGCATCAAGACCCCCCTCATGAGGAATACTGGTGTATAAACTACTAATGTCCAAACAACACAATAAAGTTCCAGGTGGGACATCCTGAAAATCATCTAAAAGCTTTAAAAAAGTAGTAGTATCCTTGAGGAAAGTGTCCTGAGCCATGAGATGGGGTTGTAGTACACAGTCCAACAGCTGAGAGACAGTCGTGTATAGAGAATCTCTGGCCGAAATGATCGGCCTTCCAGGGGGTTTCTGGCTATCCTTATGTAATTTGGGAATCGTATAGAGTACTGGAACTCTAGGGTACTTCACACATAGTACTTCAAAGATCTTACTGGTAATTTTGTGACTTTGAACTGCCTCTTTGAGAATAGCAAACAGTTCACTCTGAAATTTAGCAGTGGGGTCGTTCTGTAATTTCATGTATACAGATTGATCAGAAAGTTGCGACATTACTTCATTTTCATAGTCCCCCAAATTTTGGATGACAATAGCGCCCCCCTTATCTGCAGGCCTAATCGTAATGTCCTCATAGGATATAAGCTGTTGTAAAGCCCTAAACTCAGACTTAGATAGATTAGGTCTAATATTTCTTCTCTTTGTGCGCCAACCAAGAGACAATCCTTTCTATCCCTTTTTCTTGTTCTAATTTGATGTGGTACCTGAGTAAATTTATTAACAGATTCATCCAATAATCTGCTAAATGTTCTGATAGATGGATTATTTGAAACAGGATCAAATGTAAATCTGGATGATTTTTTCAAAAACGAAGAAAAAACTGGGTTACCGCTATCAAATTGCTTCCCATGAAAATGTTCTTTAAGTCTCAGTTTGCGTGAAAACAGATGAAGATCCCGCTTCCAATTAAACTCATTGAAGAAATTTGTAGGTACAAAACTCAGGCCCCTATTGAGAACTTGTAGTTCTAGTTGGGTTAGGGTCCGATCCGAGAGATTGAAGATTAAGTTTTCTTCTTGTCTTGTACTTTTCTGGTCCCTCTGGTTCTGGCCACCCCTGCGGATGAGAGGTCGTCTTTGATCTTTGACGTGTCCTTTTTTGCTGCACTTAAAGGGACTGCACCAGACCTGTTACCCTCATCAGATTCGGAGACCACAAAATCACTATCAGTACTCAATCTAATTTCAGTATTACGTTGATTAGATCTATTCCTCTGCCATGGTCTACGTTTAGACAAGGAAAGAGAATTACCTTGATTGCCACCCCCGGCAAGCCAATTATATACACGATACTCATCATAGTCGGAATCCACTGCAAACCTTTTGCTCCTCTTAAACTTCAGGAGCTCCCTACGGTATTGGTCACACTGGGATTCCAGTCTCTGCAGCCAATTGCAACTGGTGTCCTCCTCCAGCGTATTCTTATGCTCCCTCTCATAAGTATAGGGACCACACAGTAGCGGATCTTGGTCCCTATACAGTGTGTGTGTGTGTGTGTGCGTGTCAGTGTGCATCTTGTCCCTATACAGTGTGTCAGTGTGCATCTGGTCCCTATACAGTGTGTGTGTGTGTGTGTGTGTGTGTGTGTGTGTGTGTGTGTGTGTACATCTGGTCCCGGCTGCAGTGTGGTGTAACGTGTACAAGAGGCTCCTCTGTGGTGTAACGTGTGGGATTTTTTTATATATATAAATTATATTTTAATTATAAGCATTTTTTTTTGCGGGGGGGGGGGGGGGGGCGGGGGCGCAAATTTACTAACTTGCCCCGGGTGAGAGCAACCCTAGTTTCGGCCCTGTCCATGACGACGTGACCACTTCCGCCCGATGGACGTCACGCTTGCCGGGTCCCAGCCGCGGACGCCAGCTGTAGCGCAGGAGGCTTGAACGGAGCGGATTGGAGCCAGGGGGTTTAAATTGTGGGTGAGTGTGTCATTTTTTGTATCTGTCTCATCTGCTGTAAGGTTCTGAGGATGGGGTGCTGTCCCCGAAAGTACTCAACTTCAATACAGTTTTGTTTTTTGCTGATAACGCCGACTCTGAGTGCCATTTCTTACATGGAGCTGTAAATTGGATTATGCTGCACCAGGGCATGCTGTTCAGGTCAAGTGAGTGCCGGCAATATATGGATTTCTATATACATATATATATATATAGAGGAACGGTGTGCGGCACTCAGCCCAAAAGACCACAGCAAAGAGTCAAGTGTGCATAACAACGTTTCAATGCATCCGCATTGTCGTCAGGTTTATTAAGAATAACAGGACAAACATACCTTTTATCACTGTGCCACCCACGTGAAGAAGCTGCAGCGGCTTCCGGGAACGGGACCATGCACCCGACCGGCGGCCGTATCTGATGACATCATCAGAAACATTCAAAGTGCACACCCCCACCATATATAAAATGGATCTTGTATATTTAACCAGATACCAGATGCGGATTTAAACTTCATGGGGCCTAAGCAAGACACCGATTTGGTGCTCCCCTTCCTCAAACAATCCATAGCACTATATGAGCCTAATTCATGATTGCATGAAGTAAGTAATTATTGACAGACTGCGCATGTGCAGCGATTGTACTGTGCATGTGTCACGATGCCTTTCGCTCTAAGTGAGGGGTGTGTTTGTTTGTGCATCAATCTCTACAGCTATTGCTATGTTATAATATACAGTAGTGCAATTGTAAAGCACCACCGAGTCACTGTATGATGGGGATATTAGGACCGTGTTGTGAGTGGAGAGAGGGGATATTAGAAAAAGACTGATAGTGCTGAGTGGACTATTCGGACCGGACTGTGAGGGCAGAGGTGGTGGTAAGGACAGGTCTGTGAGTGCATAGGGGGGGTTAGGACAGGGCTGTGAGTGCATAGGGGGGGTTAGGACAGGGCTGTGAGTGCATAGGGGGGTTAGGACAGGGCTGTGAGTGCATAGGGGTGGTTAGGACAGGTCTGTGAGTGCATAGGGGGGGTTAGGACAGGGCTGTGAGTGCATAGGGGGGTTAGGACAGGGCTGTGAGTGCATAGATGGGGGTGGTTAGGACAGGGCTGTAAGTGCATAGAAGGGGATATTAGGACAGGTCTGTTAGAGTACAGAGATGGGGGTATTAGGACAGGGCTGTGAGTGGGTGAGCACTTTACATAGCACAGGTTCCTACATTGCTAACTACATATTAGTATGGGCTCTATTTAAAGATAAGAGCTGGATACATTTATAAAATGTGTTAGTATTAGAGATGTTAGGGACCCATAGAATGAAGTTCACCTGGACGTGATGGATTGTTCCACATATTTGGCCAACTTCACTTATACTCCATGTTAAGTGTAAGAGTTTATCAAATTTATTTTGACTATCAGTGTTCTTAGTACATACAGTAGAGTGTGTATCATCATTTTTCTTTATCTTGTATAGTACTAGAAGCCTCAGCATGACAGCAACTTTCATTATGTTTAATAATAGGGTGTGCAGTTCAATCCCTCCTTTTTGCACTTTACATAGTACCAGCATTACCCAATGGACTAGTACCTGTGCTCAGGTACATACTGTATGGTAATCAAGAGATCCATTTATCATTATACCACAAAACTACAATACTGAAACCACATACTGCAGACACCATGGGGGTCATTCAGAGTTGATCGCTCGCTGCCTATTTTTGCAGCACAGCGATCAGGTGAAAAAATGGCATTTATGTGCATGCGTATGGCCCGCAATGCGCACACACGACGTACGGGTACAGAGCTCTTTGTGGTTGTGCTCAGGTTCTAGCAAAGTTTTCCTTTGCACTTATGGCCGCAAGAAGATTAACAGGAGGGGGTGTTTCTAGGTGTCAACTGACCGTTTTCAGGGAGTGTTTGTAAAAATGCAGACATGTCTGAAAAACGCAGGCATGGCTGGGCGTTCGCTGGGCGGGTGTATGACGTCAAATCCGGACACGAATAGGATGATGTGATCGCAAGCGCTGAGTAGGTTCAGAGCTACTCTGAAACTGCACAAATTTGTTTTGCAGAGCTCGGCTGCACAAGCGTTCGCACTTCTGCTAAGCTAAAATACATAGCGTTTGCACGGCTGCTAAAAACTGCTAGTGAGCGATCAACTCGGAATGACCCCCTATATTTTCTATGATAAATAGAATTTACAATTGCAGTCCTTGAATGTTTCTAAAAGCAGCAAACTACACACTCCAGCAAGTCCTGGATTGCAGTTTAGGTGGTGGGGCAAAGGTAAAAGGATGTATGCATCAGTGCAGAACAAATGAATAAAGGGCCTAATTCAGACCTGATCGCTAGGCTGCATCTTCGTACAGCCTGCGATCAGGTCTAAACTGCACATGCGTATGCACTGCAATGCGCAGTCGCGTCGCACAGGTACAAAGTGGATCGCCGCTCAGTGATGGGTTTGTGCGAAGAATCCATTTGCATGGGCGATTGCCAGGAGATTGACATGGAGAAGGCGTTTGTGTGTGGCAACTGAGCGTTTTCTGAGAGTGGTTGGAAAAACGCAGAAATGTCCAAGCGGAGTGGGTGTCTGACATCAATTCCGGTCCTGAACAGGCTGAAGTGATCGCAGCGGCTGAGTACGCCCTGGGCTTCTCAGAGACTGCACAAGATCTGTTTGTACAGTGAAAATGCACTCCCTTTTGGGTGGCGACTATGCGAACGCAGGACTGCAAAAAAAACCCAGAAAGCGAACAGTCTGAATTAGGCCCAAAAAGTGAATGTTTACAAGAAGAGGTGCGTCACACCCACAATGCTTCCTGAATTGAGTTTAATTATGCACGCCAACAGAGGCAGACCTGGTTTGGTGTACAGGCGTAAGAACGGTTCAAGGATGGTCGAAGGTATATACACACAGCACTTTCGGTCCAACCTTGCCCTGTCAAATCGGATGAAAATTAAACTGCACAGAAGATGTGTTGCTCTGATTTGACTGTCTTTCTTCCGACAAAACATTATTGAACACGATAACACTCTCTTCCGAAATCAAAGGGCTCAAAAACAAAAGAATGGGTAGATGATTGTACAGGTGTGTACCCAACTTTATGCTGCAGGGTCTATGTACTAAGCCTTTAAGAGAGATAAATTGGACAGATAAAGTATCAGCCAATCGGCTCCTTACTGTCATGTTATTGGTTGGTACATTATCTCTGTCTACTTTATTTCTCTCCAAATCTTAGTACATGCAGTAGACTCCTGTTTCGATAATAGAGTTTCTTACTTTCAGAGGATTTTACATATTGCTTCCTTCCCACTAGGAATTATACATATTGCGGTACCAGTCATGGGATTTACATACTTTGCAGTGTCCCGTGGGTGGGGGGGTAGTTGGGAGATCCCCCCCTGTTACTCGCTGCTCTGATCAGAGAGGCAGTGAACAGATGCTTTGCGCATGCACACAGCATCTATTCCCCGACAGTGAGGGACAGGGGGCATAGCCAGCAGCTTACTGAGCGCTGTCCATTCCCCCATGGTGACAAAAACAGGGGCGTGGTTTGTGATTGTGGCACTTGCCGTGAGGTCACGCCCCCTTACTGCGAGGCCACGCCCATTACTGCAAGGTCATGCCCCCAAATGTGGGTATGCACCTTTGGTGCACGTTACTGTCCCTCCTGCAGTAGCACAAAAGTTGAGAGGTATGGGGATGTACTAACTCTAAAATGCAGTTATAACTCTGAAAATTACAGGTTTGGGGTAAATTCCGCAATCTTTATAACCATCAACAGGTGACAGAAGCAGCTATCATCTCCATGTCAGTATGCTATCACTTCCAGATTACTTCCCATTACATTACCAACGTGCCCTCATACATCTTAGGGGTGGTCTTCAGTTTGCTGACTGTCAGGATCCCGGCACACAGTATACTGTTGCCGGAATTCCGACAGCTGGCATACCAACACTTTTTCTCCCTCTTGGGGGTCCACGGCCCCCCTAGAGGGAGAATAGTTAGCGTGGTGCGCGTAGCGCGCCACCTTGCCCGCAGCATGGTGAGCGCAGCGAGCCCGCAAGGGGCTCATTTGCGCTCGCCCTGCTGTCGGTATGCCAGCGGTCGGGATTCCGGCGCCGGTATGCTGGCCGCCGGGAGCCCGGCCGCCGTCATACCCTACTGCACTCCATCTTAGTTGCAGTCATGCCAAACAGCCCCTCTATGCACACCAGGTCACTTGAAACTCTTCTAGTGTCAGATATCTTTTTTGCAGAAAATGCATTTTGTATCGCAAAGCAATGTGACCAGAACACACAAGCAGACTGTGCTGACTAATTTGATATGTGACACTTGTATATCTGTGTGCAACTGAGTCTCTGGATCTGTATACGAAGTGCTACAATGTAACAGCAGCAACTTTTTTCCAATACAAGTTCTGTTCTTATACAGACCCAGTCACACACAATATACAAGTGTAATATACTATACATAAAATACGTAATCGTGCTAAAATGGGGTTTAAGAGCAGCTCTATTAAAAATTATACAATGTGGAATAGAAGTAATGAGCCCTTGATATGTATATATGTGTATATGCACAAAACCTGTGGAAAAATAAAAAGTTAGTAAAATGTTTACAGCCCTTTTAGGACTTTTTAAGGATCGGGTTCCAATAAAGCCAAAAGATACGGATTAGTATAATTCCTGTCTAACCCTATCTAAATACCTGTCAGTCCGTTTTAGTAATAGCAGAGCTTCCACACCAGCGTGTGGTGGAATTCCTTGCTCTTGTGTTCTTGCAGAATGATGATTACGGCACCTGTAGCTTGATGAAAGATAAGGTGCCTTAGAAGCCCTTGGAGAGACACTTAAAGGGTAACGTTCTCCCACGATCCAAATCTTCCTTGTTATTTTGTAGCTATAGCACATCTCCTTCACACCCCTTAGCCCGACGTGACGTCAGGCTAAGGGGTGTAAAGGAGATGTGCTGTAGCTACAAAATCAAATCAAATCATTGGAGTCAAATCAAAATCAAATCAAAATCATCATTGGATGCACCAAAATCATCATTGGATGCACCAGTCATTTTTAGGACTGTGCAACTGATATGCCAAGAAAAAGGAGTAATGAAACTTGTACCAACATGCACTCTTTGAACTATACATGTGTGAAAGTACTGGTATGGCACAGTTAATCCTTTTCAGCTTGAAATGTATAAGACTCTTCATTGCTCATTAGTGATGTGCACCGGAAATTTTTCGGGTTTTTTGTAGAGATGAGCGGGTTCGGTTCCTCGGAATCCGAACCCGCCCGAACTTCATGTTTTTTTTCACGGGTCCGAGCGACTCGGATCTTCCTGCCTTGCTCGGTTAACCCGAGCGCGCCCGAACGTCATCATGACGCTGTCGGATTCTCGCGAGGCTCGGATTCTATCGCGAGACTCGGATTCTATATAAGGAGCCGCGCGTCGCCGCCATTTTCACACGTGCATTGAGATTGATAGGGAGAGGACGTGGCTGGCGTCCTCTCCATTTAGATTAGAAGAGAGAGAGTGAGATTGATTTTAAACAGAGACACTTGATTTACTGGAGCTTAGGAGTACTGTAGAGAGTGCAGAGTTTAGTAGTGACTGACCACAGTGACCACCAGACAGTGCAGTTTTATTTAATATAATCCGTTCTCTGTCTGAAAAAAACGATACACAGTGACTCAGTCACATACCATATCTGTGTGCACTGCTCAGCCCAGTGTGCTGCATCATCTATGTATATATCTGACTGTGCTCACACAGCTTATAATTGTGGGGGAGACTGGGGAGCAGTGCCAGTTATAGGTTATAGCAGGAGCCAGGAGTACATATTATTAAAATTAAACAGTGCACACTTTTGCTGCAGGAGTGCCACTGCCAGTGTGACTGACCAGTGACCTGACCACACTGACCACCAGTATAGTTAGTAGTATACTATATTGTGATTGCCTGAAAAAGTTAAACACTCGTCGTGTGACTTGTGTGGTGTTGTTTTTTTTTTTATTCTATAAAAAACTCATTCTGCTGACAGACAGTGTCCAGCAGGTACGTCATTATATAATATATACCTGTCCGGCTGCAGTAGTGATATATATATATTTTTTATATCATTATTTATCAACCAGTCGCAGCAGACACAGTACGGTAGTTCACGGCTGTAGCTACCTCTGTGTCGGCACTCGGCAGTCCATCCATAATTGTATACCACCTACCCGTGGTTTTTTTTTCTTTCTTCTTTATACATACATACTACATCTCATTATCAACCAGTCTATATTAGCAGCAGACACAGTACAGTAGTCCACGGCTGTAGCTACCTCTGTGTCGGCACTCGGCAGTCCGTCCATAATTGTATACCACCTACCTGTGGTTTTTCTTTCTTTCTTCTTTATACATACATACTACATATCTTTATCAACCAGTCTATATTAGCAGCAGACACAGTACAGTAGTCCACGGCTGTAGCTACCTCTGTGTCGGCACTCGGCAGTCCATCCATAATTGTATACCACCTACCCGTGGTTTTTTTTTCTTTCTTCTTTATACATACATACTACATCTCTTTATCAACCAGTCTATATTAGCAGCAGACACAGTACAGTAGTCCACGGCTGTAGCTACCTCTGTGTCGGCACTCGGCAGTCCATCCATAATTGTATACCACCTACCAGTGGTTTTTTTTTCTTTCTTCTTTATACATACATACTACATCTCATTATCAACCAGTCTATATTAGCAGCAGACACAGTACAGTACGGTAGTCCACGGCTGTAGCTACCTCTGTGTCGGCACTCGGCAGTCCGTCCATAATTGTATACCACCTACCCGTGGTTTTTTTTTCTTTCTTCTTTATACATACATACTACATCTCTTTATCAACCAGTCTATATTAGCAGCAGACACAGTACAGTAGTCCACGGCTGTAGCTACCTCTGTGTCGGCACTCGGCAGTCCATCCATAATTGTATACCACCTACCCGTGGTTTTTTTTTCTTTCTTCTTTATACATACATACTACATCTCTTTATCAACCAGTCTATATTAGCAGCAGACACAGTACAGTAGTCCACGGCTGTAGCTACCTCTGTGTCGGCACTCGGCAGTCCATCCATAATTGTATACCACCTACCCGTGTTTTTTTTTTCTTTCTTCTTTATACATACATACTACATCTCTTTATCAACCAGTCTATATTAGCAGCAGACACAGTACAGTAGTCCACGGCTGTAGCTACCTCTGTGTCGGCACTCGGCAGTCCGTCCATAATTGTATACTAGTATCCATCCATCTCCATTGTTTACCTGAGGTGCCTTTTAGTTGTGCCTATTAAAATATGGAGAACAAAAATGTTGAGGTTCCAAAATTAGGGAAAGATCAAGATCCACTTCCACCTCGTGCTGAAGCTGCTGCCACTAGTCATGGCCGAGACGATGAAATGCCAGCAACGTCGTCTGCCAAGGCCGATGCCCAATGTCATAGTACAGAGCATGTCAAATCCAAAACACCAAATATCAGTAAAAAAAGGACTCCAGAACCTAAAATAAAATTGTCGGAGGAGAAGCGTAAACTTGCCAATATGCCATTTACCACACGGAGTGGCAAGGAACGGCTGAGGCCCTGGCCTATGTTCATGGCTAGTGGTTCAGCTTCACATGAGGATGGAAGCACTCAGCCTCTCGCTAGAAAAATGAAAAGACTCAAGCTGGCAAAAGCAGTAGCACCGCAAAGAACTGTGCGTTCTTCGAAATCCCAAATCCACAAGGAGAGTCCGACTCCAATTGTGTCAGTTGCGATGCCTGACCTTCCCAACACTGGACATGAAGAGCATGCGCCTTCCACCATTTGCACGCCCCCTGCAAGTGATGGAAGGAGCACCCGCAGTCCAGTTCCTGATAGTCAGATTGAAGATGTCAGTGTTGAAGTACACCAGGATGAGGAGGATATGGGTGTTGCTGGCGCTGGGGAGGAAATTGACCAGGAGGATTCTGATGGTGAGGTGGTTTGTTTAAGTCAGGCACCCGGGGAGACACCTGTTGTCCGTGGGAGGAATATGGCCGTTGACATGCCTGGTGAAAATACCAAAAAAATCAGCTCTTCGGTGTGGAAGTATTTCACCAGAAATGCGGACAACAGGTGTCAAGCCGTGTGTTCCCTTTGTCAAGCTGTAATAAGTAGGGGTAAGGACGTTAACCACCTCGGAACATCCTCCCTTATACGTCACCTGCAGCGCATTCATAATAGGTCAGTGACAAGTTCAAAAACTTGGGCCGACAGCGGAAGCAGTCCACTGACCAGTAAATCCCTTCCTCTTGTAACCAAGCTCACGCAAACCACCCCACCAACTCCCTCAGTGTCAATTTCCTCCTTCCCCAGGAATGCCAATAGTCCTGCAGGCCATGTCACTGGCAATTCTGATGATTCCTCTCCTGCCTGGGATTCCTCCGATGCATCCTTGTGTGTAACGCCTACTGCTGCTGGCGCTGCCTTTGTTGCTGCTGGGAGTCGATGGTCATCCCAGAGGGGAAGTCGTAAGACCACTTGTACTACTTCCACCAAGCAATTGACTGTCCAACAGTCCTTTGCGAGGAAGATGAAATATCACAGCAGTCATCCTACTGCAAAGCGGATAACTGAGGCCTTGACATCCTGGGTGGTGAGAAACGTGGTTCCGATATCCATCATTACTGCAGAGCCAACTAGAGACTTGTTGGAGGTACTGTGTCCCCGGTACCAAATACCATCTAGGTTCCATTTCTCTAGGCAGGCGATACCAAAAATGTACACAGACCTCAGAAAAAGAGTCACCAGTGTCCTAAAAAATGCAGCTGTACCCAATGTCCACTTAACCACGGACATGTGGACAAGTGGAGCAGGGCAGGGTCAGGACTATATGACTGTGACAGCCCACTGGGTAGATGTATGGACTCCCGCCGCAACAACAGCAGCGGCGGCACCAGTAGCAGCATCTCGCAAACGCCAACTCTTTCCTAGGCAGGCTACGCTTTGTATCACCGGTTTCCAGAATACGCACACAGCTGAAAACCTCTTACGGCAACTGAGGAAGATCATCGCGGAATGGCTTACCCCAATTGGACTCTCCTGTGGATTTGTGGCATCGGACAACGCCAGCAATATTGTGTGTGCATTAAATCTGGGCAAATTCCAGCACGTCCCATGTTTTGCACATACCTTGAATTTGGTGGTGCAGAATTTTTTAAAAAACGACAGGGGCGTGCAAGAGATGCTGTCGGTGGCCAGAAGAATTGCGGGACACTTTCGGCGTACAGGCACCACGTACAGAAAACTGGAGCACCACCAAAAACTACTGAACCTGCCCTGCCATCATCTGAAGCAAGAAGTGGTAACGAGGTGGAATTCAACCCTCTATATGCTTCAGAGGTTGGAGGAGCAGCAAAAGGCCATTCAAGCCTATACAATTGAGCACGATATAGGAGGTGGAATGCACCTGTCTCAAGCGCAGTGGAGAATGATTTCAACGTTGTGCAAGGTTCTGATGCCCTTTGAACTTGCCACACGTGAAGTCAGTTCAGACACTGCCAACCTGAGTCAGGTCATTCCCCTCATCAGGCTTTTGCAGAAGAAGCTGGAGACATTGAAGGAGGAGCTAACACGGAGCGATTCCGCTAGGCATGTGGGACTTGTGGATGGAGCCCTTAATTCGCTTAACAAGGATTCACGGGTGGTCAATCTGTTGAAATCAGAGCACTACATTTTGGCCACCGTGCTCGATCCTAGATTTAAAGCCTACCTTGGATCTCTCTTTCCGGCAGACACAAGTCTGCTGGGGTTGAAAGACCTGCTGGTGAGAAAATTGTCAAGTCAAGCGGAACGCGACCTGTCAACAACATCTCCTCCTTCACATTCTCCCGCAACTGGGGGTGCGAGGAAAAGGCTCAGAATTCCGAGCCCACCCGCTGGCGGTGATGCAGGGCAGTCTGGAGCGACTGCTGATGCTGACATCTGGTCCGGACTGAAGGACCTGACAACGATTACGGACATGTCGTCTACTGTCACTGCATATGATTCTCTCACCATTGAAAGAATGGTGGAGGATTATATGAGTGACCGCATCCAAGTAGGCACGTCACACAGTCCGTACTTATACTGGCAGGAAAAAGAGGAAATTTGGAGGCCCTTGCACAAACTGGCTTTATTCTACCTAAGTTGCCCTCCCACAAGTGTGTACTCCGAAAGAGTGTTTAGTGCCGCCGCTCACCTTGTCAGCAATCGGCGTACGAGGTTACATCCAGAAAATGTGGAGAAGATGATGTTCATTAAAATGAATTATAATCAATTCCTCCGTGGAGACATTCACCAGCAGCAATTGCCTCCACAAAGTACACAGGGTGCTGAGATGGTGGATTCCAGTGGGGACGAATTGATAATCTGTGAGGAGGGGGATGTACACGGTGATATATCGGAGGATGATGATGAGGTGGACATCTTGCCTCTGTAGAGCCAGTTTGTGCAAGGAGAGATTAATTGCTTCTTTTTTGGGGGGGGTCCAAACCAACCCGTCATATCAGTCACAGTCGTGTGGCAGACCCTGTCACTGAAATGATGGGTTGGTTAAAGTGTGCATGTCTTGTTTATACAACATAAGGGTGGGTGGGAGGGCCCAAGGACAATTCCATCTTGCACCTCTTTTTTCTTTTCTTTTTCTTTGCGTCATGTGCTGTTTGGGGAGGGTTTTTTGGAAGGGCCATCCTGCGTGACACTGCAGTGCCACTCCTAGATGGGCCCGGTGTTTGTGTCGGCCACTAGGGTCGCTTATCTTACTCACACAGTCAGCTACCTCATTGCGCCTCTTTTTTTCTTTGCGTCATGTGCTGTTTGGGGAGGGTTTTTTGGAAGGGACATCCTGCGTGACACTGCAGTGACACTCCTAGATGGGCCCGGTGTTTGTGTCGGCCACTAGGGTCGCTTATCTTACTCACACAGTCAGCTACCTCATTGCGCCTCTTTTTTTCTTTGCGTCATGTGCTGTTTGGGGAGGGTTTTTTGGAAGGGACATACTGCGTGACACTGCAGTGCCACTCCTAGATGGGCCCGGTGTTTGTGTCGGCCACTAGGGTCGCTTATCTTACTCACACAGTCAGCTACCTCATTGCGCCTCTTTTTTTCTTTGCGTCATGTGCTGTTTGGGGAGGGTTTTTTGGAAGGGACATCCTGCGTGACACTGCAGTGCCACTCCTAGATGGGCCCGGTGTTTGTGTCGGCCACTAGGGTCGCTTATCTTACTCACACAGTCAGCTACCTCATTGCGCCTCTTTTTTTCTTTGCGTCATGTGCTGTTTGGGGAGGGTTTTTTGGAAGGGACATCCTGCGTGACACTGCAGTGCCACTCCTAGATGGGCCCGGTGTTTGTGTCGGCCACTAGGGTCGCTTATCTTACTCACACAGTCAGCTACCTCATTGCGCCTCTTTTTTTCTTTGCGTCATGTGCTGTTTGGGGAGGGTTTTTTGGAAGGGACATCCTGCGTGACACTGCAGTGCCACTCCTAGATGGGCCCGGTGTTTGTGTCGGCCACTAGGGTCGCTTATCTTACTCACACAGTCAGCTACCTCATTGCGCCTCTTTTTTTCTTTGCGTCATGTGCTGTTTGGGGAGGGTTTTTTGGAAGGGACATCCTGCGTGACACTGCAGTGCCACTCCTAGATGGGCCCGGTGTTTGTGTCGGCCACTAGGGTCGCTTATCTTACTCACACAGCGACCTCGGTGCAAATTTTAGGACTAAAAATAATATTGTGAGGTGTGAGGTATTCAGAATAGACTGAAAATGAGTGTAAATTATGGTTTTTGAGGTTAATAATACTTTGGGATCAAAATGACCCCCAAATTCTATGATTTAAGCTGTTTTTTAGGGTTTTTTGATAAAAAACACCCGAATCCAAAACACACCCGAATCCGACAAAAAAAATTCGGTGAGATTTTGCCAAAACGCGTTCGAGCCCAAAACACGGCCGCGGAACCGAACCCAAAACCAAAACACAAAACCCGAAAAATTTCAGGCGCTCATCTCTAGTTTTGTGTTTTGGTTTTGGATTCGGTTCCGCGGCCGTGTTTTGGATTCGGACGTGTTTTGGCAAAACCTTCCTGAAATTTTTTTATCGGATTCGGGTGTGTTTTGGATTCGGGCTTAAATCATAGAATGTGGGGGTCATTTTGATCCCATAGTATTATTAACCTCAATAACCATAATTTACACTCATTTCCAGTCTATTCTGAACACCTCACACCTCACAATATTATTTTTAGTCCTAAAATTTGCACTGAGGTCGCTGGATGACTAAGCTAAGCGACCCAAGTGGCCGACACAAACACCTGGCCCATCTAGGAGTGGCACTGCAGTGTCAGACAGGATGGCAGATTAAAAAAATTGTCCCCAAACAGCACATGATGCAAAGAAAAAAAGAGGCGCAATGAGGTAGCTGTGTGACTAAGCTAAGCGACCCAAGTGGCCGACACAAACACCTGGCCCATCTAGGAGTGGCACTGCAGTGTCAGACAGGATGGCACTTCAAAAAAATAGTCCCCAAACACCACATGATGCAAAGAAAAAAAGAGGTGCAATAAGGTAGCTGTGTGACTAAGCTAAGTGGCCTTCTGTACCGTACTGCTATATATTATATACTGGTGGTCAGCAAACTGTGCAAAACTGAAATGCACCACAGGTATGGATGGATAGTATACTTGACGACACAGAGGTAGGTAAAGCAGTGGTCTACTGTACCGTACTGCTATATATTATATACTGGTGGTCAGCAAACTGTGCAAAACTGAAATGCACCACAGGTATGGATGGATAGTATACTTGACGACACAGAGGTAGGTAGAGCAGTGGCCTTCTGTACCGTACTGCTATATATTATATACTGGTGGTCAGCAAACTGTGCAAAACTGAAATGCACCACAGGTATGCATGGATAGTATACTTGACGACACAGAGGTAGGTAGAGCAGTGGCCTTCTGTACCGTACTGCTATATATTATATACTGGTGGTCAGCAAACTGTGCAAAACTGAAATGCACCACAGGTATGGATGGATAGTATACTTGACGAGACAGAGGTAGGTAGAGCAGTGGCCTACTGTACCGTACTGCTATATATTATATACTGGTGGTCAGCAAACTGTGCAAAACTGAAATGCACCACAGGTATGGATGGATAGTATACTTGACGACACAGAGGTAGGTAGAGCACTGGCCTACTGTACCGTACTGCTATATATTATATACTGGTGGTCAGCAAACTGTGCAAAACTGAAATGCACCACAGGTATGGATGGATAGTATACTTGACGACACAGAGGTAGGTAGAGCAGTGGCCTACTGTACCGTACTGCTATATATTATATACTGGTGGTCAGCAAACTGTGCAAAACTGAAATGCACCACAGGTATGGATGGATAGTATACTTGACGACACAGAGGTAGGTAGAGCAGTGGCCTACTGTACCGTACTGCTATATATTATATACTGGTGGTCAGCAAACTGTGCAAAACTGAAATGCACCACAGGTATGGATGGATAGTATACTTGACGACACAGAGGTAGGTAGAGCAGTGGCCTTCTGTGCCGTACTGCTATATATTATATACTGGTGGTCAGCAAACTGTGCAAAACTGAAATGCACCCCAGGTATGGATGGATAGTATACTTGACGACTCAGAGGTAGGTAGAGCAGTGGCCTTCTGTACCGTACTGCTATATATTATTTCTCTGACGTCCTAGTGGATGCTGGGAACTCCGTAAGGACCATGGGGAATAGCGGCTCCGCAGGAGACTGGGCACAAAAGTAAAGCTTTAGGACTACCTGGTGTGCACTGGCTCCTCCCCCTATGACCCTCCTCCAAGCCTCAGTTAGATTTTTGTGCCCGGCCGAGAAGGGTGCACACTAGGGGCTCTCCTGAGCTTCTTAGTGAAAGTTTAGTTTTAGGTTTTTTATTTTCAGTGAGACCTGCTGGCAACAGGCTCACTGCATCGAGGGACTAAGGGGAGAAGAAGCGAACCTGCCTGCTTGCAGCCAGCTTGGGCTTCTTAGGCTACTGGACACCATTAGCTCCAGAGGGACCGAACACAGGCCCAGCCTCGGAGTCCGGTCCCAGAGCCGCGCCGCCGCCCCCCTTACAGAGCCAGAAGCAAGAAGAGGTCCGGAAAAATCGGCGGCAGAAGACATCAGTCTTCAACAAGGTAGCGCACAGCACTGCAGCTGTGCGCCATTGTTACTCAGGCACACTTCACACTTCGGTCACTGAGGGTGCAGGGCGCTAGGGGGGGGCGCCCTGAGCAGCAATGTAAACACCTTGGCTGGCGAAAATACACCACATATAACCCCCAGGGCTATATGGATGTATTTTAATCCCTGCCAGAACTCACCAAAAAGCGGGAGAAAAGGCCGCCGAGAAGGGGGCGGAGCCTATCTCCTCAGCACACGGGCGCCATTTTCCATCACAGCTCCGCTGGAAGGACGTCTCCCTGACTCTCCCCTGCAGTCCTGCACTACAGAAAAGGGTAAAAAAGAGAGGGGGGCACTAATTTGGCGCAGTTCTAATAATAACAGCAGCTATAAAGGGAAAAGCACATTTTATAGTGGTATTCCTGTCTATATATAGCGCTCTGGTGTGTGCTGGCATACTCTCCCTCTGTCTCCCCAAAGGGCTAGTGGGGTCCTGTCCTCTATCAGAGCATTCCCTGTGTGTGTGCGGTGTGTCGGTACGATTGTGTCGACATGTTTGAGGAGGAAAATGAGATGGAGGCGGAGCAATTGCCTATTATAGAGTTGTCACCCCCTAGGGAGTCGACACCTGAGTGGCTGAGCTTATGGAAGGAATTGCGTGACAGTGTCAGTTCTTTACGAAAGACAGTTGACGACATGAGACAGCCGGCTACTCAGCTTGTGCCTGTCCAGGGGTCTCAAACGCCATCAGGGGCTTTAAAACGCCCGTTACCTCAAATGGCAGACACAGACACGGATACTGACTCCAGTGTCGATGATGAGGAGACAAACGTGACTTCCAGTAGGGCCACACGTTACATGATTGAAGCAATGAAAAATGTATTGCATATCTCTGATAATACAAGTACCACTAAAAAGGGTATTATGTTTGGTGAGAAAAAACTACCTGTAGTTTTCCTGTATCTGAGGAATTAAATGAAGTGTGTGATGAGGCGTGGGTTTCCCCCGATAAAAAACTGATATTTCCTAAAAGGTTATTGGCATCATACCCTTTCCCGCCAGAGGATAGGGCACGTTGGGAAACACCCCCTAGGGTGGATAAAGCGCTCACACGCTTGTCTAAACAGGTAGCACTACCCTCTCCTGATACGGCCGCCCTAAAGGAACCTGCCGATAGAAAGCAGGAGAATATCCTAAAATGTATATACACTCACACGGGTGTTATACTGCGACCAGCAATCGCCTCAGCCTGGATGTGCAGTGCGGGCGTGGCGTGGTCGGATTCCCTGACTGAAAATATTGATACCCTAGATAGGGACAGTATATTACTGACTATAGAGCATTTGAAAGATGCATTTTTATATATGCGTGATGCACAGAGGGATATTTGCCGACTGGCATCAAGAGTTAGCGCGCTGTCCATTTCTGCAAGAAGAGGTTTATGGACGCGGCAGTGGTCAGGTGATGCGGATTCTAAAAGGCACATGGAAGTATTGCCTTATAAGGGGGAGGAGTTATTTGGGGTAGGTCTATCAGACCTGGTAGCCACGGCAACTGCTGGAAAATCCACATTTTTACCCCAGGTAGCTTCTCAACCTAAGAAGACGCCGTATTATCAGGCGCAGTCCTTTCGGCCCCATAAGGGCAAGCGGGCAAAAGGCGCCTCATTTCTGCCCCGTGGCAGAGGGAGAGGAAAAAGGCTGCAGCAAACAGCCAGTTCCCAGGAACAAAAGCCCTCTCCCGCCTCCGCAAAGTCCTCAGCATGACGCTGGGGCTTTACAAGCGGACTCAGGCACGGTGGGGGCCCGTCTCAAGAAGATCAGTGCGCAGTGGGCCCACTCGCAAGTGGACCCCTGGATCCTTCAGGTGGTATCTCAGGGGTACAAATTGGAATTCGTGACGTCTCCCCCTCGCCGTTTTCTAAAGTCTGCTTTACCGACGTCTCCCTCAGACAGGGAGGCAGTATTGGAAGCCATTCACAAGCTGTATTCCCAGCAGGTGATAATCAAGGTACCCCTCCTGCAACAGGGAAAGGGGTACTATTCCACACTATTTGTGGTACCGAAGCCGGACGGCTCGGTGAGACCAATTTTAAATCTAAAATCCTTGAACACTTACATACAAAGGTTCAAATTCAAGATGGAGTCACCCAGAGCAGTGATTGCAAACCTGGAAGAAGGGGACTATATGGTGTCTCTGGACATCAAAGATGCTTACCTACATGTCCCAATTTACCCTTCTCACCAAGGGTACCTCAGGTTTGTGGTACAGAACTGTCACTATCAGTTTCAGACGCTGCCGTTTGGATTGTCCACGGCACCCCGGGTCTTTACCAAGGTAATGGCCGAAATGATGATACTCCTTCGAAAGAAGGGAGTTTTAGTTATCCCTTACTTGGACGATCTCCTGATAAGGGCAAGATCCAGGGAACAGTTGGAAGTCGGGGTAGCACTATCTCAGATAGTGCTGCGGCAGCACGGTTGGATTCTCAATATTCCAAAATCGCAGCTGATCCCGACGACACGCCTTCTATTCCTAGGGATGATCCTGGACACAGTCCAGAAAAAGGTGTTTCTCCCGGAGGAGAAAGCCAGGGAGTTATCCGAGCTAGTCAGAAATCTCCTAAAACCAGGCCAAGTCTCAGTGCATCAATGCACAAGGGTCCTGGGAAAGATGGTGGCTTCTTACGAAGCAATCCCATTCGGCAGATTCCACGCAAGAACCTTCCAGTGGGATCTGCTAGACAAATGGTCCGGGTCGCATCTTCAGATGCATCAGCGCAGTGGCGGAACAAGCAAGCGGTGGGCCCAGGTGCAACAAAATGCTTTGGGCCCCCCCCCCCCCCCATCCCATCCAAGTCCACCCCATGGGCAGTGCGCGCCGTAGGCGTGGCTTCGTGGGGAAGGGGTGTGTCCACAAAATAATACCAATTCATAAAACGGTGCACAGTAGTCTCCATTCTTCAAATTACGCCGCACAGTAGCACCACTACACCAGGTAGAGACCCTTTTACTCCTTACAGCGAACAGATTCCCCTTTTTACACATAACGGCAGACAGCGTGCACTTTTTACACATAACGGCAGACAGCGTGCCCTCGTTACACATAGCGGCAGACAGCATACACTTTTTACACAATGGCAGACAGCGTGCCCTCGTTACACATAGCGGCAGACAGCGTGCCCTCGTTACACATAGCGGCAGACAGCATGCACTTTTTACACATTACGGCAGACAGCGTCCCCATTTTACACATAACGGCAGACAGTGTCCCCATTTTACACATTACGGCAGACACCATACACTTTTACACATAACGGCAGATAGCGTGCCCTTTTTACACATTACGGCAGGCAGATTCTACCTTTTTACACATAGCGGCAGGCAGATTCCCCATTTTTATACATAGCGGCAGGCAGATTCCCCATTTTTATACATAGCGGCAGGCAGATTCCCCATTTTTATACATAGCGGCAGGCAGATTCCCCATTTTTATACATAGCGGCAGGCAGATTCCCCATAGGGAAGGGGCGTGACCACATAATAGTGTCAATTCACATTACACCACACAGTAGTGGCGCTTATACACATTGCACCAGGTAGAACCTCCTATGCACACTGATCCAGGTAGATCACGTCATACACTTTGCTCCAGGTACAGCACGTCATACACTTTGCACCAGGTACAGCACGTCATGCACTTTGCACCAGGTACAGCACGTCATACACTTTGCACCAGGTACAGCACGTCATACACTTTGCACCAGGTAGAGCACGTTTTCATACACATTGCCGCTAGGTAGAGCACTTTATCATACACAGTGCACCAGGTAGAACACGTTATACACACTGCGCCAGGTAGAGCACGTTATCATAGACATTGCGCCAGGCAGAGCATGTTATCATACACATTGCCGCTAGGTAGAGCAAGTTATCATACACATTGCATCAGGTAGAGCATGTTATCATACACATTGCCGCTAGGTAGAGCAAGTTATCATACACATTGCCGCTAGGTAGAGCAAGTTATCATACACATTGCGTCAGGTAGAACACGTTATTATACACAATGCGCATGGTAGAGCACGTTATCAGCCACATTGCGCCAGGTAGAACACGTTATTATACACAATGCGCCTGGTAGAGCACATTTTCATACACATTGCGCCAGGTAGAACACGTTATTATACACAATGCGCCAGGTAGAGCACGTTATAATACACATTGCACTAGGTAGAACACGTTATTATACACAATGCGCCTGGTAGAGCACGTTATTATACACATTGCACTAGGTAGAACACGTTATTATACACAATGCGCCTGGTAGAGCACGTTATTATACACAATGCGCCTGGTAGAGCACGTTATTATACACATTGCACTAGGTAGAGCACGTTATTATACACATTGCACTAGGTAGAGCACGTTATCATACACATTGCGCCAGGTAGAACACGTTATCATACACATTGCGCCAGGTAGAGCACGTTATCATACACATTGCGCCAGGTAGAACACGTTATTATACACAATGCGCCTGGTAGAGCACGTTATTATACACAATGCGCCTGGTAGAGCACTGAGGCACATTGCAGTAACCACTCACTTATCACCTCCAGTTGCACGAAGGAGCCGTTTGACACAAGTGGTTCCGCCCCCAGCAGCAACTCACTGACACTCACCATTTTTTCTGACAGCACAGTGCAGTGAGTGCACTGGCACAAGTAGCCAGACTGCGCCTGTAGTAGCCGCAGCCTGGAGGAGCTCTATGTGAAATCGCAAGCAGAGGCTGTTCTCTGGCAAGAAGGAGCTCGTCCAATCGCTTCCCCTGACGGGCTGGCCACTGCTAAATATACCGATAATCAGTTCCAACTGTGTCAAAGTAGTGGAGCCCCAGGTGCAATGGGAAAGTCAGTGTCACTGCACAGTTGTACTGATTACTGGTATATTTAGCAGTGGCCAGCCCGTCAGGGGAAGCGATCGGAGGAGCTCCTTCTTGCCAGCCTCTGCTTGCGATTTCACAGATAGCTCCTTCATGCTGCGGCGCAGGCTGGCTACTTGTGCCAGTGCACTCACTGCACTGTGCTGTCAGAAAAATGGTGTCAGTGAGGCCCTGACACTCTGAGCGGCCTCACATTGCACACACGGAGCTTGCAGCCCCCGGACATCCCGCATCTGCACCAGCTACTCCAGGTGAAGCGGGGCGATGCAGCACTGTCTACTGCTTACCTACAGCGGGAGCTGCGCAGCCCGGCCGGCTCCTGCTGGAAGGTAGTTGTCGGGTCTCGGTGGGGCGTTGAGCGGGTCCCGGGTAGGGGGGTGGCGGCGGGCAGATCCGGAGCTGTACTCCCAGTCGCAGAGGAGGGTGCTGGCGGCAGAGCGGCAGTGGAGCCGGATGAGCGGGGCCAGTCTGTCAGCCCTGCAGCACAGATTCATGTGCTGGCGGGGAGCAGGATTCAAAGCGGGAGATGCTGCAGGCTGTGATTGGATGGAGACTACAGGAGGTGATTGGCCGAGGAAACAGCCAGTCACCTCCTGCATTCCGCTGACAGGCTTAACACATGCAAACACATATTCAGATGAGCGCGTCCTGTGGGACCCGCTCATCTTCTAAATGTGAGTCCTGGGCGGCTGTTTCTGGGTAAAATACGCGCCATAGCGCGTTTTTGCGATCACTGACAATAATGCACATGACACAATATGCACACACCGTAATGCCCCCTACACATTATGCCACACACTGTAATGCCCCCGACACATTATGCCACACACCGTAATGCCCCGACACATTATGCCACACACCGTAATGCCTGTGACACATTATTCCACACACCGTAATGCGTGTGACACATTATGCCAGGAATCGCAATGCCCGTTATACATTATGCTACACACTGCAATGCCCCTGATACATTATAGCACATACAATGTCTGTGACACAGTATTACACACACCACAATGATCCTGAGACATTATACCACATACCACAATGCCCGTGATATAGTATACAACACACCGTAATGCCTGAAACATTATGACACACACCGCAATGTCCGTGATACATTATGCCACACACCGTAATGCCCATTACACATTAAGTTCTACAGTAAGGCTTCCAATTACTTTTAAATTACCTGCTTGTTGCCAGGGGTTTCATGCACTTGGTTCCATGCACGGTGCCAGGATGTCATGCTCGTTGCCAGGGGTTTCATGCACTGGGTGTCATGCTCGTTGCTAGTGGGTAGTGCTTGTTGCTAGGGCCGTGCTCCCAGTGCCACATATGCTCCCAGTGCCAGATATTCCCCCACAGTGCCAGGTATATGCACCCAGTGCCAGATATTCTCCCACAGTGCCAGATATTCCCCCCCAGTGCCAGGTATATGCCCCCAGTGCCAGGTACATGCCCCCAGTGCCAGTTATATGCCCCCAGTGCCAGGTATATGCCCCCCCAGTGCCTGCTCCCCCCCCCAGTGCCAGGTATATGCCCCCAGTGCCGGGTATATGCCCCCCCAGTGCCAGATATTCTCCCACAGTGCCAGATATTCCCCCCCAGTGCCAGGTATATGCCCCCAGTGCCAGGTATATGCCCCCAGTGCCAGGTACATGCCCCCCAGTGCCAGTTATATGCTCCCAGTGCCAGGTATATGCCCCCAGTGCCAGATATTCCCCCCCAGTGCCGGGTATATGCCCCCCCAATGCCGGGTATATGCCCCCAGTGCCAGATATTCCCCCCCCCCCAGTGCCTGCTTCCCCCCCAGTGCCAGGTATATGCCTCCAGTGCTGGGTATATGCCCCCCCCCAGTGCCAGGTATATGCCCCCCCCCCAGAGCCAGGTATATGCCCCCAGTGCCAGGTACATGCCCCCAGTGCCAGGTATATGCCCCCCCCCAGTGGCGGGTATATGCCCCCCCAGTGCCAGGTACATGCCCTCAGTGCCGGGTATATGCCCCCCCAGTGCAAGGTATATGTCCCCAGTGCCAGATCTGTCCCCCCAGTGCCAGGTATATGTCCCCAGTGCCAGATCTGTCCCCCCAGTGCCAGGTATATGTCCCCAGTGCCAGATCTGTCCCCCCAGTGCCTGCTCCCCCGGCCCCCCCTCCCCCCTCTATGTGTTGGAGGGACACGAGCGCATCGCGCGTCTCTCCTGTGTCCCTCCTGGCTCTCCCCCCGGCCGGTCTAATGAAGGAAGTGCCGTTCGTGAGCCAATCAGAGCTCACGAATGGCACATGCTTCCTTAGACAGCTGGGGGAGAGCCAGGAGGGACACAGGAGAGACGCGCGATGCGCTCGTGTCCCTCCAACACATAGGGGGGGGAGGGGGGGCCGGGGGAGCAGGCACCGCAGCAGGGAGGGAGAGGAGACCGCAGATTGACATGCGGACGTTCGTCCGCATGTCAATCTGTTCTAAATGCCGGCCGGCGGCTGTGGGCCCCTGAGTGCGGCGGGGCCCCAGTGCAATGCACTGCCTGCCCCGCCAGTAGTTCCGCCCCTGCATCAGCGGATAATCTTGTCACCAAGGACAAGGGTGTCTCTCCTGTGGTGGTTGCAGAGTGCTCATCTTCTAGAGGGCCGCAGATTCGGCATTCAGGACTGGGTCCTGGTGACCACGGATGCCAGCCTGAGAGGCTGGGGAGCAGTCACACAGGGAAGAAATTTCCAGGGCTTGTGGTCAAGCCTGGAGACATCACTTCACATAAATATCCTGGAGCTAAGGGCCATCTACAATGCTCTAAGCCTAGCAAGACCTCTGCTTCAAGGTCAGCCGGTGCTGATCCAGTCAGACAACATCACGGCAGTCGCCCACGTAAACAGACAGGGCGGCACAAGAAGCAGGAGGGCAATGGCAGAAGCTGCAAGGATTCTTCGCTGGGCGGAAAATCATGTGATAGCACTGTCAGCAGTGTTCATTCCGGGAGTGGACAACTGGGAAGCAGACTTCCTCAGCAGACACGACCTCCACCCGGGAGAGTGGGGACTTCACCCAGAAGTCTTCCACATGATTGTGAACCATTGGGAAAAACCAAAGGTGGACATGATGGCGTCCCGCCTCAACAAAAAACTAGACAGGTATTGCGCCAGGTCAAGGGACCCTCAGGCAATAGCTGTGGACGCTCTGGTAACACCGTGGGTGTACCAGTCAGTGTATGTGTTCCCTCCTCTGCCTCTCATACCCAAGGTACTGAGAATCATAAGAAGGAGAGGAGTAAGGACTATACTCGTGACTCCGGATTGGCCAAGAAGGACTTGGTACCCGGAACTTCAAGAGATGCTCACAGAGGACCCGTGGCCTCTACCTCTAAGAAGGGATCTGCTCCAGCAGGGACCCTGTCTGTTCCAAGACTTACCGCGGCTGCGTTTGACGGCATGGCGGCTGAACGCCGGATCCTGAAGGAAAAAGGCATTCCGGATGAAGTCATCCCTACCCTGATCAAAGCCAGGAAGGATGTAACCGCACAACATTATCACTAGAGATGAGCGCCGGAAATTTTTCGGGTTTTGTGTTTTGGTTTTGGGTTCGGTTCCGCGGCCGTGTTTTGGGTTCGACCGCGTTTTGGCAAAACCTCACCGAATTTTTTTTGTCGGATTCGGGTGTGTTTTGGATTCGGCTGTTTTTTTCCCAAAAACCTAAAAAACAGCTTAAATCATAGAATTTGGCGGTCATTTTGATCCCAAAGTATTATTAACCTCAAAAACCATAATTTCCACTCATTTTCAGTCTATTCTGAATACCTCACACCTCACAATATTATTTTTAGTCCTAAAATTTGCACCGAGGTCGCTGTGTGAGTAAGATAAGCGACCCTAGTGGCCGACACAAACACCGGGCCCATCTAGGAGTGGCACTGCAGTGTCACGCAGGATGGCCCTTCCAAAAAACCCTCCCCAAACAGCACATGACGCAAAGAAAAAAAGAGGCGCAATGAGGTAGCTGTGTGAGTAAGATTAGCGACCCTAGTGGCCGACACAAACACCGGGCCCATCTAGGAGTGGCACTGCAGTGTCACGCAGGATGTCCCTTCCAAAAAACCCTCCCCAAACAGCACATGACGCAAAGAAAAAAAGAGGCGCAATGAGGTAGCTGTGTGAGTAAGATAAGCGACCCTAGTGGCCGACACAAACACCGGGCCCATCTAGGAGTGTCACTGCAGTGTCACGCAGGATGTCCCTTCCAAAAAACCCTCCCCAAACAGCACATGACGCAAAGAAAAAAAGAGGCGCAATGAGGTAGCTGTGTGAGTAAGATAAGCGACCCTAGTGGCCGACACAAACACCGGGCCCATCTAGGAGTGGCACTGCAGTGTCACGCAGGATGTCCCTTCCAAAAAACCCTCCCCAAACAGCACATGACGCAAAGAAAAAGAAAAGAAAAAAGAGGTGCAAGATGGAATTGTCCTTGGGCCCTCCCACCCACCCTTATGTTGTATAAACAGGACATGCACACTTTAACCAACCCATCATTTCAGTGACAGGGTCTGCCACACGACTGTGACTGATATGACGGGTTGGTTTGGACCCCCACCAAAAAAGAAGCAATTAATCTCTCCTTGCACAAACTGGCTCTACAGAGGCAAGATGTCCACCTCATCATCATCCTCCGATATATCACCGTGTACATCCCCCTCCTCACAGATTATCAATTCGTCCCCACTGGAATCCACCATCTCAGCTCCCTGTGTACTTTGTGGAGGCAATTGCTGCTGGTCAATGTCTCCACGGAGGAATTGATTATAATTCATTTTAATGAACATCATCTTCTCCACATTTTCTGGATGTAACCTCGTACGCCGATTGCTGACAAGGTGAGCGGCGGCACTAAACACTCTTTCGGAGTACACACTTGTGGGAGGGCAACTTAGGTAGAATAAAGCCAGTTTGTGCAAGGGCCTCCAAATTGCCTCTTTTTCCTGCCAGTATAAGTACGGACTGTGTGACGTGCCTACTTGGATGCGGTCACTCATATAATCCTCCACCATTCTTTCAATGGGGAGAGAATCATATGCAGTGACAGTAGACGACATGTCCGTAATCGTTGTCAGGTCCTTCAGTCCGGACCAGATGTCAGCATCAGCAGTCGCTCCAGACTGCCTTGCATCACCGCCAGCGGGTGGGCTCGGAATTCTGAGCCTTTTCCTCGCACCCCCAGTTGCGGGAGAATGTGAAGGAGGAGATGTTGTTGACAGGTCGCGTTCCGCTTGACTTGACAATTTACTCACCAGCAGGTGTTTGAACCCCAGCAGACTTGTGTCTGCCGGAAAGAGAGATCCAAGGTAGGCTTTAAATCTAGGATCGAGCACGGTGGCCAAAATGTAGTGCTCTGATTTCAACAGATTGACCACCCGTGAATCCTTGCTAAGCGAATTAAGGGCTCCATCCACAAGTCCCACATGCCTAGTGGAATCGCTCCGTGTTAGCTCCTCCTTCAATGTCTCCAGCTTCTTCTGCAAAAGCCTGATGAGGGGAATGACCTGACTCAGGCTGGCAGTGTCTGAACTGACTTCACGTGTGGCAAGTTCAAAGGGCATCAGAACCTTGCACAACGTTGAAATCATTCTCCACTGCGCTTGAGACAGGTGCATCCCACCTCCTATATCGTGCTCAATTCTATAGGCTTGAATGGCCTTTTGCTGCTCCTCCAACCTCTGAAGCATATACAGGGTTGAATTCCACCTCGTTACCACTTCTTGCTTCAGATGATGGCAGGGCAGGTTCAGTAGTTTTTGGTGGTGCTCCAGTTTTCTGTACGTGGTGCCTGTACGCCGAAAGTGTCCCGCAATTCTTCTGGCCACCGACAGCATCTCTTGCACGCCCCTGTCGTTTTTTAAAAAATTCTGCACCACCAAATTCAAGGTATGTGCAAAACATGGGACGTGCTGGAATTGGCCCAGATTTAATGCACACACAATATTGCTGGCGTTGTCCGATGCCACAAATCCACAGGAGAGTCCAATTGGGGTAAGCCATTCCGCGATGATCTTCCTCAGTTGCCGTAAGAGGTTTTCAGCTGTGTGCGTATTCTGGAAACCGGTGATACAAAGCGTAGCCTGCCTAGGAAAGAGTTGGCGTTTGCGAGATGCTGCTACTGGTGCCGCCGCTGCTGTTCTTGCGGTGGGAGTCCATACATCTACCCAGTGGGCTGTCACAGTCATATAGTCCTGACCCTGCCCTGCTCCACTTGTCCACATGTCCGTGGTTAAGTGGACATTGGGTACAACTGCATTTTTTAGGACACTGGTGAGTCTTTTTCTGACGTCCGTGTACATTCTCGGTATCGCCTGCCTAGAGAAGTGGAACCTAGATGGTATTTGGTAACGGGGGCACACTACCTCAAGAAATTGTCTAGTTCCCTGTGAACTAACGGCGGATACCGGACGCACGTCTAACACCAACATAGTTGTCAAGGCCTCAGTTATCCGCTTTGCAACAGGATGACTGCTGTGATATTTCATCTTCCTCGCAAAGGACTGTTGGACAGTCAATTGCTTGGTGGAAGTAGTAAAAGTGTGCTTACGACTTCCCTTCTGGGATGACCATCGACTCCCAGCAGCAACAACAGCAGCGCCAGCAGCAGTAGGCGTTACACGCAAGGATGCATCGGAGGAATCCCAGGCAGGAGAGGACTTGTCAGAATTGCCAGTGACATTGCCTGCAGGACTATTGGCATTCCTGGGGAAGGAGGAAATTGACACTGAGGGAGTTGGTGGGGTGGTTTGCGTGAGCTTGGTTACAAGAGGAAGGGATTTACTGGTCAGTGGACTGCTTCCGCTGTCACCCAAAGTTTTTGAACTTGTCACTGACTTATTATGAATGCGCTGCAGGTGACGTATAAGGGAGGATGTTCCGAGGTGGTTAACGTCCTTACCCCTACTTATTACAGCTTGACAAAGGGAACACACGGCTTGACACCTGTTGTCCGCATTTCTGGTGAAATACTTCCACACCGAAGAGCTGATTTTTTTGGTATTTTCACCAGGCATGTCAACGGCCATATTCCTACCACGGACAACAGGTGTCTCCCCTGGTGCCTGACTTAAACAAACCACCTCACCATCAGAATCCTCCTGGTCAATTTCCTCCCCAGCGCCAGCAACACCCATATCCTCCTCATCCTGGTGTACTTCAACACTGACATCTTCAATCTGACTATCAGGAACTGGACTGCGGGTGCTCCTTCCATCACTTGCAGGGGGCGTGCAAATGGTGGAAGGCGCATGCTCTTCACGTCCAGTGTTGGGAAGGTCAGGCATCGCAACCGACACAATTGGAGTCGGACTCTCCTTGTGGATTTGGGATTTCGAAGAACGCACAGTTCTTTGCGGTGCTACTGCTTTTGCCAGCTTTAGTCTTTTCATTTTTCTAGCGAGAGGCTGAGTGCTTCCATCCTCATGTGAAGCTGAACCACTAGCCATGAACATAGGCCAGGGCCTCAGCCGTTCCTTGCCACTCCGTGTGGTAAATGGCATATTGGCAAGTTTACGCTTCTCCTCCGACAATTTTATTTTAGGTTTTGGAGTCCTTTTTTTACTGATATTTGGTGTTTTGGATTTGACATGCTCTGTACTATGACATTGGGCATCGGCCTTGGCAGACGACGTTGCTGGCATTTCATCGTCTCGGCCATGACTAGTGGCAGCAGCTTCAGCACGAGGTGGAAGTGGATCTTGATCTTTCCCTAATTTTGGAACCTCAACATTTTTGTTCTCCATATTTTAATAGGCACAACTAAAAGGCACCTCAGGTAAACAATGGAGATGGATGGATTGGATACTAGTATACAATTATGGACGGGCTGCCGAGTGCCGACACAGAGGTAGCCACAGCCGTGAACTACCGCACTGTACTGTGTCTGCTGCTAATATATAGACTGGTTGATAAAGAGATAGTATACTCGTAACTAGTATGTATGTATAAAGAAAGAAAAAAAAACCACGGTTAGGTGGTATATACAATTATGGACGGGCTGCCGAGTGCCGACACAGAGGTAGCCACAGCCGTGAACTACCGCACTGTACTGTGTCTGCTGCTAATATATAGACTGGTTGATAAAGAGATAGTATACTCGTAACTAGTATGTATGTATAAAGAAAGAAAAAAAAACCACGGTTAGGTGGTATATACAATTATGGACGGGCTGCCGAGTGCCGACACAGAGGTAGCCACAGCCGTGAACTACCGCACTGTACTGTGTCTGCTGCTAATATATAGACTGGTTGATAAAGAGATAGTATACTCGTAACTAGTATGTATGTATAAAGAAAGAAAAAAAAACCACGGTTAGGTGGTATATACAATTATGGACGGGCTGCCGAGTGCCGACACAGAGGTAGCCACAGCCGTGAACTACCGCACTGTACTGTGTCTGCTGCTAATATATAGACTGGTTGATAAAGAGATAGTATACTCGTAACTAGTATGTATGTATAAAGAAAGAAAAAAAAAACACGGTTAGGTGGTATATACAATTATGGACGGGCTGCCGAGTGCCGACACAGAGGTAGCCACAGCCGTGAACTACCGCACTGTACTGTGTCTGCTGCTAATATATAGACTGGTTGATAAAGAGATAGTATACTCGTAACTAGTATGTATGTATAAAGAAAGAAAAAAAAACCACGGTTAGGTGGTATATACAATTATGGACGGGCTGCCGAGTGCCGACACAGAGGTAGCCACAGCCGTGAACTACCGCACTGTACTGTGTCTGCTGCTAATATATAGACTGGTTGATAAAGAGATAGTATACTCGTAACTAGTATGTATGTATAAAGAAAGAAAAAAAAACCACGGTTAGGTGGTATATACAATTATGGACGGGCTGCCGAGTGCCGACACAGAGGTAGCCACAGCCGTGAACTACCGCACTGTACTGTGTCTGCTGCTAATATAGACTGGTTGATAAAGAGATAGTATACTCGTAACTAGTATGTATGTATAAAGAAAGAAAAAAAAACCACGGTTAGGTGGTATATACAATTATGGACGGGCTGCCGAGTGCCGACACAGAGGTAGCCACAGCCGTGAACTACCGCACTGTACTGTGTCTGCTGCTAATATAGACTGGTTGATAAAAAGATAGTATACTACTAATATTATATATACTGGTGGTCAGGTCACTGGTCACTAGTCACACTGGCAGTGGCACTCCTGCAGCAAAAGTGTGCACTGTTTAATTTTAATATAATATTATGTACTCCTGGCTCCTGCTATAACCTATAACTGGCACTGCAGTGCTCCCCAGTCTCCCCCACAATTATAAGCTGTGTGAGCTGAGCACAGTCAGATATATATATACATTGATGCAGCACACTGGGCTGAGCAGTGCACACAGATATGGTATGTGACTGAGTCACTGTGTGTATCGTTTTTTTCAGGCAGAGAACGGATATATTAAATAAAACAAACAACTGCACTGTCTGGTGGTCACTGTGGTCGTCAGTCACTAAACTCTGCACTCTCTTCTACAGTATCACAGCCTCAGGTCAATCTCTCTCTCTCTCTCTCAACCCTAATCTAAATGGAGAGGACGCCAGCCACGTCCTCTCCCTATCAATCTCAATGCACGTGTGAAAATGGCGGCGACGCGCGGCTCCTTATATAGAATCCGAGTCTCGCGAGAATCCGACAGCGTCATGATGACGTTCGGGCGCGCTCGGGTTAACCGAGCAAGGCGGGAGGATCCGAGTCTGCTCGGACCCGTGAAAAAAACATGAAGTTCGTGCGGGTTCGGATTCAGAGAAACCGAACCCGCTCATCTCTAATTATCACCGTATTTGGCGTAAATATGTTGCGTGGTGCGAGGCCAGGAAGGCCCCTACAGAGGAATTTCAACTGGGTCGTTTCCTGCATTTCCTGCAAACAGGACTGTCTATGGGCCTAAAATTAGGGTCCATTAAGGTTCAAATTTCGGCCCTGTCGATTTTCTTCCAGAAAGAACTGGCTTCATTTCCTGAAGTTCAGACGTTTGTCAAGGGGGTACTGCATATACAGCCTCCTTTTGTGCCTCCAGTGGCACCTTGGGATCTCAATGTAGTTTTGGGGTTCCTAAAATCACATTGGTTTGAACCACTCACCACTGTGGACTTAAAATATCTCACATGGAAAGTGGTAATGCTGTTGGCCCTGGCTTCAGCCAGGCGTGTCTCAGAATTGGCGGCTTTATCCTATAAAAGCCCTTACCTAATTTTTCATACGGACAGGGCAGAATTGAGGACTCGTCCTCAATTTCTCCCTAAGGTGGTTTCAGCGTTTCACCTGAACCAGCCTATTGTGGTACCTGCGGCTACTAGGGACTTGGAGGACTCCAAGTTGCTGGACGTAGTCAGGGCCCTGAAAATATATGTTTCCAGGATGGCTGGAGTCAGGAAATCTGACTCGCTGTTTATCCTGTATGCACCCAACAAGCTGGGTGCTCCTGCTTCTAAGCAGACTATTGCTCGTTGGATTTGTAGTACAATTCAGCTTGCACATTCTGTGGCAGGCCTGCCACAGCCAAAATCTGTAAAAGCCCATTCCACAAGGAAGGTGGGCTCATCTTGGGCGGCTGTTCGAGGGGTCTCGGCGTTACAACTTTGCCGAGCAGCTACTTGGTCAGGGGCAAACACGTTTGCTAAATTCTACAAATTTGAAACCCTGGCTGAGGAGGACCTGGAGTTCTCTCATTCGGTGCTGCAGAGTCATCCGCACTCTCCCGCCCGTTTGGGAGCTTTGGTATAATCCCCATGGTCCTTACGGAGTTCCCAGCATCCACTAGGATGTCAGAGAAAATAAGAATTTACTTACCGATAATTCTATTTCTCGTAGTCCGTAGTGGATGCTGGGCGCCCATCCCAAGTGCGGATTGTCTGCAATACTTGTACATAGTTATTGTTACAAAAATCGGGTTATTATTGTTGTGAGCCATCTTTCCAGAGGCTCCTCTGTTATCAAGCTGTTAACTGGGTTCAGATCACAGGTTATACGGTGTGATTGGTGTGGCTGGTATGAGTCTTACCCGGGATTCAAAATCCTTCCTTATTGTGTACGCTCGTCCGGGCACAGTATCCTAACTGAGGCTTGGAGGAGGGTCATAGGGGGAGGAGCCAGTGCACACCAGGTAGTCCTAAAGCTTTACTTTTGTGCCCAGTCTCCTGCGGAGCCGCTATTCCCCATGGTCCTTACGGAGTTCCCAGCATCCACTACGGACTACGAGAAATAGAATTATCGGTAAGTAAATTCTTATTTTACTGGTGGTCAGCAAACTGTGCAAAACTGAAATGCACCTCAGGTATGGATGGATAGTATACTTGACGACACAGAGGTAGGTAGAGCAGTGGCCTACTGTACCGTACTGCTATATATTATATACTGGTGGTCAGCAAACTGTGCAAAACTGAAATGCACCACAGGTATGGATGGATAGTATACTTGACGACACAGAGGTAGGTAGAGCAGTGGCCTACTGTACCGTACTGCTATATATTATATACTGGTGGTCAGCAAACTGTGCAAAACTGAAATGCACTACAGGTATGGATGGATAGTATACTTGACGACACAGAGGTAGGTAAAGCAGTGGCCTACTGTACCGTACTGCTATATATTATATACTGGTGGTCAGCAAACTGTGCAAAACTGAAATGCACCACAGGTATGGATGGATAGTATACTTGACGACACAGAGGTAAGTAGAGCAGTGGCCTACTGTACCGTACTGCTATATATTATATACTGGTGGTCAGCAAACTGTGCAAAACTGAAATGCACAACAGGTATGGATGGGATAGTATACTCGACGACAGAGGTAGAGCAGTGGACTACTGTACCGTACTGCTATATATATAGTTATACTGGTGGTCAGCAAAATTCTGCACTGTCCTCCTACTATATACTGCAATGCAGCACAGATATGGAGCGTTTTTCAGGCAGAGAACGTATAATACTGGTGGTCACTGGTCAGCAAAACTCTGCACTGTCCTCCTACTATATAATACTGCTGGTCCCCAGTTCCCACAATAAAGCAATTAGCACACTGAGCACAGATATTTGCAGCACACTGAGCACAGATATGGAGTGTTTTTCAGGCAGAGAACGTAGATATTTGCACTTGCAGCACACTGAGCACATATATTTGCAGCACACTGAGCACAGATATTTGCAGCCCACTGAACATAGAAACTGAGAGGACGCCAGCCACGTCTTCTCACGATCATCTCCAATGCAAGAGTAAAAAATGGCGGCGACGCGCGGCTCCTTAAATAGAATCCGAATCTCGCGAGAATCCGACTGCGGGATGATGACGTTCGGGCGCGCTCGGGTTAACCGAGCAAGGCAGGAGGATCCGAGTTGCTCGGACCCGTGCAAAAAAAGGTGAAGTTCGGGGGGGTTTCGGATCCCGAGGATCCGAACCCGCTCATCACTGTTGCTCATGCTTGCGAAAACTTGATTCAACTCATGCCATCTTTCTGGGTGTGTTTATGCCTCCCAGGCAGGCAGCTGGGCAATCTCGTACCTAGGTACTCTGCAAGCGTACTTCCTTTTTGCATCCCCGCATCTTATCTATCCCACGCTGTAGCTAAGTACATTTTGAGAAGTTTAGGTAGAAACTGAAAAAGTTTCTATTCTTCTTCTTCATCTTCTTCCTCTTCTTGAGAACAAGAATGAATAAAATAATACTGGCCAGACAGACAAAGAGCTACATTAAAACTTGAAACTCACTGAGAAATAACCAAAATTGAACTGGACCAGTTTTACAAAATTGTTGCCTATTATTATTCCCCCCGGGAAGCGGTTACAATACCCCTAGTCGGGATCATGGAGGTCACAACTCACAATATTGATGCCGGAATCCCAACTAGCCTTGAAATGCTGCTGCCAGAATACCGGTGCCACAGCCTATTCTACCCCCATATATCGTCTTAGATTCAGTTACTGGGCTCTATCACATGAGTAATATTTTAGAGAGGATGTAAGTGAAGATACTTGTATTGCTACATTTTTTAAGGTGTTTTTGATTTGAGGCTATATCTATGAAGCAATGGCTGCTGTTAGTCTCTACTCCTTGGCAAATTTGAAGTGAAAAATGAAAGCATGCCAGGCTTTACACTAGAGATGAGCGGGTTCGGTTTCTCTGAATCCGAACCCGCACGAACTTCATGTTTTTTTCACGGGTCCGAGCAGACTCGGATCCTCCCGCCTTGCTCGGTTAACCCGAGCGCGCCCCGAACGTCATCATGACGCTGTCGGATTCTCGCGAGACTCGGATTCTATATAAGGAGCCGCGCGTCGCCGCCATTTTCACACGTGCATTGAGATTGATAGGGAGAGGACGTGGCTGGCGTCCTCTCCATTTAGATTAGGGTTGAGAGAGAGAGAGAGAGATTGACCTGAGGCTGTGATACTGTAGTAGAGAGTGCAGAGTTTAGTGACTGACGAGTGACGACCACAGTGACCACCAGACAGTGCAGTTGTTTGTTTTATTTAATATATCCGTTCTCTGCCTGAAAAAAACGATACACACAGTGACTCAGTCACATACCATATCTGTGTGCACTGCTCTGCCCAGTGTGCTGCATCAATGTATATATATATCTGACTGTGCTCAGCTCACACAGCTTATAATTGTGGGGGAGACTGGGGAGCACTGCAGTGCCAGTTATAGGTTATAGCAGGAGCCAGGAGTACATAATATTATATTAAAATTAAACAGTGCACACTTTTGCTGCAGGAGTGCCACTGCCAGTGTGACTAGTGACCAGTGACCTGACCACCAGTATATATAATATTAGTAGTATACTATCTCTTTATCAACCAGTCTATATTAGCAGCAGACACAGTACAGTGCGGTAGTTCACGGCTGTGGCTACCTCTGTGTCGGCACTCGGCAGCCCGTCCATAATTGTATATACCACCTAACCGTGTTTTTTTTTTCTTTCTTTATAGTCATACTAGTTACGAGTATACTATCTCTTTATCAACCAGTCTATATTAGCAGCAGACACAGTACAGTGCGGTAGTTCACGGCTGTGGCTACCTCTGTGTCGGCACTCGGCAGCCCGTCCATAATTGTATATACCACCTAACCGTGGTTTTTTTTTTCTTTCTTTATACATACATACTAGTTACGAGTATACTATCTCTTTATCAACCAGTCTATATTAGCAGCAGACACAGTACAGTGCGGTAGTTCACGGCTGTGGCTACCTCTGTGTCGGCACTCGGCAGCCCGTCCATAATTGTATATACCACCTAACCGTGGTTTTTTTTTCTTTCTTTATACATACATACTAGTTACGAGTATACTATCTCTTTATCAACCAGTCTATATTAGCAGCAGACACAGTACAGTGTGGTAGTTCACGGCTGTGGCTACCTCTGTGTCGGCACTCGGCAGCCCGTCCATAATTGTATATACCACCTAACCGTGGTTTTTTTTTCTTTCTTTATACATACATACTAGTTACGAGTATACTATCTCTTTATCAACCAGTCTATATATTAGCAGCAGACACAGTACAGTGCGGTAGTTCACGGCTGTGGCTACCTCTGTGTCGGCACTCGGCAGCCCGTCCATAATTGTATATACCACCTAACCGTGGTTTTTTTTCTTTCTTTATACATACATACTAGTTACGAGTATACTATCTCTTTATCAACCAGTCTATATATTAGCAGCAGACACAGTACAGTGCGGTAGTTCACGGCTGTGGCTACCTCTGTGTCGGCACTCGGCAGCCCGTCCATAATTGTATACTAGTATCCAATCCATCCATCTCCATTGTTTACCTGAGGTGCCTTTTAGTTGTGCCTATTAAAATATGGAGAACAAAAATGTTGAGGTTCCAAAATTAGGGAAAGATCAAGATCCACTTCCACCTCGTGCTGAAGCTGCTGCCACTAGTCATGGCCGAGACGATGAAATGCCAGCAACGTCGTCTGCCAAGGCCGATGCCCAATGTCATAGTACAGAGCATGTCAAATCCAAAACACCAAATATCAGTAAAAAAAGGACTCCAAAACCTAAAATAAAATTGTCGGAGGAGAAGCGTAAACTTGCCAATATGCCATTTACCACACGGAGTGGCAAGGAACGGCTGAGGCCCTGGCCTATGTTCATGGCTAGTGGTTCAGCTTCACATGAGGATGGAAGCACTCAGCCTCTCGCTAGAAAAATGAAAAGACTAAAGCTGGCAAAAGCAGTAGCACCGCAAAGAACTGTGCGTTCTTCGAAATCCCAAATCCACAAGGAGAGTCCGACTCCAATTGTGTCGGTTGCGATGCCTGACCTTCCCAACACTGGACGTGAAGAGCATGCGCCTTCCACCATTTGCACGCCCCCTGCAAGTGATGGAAGGAGCACCCGCAGTCCAGTTCCTGATAGTCAGATTGAAGATGTCAGTGTTGAAGTACACCAGGATGAGGAGGATATGGGTGTTGCTGGCGCTGGGGAGGAAATTGACCAGGAGGATTCTGATGGTGAGGTGGTTTGTTTAAGTCAGGCACCCGGGGAGACACCTGTTGTCCGTGGTAGGAATATGGCCGTTGACATGCCTGGTGAAAATACCAAAAAAATCAGCTCTTCGGTGTGGAAGTATTTCACCAGAAATGCGGACAACAGGTGTCAAGCCGTGTGTTCCCTTTGTCAAGCTGTAATAAGTAGGGGTAAGGACGTTAACCACCTCGGAACATCCTCCCTTATACGTCACCTGCAGCGCATTCATAATAAGTCAGTGACAAGTTCAAAAACTTTGGGTGACAGCGGAAGCAGTCCACTGACCAGTAAATCCCTTCCTCTTGTAACCAAGCTCACGCAAACCACCCCACCAACCCCTCAGTGTCAATTTCCTCCTTCCCCAGGAATGCCAATAGTCCTGCAGGCAATGTCACTGGCAATTCTGACGAGTCCTCTCCTGCCTGGGATTCCTCCGATGCATCCTTGCGTGTAACGCCTACTGCTGCTGGCGCTGCTGTTGTTGCTGCTGGGAGTCGATGGTCATCCCAGAAGGGAAGTCGTAAGCACACTTTTACTACTTCCACCAAGCAATTGACTGTCCAACAGTCCTTTGCGAGGAAGATGAAATATCACAGCAGTCATCCTGTTGCAAAGCGAATAACTGAGGCCTTAACAACTATGTTGGTGTTAGACGTGCGTCCGGTATCCGCCGTTAGTTCACAGGGAACTAGACAATTTCTTGAGGTAGTGTGCCCCCGTTACCAAATACCATCTAGGTTCCACTTCTCTAGGCAGGCGATACCGAGAATGTACACGGACGTCAGAAAAAGACTCACCAGTGTCCTAAAAAATGCAGTTGTACCCAATGTCCACTTAACCACGGACATGTGGACAAGTGGAGCAGGGCAGGGTCAGGACTATATGACTGTGACAGCCCACTGGGTAGATGTATGGACTCCCGCCGCAAGAACAGCAGCGGCGGCACCAGTAGCAGCATCTCGCAAACGCCAACTCTTTCCTAGGCAGGCTACGCTTTGTATCACCGGTTTCCAGAATACGCACACAGCTGAAAACCTCTTACGGCAACTGAGGAAGATCATCGCGGAATGGCTTACCCCAATTGGACTCTCCTGTGGATTTGTGGCATCGGACAACGCCAGCAATATTGTGTGTGCATTAAATCTGGGCCAATTCCAGCACGTCCCATGTTTTGCACATACCTTGAATTTGGTGGTGCAGAATTTTTTAAAAAATGACAGGGGCGTGCAAGAGATGCTGTCGGTGGCCAGAAGAATTGCGGGACACTTTCGGCGTACAGGCACCACGTACAGAAAACTGGAGCACCACCAAAAACTACTGAACCTGCCCTGCCATCATCTGAAGCAAGAAGTGGTAACGAGGTGGAATTCAACCCTGTATATGCTTCAGAGGTTGGAGGAGCAGCAAAAGGCCATTCAAGCCTATACAATTGAGCACGATATAGGAGGTGGGATGCACCTGTCTCAAGCGCAGTGGAGAATGATTTCAACGTTGTGCAAGGTTCTGATGCCCTTTGAACTTGCCACACGTGAAGTCAGTTCAGACACTGCCAGCCTGAGTCAGGTCATTCCCCTCATCAGGCTTTTGCAGAAGAAGCTGGAGACATTGAAGGAGGAGCTAACACGGAGCGATTCCGCTAGGCATGTGGGACTTGTGGATGGAGCCCTTAATTCGCTTAGCAAGGATTCACGGGTGGTCAATCTGTTGAAATCAGAGCACTACATTTTGGCCACCGTGCTCGATCCTAGATTTAAAGCCTACCTTGGATCTCTCTTTCCGGCAGACACAAGTCTGCTGGGGTTCAAACACCTGCTGGTGAGTAAATTGTCAAGTCAAGCGGAACGCGACCTGTCAACAACATCTCCTCCTTCACATTCTCCCGCAACTGGGGGTGCGAGGAAAAGGCTCAGAATTCCGAGCCCACCCGCTGGCGGTGATGCAAGGCAGTCTGGAGCGACTGCTGATGCTGACATCTGGTCCGGACTGAAGGACCTGACAACGATTACGGACATGTCGTCTACTGTCACTGCATATGATTCTCTCCCCATTGAAAGAATGGTGGAGGATTATATGAGTGACCGCATCCAAGTAGGCACGTCACACAGTCCGTACTTATACTGGCAGGAAAAAGAGGCAATTTGGAGGCCCTTGCACAAACTGGCTTTATTCTACCTAAGTTGCCCTCCCACAAGTGTGTACTCCGAAAGAGTGTTTAGTGCCGCCGCTCACCTTGTCAGCAATCGGCGTACGAGGTTACATCCAGAAAATGTGGAGAAGATGATGTTCATTAAAATGAATTATAATCAATTCCTCCGTGGAGACATTGACCAGCAGCAATTGCCTCCACAAAGTACACAGGGAGCTGAGATGGTGGATTCCAGTGGGGACGAATTGATAATCTGTGAGGAGGGGGATGTACACGGTGATATATCGGAGGATGATGATGAGGTGGACATCTTGCCTCTGTAGAGCCAGTTTGTGCAAGGAGAGATTAATTGCTTCTTTTTTGGTGGGGGTCCAAACCAACCCGTCATATCAGTCACAGTCGTGTGGCAGACCCTGTCACTGAAATGATGGGTTGGTTAAAGTGTGCATGTCCTGTTTATACAACATAAGGGTGGGTGGGAGGGCCCAAGGACAATTCCATCTTGCACCTCTTTTTTCTTTTCTTTTTCTTTGCGTCATGTGCTGTTTGGGGAGGGTTTTTTTGGAAGGGACATCCTGCGTGACACTGCAGTGCCACTCCTAGATGGGCCCGGTGTTTGTGTCGGCCACTAGGGTCGCTTATCTTACTCACACAGCTACCTCATTGCGCCTCTTTTTTTCTTTGCGTCATGTGCTGTTTGGGGAGGGTTTTTTGGAAGGGACATCCTGCGTGACACTGCAGTGACACTCCTAGATGGGCCCGGTGTTTGTGTCGGCCACTAGGGTCGCTTATCTCACTCACACAGCTACCTCATTGCGCCTCTTTTTTTCTTTGCATCATGTGCTGTTTGGGGAGGGTTTTTTGGAAGGGACATCCTGCGTGACACTGCAGTGCCACTCCTAGATGGGCCCGGTGTTTGTGTCGGCCACTAGGGTCGCTAATCTTACTCACACAGCTACCTCATTGCGCCTCTTTTTTTCTTTGCGTCATGTGCTGTTTGGGGAGGGTTTTTTGGAAGGGCCATCCTGCGTGACACTGCAGTGCCACTCCTAGATGGGCCCGGTGTTTGTGTCGGCCACTAGGGTCGCTTATCTTACTCACACAGCGACCTCGGTGCAAATTTTAGGACTAAAAATAATATTGTGAGGTGTGAGGTATTCAGAATAGACTGAAAATGAGTGGAAATTATGGTTTTTGAGGTTAATAATACTTTGGGATCAAAATGACCGCCAAATTCTATGATTTAAGCTGTTTTTTAGGTTTTTTGGAAAAAAACACCCGAATCCAAAACACACCCGAATCCGACAAAAAAAATTCGGTGAGGTTTTGCCAAAACGCGGTCGAACCCAAAACACGGCCGCGGAACCGAACCCAAAACCAAAACACAAAACCCGAAAAATTTCCGGCGCTCATCTCTACTTTACACTTAAGGAGAGGGCAGCTTAAATTTTCATGTTAAACCAGTCTGTACAACCTTGTTGACTATAAATAGGAAAAATGCAGTTTGTCAGTTGCCCCATAAACTCTAGTAGTTTTCCGTATTTGCAACTTGCAATTATGCTTTTAAAATCAAATAATAGTGCAGGTAGAAGTGGCAAGCTTGCATCATTGAACATAGATAAATGAATAAAGTACATTTAACTACCAGAGGATGTACCCAATAGTTATTAGTGATACTGATATATCTAAATGCATTTTTAAGATCTTGCTTTATATAAGAATCCAACATAGATCAAGTTACGTAGTAATTTCCTGAGCCTTTAAGCCCTCTAAAAATACACATATAGTCTTAGAAAGAAGATTACAAAGCTTCAGTTAGCCATTGCCTATTATTGAAACACCAACATGAACTCCACGGAAGATCTTGACTATCCACAGCAACTCATTGATTATAAAGATGGCTTTTTAGTCTCAAAGGTAAGAATGGAACGGTATTGTATATTAGCAGATCATGGTCAATTGTCCTTAATTTCCCAAGAACGTCCTTTTTTTTGTATATATTTTCCAATAATATCTTATTGCACAATACAATTCCCCTGACTGATTGATCAAATTCTCACAATATATACTTTATATGTGGGCTGTGTGAATTCATATTGTATGGATATTAGCACACTGTTTGCATTAAAATTACATTACAATCAAATTACACATAGAAATCATGATTGGGATTGTAGCACATCAGTAATTGTAATTATTTCCCAGTTAACTTCAAAATTATATAATTATTCCCCATTCCTTGTTTTATATATATATATATATATATATATATATATATACACAGATGTCGGTGGCACTCACTGGCTTTTCATCATGCTTCTGAAGACGGTTGAAATACACCGAAACGTTAAGCGCTAATTGACTGGTCTGGTCTTTTGGCTTTGAAAAGCCCGTGAGTGCCGCCGACATCTGTGTATATACTTTATGCTGTTTGCTGCGGAGGGCACCCACAGGTTGTACTTTCTGAATAAGCAGTGAGTGCCGAATATCTCATGTGTATATATATATATATATATATATATATATATATAGTGAATTTGATATGCAAAATTCTATGCATAAATGAAAAGGTCTGGTGTATTATCTAATGGAAACTGTTGCAGTTGATTCAAGTTTGCTGTGGAACCCAATTGCTTGAATGACATTCTGATGTTATTCTAGAAAAAAAAGGTCTCTGGACTAACGTAGTTCCTAGTAAGAGTGGCCTCATATTCCTCTGCCTGGTAATTGATATCTGCCTCAAGCTGTTTTGTGGGTATTATGCATACTGGGATCATGCTGCAGTATACTGATATCAGTAACTATAAGTCTATTAGCCACACTCAGACCTTACTAAGTACTGACACTTCTTAATATAGTACATGCATTGATAAATAATGACAGTTTGCTCATACTTTGTGGCTGTGAAACTAATAGCCACCAACAGGTTTTTATGAATTCACACTGCAAGGAGGTGTATTATGTTTATGCTATATGAAGACACATATATTGTACAGTACATGAATTGTTGCAAACATGTAATGCTGCTGGGCTGTGATTATATCAGGGAGGATTGAAAATAATTGGAGTATATATCAAGATAGATATGAACAGGCGCACGTATGAGTGGTTTCTCCTAGCAGCTGTAGTGGGAGGTAGTCAATCTCCCTGAACGAATGAAAAGAATAAGATAAAATAACAGCGCTATGTGTATATAATTTTATATATAATATATATATATATTTATTATACAATTATAGAATAAAAACCATTACTGATGTCAAACACACACAGCTATCAGACTCAATTATAAGGCTTATCCACCATTAATAGCACTACTATAGAAACCAATGTCCAATGTTTTTGTGGTATTTACTCACACATGGCCATGTTTTACCAGCAAGTGAACTGTTCCAGCTATACAAGGTTTCCAACTGTGTTCCAAAGAAGGAGTCCAATTATTTAAGCTCGTTCGGCGACGGCAATGGCAGTAGTGGATCCTGGTTCACAGATGTCCTTTGCTGATAATGCTGCTTAGCTGGAGGTTCCCAACCTCAGGAAACAGTGCTGGATGAAGAAGTCTTTAGGCCAACGGTTTCCCTATAAAATGAGTAGTGCTAGGTGGAGCGGTCCAGTTCCTGGTGTGTAAACCTGACGCGTTTCACCACTCTAGGTGGCTTTTTCACTCTAGGTGGCGTTGCCAACAATCGGAATAACTCCTTTCAGAATCATAGTTTTAACTTTTAACCAGTTGCAGATTTTACCTATGCAGCCCCTTCCCCAGTAAAATCAGCCACCTCCACTCATGTCAGTGAGCAAGGTTCAGTGTGTGAGACTGCAATGGCTTCACTGTGACTGGCAGTGACTTCCTATTGGAAGTCCTACCTGCCAGTCACAGACACTATAGGCAGTCCCATTGGTAGGTGTTTTCTGCCTCTGGCACTGCCATACTGTGTCGCAATTAGCAGAGAGCTGGTTGTGGTGTGGCCCGCAGCTCTGCAAACAGTGTCTGACTATCAGGGGTGAGGCTGACTGTCCCACCTCTTGTCTTTCCCTGCAATTCTAGGGAGCTCTGCAGATTTGGCCAGTTTTCACTATAAAAATTATTACAATAAAGATGATGTTTAGAAGTTATACATATATTCTTTGTATTCTTTGTATTATTCTAATCAAAAGTCTGAATCCTGACACCTGTGTGCTGTAAAAATAAAGGGGTGCTGTCCTGTGTGCTGTAAAAATAAAGGGGCGCTGTTCTGTGCTGTACATGGGTGCTGTCCTGTGCTGTACAGGGGTGCTGCAGTCCTGTGCTGTCCTGGGGTGCTGTACAAAAGTGTTTTCCCTCTGCCCTATCATTCCAGGGGGGCTTCCCCACCGCCGTTTAAATCCAGGGGTGTTGCTGCCTGTCTGCTGTGCTGTGTAATTCTCCAGGGGTGCTGCCTATGCTGTATAAGTTCTGGGGTGTTGCCTATCTGCTGTATAAGTCCAGAGGCGCTGCCGTATAATTTCAGGGGTGCTGCTGTACTTGATCATAGGTTTAAACTAAAGCCTAGAGCAGAATATGAAACAAGCTTCAACATCACAACCAAATTTGTGAAAACATATAGCCGCAAAGGTGGAAATGGAAATTACAAGTTTGACGGAGTGTTTTCAAATAAACATACAACTCTGAGTACAAAATGAGGAGAGACCACATTTGTGGCCAAAGTCAGTCGGAAGAGACAGAATCATAATCCAGTGGAACGTGACATGGCAACATCTCCTACTTCATTTTCTCTGGGAACTGCTGAAGATAACTAGATTTTTCCAAACACACCTACAGTATGTCTATATGTCTGCCATATAATTCCAGGAGTGCCCTGTCTGAACCTGATCATCTCTAGTAGATATATCTTGAAGTGTGCACTGTGTACTCAGCATTAGAGAGAGGTTCTTCTCAATTATTTTATGTTATGGACACAAATTAATCGCTCCAATTAGTCAACCTTAATTTTGATTTATTAATGTTCCATGTTTTGGGATTATTTACAAGATGCGCATTTGTTATACAGGGTTTTTATTTATTAAATATTTTCTCAATAATTGTACAAGGGCTGCATAGAGTTATCGCAAGACCTCACAGTGCTAGAACGGAATTTCAGTGATCTTGCACTATACTGGAAACTACTCAGGAGGAAAGGGATCTAGGAGTCACTATTTAAGGTGATTTATAGGCAGGTAAGCAATGAAACAAAGCAATGAGGAAAGCTAGTCAGATGCTTGGCTGCATTGAGAGAGGAATCAGCAGCAGAAAGAATTAAGTAATAATGTCACTGTATAGGTCATTGGTACAGCCTCATCTAGAATATTGTGTTCAATTCTGGAGGCCATATCTTCAAAAGGATACTAATACATTAGAGACTGAACAAAGAAGGGCAACTAAAATGGTGCATGGCCTACATCACAAAACGTACCCAGAAAGACAAAAACATCTCAATATGTATAGCTTGGAGCAGAGAAGGGAAAGGGGGGACATGAGGGAAACTTTCTACTATATCAAGGGTTTAGCAAAGTCCAGGAGGGAAACATTCTCCAATTGAAGAGAAGCAATAGGACGCAAGGACATGCACTGAGACTGGAGGGGGGGGGGGGGGGGGGTGCAGAGGAAATTTGATTACAAATTACTTCACAGAAAGGGTGGTGGACAAGTGGAATAGCCTCCCATCAGAGGTGGTAGAGGCTAAGACAGTAGAGCAATTTAAACATGCATGGGATAGACATAAGGATATCCTTACAAAGAAATAAGGGTCAAATAAGGTTTGAGATAAAAAGAGGATTTTAATTACCTACCGGTAAATCCTTTTCTCGTAGTCCATAAGGGATACTGGGGACCCTTACAACACAACAATGAGCTAGCAACAGCTAGCAAAACACACAGCAACAGCTGTTGAAACAACTGCACACAAGAACAAACTTGCAGGAAAGTCGCAGCAGAGAGGTGGGTGCCCAGTATCCCTTATGGACTACGAGAAAAGGATTTACCAGAAGGTAATTAAAATCCTCTTTTCTCTAACATCCATAAGGGATACTGGGGACCTTAGTACAATGAGGACATCCCAAAGCTCCCATATAGGGTGGGAACATGTTAAGACACCTGCAACACTGTATGTCCAAACTGGAAATCCTCTGCAGCCAGGGTATCTAACCTGTTTGTCCCTGACAAGGTAGCAGCCTGACACAGTTGTAGAGCCGACACCCCCCAGGCGGCCGCCCAGGAGAAACCCACAGACCTTGTGGAGTGGGCCGTGATAAACCGAGGTAAAGGCAAGGCCGGCAAAGCGTAGGCCTGTTGAACAGTGAGCCTAATCCAGCGGGCAATGGACTGCTTTGAAGCAGGATGACCCTTTTTGAGAGCATCATAGAACACAAAGAGAGAATCCGATTTTTTGACCGCAGCAGTCTTCTTGATATAAATTCTCAGGTCTCGCACCACATCCAATGACTCAGGAATTGAGGAAGAGGTTGAAGCCGCCAGAACCACAATCGGCTGATTCAAGTGGAATGCAGATACCACCTTAGGTAAGAACTGCTGTCGAGTCCGGAGTTTCGCTCTGTCCTCATGAAAGACCAAGTAGGGACTTTTACAGGACAAAGCACCAAGTTTGGTGACATGCCTAGCAGAAGCCAATGCTAGGAGCATAACTGTCTTCCATGTAAGGTATCTGTCCTCCACCGACATCAGAGGTTCAAACCTGTAGAAAGGACAAAACTACGTTCAGATCCCAAGGTGCCATGGGCGGCACAAAAGGAAGTTGGATGTGCAGGACAACCTGTAGGAAAGTCTGGACTTCAGGCAAAGCATCCAGTTTCTTCTGGAAAAAAAAATGGACAAGGCCGAGATCTGAACCTTAATGGAGCCCAACCTTAGGCCCATATCCACACCAGCCTATAAAAAGCGCAAAAAGCACCCCAGGTTGAAATCCGCAAGAGGATATTTTTTGGCCCTCACACCAGGAGACATATAGTTTCCAGATATGGTGGTAGTGCTTCGACGAAACCGGTTTTCTGGCTTGAATCATGGTGGTAATAACTTTTCCTAGGATGCCCTTCTCAGCTAGAAGGTTCCGCTCAACCACCATGCCGTCAAATGAAGCCGTCCGGGTAGACAAACGGTCCTTGTTAAAGAAGATCTTCCCTTAGCGGTAGAGGCCAGGGGTCTTCTATGGCCATCTCCAGAAGATCCGCATACCAAACCCTCTGAGGCAAGTCTGGGGCGATGAGAATCACCTGAGCTCCCTCTCTTCTGATTTGCTTTAGAACCTTGGGGAGCAACTGAATCGGAGGAAACAGGTACACCCTGGTAATTCCATGGAGACATCAGCGCATCCACTGCCGATGCTAGAGGGTCCCTTGTTCTGGAACAATAGCACTGAAGCTTGTTGTTGAGCCGAGAGGCCATCAGATCAGTCAGTGGGCAGCCCCACAGATCTGTTATCACTTGAAACACCTTAAGGTGAAGACCCCACTCTCCTGGGTGGAGGTCATTGAGGCTGAGGAAGTTTGTTTCCCAGTTGTTGACACCTGGAATGAATATGGCCAACACCACCCTTGCATTCTGTTCGGCCCAGTGGAAAATCTTGGATACCTCCCTCATGCAAGCCCTAGTCTTTGTTCCATCTTGCCAATTGACAAAAGCCACAGCCATGGCATTGTCGGACTGTACCTGAATGGCCAGGCCTTGGAGCAGATGAGCTGCCTGTAGCTGAGCATTGTAGATCGCTTTGAGTTCCAGAATGTTTATAGGGAGGTGGCTTTCAAGGAGTGACCACCGGTCCTGGAACTGATGTCCCTGGGTTACCACTCCCCAGCCCCGAAGGCTGGCATCTGTGGTCAAGAGAATCCAATCCTGGATCCTGAAGCTCCGCCCCCCAAGAGGTTGGAGATGTGCAACTACCACAGGAGGGAGATCCTGGCCTGCGGTGAGAGACATATGACCTGGTGCATCTGCAGATGTGAACCTGACCATTTCTTCAGGAGATCCAGCTGGAATATCCTCATATGGAATCTGTCAAATTGAATGGCCTCAAAGGAGGCCACCATCTTTCCCAACAGACAGGTGCAGAGGTGTACCAAGACCCGGTCCTTCTGCAGAACGGCCCAAACCAACTCCTGAATTGCATTCGCCTTGTCCGTAGGGAGAAAGACCGTCTGAGTCACCATGTTCAGGATCATCCCACGGAACTGGAGATGCTGGGTTGGCTCTAGGTAGGACTTTTGAAAGTTCAGAATCCACCCGTGGTGTAATAGCAGGAATGTAGTGTGGGAGATGCTGTCTAGCAGTACTTCGTATGATATTGCTTTGATCAGCAGATCATCCAGGTAGGGACAATGTTCATACCTTGAATCCTGAGTTGGAACATCATTTCCGCTATCACTTTGGTGAAAATCCTTGGGGCCGTAGATAGGCCGAAGGGCAGTGCCTGGAACTGGTAATGTTCCTGAAGCAGAGCAAACCTGAGGTAAGCTTGATGAGGTGGCTGTATCGGTATATGGTGGTAAGCATCCTTTATATCCAGGGAGAACAAAAACTGTCCCTCCTACAGACCTGAGATCACTGCTCTCAGAGACTCCATTTTGAACCAGAAATCCCGCAGATATGGGTTTAATGATTTGAGGTTCAAAATGGGCCTCACTGAACTGTCCGGTTTTTGTACCACAAAAAGGCTGGAGTAGTATCCCTTGCCTTGTTGTTGAGGTGGCACAGGAACAATGACCTGGGTCTGGGCTAACTTTTGAATGGACTCCTGCAACGTGAGGTGCATGGTTTCTGAAGCTGGTAAACCCGATTTGAAAAACCTGAGAGGTAGAAGACTTTCAAATACCAGCTTGTAGCCTTGGGAGATCAGATCTTTTACCCAGGCGTCCTGGCAGGAGCTGTTACAGATGGCGCTGAAGAATCTCAGATGAGATCCCACACTGAGGTCCCCCTGGAATGGAGGGACACCATCATGCTGAGGTTTGGAGGAGACAGAGCTGATGCCCTGTTCCTGGGAAGTAGAGGTCGCAGGTTTACAAGACTTACCCCATGCCGCATTTGAGGCACCTCGCGCCTTACCTTTAAAACGCTGCATCCAAAAGGACTGCAGAGATGGCCCAGTGTAGGAACATCTACCCGGTGGAGCTGCCGAGGGGAGGTACGTGGACTTACCAGCAGTAGCCTTTGAAATCCAGGTATCCAATTCCCCCCTGTGAAAGTTAAGGCTTCCACACTCTTTTTTGACTCCGCGTCCACCACCCACTGATGTAACCACAGCGCTCTACATGTGGAAACCACCATGGTAGCCGTACAGGCATTTATTACTTAATACCTTTGACGTTATCACAGAGGAAGCGGGCAGACTCCTGTATATGCTGAATTAGTATCACGATATAAGCCAGGGACTTGTCCCCAGCAAAACCCGCTTGGATGTTAGCGGCCCATGGCATGTGTCACCCAACAACCTGCAATAACAGTCCTCTGGGAGGCCCCCGCTACAACATAATTAGATTTTAAAGTAGTTTCTGTTTTCCTGTCTGCGGGTTCCTTTAAGGCTGTATCCCCAGGAACCAACAGTACAGTCTTTTTTGACAGATGCGATACTGATGAATCGACAGCAGGGGGAGTTTCCCAAACCTTGTGCCCCTCTTGTGCAAAACAGAAGGTGGCCATCCATTTCTTTGATAACTGTAATTTCTTATCAGGAGTTGCTCATGGCCCTCTAAAAAGATCACCCAGTTCCTTTGAGTCAGGAAATGTGACCTGTAGCTTTTTCTATGATGAGAAAGGGATTGCTGCACATCTGTTTCATTCCCAGGAATATTTAAGACATCCCTTATAGCAATGAAAAGTAAGTCTACTCCTTGTGCAGCAGAGGAATCATCTAATTCAGTATCAGATTCCAGCTCTTCTCCCTCCTCTACATCTGGTACTTCCTCCTCAGATTCTGAGAGAATATCAGGTAACCCCCTTTTTGGGGTAATGGATTTGGGGTGTGGACCACTGTTGTAGGTCGACATGGTCTAGGTCGACAGGTCAAAAGGTCGACATGAGTTTTTTATGGGTGGTTTGTGTAATTTTCTCCATATACAGTGATCGGGAACCCCAATTATTGCACCATGTCTCCTCGCATGGCTTGCTTCGCTCGCCATTCTTCGGGCAAGGTGCCTCGCTGCGCTTGGCACAGGTTACTATTCCCAATCGTAGTCCGCGTGGATTGTTAAGTATGAAACTTTTTAGAAAAATTCATGTCGACCTTTTGACCTGTCGACCTAGAACATGTCGACCTAGAGACCCTGTCGACCTAGTTACTGTCGACCTAGTTACTGTTGACCTAGGAACCAGATCCCATGCATTTGATAGAGGGGAAACATGTCTACAGTCTGCCCTATCTTTTGTCAGAGCAGCCATAGACTACCTTTCTTGTCTACCAGTAGTCAGTTCTTTTGACATGTCAGCCATCATAGATTTTATAAAGCTTAGCCACGCAGGCTCCTGCAAATCACCCCCTGAAGCCCCACTTCCTTGTGAGGGCTGACTGCATTGTTCACACATGAGAGAATCTGCAGGGAAGGGGAAAAACCTGGTGTAACAAACAGTGCACACAGCTTTTTTCACTAGGCTGACTGAGGACATTTACATTCACACACAAACACAGAGTACATCAGGTACAAGCAAGCCTGCCCAGACTATTGTGTGTGGAGATACTCAGAGAGGAGGGGCCAGCACCAGCCTGAGAACTAACAATTATATAGTTAGAAGTGAGGCATTTGGTACATAGTGCTTGAGGAGCCTAATATACTGTATACAGGTAGGTCTCACAGCAGGCTCTCCCCCTTAACTACACCCCTGTGCCAGTGTCTGGTCATGGAAGATCCCTTGGAGGAACTGGCAGTCCTGCAGCAGCGCTGTGCGTACAGATAATGGTGGGGGTTCTTTTCCTTTATTTTGTAAATGTTTTCTTCTTAATAACTGTAACTGTAAGGGCTGTGTAGGGTTATCAGTTTCAGTGATCTTGCATTGCAAAATGAAATCTCAGCTTTCCATTACACTGCAGCACTAGATGGACCAGGAGCTCCTGTGAGGCACAAACAGTTACTGAATAAGGGCCCAGTATGGAGTCTCATGGTGGCTTAAAGCCAAGAAGATGTCTGACTTGCCAGGCTGAGGCATGCTGGTGGCACAGAGGTTAGCATTGCTTCCTTCCACAGTCCTACTTGTAGTATGAAAGGGGGGACCCACACCGCACACATTGCACCAATATTTTCATACTCACCTCTCCAAAGTCCACCGCCAGACACAGCAGTGGCATCCGTCGTGGCAAATAAACACCGCAAAAATGGCAGTCGCGCATGTGCAGTATGACTTTTGTCTCCAAAACATGGCGGGCGCCATGTTTTGGGAGACCTGCGCATACACAGTAGACTCCGGCATATTGCCGGAGCCTACAGAGTTGTAGAGAGGAGGGGGCCCACCTGGAGTGTGCATACGGGCCCCCTCCTCCCTTAAGATGCCCCTGACTTGATTATTGGTTCCATGAAGTTGATTGGCTTCTATGGGCAACTTATCCACTCATTCGCTGCTTGATACATCACCCCATCAAGTTATTATTTCTATAAACAAGATGTTTAGACATATGCTGCACATACAGTAGTGTCCAATATTCGCAGTTACATTGTATCAACATGACAGAATAACTTAACCTGGATTCTACAGAAAGTTAAGTTTCACAAACTGTTTTAATTCAACAGTACAGCAAGCACAAGCCTTGCTGCTAATTCAAGTGACTACTGTTTAAATCCGGGTAGAGGAATTGCAGACATTTTCAGGACAACAGTCTTCTGCAGCACCTTGGTCTGAATCTGCGGCTTCTGGTAATGGGTGGCACTTGAATCCGGATACCCGGCATACAGACAACTATTTACCCTCTTCTGGCTGTCCACGACACCCATGGAGGGAGAAGAAATAGCGCGGCGCACGTAGCGCGACACAATGCCCGCAGCATGACGAGCAAAGTGAGCCCACAAGGGGCTCTTTTGCGCTTGCACCGCTGCCAGCATACTGGCAGTCGGGATCCCGGCGCCGGTGTGCTGGGCGCCGGGATCCCGGGCGCCGGCAAACTGTAGTAGATTCCTGGTAATAGCCCACAAATTTCATGGGAGTAATAGTCCTTACAGAAAATGTATTGCACAGTGTATCTTAGTTATACAAATGTGCCCAGTGACTGTCTATGCGGATTACAGAAACTTGGAGTATTTAAGATCTGCTAAGAGACACAATGTTAGGCTTGATGGGTTTTGGACTTTACGCATTCTTAAGGTGGGTACACACTATTAGATATATCTGCAGATCAATTGATCTGCAGATATATCTATGTACGGATCGGGCAGTGTGCTGTGCATACACACAGCCCGATCCGTCGGGGGACTGCCCCGCCCAGTTCACCTGTCAATCACCGCCGGCCGCCGCAGCATGTGTACGGGCGGTCGGACGACCGCCCCGTACACACACAGCGACGGGCCAATATATCGTTAGATATATTGGCTGTCGGCTGTGCTGCGCGGCCGACGCGATACGTCTGTGAACGATGGAGTTCACAGACGTATCACCCGTACACACTGGCCGACGGTCCCGCGATGTATCGGCCGTTCAAGAGAACGGCCGATACATCGACCAGTGTGTACGGGCCTTTAGTCACCTATCAGCCTGGCTCTAAAAAATTTAAAGGCTGATGCCTTGTCCTGTCGGTTTCAGAAGGTGCATCTATGGCACCTTTTGCTTACAGAAAGATAATTGTGGTGGCTACTTCTCTTCAGGCAAAATCTGTTTGGGATAAACTAATCATAATAGGAGCCCAAAAATTCTTTATGTGCCTACGATGCAACTATGAAAACAAGTTGTGAAACATTTTCATGATTCACCTTCCACAGGGAATCCAAGAATCAATTAGACTTTTGAGTTACAGTAGTTGTCACTGGCAGATTATATTTGTGGCTATAACTTTTCAAATCATTACAACACTATGGTGGCTATTTATCAACACTTACAGTTTTCCACTGCTGTGTGAGCTGAGAGAACATAGGGGGTAATTCAGATCTGATCGCAGCAGCAAATATGTTAGCTAATGGGCAAAACCACGTGCACTGCAGGTAGGGCAGATATAACATTTGCAGAGAGAGTTAGATTTGGGTGGGTTATTTTGTTTCTGTGCCGGGTAAATACTGGCTGCTTTATTTGTACACTGCAATTTAGATTTCAGTTTGAACACACCACACCCAAATTTAACTCTCTCTGTACATGTTATATCCGCCCCCCCCCCCCCCCCCCGCCCTTCAGTGCACATGGTTTTGCCCATTAGCTAACAAATTTGCTGCTGCGATCAGATCTGAATTAAGCCCATAGATACTGATCTCCATTTGACCAAGAGAGATCTATGGCCAAATGAGAAAAATGGAGGTGTGTCCCATTGCAAAACTTCCTCAAGGGGAGTGTGCTTGTATCATCATGCCCTCTCCCAGTTATGCTCATGTAGGAACTGTTTTTCCATTGGTCCCTCGGTTCTGATGTGCCTGTGCTTTTGTGGTTGTTGTAGTAATATCTCTCTCTAATACTGACATGTGATGTCCTTTTTGTTCTTGGTGATGTTAGTTACTGATTTTCTATTAGTTTCTCAATTCTATGATGTTATGGTTGCTGTATGAGTATCACTTAATGTAGTCACATAATCTCCAATCTGTTCTAACAATTTATTTACTATGTAAACTGACCCCTAGCAGTGTATTAAATTTTACACAAAGAACAATATAGGACACACAGATGTGCCATGCTCATCTGGCTGCGGCTCAGCTGCACAGACACATGCACATAAGTATGCTGTAGTATTACAGATAACAATCCATTCCTTGGATTGGAGTAAGAGGTGTTTAAAAGAGAGTAGCTGGGGTATATTTACTACATTTAAATTTTGATTTTCTAAGGATTTGGAATTCGAATTCCATTCGATTTTGATTGAAGAGATTTCCTAAAGGCAAAATTGAATGTCAAATCGATTCTAAAACTGAATTCAACTCAAATCCCACTCAAAATCGAATTTTTGAAAAACATTGATGTTTTCCCATAGTTGACTAAAAGATCCCCTCATTTACCAGAATCTGATTTAAAATCGAACTCTAAATCAAACTTCAAATACCCAAATAAATTTGAATCATGTTAGACATTCAATTTGTGCTTCTAAACACTATTATTTTGGTAGGAAATTGATTGTGATGACTTTTATAGTACCCAAAGCATGTGGAGCAGTGTGGCTGTAGGAATAATGACTGTTTAAGGTTATGGTATGTCATGCACCTACCTGCCATATGCAAATCACCACTTGACTGAGAGAACCCAGGAGCAGAGGCGTATCTAGGGTAGGGTGAGTGGGGCACGTGCCCTGGGCGCCTCGGTAGGCCCAGGAGAGGGGGGCGCCGCCGGCGGCCAGGGCATCATGCCCCACTCGCCCCCGTCAACCTGAAATGTGAGGGGAGGAGAGCGCAGCGTTTCTCCCTCCCCTCACCGCCGCTGCCAGCACTAGCAGCGCTGCCAGCAGCGCTGCTGTGTACGGTCTCCGGCATTAGCCAATCAGAGATTGCGGACTGGCTCCTGATTGGCTGCCGGTCCGTGAGCTCTGATTGGCTAGTGAACCGGCGCCAGACAGCCGCCGGGGACCTGGAGCGGTGAGGGGAAGGAGAGGCGCTGCGCTCTCCTCCCCTCACATATCATCAACAAGCGGCCGGTGAGTGACCGGGGGGGGGCGGCGGCAGCACAGTGGGGCATGTATCTGACACTGAGCGGGGCCTGGAACTGTGGGGCATGTAACTGGCACTGTGGGGCATGTATCTGGCACTGTGGGGCATGTATCTGGCACTGTGGGGAATGTAACTGGCACTGTGGGGCAATGTAACTGGCACTGTGGGGCATGTATCTGGCACTGTGGGGCAATGTAACTAGCACTGTGGGGCAATGTATCTGGCACTGTGGGGCAATGTATCTGGCACTGTGGGGCATGTATCCGGCACTGTGGGGCATTGTATCTGGCACTGTTGGGCAATGTAACTGGCACTGTGGGGCAATGTATCTGGCACTGTGGGGCATGTATCTGGCACTGTGGGGCAAAGTAACTGGCACTGTGGGGCAATGTATCTGGCACTGTGGGGCAATGTATCTGGCACTGTGGGGCATGTATCCGGCACTGTGGGGCATTGTATCTGGCACTGTGGGGCAATGTAACTGGCACTGTGGGGCAATGTAACTGGCACTGTGTGACATGTATCTGGCACTGTGGGGCAATGTAACTGGCACTGTGGGGCAATGTAACTGGCACTGTGGGGCATGTATCTTGCACTGTGGGGCAATGTAACCGGCACTGTGGGGCATGTATCTGGCACTGTGGGGCAATTTAACTGGCACTGTGGGGCAATATAACTGGCACTGTGGGGCAATGTAACTGGCACATGTATCTGGCACTGAGTGGGGCATGTATCTGGCACTGTGGGCAATGTATCTGGCACTGTGGGCAATTTTCAGTGGCCACACCCCTTCTGGAGCGTGGCCACACATGCTTCCTTGTGTGTGGTTTTTTTTTTGCGGGGGGGGGGGGGCATTTTCCATCTTGCCCTGGGCTCCGAAAAACCCTAGCTACGTCTCTGCCCAGGAGCATTATTCAGAGTAACATCAGCAGCTTCATGAGTTGAATACTGCACATTTTTATACAAATGGGATCATACCTAGTCCATGAATGTGCAATAGATAGCAGCATAGCAGAATATCTGACAATTTTGTAGCATGAAATAATGAAACTTAAATTCATGATAAAATTTGAGGTGAGTCAAATGCCAGAGGGATTGTTGTTGGATACGTTGCCTATATGTGTTAATGAAGCATCTAACAGTACTTGTTACTATATTGTTCTAAATCTATACTACCCCCCCTACCCAACAGGTTATTTAGGCTATGGCTGTTGCTCCTGGCTTCTGACTCCATTGACAAATCATCAAACTCCTGCTGAGCATAAGTAAAAAGAGGCACATATAGCCACCAATTCATGACAGAATGCACCTTTGGTCTATTAAAATTAGATAATTTGGGAGGCATATTATTATATCATTTGGCAAAAGTGTCTGATATTGTGCTCTGCTGTCATGTACTTCATAATTGTGTATTAAATAAACCACTCTCTCCAGATTATGCAATAAACAGTAAGCAGGCAGAGGTTTTGTTACTAGAAACTGACTATGTGAGCACAGAAAGTGGAAGGCCGACAGGAAGGCAGATTAGGGATATGTTTTTTGCCAACTATTTCAACTGTAAGCATTTGTTGTTGTTATTAAATACCACAATGTTATTCTTCAGTTAGGTGTTCATGTATAAAACAGTGTAAAGAGAGAGTTTCTCCTTTAATCAGTGTGCATGTGATACATTTAGGGCAATAGGAAGCAATGAGGAAGTTCTCTTTGATTTTGCACTTAATTTTAATGGAGATTTAAGGTTACATTTTGGAAGAGATTTCATAAACTGAACACAAAATCCCTTCTTAAAATCGATCAAAATCGAATTAGATTTGAAAATAGAATAAAAATCGATTAGTAAATGAGGGATTTTTTTAAGGAATTGTGCTTTTCGATTAGAATCGATTTCAGTCAATTTTTAAGATTCATAACAATGAATCCCAAATTGAACTTTAGTACATTTTTCCCAGGGTCAAGTTGCATTTGGAATTTATTGCATAGACATCACGTTATTGTGCTGAGTGAGAATAAAATAAATATCACAGCTAATAGTTACAAATAAGAAATCAAATATTGAAGGCAGCAATGTTAGTATCAGTACTTGCAAAATGTCTTAATATATATGCTTACTACTGTTATATAGAAATATCTGCCCACAAGCATTTTAGCATAGATACACCCAGACATGTGGAGCTAGACATGTCCTTTGGGCAGAGCATGATACCCCCCTCTACAGTGCATTCTTCTAATAACTATAATCTCCCTGAAACCACGTTTCAAAAGTAAGCAAGTACTGTCTGATTTAATGTGTTGTGAAAAACTATAATTGGCAAAAACTTTTATGATGTTGGGAGAACATTTCCCTGACATCATAAAAGCAATAACATGGGTTACAATTGTTTCAAGCTCATAAGATCCTCACAGGCTAATTAGTTGGGTGTAGGGAGGATGACAGAAACAATGTTTCAATGGTGTAGACTCCTTTATAATCCTACATTTGTTGTACTTTACACAATAATGACTATAATTTATGTACTTTAACATATATAAACATTATCAGGTGAAAATGTTGCTAGTAACAATAATTAATATGCACATGCACAATCCACTCAAATTGAACATTTTAATATCATTCTACCCAGGTCAAAATACATAAATCTCACATTTTAGTCTTTTGAAATTCAGTATCCATAAAGTAAATGTAATAGTTTTACAATATGCTTTTCTCTTGCAGACCATGTTTACAGCATGCGAGCTGGGAGTGTTTGATTTGCTACATGAACTAGGGGAGCCTCTGACAACAGAAACCATTGCTTCTCGCTTGTGTACCAGTGTAGATGGAACAGACCGGCTGCTCACTGCCTGTGTTGGACTGAAACTCCTGAAAGTTGAACTGAAGAACAATGAAGGTAACATACTTTTGTGAATGACATGTTCTCAGGACCTCATTCTGAGGTGGAAGTAAAGCAAAAAAGAGCAAGTGCTGTACCTTTGCATTTGGACTAACTATGCTGCAATGCAAGGGGTACATATATATTTATTGCATTCAATTCTGGCTGCTTTTGCAGGTAGCCCACAAATGCTGGACAGTTTTTTTTTTTTAAACTGCAATTTAGATTTAAGTTTGGATACACCCCTCTCAAATCTAAATATCTCTGCACATTTTTAATGTACCCCACCATCTGAGCAGCATGATTTTGCCAAGGTGCAGAGTACAGTATTATAATAATACTTATAATTTTATATATATACTGTATAGCGCTCTCTCAAGGACTCAAGGCGCTTAACAGATAGAATGAAGATAATACAGTACAGTGCAGAAAAGCTTTTCTTAAAATACAAAGAACATGGATATACTGTACTAAAGGGACATTAAGGAAATGCTTGAGTAAACATGAAACTCTTGAGTCTATTTTTGAAGTATTCTAGAGTGTGGGCCTCTCGAACTGTGCAGGGAAGTGAGTTTCATAGAGTCGAAGCCGCATGGCTAAAAGCTCGACCCTCAGATAAATTCCAGGGGGATCTAGGTACTGCTCAAAGTCCTTCATCTACAGATCACAGTAATCGAGCCAGGTGGTATGCAATCAGAAACTGCTTACAGGCAGCCAGCGGAGCGAGTAGAGAATGGGTGTTATATGGCTGGAACAAGGCTGATTGGTTAACAGCTTGCAGCTGCATTTTGTACCAGCTGTAAGCGGTGCAATTCTTTTGCTGGGAGACCAAGGTAGAGGACATTGCAGTAGTGTAATTGAGCTGATATGAATGCATGTAATGGGGGGTACACACGGAGAGATCCGTGCTTAAAATCTAAGCAATCTTGCTAGATTGCTTAGATTTTAAGCACGAATCTGCCGTGTGTATGCCCTCCAGCGATAGCGATGCGCGGCCCCGCACATCGCTATCGCTGATGCTAGATTGAGCTGCATGCAGGCTCAATCTAGCGGGTCGCTCACTTCACCATTGTGTGAAGTGAGCGGCCCCCCGTCGGCTTTCCCCCTCGCTCAGCACGTTGCGCTGTGCTGAGCGGGGTGAGAGATGTGTGCTGAGCGGTCTGTGTTAAGATCGTTCAGCACACATCTCTCCCGTGAGTACCCCCCTTAAGACTTTTGGCAGATCTTCAAAGGATACTACAAGAAAAAAGTTACTCCCAGCGCTTGCTCAGTATAACACATACGGCTTGGAAATTGTAAAATAAAAATATATGTTTTATTTAAGAATATACAGATACTTATAAATAAATATACAAATAAATAAATATGACGTGTATAATAAAGACTTAATACCGGTATACGTATACAGACAATAACAGATAGTGAGAAAAGAAGACTGAGGGTGTGTGGAAAAAAGAATAGGATACCAGATAAGGAAAATTGATTATTTAAAAGTGGGTAGACACGCTAGTGTGCGTTTTACTCTATCCACCAAGTGTATGTATTAGTCTTTTTTTGACTCCCAAAAAAAAAGAATCAATTTGTTGTGGGTTTATTTTATATCCTTTATACAGACAACTGACATTGTGTCCTAAGGGATGTAACAATATTGTTACAAAGTCTCCGTCTCAATTTGTTCCTTTGCAGGAAGATACAATGTCTGTTCAAAACAGATGATTTTAACTCACAGATTCCCCGTAGTCAGAAGTGCTTTGTCCGTATTAGTCCAGGGAACCCTCTACGTCTGGCTGGATGCCGTTGTTTGTGATGTGTTGGAGGTGTTTACCTGCACTCATCCAGGTGGTCCTCTGTATTCAGCTTAGGCGCTGGTCTGAGGTGCGGGTACGGAGTGCGTCGTTGTCTGCCGGCAGACTTAATGGAGCTTGTGCCGCGGGAGGACAGTGTCTTCGTCCAGACCCGTGACCGATCTACGCGTTTCACCTGTGGTCTCAGGCTTTGTCAGATCTTCAAAGGATGCTTAATTCTGGATATGTTCTCAGATAAAAGAATGAGGGGTTGATTATGGCTGATACCTGATGGTTAAGTGACAAGCCACCATCCATAACAACACCAAGATTCCGCACATGATAAGTGTTTTGTAATTCTGTACCTCTAAGTGTAAGTAATTGGACTATGTGTTAGGGTCTCCTGCTCTGTGCTGCCACGTCGTCATGGCAACCGGGAGACAAGTGCTAGTGGAGTAACCTGAGCGTAGCTGATACTCCGGTTCGGGTCTTTTGCTGTGCAGTGGTTACAGGCTCTGTGCACGGCAGGGGATCCGGTGCTGGTTTTTGTGCTCACAGTCTGAGAGATCTGAGTGGGGCGTGGACAGCACCTGCTATATAAACCCTCTTCTCAGGTTAGGTTAACCGAATCTTTGTTGGTTAGTCAGTTCCTGAAAGCTAGCTAGTACTGTGTAAACTTTGTATTTGTTTGTTGCTTACTGCAAATAGGCCTTGGGATTTGGTATTACACTCTGCCAATCCAGACCTAGCAGTAAGACTGGAGTCAGTCGTTTAACCTGCTTGGGTTCTTTTGCTACTCTGTGAACCTAGCAAGTTTGCGGCTGTATTCTCAGACTTGCCTGCCAAAATCCTTTCTCACTGTGCAAGGTGTTCAGGTGTCAGTTTAGTGGCAGTAAGCTGAACCAGTGCACTGCAAGTGAGGACTAGGATTGTGGAGACTCTCCTTGTGTCTATTATTCCATCTCTGACCAAGGAGTTTACTGCCACACCCGTTGGTAACCCTTTAGGGTTTTGCTGTTTCCCTTAGCAACAGCATTTCGGGTTCTCTACGAATTAAATCACAACATCTCGCTTCTTTCCACCTGAGCATTCCTAATACTAGGGAGACACCCAGTTTCTTAGCCTTTGGGCTTCTCTGTTCACTTTGTGTTTATTTTGTTACCCTATCACCTTCTATGTATGTAATGTTATATTCCCCAGTCTGTCTGTGAGTTCATTTGTTTTGCATCCCTCTCAGTTCAGACACCAGTACATTCCTGCTGGCACTGGTGTGCATAACATATTCAGCAGCCTAATACTCCTGTTGAAATTTTGTGGGAATATGGAGCATACCCCTCAAAATACTTTGCAACAGGTGGTCGATCAGGTGCAGGTCCTGACTCGACAATTTAATGATTTGTCCATTAAAATGCACACCTCGCAGGCCGCTGGCGGAGCTCCCGCAGCAGCAGTGCCTTCAGGGGTTAAGGAGCCGAAAGTAAATCTCCCGGATCGTTTTTCTGGAGATCGCTCGCAGTTCTTTTGTTTCAAGGAGAGTTGCAAGCTATATTTCCAGCTTAGGCCTCAGTCTTCTGGGTCGGAGATTCAGCGGGTGGGCATAGTGATTTCCTTGCTACAAGGAGACCCACAGGTCTGGGCATATGGGTTGCAGCCTGACTGTCCGTCGCTTAAAAGTGTTGATGCTTTTTTTACGGCACTGGGCATGTTGTATGATGACCCTGACAAGACGGCCTCAGCCGAGGCTCAGATTTCGATCCTTAAGCAAGGGCGAAGGCCAGTTGAGGTTTATTGTACGGAGTTTCGGAGGTTGGCCAATGATACCCAGTGGAATGACCCAGCCCTGAGACACCAGTACCGAAGAGGTCTTTCTAACCAGTTAAAAGACCAACTGGTACAATATCCCTTGCCTGATAGCTTTGATCAGCTCATGCAGTTATCCATTCGGGTGGATAGACGGCTGAGAGAGCGCAGGCTTGAAAGGGAGACCGAGGTTTCCTTCTTTCCCAAGGGAACCTCAGACTCTGAGGAATTTTCCGAGGAGCCTATGCAGATTGGGGCTACCCACCTCTCCTCGCGTGAGAAGACGCGGAGGAGACAGCAGGGGTTATGTTTGTACTGTGGGAATAAAGGTCATGTGGTACTATCATTCCCAGAAAAGCCGGAAAACTTCAGGGCCTGAGGGTGATGGGAAATATCCTGTCAGGCCAGAAGTCAGAATTTCCCAAGAAGACTTTTATCATTCCGGTGACCTTGAAGATCCTCGGTCAAACTGTCAAGACCGAGGCCTTTGTGGACAGTGGGGCCGATGGGGTTTTTATGGACCGCCAATTCGCCCTGAAACACTCTGTTCCCTTAGTACCCTTGGCATCGGAAATTGAGATTTGTGGGTTAAACGGGGAACCATTATCCCAGGGTAAAATTACCTCTTGCACTAGCCAGATTTCTTTGTTTATTGGAGCCACACACTCTGAAAAATTGTCCTTTTATGTGACTGTCTGTACTTTTGCCCCATTGGTGTTGGGGTTACCCTGGTTAAGGGCCCACAATCCTCAATTTGACTGGGTCTCTGGGGAGATTCTTAGTTGGGGTACTGATTGTTTCAGGAGTTGCTTGAGCCTTCCAGTCAGGCTTTCGCAGCTAAGTTTGCCAGGATTGCCAGGATGTTATGCAGATTTTGCGGACGTGTTCTCCAAAAGAGTTGCAGAGGTACTACCTCCCCATCGCCCCTATGACTGTGCCATTGATTTGTTGCCGAATGCTAAGCTTCCCAAGAGCAGGTTGTACTCCCTGTCACGTCCTGAGACTCAGGCTATGGCAGAGTACATTCAGGAGAACTTGGCTAAGGGATTTATCAGACCTTCACAGTCTCCAGTTGAGTCGGGGTTCTTCTTCGTGGGTAAAAAGGACGGTTCGTTGCGACCCTGCATCGACTTCAGGGAATTGAACCGTATCACGATTAAAAACTCATACCCACTGCCTCTCATTTCGGTCTTGTTTGACCAGCTTCGTACTGCCACCATTTTTTCTAAGATTGACCTACGCGGTGCGTACAATCTAATCCGAATAAGAGAGGGGGATGAATGGAAGACTGCCTTTAATACCCACTCAGGGCATTATGAATATTTGGTGATGCCTTTTGGGCTCTGTAATGCCCCGGCAGTCTTCCAGGACTTCATGAACGATGTGATCAGGGAATATTTGGATAGATTCTTAGTTGTATACTTAGATGACATCCTAATCTTCTCCCATTCCCTGGAGGAACATCGGAAGCATGTACGCTTAGTCCTCCAGAAACTCAGAGACCACCGGCTTGGGGCGAAGCTGGAGAAGTGCGAATTTGAAGTTCAGCAAATCGCATTTCTAGGATATATTATCTCCCCAGAAGGTTTCCAAATGGAGGGTTCCAAGGTACAGGCAGTCCTGGATTGGGTGCAGCCCACTAGTTTGAAGGCGCATCAGCGTTTTCTGGGCTTTGCAAATTTTTATAGACGATTTATTGCTGGATTTTCGTCTATAGTGGCGCCCTTGGTGGCACTCACTAAGAAAGGGGCGGATGTTGCTCACTGGTCTTGTGAGGCCAAAGCGGCTTTTGCCCGTCTCAAAAGGGCATTTGTCTCGGCCAAGGTGCTGCGACACCCAGATCCAGAGCGTCCTTTTGTGGTGGAGGTGGATGCCTCTGAGATGGGTATTGGGGCAGTGCTCTCTCAGATGGGGGTGTCTGATAATCGCCTTCATCCCTGTGCTTACTTTTCCCGTAAATTTTCGCCTGCCGAGATGAATTATGACGTGGGTAACCGGGAATTGTTGGCTATTAAGGATGCACTCGAGGAGTGGAGACACTGGCTTGAGGGGGCTAAGTTTGTGGTCTCAATTCTCACCGACCATAAGAATTTGGCATATTTAGAGTCAGCGAAGCGCCTCAATGCCAGGCAGGCACGATAGGCTTTGTTTTTTGCTCGCTTTAATTTTTTGATAACATATCGCCCTGGGTCAAAAAACATCAAGGCTGATGCGCTCTCGCGGAGTTTTGCTCCAATCCAGGAGACCACCGAGGAGCCATTGCCCATTGTGTCCCCATCATGTATTAAAGTGGGCATTACCCAGGACCTCTTGTCATTAGTCCTTAGAGCACAGGAGCAGGCTCCTCCAGAACGTCCGGTAGGTCTTTTGTTTGTGCCTCCTAGGTTAAGACAGCGAGTGTTCCTGGAATTCCATGCCAAGAAGTCGGCAGGTCACCCGGGTATTGCCAGAACTCGGGAGTTGTTATCTAGGGCGGTGTGGTGGTCCTCGGTGGCTAGGGATGTGGATCAGTGGGTTCGGGCATGTGACATCTGTGCCCGAAATAAGACTCCTAGAGGGGTTCCTGTTGGCCCATTACATCCACTCTCTATTCCATCTAAGCCATGGACCCACATTTCAATGGATTTTGTGGTGGACTTGCCCAAATCCTCGGGGATGACAGCCATCTGGGTTGTCGTTGACAGGTTTTCGAAGATGGCGCACTTCGTTCCATTGGTTGGGCTGCCATCGGCCAGACGCCTGTCTGAATTATTTATGCTGCATGTTGTGCGCCTCCACGGGTTGCCACTTGATGTGGTCTCTGACCGCGGATCCCAGTTTGTGGCCAAATTCTGGAGGGCATTTTGTTCCGATCTCCAGATTTCTATCAGCTTGTCGTCAGGCTACCATCCGCAGTCTAATGGGCAGACTGAAAGGGTGAACCAGTCCTTGGAGCAGTTCCTCAGGTGTTATGTCTCCAAGTGTCAGACTGACTGGGTTGCTCATCTGTCCATGGCGGAGTTTGCCTATAACAACGCGGCTCACTCTGCTACAGGGATCTCTCCCTTCCTTTGTGTGTATGGGCATCATCCTAAGGCCAATTCTTTTGACCCCCTGGACTCCACGCCTGGTGGTTCCTCTGTGGTTTCGGTCCTTAGAGGTATTTGGCGGAAAGTGAAGAAAGCCCTTGTGTCTGTGTCATTAGTGACCAAAAGGGTTTTTGATAAGCGGAAAAGACCCTGCAGCTTCAAATTAGGAGACTTCGTCTGGTTGTCTACCAAGAATTTGAAGTTGAGACAGCCATCTCATAAGTTAGGCCCCCGGTTCATCGGTCCTTATAAGATCACTAGGGTTATCAATCCGGTGGCATTTCAGTTAGATCTACCCCGTTCTTTGGGTATCAATAAAACATTTCATTGTTCCCTTTTAAAACGGGCGATTAGTAATCCTTCCAGTGGAAGACCTTCCCCTCTTCTGATATGTGGCCAGAGGGAGTTTGTTGTTGAAAGGATTCTTGACTCCAAGATAGTTCGGGGTCGGCTGTCATTTTTGGTGCACTGGAAGGGGTATGGCCCGGAGGAGCGGTCGTGGGTGCGCAGTTGTGATCTTCATGCCCCCAGACTGTTACGCTTTTTCTTCTCGCAGTTCCCCGATAAACCCGGTGGTAGGGGTTCTTTGACCCCTCGTCAGAGGGGGGGTACTGTTAGGGTCTCCTGCTCTGTGCTGCCATGTCGTCATGGCAACCGGGAGACAAGTGCTAGCGGAGTAACCTGAGCGTAGCTGATACTCCAGTTCGGGTCTTTTGCTGTGCAGTGGTTACAGGCTCTGTGCACGGCAGGGGATCCGGTGCTGGTTTTTGTGCTCACAGTCTGTGAGGTCTGAGTGGGGCGTGGACAGCACCTGCCATATAAACCCTCTTCTCAGGTTAGGCAGATGCTGCTGAATCTTTGTTGGTTAGTCAGTTCCTGAAAGCTAGCTAGTACTGTGTAAACTTTGTATTTGTTTGTTGCTTACTGCAAATAGGCCTTGGGATTTGGTATTACACTCTGCCAATCCAGACCTAGCAGTAAGACTGGAGTCAGTCGTTTAACCTGCTGGGGTTCTTTTGCTACTCTGTGAACCTAGCAAGTTTGCGGCTGTATTCTCAGACTTGCCTGCCAAAATCCTTTCTCACTGTGCAAGGTGTTCAGGTGTCAGTTTAGTGGCAGTAAGTTGAACCAGTGCACTGCAAGTGAGGACTAGGATTGTGAAGACTTTCCTTGTGTCTATTATTCCATCTCTGACCAAGGAGTTTACTGCCACACCCGTTGGTAACCCTTTAGGGTTTTGCTGTTTCCCTTAGCAACAGCATTTTGGGTTCTCTACGTATTAAATCACAACATCTCGCTTCTTTCCACCTGAGCATTCCTAATACTAGGGAGACACCCAGTTTCTTAGCCTTTGGGCTTCTCTGTTCACTTTGTGTTTATTTTGTTACCCTATCACCTTCTATGTATGTAATGTCATATTCCCCAGTCTGTCTGTGAGTTCATTTGTTTTGCATCCCTCTCAGTTCAGACACCAGTACATTCCTGCTGGCACTGGTGTGCATAACACTATGCTGCAGTCTTTGATGTTGAGGTACTATCATAAGGACCTCTATTTTATCAGGATTCAGTCTCAGCCAATTGGTACTGAGTTCTGATTTGAGTTCCGACCACCTTGCCTGGCCACAACAACTAGTGAGGATCAGTCCTCGAAGTGGGGCGGTATGCAATGGTATGGTATACCAACACAACCTGCAGCCACTTTTGTCGCAGTAGAGAATGTACCAGCACTGGGACTGAGTATGGAATCCTAGCTGGAACAGTAGTGTTGTGTGGAGATGTGTCCCTCTGGAGTGAGTGGAGCAGGGAGTGAGATGGGGGAGTGAGGGGCGCATTGATGTTACCACACGTGTCTTTCTCCTGCCACATGAGGAGTCACTCTGACTCTCAGAGGACCCACATGAACACCAAGGCCAAAGATTTGATAAAACTAGTTACTTTGCTGGTGCCTCCTGCTAGTAAGAAATACTCTGCAGCAGTGCAGCTACACACTTAAGTTACTTTCAAATGGGCTTTATGTGTATAAGCGCCACTACTGTAAGGGGCACTACAGTGGGTATTGTGTGTGTAAGGGGCTCTCCTACTGTGGGTATTGTGTGTGTTAGGGGCACTACTACTGTGGACATTGCCTGTGTAAGGGCCACTTGTATGTGAAGCAATGTGAATAAGACTGTGCTACTGTGAGGCGTAATTTGAATTGGGGGTACTATTGTGAGTCCACTCCCTTCCTTGTGAGACCACAGCCTTTTTTGTGATGCACATCTTTTGCGTGCACTGTTCTTTTATAATGTATGGGACATATGGAACAAATTTATGGTTTGCAGGCGTGCACCGAACATCCTAGCACTGGCCCTGGCTCCACATAATGAGAGGGGGTGGAGGGGGTGGTGGGAGATGAGTTCTCTCTCCCCAGGACCACTTTAAGCCATGCATATCATAATACAGTTATAAGACAAATTTATCACCACACAGTAAATATGTATGTAAGCACAATACAATGTTAATGTTAATCACCAGTGAAAGTCTTGTTTGCATATTTGGGAAGCATCAATACATTATTATATGTTATTAACAAATAACTATACTGTAATTAAAAGTTTTCTGTTGAGTATTTACAGTACCTACTGTATATACTGCTCAAATGAACAATGCATTACTAAACCCATGTAACCTGGTGAGGCTGCCAATACAGAGACAAACATTCACCTTGTTAAGTCATGTGGACTAATCTCAATTGCACACTGCTGCCACCTGTCACCATAGTAACTGACATTTGATTAATTATATCACATGCTATAAAACCAAATCTATTACTAAGTAGACCAAACACCTGCCCAACTAAGGTGGTCATTCCGAGTTGTTCGCTCGCTGGCTGTTTTTAGCAGCCATGCAACCGCTAAGCCGCCGCCCTCTGGGAGTGTATTTTAGCTTAGCAGAAGTGCGAACGAAAGCATCGCAGAGCGGCTACAAAAAAAATTCACCTACTCAGTGCTTGCGATCACTTCAGACCATTCAGTTCCGGATTTGACGTCACAAACATGCCCTGCATTCGCCCAGCCACGCCTGCGTTTTTTCAAGCACTCCCTGAAAATGGTCAGTTGACACCCACAAACGTCCCTTTCCTGTCAATCAGTCTACGGCTGCCATTGCGACTCAAAAGCTTTGCTAGACCTTGTGTAAAAATACTTCGCCCGTTGTGAAAATACGTCGCGCATGCACATTGCGCCGCATACACATGCGCAGAAGTGCCGCTTTTTCACTTAATCGCTGCGCTGCAAACATTTTTAACTAGCGATCAACTCGGAATGACCCCCTTTGTTTCTGGTATCCAGTGGATGCATGATATAGGCCCATTTATTGAAGTTAAATACTACTTCAAAGACATCCATGTAAGATTTTGAATATTATTGCTGGTGTTTTCAGATCCACATACACATACACAGCTGTAAATGGATAATTGATATAAGAAAAACCTCAAATCATCCATCATAAACACAGTATGTATCAGCAGCTAAATATTTTAAAGATATAATTTCACTGTATGCACAAAAGAGTATAAATCTTTTGGATCTCAGTAATTGGGATTTAAATGTACTAAGTAAAAAATGAACCCTCACAAGAGTAACCAATAGTTTACTAAATCATCGTCACTGCACCCATATCAATAACTTGTGGGAGGTGCTCAAACACATATAGTTAAATATAAGGCAAAAACTAGGACATAGGCCCTCATTCCGAGTTGTTCGCTCGCTAGCTGCTTTTAGCAGCATTGCACACGCTAGGCCGCCGCCCTCTGGGAGTGTATCTTAGCTTAGCAGAATTGCGAACGAAAGATTAGCAGAATTGCGAATAGAAAATTCTTAGCAGTTTCTGAGTAGCTCGAGACTTACTCCTACATTGCGATCAGTTCAGTCAGTTTCGTTCCTGGTTTGACGTCACAAACACACCCAGCGTTCGTCCAGACACTCCCCCGTTTCTACAGCCACTCCCGCGTTTTTCCCTGAAACGCCTGCGTTTTTCCGCACACTCCCAGAAAATGGTCAGTTTCCGCCCACAAACACCCACTTCCTGTCAATCACTCACCGATCAGCAGAACGATGAAAAAACTTTGTTACGCCGTGAGTAAAATACCTAACTTTTGTGTAAAATAACTAAGCACATGCGCTATGCGAACCGTGCGCATGCGCAGTAAGCGACTAATCGCAGTATAGCGAAAAACGACCGAACAACTCGGAATGACCCCCATAATTCTATAATGGGAAACTCAATTTAGCAGTGATATCTAAATGATACATTTGATTACTTAACCTAAAAAAAACTAATGATAAAACCTTAAATGTGACATGAAATATATTACATACTGTATGAGGAACACTGTTTTTTTCCTAATAAAAAAAAACCAGGCACCCCAAATATGGTATAACATCTGATGTTCTGTCAAATAAATAATAAGCTGCTAATGCAATTATCACAATTCGTGGAAAGAGTATGGTATGCATTTTTGGGAATTAAATACCACAATAGTGGAATATTGCTAATTTCCTATATGTCTGTTATCAATAGCCCTCTATAAAAATAGCAGCAGGATCAGGTTGATCCAAAATACCTTCTCATCAGCTGCTTACTATCAAGAGTAATATCACAGAAACAACAGCACCGTACTTTATTGTATTGTATCTACAGTGGCAAATCCCAGGATCGGGATTGGTGGGATCATGGGATTTTGGTCAATAATTGGCTGAGATCCAATCCCGGGGTTTTCGGGATTAGCCAGCCCCTTTTTATTTCAATGCTGGGCAGCATTGACAGTCCTCAGGAGGCTCAAATGCTGTCCGGCTCCACCTGCGTGAAGTCAGAGGTTACAATGCGCAGCCAGCCGCCTGGACCTCACCATCTGCTCGTCACCTCCCCGCAGCAAGTGGACCTCTCCTCCCCCGCGCATCCAGATGCGGGTGAGTTATGTAGGCTGGGCATAGCACATTGAAAAGAAACCAATTCCCGGGACTGAAAAAATGGCCCAGGATTGGGCACCCTAATTGTAACCTGTCATGTAGCAGATTAGCATTTGTAACAGCATTAACTGCAATAATGTTGCTAGTTTCTTGTAAATATAATTGCTGTCAGGTTATTTTGCTGATTCCTTTCAATGTAAGTGCAGATAAATGATTTGTACTGTATGCCAGCTGCAAAGGTGAGATCATTTAGTGCTTAAACTGCTCCATATACTATCCTTCGCTGGAATTTCACTTTGCTGTGTTACTGTATATGGTACTGTATGTATCTTTGTCAATAGATCATTCATCTTGTGCCTGTCCAATAGTTTATTTTATGTATGATAACAATCTACAGTACAGTAGATGTAATGAATCATTCAGCTATGTTTATGTATACTACTATTGCCCCATATTGGTTGTAAATGTGATTATAGTACGCTGCACTATCAGGTGATTAAAGCTATAGTTATGTATAATTCGTATAGTTTAAAGATTCATGAGAGACCCATATACACACTTAAGAGCAGTCACTACTCTGAATGATTAAGCCTAATAATTGTTATAAGGTAAATACAGTACTCTTAACACTAAACAGCCACAGCTAGCACCCATGCATTATTGAGTCAAATTTAATAGTCTCTTATGTGATTGACCGGCATAGTGTATCTATTGTAGCTGCAATGTGGTGTCAGCCAGGTGGTGTCAGCCAGATCTATACTCAGTAGCCACTATTGCTGTGTGTGGGGCGATCTGTTTGGTCTCAGAAAGATGTTGTCAACGTTTTCAGTACCCTGCACTTTAGAAGCAGGTTTATAATGCCACAGTAATGTATTGATATTTAGCAGCCAGGTACACAAGTGCAAGTGTCTGTATTATATGCGTAACTAGGGTTTTCGGAGCCCAGGGCAAGAAGAAGAGTGGCAACCCCCCCAATAAATAAATAAATAAATAAACAGAAAAGCAACTATGTGTGCGCATCAAAAAAAAATGGGCGTGGTCACATACCAGGAGGGGCATGGCCACTGAAAATGGGGCGTGCCAACATGACTATCACCTACACCCTGTGTTGTCTCTCAGCACACTATCACCTACCCCCTGTGTCATCTCTCAGCTCACTATCACCTACCCACTGTGTTGTCTCTCAGCACACCGTCACCCACCCCCTGTGTCGTCTCTCAGCCCACCATCACCTCCCCCCCTCCATTCCTGCAGATATCAGTGACGTAGCTGTGTAACTACGAGAATAGAGCCCATAAACATGCAATATTGTGTCTGTCTGCATAATAAATGGTATTCCATAATGGTTATTCTATAGAAAGTTAATTCACCATCAGGGCAAGGTCATTACTGAGAGCGCTGGCAGCTGGGTGATGGTGCCAAGCTGACAGTCCGCACATTGGTACACACACAATAGAGCGGGGAGTGCCGGGGGTGCAGCAGCCACCCGCTGCCAGGAAAGTTTTGCTGCCATCACAGTTACCAGCCCGTGCCCCACCGCACCGCCTCAACGCCCACAGCCAGTGTCCACATCAGCAGCACCCGCACTCAGCAGCTATAGTAGCAGGCTACCCTCTGCTGTTATATCCCGGTGCTCACTGTGCCCCTGTCACACGCTGTCCTGTCTGCCGCTGCCTCCTCCTCATTACACGGAGATCACCCAACTTATCTCTCGGTGGGGTCCAACCCAGACAGGGCGCCCCCTGTGCTGCCAAGGTGCAAGGCACCTAGGGCATGTGCCCTGCTCAACCCCCCTTAGTTACGCCTCTGCCAGGAGCAGAGCATTCTGTCCCTCCTGGAGAGGGTCATGTTGGGAGGTATGCATGGGGTTACTGTGGGGACAACTGTCCCAGGCTGCCATCAGTGCAGCAAAGAGGAGCCACTGGCCTGAGGAGCAGCACTGTGGGAGAAATGGCAAATCCAAAATGGCTGCCACCTCAGAGGAGACCTTTATTTTGGATGCTAGAGGAGGAGGCAGCCATTTTGGGAGGGACATTTTTGATAGTATTTTGGGGTATGCTAACAGAATAACCTAATTCCGTCCTGATGTGGCAAGCATATGTTATATGCAGAATGACATTTAGCATCTCAATTGTAGTCTCCCGCACACAGCCACAGCACCTGGTATGCAAACAGCATGTCCTAATCTAGTAGCATACAGTAAATAAATATGAACACAGTGTAGTAGATCCGACCTCTGCAAGTTATGAAAAATAAAAATCAATGACTTGCTGACAGCCAATGAACACATTAGCTCAACCATTAATTTTTCTATAGAATAATGAGGGTGCCCATCAAATTAGTTTGCTTGATGCATGTTTTTCATAGAAAATGCTTTCTCAAAAAGTATACTATCCTTTAAAGAGCACTTCCAACAATTAAAAGTTTTAACTACATGATGTCAGGATAGGGGTGAAAGTTAACCCCTGATATCCCTGATTTAATGTAATATCAGATGATTTGCACACATACAATAACATTGGTTATAGTACATTAAGGGGGGTAATTAATGCATGTCGGATCTTCTCCAACATTGAGGGTCCGACAGTACAGTATTCAATTCTCTGGCAATTCCGTCAGGTTTTGCCCGTTTCTCGACAATACTGTCCCGACTTTTTTTGAAGTCGGATCAGCATTGTCAAAAAAGAGCCAAAATCCTGTCGTAATTGGCAGCGAATTCAACAAAACCCGTGGATCCTCAGCTAATCCACCGATCCACGTGATTTTCGACAAGTGCTGGGGTCTCCAAAAGTCAGAAAAACAGCACTTGCATTGAATAGGTCGAATGCAAATTTGACCTATTCCTGTCGAATTGTCGGAAATACCAGCACTAATTGAATAGAACCCTATGTGTGTAATTGTTCATTATGATGATGTCATAATCTGTACTCCAATTACAATACCATCCCACTAGACGTTAATGAAAATGTAGTGAAATTGAACAAACCATTTTAAATTATCTATATCATAAAAATAATAACAATTATCCATTACATCATAAGTATATATTCCCACAATAAATGAAATTAAATCACCTTGATATTAACCGTTGCTATTAAGTAACCTATTACCCCACATTTACTAAGAAATATACTTATATATAGTATATCTGCAGAAATTATGTTAAAAATAATTGTAAAATAACATAAAAAAATAAAAATATTTAAAATAAATATTAAATATGCATGTTGTCGATAAGAAAACATGTAACAGTACAGTGTGACTGTGCAAAACATCTTGTGAGTAGTGAAATGTATACGTATATATATAAAAAAGGAAGGAATGCAATATTACCTTTACTATTTTGAAAGGTGATAAGTATTAAATATATAGAAATGAGGAGTGTAATAATGAATAAAAAAGTGAGTAACGTGCAAAATTATGCTATAAAACTATGCTGGGCTACATTTTTATTAAGCAAACTATTTCATCTCTATTACTTATCATATCAAGAAAGCAGAGACCAAAGAGGTTTGCCTATATCATACTAATACAATTCAATTTTAGTCTAAAGCCTGATTATTATAAGGGAGGAAAGATTAATTAAGGGTTATTTTGGAAAATATATATCCCAGTTGATACAATCAAAGTTCTTGTCTTCACAAAAAGGGCGCTATAGTGAATGTTTTCATTAAGTCCATTAGTGATCAAAGATCCCAACTCAAAGATCTATTTTGTTTCTCTCAGCAAAAGTTTAGAGGTGAGATTTCCTTCTCTTAGGCCTATCAGGGTTCTGAAGTTTTAAATGTGAGGAAACCACACTTTGCTGGGATGGTGGTTACCCACTGTGGGATTCAATTCACTCAGGCAGATCAATATATATAAAAAATATCTCTTTATTATGACAGCACAACACCATAAGATGGTCACATGGTACAGGGTAATTGGTAGCACGTATCCGCCAGCAGCCTCTTACAGTCAGCATCCATAAGTAGCAATAGAAATAAGCTGCATCTTATCACTACCGTTTGCCAGGCAGTCCTGTGTCCCCCAGCCTGGGGTACTGGCTCACACTGACCCTGTCCTGGTAGGGTTTCCTCTGGTGGCACAGCGATGCCCAGCTCAGAGGGTTTCCTGCTGATGTCTGATTCACAGGATCCACCACAATAGAATCTCCTCCATTGAGACCTGCTCTCCTTATATACTTGATTAGCAAATCCCCTCTGGTGCCAAACAGTCTTCTTCGAGGGTTGGGTCAGAATATCCCAAGGCTATTTCAGTCAGTATAGTGCTGTGGAGACCCATTGTACAGCCTCTGAGAGTTCTAACCTAATTACTGTACAGTACCTCCCAGATTACCTGATGACCTCCTGTAGATAAACAACTTGGGCTGGCAGCTAGCTATTTTACCAGTCACTCAGTCATTGTTCTGATTACATTACCAGTAACAACCATCACACCTCACACAATGGACTCACACATGTGATACAAGTGGTAATGAGCTAGCACAGCCGCCTGGCTCTCCTCCTGTTACACACTATGGCTTCTGCTGTCCTGCTATAGTCAAACAGTATGGCAATGGTCTTTATATTTCCAATACATACCATATTGTAGGTACTCGCTAGGGCAATATATACCTAATAACATGAAATAACAGTATGTATGATACACCTATGCTCTGGTGTAAATTCCTAGACTGGGCCAAGGATTAAAAAGTACATTATGCTGTGAGAAACGAGTGATGAATAAAAAGGTTCTCAGTCCAGGTCCATCTCGTTTTGTCACATTAATTATGAACAGGAAGGAAAGGTCATGCTACAGAGGTTAGTTATTCAAAATTTCTCATGTCTGTAGCTGCATTATGTACATTCCCAATGTGTTCTAAAACCCTTTGTTTAAGGAGTCTCATGGTCATTTCCACATACCTTTTTTTACAAGGACACTTGATACAATAATACAATAAAATACTCCTTTTGTATTACAAGTGAAGTATTAATTTAATCCAGGGAAGTACAAAGAAGATATTTATAACTAGAGATGAGCGGGTTCAGTTCCCTGAGAACTGAACCCCCCGAACTTCACCACCTGAGACCGTATCCGAGTCTGGCTCGGGTTTTCCCGCCTGACTTGGAAACCAGAACGAGGCAAAACATCTTTATCCCGCTGTCGGATTCTTGCGGGGTTTGGATTCCACATAAGGAGCTGTGCGTCGCCGCCATTTTTACTCCAGTCCCGGAGAGTGTAAAAAGAGGACGTGTCTCTGTCCTCAGTGTCTGTGCGGGAGGGAAAGTGGGGTGGTGATTCCAGTGCTGTCTTGTGCTGCTCAGTCCAGTGTAGTGTCTTATGATGCATCAGTCCAGCCAGTCACAGTGGTGGTGTCCTCTGCTGTCATATGTCCAGTGTAGCTGTAAAAGTCCACTGCAGTGGTGCTGTGTTGTCCTGCATCAGTCCAGTGGTGGTGTCTTGTGCTGCATCAGTCCAGTCACATTGGTGGTTTCAAGAAAAAACAAGGAAAATGGGCGCCCGAAACTTTCAACTTTAAGAGAACCTCCTATTGCTGCACAATTTGGTGAAGAGGGGAAGGTTGCTAACTCCCACAAAACAAGATAAACAAGAAAAAAAGAGACCAATCTGTGCGCAACAGGATTAATTTCTAAAATATAATAATTTTATTAATAATCCAAAATATGGATAGAAAAAATAAAATGTAATATATATAAAATATACAGTATACACTATATAATTCAGAAGTGACCTCACAGTAATGTTGAACAATTTGTAGCAAATTTTAAACCATCTGGATCATATAAAAGAACCTGCAATAATACCACAATCACTCTAAACTTAACTCGTGATATAATAATCACAATAAAATCCCTTAATAAAAATCACACTGCAGTACACTGATTCATTAACCGTAGAATGTCCACATATGCTGGCCAGCCTGTATTTAAATGAGGTGTGCTACACCTATAGGTTCATCTAAGGAATCAGTTATTTTGTATAATTAATGTCTATACCACAGTACTGTGATTAAAACGAAAAAAAGAGAACCATATAATTAAACCATTTGTATGCCATGCAATTGGGTACCGTCGGTATATAACAAGTGTCTCCTCTAGCTGAGCGGTGAATATCCTCCCCGTGCCACTGATGTAAGGAGCTGATTAGTGGGGATATTTTTGTAGAGTAACCGTCTCGTACTGACACTTGTACTTGTGCTGGTTCACTAGCTGGAATCACCCGAGACCTCCGTTATCTATATTCCACGTACCGGCATTCACTGCATCGCCCGGTTACCACCCAAATAGTGCGGCTGGAATTTCCTTAACAGCCGGTGTCCAAAACACGTTGATACACGGAGTCCCTTTGCAGCGGGTTTAGGGTGTAGTAATTACCCAGCAATTACGGCAGTGGTGGCTGACATTCACCGTACTGCCTGGAAGCTATTCAGCTAGCACGGCTGATTTTACCTTTGTAGCCTGAGTCCAATATACCGAGATGTGCAAAGTCCCTTGTTGCGGGTTCAATACTGTTCAAATTACCCAATGATTAGGGCAATAGTAGATGATCCAAATACAGAGGTCACTACAGAGCTAATACCTAACGCGTTTCTCGACCATTAGCCCCGGTCGTTTCATCAGAGGTAGCATATGTGGACATTGTACGGTTAATGAATCAGTGTACTGCAGTGTGATTTTTATTAAGGGATTTTATTGTGATTATTATATCACGAGTTAAGTTTAGAGTGATTGTGGTATTATTGCAGGTTCTTTTATATGATCCAGATGGTTTAAAATTTGCTACAAATTGTTCAACATTACTGTGAGGTCACTTCTGAATTATATAGTGTATACTGTATATTTTATATATATATATATTACATTTTATTTTTTCTATCCATATTTTGGATTATTAATAAAATTATTATATTTTAGAAATTAATCCTGTTGCGCACAGATTGGTCTCTTTTTTTCTTGTTTACAATGGTGGTTTCCTCTGCTGCCATATGCCCAGTGCTGCAGTATAAGTCCAGTCCATTGCAGTGGTGCTGTGTTGTCCTGCATCAATCTAGTGGTGGTGTCCCTGTGCTGCTGTATAAGTCCAGTGGTACTGCCGCATAAGTCCAGTGATACTGCCATATATGTCCAGTGATACTGCCATATATGTCCAGCGATACTGCCATATAAATCGAGTGATACTGCTGTATATGTCCAGTGGTACTGCCATATAATTCCAGTGATACTGCCGTATATGTCCAGTGGTACTGGTGTATAAATCCTGTCCAGTGATACTGCCGTATATGTACAGTGGTACTGCCATATAAATCAGTGATACTGCTGTATATGTCCAGTGGTATGCCATATAATTCCAGTGATACTGCCGTATATGTCCAGTGGTACAGCGGTATAAATCCAGTGATACTGGCATATAAATAAGTCCAGTGGTACTGCCGTATAAATCCAGTGATACTGCTGTGTATGTCCAGTGGTACTGCCATATAATTCTAGTGATACTGCCGTATATGTCCAGTGGTACTGCCATATAAATCCAGTCGTACTGCCGTATAATTCCAGGGATACTGTCATTTAATTCCAGTGGTACTGGCGTTTAAGTCCAGTGGTACTGGCGTATAAGTCCAGTGATCGCACCGAATAAATCCAGTCCAGTGGTACTGCTGTATAAGTCCAGTGGTACTGCTGTTTGATTCCAGTGATACTGCCGTATAATTCCGGTGATACTGCCATATAATTCCAGTGGTACTAGCGTATAGGTCCATTGATACTGCTGTATAAATCCAGTCCAGTGGTACTGCTGTATAAGTCCAGTGGTACTGCCGTATAAGTCCAGTGATACTGCCGTATAATTCCAGTGGTACTGCCGTATAAATCCATTGGTACTGTCCTGTGCTGTATATTATTTACTCCATTTAAAGGGGTTATTTATATTTAATCAAAATAATTTTTACAGGGTTTGCCCTGTGTGGTGCAGGGATATGCTGACCTGTGCCGCATATTTTGTTATATAACTCCAGAAAAATAATGGAGAGCAAAAATTTGGAGGATAAAATAGGGAAAGATCAAGAACCACTTCCTCCTAGTGCTGAAGCTGCTGTCACTAGTCATGACAGACAATGAAAGGCCAACAACGTCGTCTGCCAAGGGGTGGTCTTCTGTTTGCCGGCGGTCGGGCTCCCGGCGCTCAGTATACCGGCGCCGGGAGCCCGACAGCCGGAATACCGACAATTATTTTCCCTCGTGGGGGTCCACGACCCCCATAGAGGGAGAATAAAATAGTGTGGCGCGCATAGCGCGCCACCGTGCCCGTAGCGTGGCGAGCGCAGCGAGCCCGCAAGGGGCTCATTTGCGCTTGCCAAGCTGTCGGTAAGCCGGCGGTCGGGCTCCCGGCGCCGGGATGCTGGTCGCCGGGAGCCCGACCGCCGGCCAGCCGTAGTGAACCCCTGCCAAGGCCGATGCCCAATGTGATAGTAGAGGGCATGTAAAATCCAAAAAGCCAAAGTTCAGTAACGGTTGTTACAGTCATATAGTCCTTAGTCTGCCCTGTTCCATTTGTCCACATGTCCAAGGTTAAGTGGACACTGGGTAAAACTGCAATTTTTAGGACACCAAGGACACTTTTCTTAATGTCCCTGTACAGTCCGGGAATCGCTTGCCTAGTGAAGTGGAATCTAGATGGGATTTTGGTATCGGGGACACAGTACGTCCAGCAACTGTCTAAATCACACTGCACTAATGGTGGATACCGAATGTACGTCTAACACCAGCATAGTTGTTATGGCCTCAGTAATGTGAATTGCAACAGGATGACTGCTGTCATATTTCATCTTCCTTACAAAGGACTGTTGGACAGTCAATTGCTTAGTTGAAGTAGTACAAGTGGTCTTCAGACTTTCCCTTTGGGATGACGATCGACTTCCAGCAGCAATAACAGCAGCAGCAGCAGTAGGCGTACCACTCAAGGATCCTCCAGAGGAATCCCGGTTAGGAGAGGACTTGTCAGACTTGCCAGTGACATGGCCTGCAGGACTACTGACATTCCTGACTGAGGAGGAAATTGACGTTGAGGGAGTTGGTGGTGTGGCTTGCAGGAGCTTGGGTACAAGAGGAAGAAGGGATTTAGGTGTCAGTGGACTGCTTACGCTCTTACCCAAAGTTTCTGAACTTGACAATGACTTCTGATGAATGCACAGCAGGTGAAGTATAAGGGAGGATGTTCCTAGGTGGTTAACGTACTTACCCCTACTTATTATTATGGATTAACAAAGGCAACACATGGCTTGACACCTATTGTCCAGATTTGTGGAGAAATAATTCCACACCGAAGAGGTGGCTTTTTTGTTTTTTTCCCAGAATGGGCTTTCTCCTCCCACGGACATAAACTTTCACTACTGGTGCCTTATTCAAACGGGTGGTCTTCAGTATGCCGGCTGTCGGGATCCCGGCGCACAGTATACCAGCGCTGGGATCCCGACAGCCAGCATACCGACACTTATTCTCCCTCGTGGGGGTCCACGACCCCCCTGGAGGGAGAATAAAATAGCGTGGTGAGCGCAGCGAGCCCGCAAGGGGCTCATTTGCGCTCGCCACACTGTCGGTAAGCCGGCGGTCGGGCTCCCGGCGCCGGTATGCTGGTCGCCGGGAGCCCGACCGCCGGCAATCCGTAGTGAACCCATTCAAACAAACCACATCACCATCAGAATCCTCATCGTCAACTTCCTCCTCAGCGCCAGCTACAACTATATCCTCCTCATCCTGGTGTACGTCTACAGTGACATCCTCAATCATAATATCAGCAACTGGACTGGCAGTGCTCTTCCCAGCACTTGCAGGGGGCTTGCAAATGGTGGAAGGAGCCTCCTCTTTCCATATAGTCTTGGACGTTCAAGCCTAGACATCACAACCGCGGACACACTTGTGATATCTCTGAATGCAAACTTGTATTTTCCTGTGCTTTAATAAGCTTAATTTTTTTTTTTCGAAAGGGAGAAGGGCTTCTATCCTCATGAGAAGCTGAGCCACCAGTCATGAACATAGGCCAAGGCCTTAGCCTTTTCTTGCCACTTTCTGTCGTGAATGGCATATTGGCAATTTTACGTTTCTCGTCAGATAATTTCTTTTTTTTCTGATTATTCATTTTTGCTTAATGGATTTTACACGCCCTCTTTGACATTGGGCATCGGACTTAGCAGACGACGTTGATGGAATTGCATTGTCAATGTCATGAGTGATGACAGCAGCAGCTTCAGCACTAGTACTAGGAACTGGAAGTGGTTCCTGATCTTCCACTATTTTTTCCACCAAATTGTTGTTCTCCATTTCACAGGACAGCACCCTTTCATTATTACAGCACACAGAACAGTGCCCCTTAATTTTCACAGCAACCCTGTATACTTAAAGCATACAGAGCCACTGTAATGTTATTTGAACAGCAGCACCCCTATATTTTATGGCATACAGCAGTGTACTTTTCATTTTTAACAACTGCACCTCTGAATTTTTACAACATACAGGGCCAGTGTAATGTTATTTAAACAGAAACATCCCTAAATTTTACCGCATACAAGAGCAGTGTGCTTTTAATTTTTAACAACTGCATCTCTGAATTTTTACAACATACAGGGCCAGTGTAATGTTATTTGAACAGAAACATCCCTAAATTTTACAGCATACAAGAGCAGTGTGATTTTAATTTTTAACAACTGAACTTCTGAATTTTTACACCATACAGGGCCAGCAGCACCCCTATATTTTACAGCATACAGCAGAGTGCTTTTCATTATTAACTGCACCCCTGAATTTTTACAACATACAGGGCCAGTGTAATGTTATTTTAACAGCAACACCCCTATATTTTACAGCATACAGCAGTGTGCTTTTATTTTTTAACAACTGCACCTCTGAATTTTTACAACATACAGGGCCAGCAGCACCCCTATATTTTACAGCATACAGCAGTGTGATTTTCAGTTTTAACTGCACCTCTGAATTTTTACAACATACAGGGCCAGCAGCACCCCTATATTTAACAGCATACAGCAGTGTGCTTTTAATTTTTCACTGCACCACTGAATTTTTGTGACATACAGGGCCAGCAGCACCCCTCTACTTTAAAGCATTAAGGAGGACAGTGCCCTGCACCCTGTACAACACAGTGACAGCCAGGACAGCAACACCCATGTACAGCTGCAGCACATGAAACACCAGTGACATCCAGGACAGCCAGGACAGCACCCCTAACACAGCACAGGTACACCACAGTGACAGCAGCAGCACCCCTACAGAGCACACACTAACCCCACCTGATGCCACCACCCACAGAAAGAGACAGAGGTCTATCTCCCTCAGTCTCCATGTCCGGAGTGAAAATGGTGACAACGTGCAGCTTTTTATATGAGATCCAAATCACATGAGAATCCTGCAGCAAGATGATGATGTTTTGCCTCGTTCTGGTTTCTGATTATGGCGGGAAGTCCCAAACCGTGCTCGGATCCGGGCTCGGATCTGGGCTCGGAGTGTGAAGTTTGCGGGGGTTCGGTTCTCAGGGATCCAAACCCGCTCATCTCTACTCTCTACAATAGTTCCCAACACATATCATTTTATTATGTTCTTCATTTAGTTCCTTTCTACTAGTATAAATCAGTGCCTGATGATCTTTTTGCTGGCTTCATATTTAGCTTGTTTAATAGCTTGTCTAATATACCCTCTATCACTCAGCCGCTGACTTAATAAGACCGATTGGGTATTGTAATCTGATTTGCTTGAACAGTTCTACCTTAGACATAAAAACTCCCAGTTGGGGATATCTTTAAGTACTGGTGGGAAGTGTGCACTAATATCATGTTAAACACTATTTGTAGCAGTAGACTTCCTACGTAAATATATTGTGATGTTCTGATGTTCATCAAATATAAGTTTTAAGGTCAATAAATTCAACCTCTTGATCACTGATCATGTATGTTACTGTAGTTTAAAAATTAAATCATTTAAATGTAAGATTTCAATACACTTCACTGATATATCCTGTGGGCCTTCCCATATAATGAAGGCAATGTCTGTATAGCAAAGCTACACAGATAAATATTGTATATAGACCTCATTTTCTTCACTAAACATAGAAACATAGGATTTGATGGCAGATACGAACCACTTGGCGTATCTAGTCTGTCTCTTTTCTATAGACCATAAGCAATATGTAATAGCTTCCAATATGCAGACTGTTTGGGAATTTATGTGAGTCTGCTTATATTTTTAAAGCTGCAATCAGTTACATGGCAAAACCGACCTGGTTTGGGCAGACTTGCAGAAACTCCCAAAGAGCCTGCATCTCAAATGCTATTACATATTGCCCCATTTCTCTCATCCACCAGCTTAAATACATATTTGCATACATTGGGGTGCAAGCTGCACCCATCGCAGTCCCTTGGACTGGCCACTTGATATGAAAAAATTATAGGTCTACAGTATACACACTGGGCACTATTGTAAACGATATCGCTCTGGAAGGTAAAGATGAGCGATATTGTTTACAATATTGCCTAGTGTGTATGCACCTTTAGACTTGCAGTAAAGAAATGTGATGATGATGATAATCATCATTATCATCATCAGCAGCACATATCTTTACTGGTTACTGCTGTACAGTATAAAAAGAAGAATGCATACATAAATAAATACATAAATAAGAAAAGCTTATCTACTACTCTAAAATGATTAGTCATCAACTCCAGGGCTATATCCTGGGCTGCTTACCACCAATACAGGGTGACAATGAGAGTTGGGTCCTCCTGGATGCTCACACTAAAACAGGAACATTTGTAATCTAGGGTACCCCATTCATACTGTGATGCCAGTCCCAGCCTAGTCAGTAAAGGGTGGCATTTCCTGGTAGAGTTCCATTATAAAAAATACATGTGGCACCCCTAGAGCATATCAGCCCATAGATGAAAGGTGTTAATGAAAGAAGCGTATAAAATATTAAGTAAATTTGAGGAAATACAAGTATTATCAAGCCCTGCCAGCCATTAACTGTTTGTTATGATGGCACTTGTAGAATCAGTGCTATTCTGTATGGGCTTTGTCCCATACATGTTTTTCCCCCCAACCTGATTCCCCTATGGAATTTATTTTTGTGCATAGTTATGTTCTGCTTTTAATGTTTGTCCTCCTATATTAGCTTTTAACTGGCGATGGTTACAGTACTTTTAGAAATACATGCAATTTTAGAAATATATACAATTATTCCACTTTTTTATATACATTTTGATGATTGAGGACCGCCATATCTTTATTCCAGCTGCATCAACACACACTTAGAAATTATCTTTGTGCTGCCACATGCTTACATTGCACCAGAGACTCAACTACCATTGAGACTGCAAGTGCATTGCACCAGGGCCCCTGAGGACTAAGGGGTCCACTGCTGCCCAGACCAGCAATGAGTTATCCCTTACCAACCTCAATCCTCCCCCCCAACCATTTTGAGCATGACAGATGAATGGACCAGTGCAGACAGCAGGATGAGCCCTGGGACCTGCCTCTTACCTTAGGGAGGCAGGGCTGACCTTGTGTGTGCTGCACTGATAGAGGAGTCCTGCCACCTATCAGCACCGATGATAACAGCCACATATTGCCTCTAATTAATAGACCATTGTACATTTTTCGGATTCACTGCTGCCTGTGAATAACAGGCAGCTCACAACCGATGTAACTGCCACTTTCAGAGCCTGCCTGACTGAGGAAATAACAAGGGGTGGTGTCCCAAGTCACAGACAGAGCAGAAGTCGCTGTGTTCCTGCCCCCACCAAGGTACATGCCCCCTGTTCTCCACTCCACGCAGACATTGTGCTTGTATCCCTGTCACCTTCTGTCTCTCCCTGTCACACACTGCCTTCTGCTGTCACCATCTGCATCTCTATGTTACCCTCTGCCTCCCCGTGCCTTATGCTTTCACCTTCTGCCTCTCCCTGTCACCCACTGCCATGTGGCATATTGTGAACTTGGGTTGGGTTGGAGGAGGGGGAACCAAGCTATATTTTTCATCTGGGCCCACTACTCAAGTTCCGCCACTGGATTGCACAGTGTTTTTGCTTTTGTTTTTTTGTTTCACATATGAAAATACACACAATATGCTACAATTTTGTAGCAGTAATTTTTCTTGTATGCTCTCAAAGAAAAACGGTGGCCTGCTCTAAACTTACAGATGTGAAAGCAAATGTAAAGTGATTTTTATCATAAGACATACATATATATATATATATATATATATATATATATATATATATAACAGCAATTCGGGCAGCATCCCTGTTTAGCTGTAATGTCTCCCTGACAGGGGATCCAAATATATTGTGTAGATTTCGGCTGCACACAGGTAATGAAGATTAAAGAAAGCAGTTTCTTATCAACGTTTCAATGTTTAATTCATCGTCATCCTGATGACAATGAATTATACATCGAAATGTTGATAAGAAACTGCTTTCTTGCATCTTCATTACCTGTGTATACTGTATATATATATATATGGAATGGATTTGAGTATATCACAGTCAGGCGCTAAAAGCTGCTGACCTAGTACGACTCTCAGAAGTTTCACCTTACTTCTAAAACAGTAATGCAATACAAAAAATGAGAAAGTGTACATGGAATTCAAGCGCTAAAGACAGTACTTCCCTTATTTTGGGATGATTATGGACCAATGTTTCTCCTCTTGGATAGGTGATGTTCTCAATAAATTTCACCAGGTTTGTGGAGAAACATGGAACAAAAAAAGAACAAAATATAGTGTAGTATGTCAGCCACACAACAACAATAAATCCCAGAAACTTTTAATCCAGTATCCCCTCAGTTCTTATGATGCATGGAAAAAAATGTCCAAGATGGCGTACCGTACTCACACAGTAGATAGCCACAATGGACACATAGAGGTATCTCTACAGAGTAGATCCCACCCTCTTACTGATGGATCCTATGAGTATTGGTACATACCCGAACTCACACTTCAAAGAGTGGTGACAGACATATAAAGGTATCTTTTAATTCCCTTTAGTGAATATATCAGGATGGCGTACCCCACTCACAATTGCAGGAGCTGCTACTTTCACATCAAGGTATCTTTAATTTAGATGTGCTTCCAGATGAAAAAATTCCAATCCAATCCACAATTGTGAAAAAAGGAATAACAAATGTATTTAAAATTAACAAAAACAGTCCATAAAACACATAGAATGGAGGTACTCCTGCACAACACCAGAAAAAACCATAGGAGTGTAGATTGAAAAAATAGAGACTTTTATACCGGTCCCTGCGGCCGTGGCATTACATCCCCAACTAGTCACCCCTATCCGGGGTACCCTGGAGGAGTGGGGACCTCTTAAATCAAGGGGTCCCCCCTCCAGCCACCCAAGGGCCAGGGGTGAAGCCCGAGGCTGTCCCCCCCATCCATGGGCTGCGGATGGGGGGCTGATAGCCTTGTTTAAAATAAAAGAATATTGTTTTTTGCAGAAGAAATACAAGTCCCAGCAAGCCCCCCCCCCTGTAAGCTGGTACTTGGAGAACCACAAGCACCAGCATGTGGGGGTAAAACGGGCCCATTGGTACCTGTAGTTCTTCTGCAAAAAAAAATACCCAAATAAAAACAGGACACACACAGCGTGAAAGTAAAACTTTATTACATACATGCTGACACATACTTACCTATGTCCACGTCTCCAAGTAGAATCCGGGGTACCTGAAAATAAAATTATACTCACCTAAATCCAGTGTGTCCTGTTCTTTTTTTGTAATCCACGTACTTGGCAAAAAAACAAACCGCATGCCCGATCCACGCACTGAAAGGGGTTCCATGTTTACACATGAGACCTCTTTCCCCGAATGCTGAGACCCCCCGTGACTCCTGTCACAGAGGGTCCCTTCAGCCAATCAGGGAGCGCCACGTCGTGGCACTCTCCTGATTGGCTATGCGTGTTTGAGCTGTCAGACAGCGCATTGCACAGCCGCTCCATTATCTTCAATGGTGGGAACTTTGCGGTCAGCGGTGAGGTTACTAGCGGTCAGCCGCTGAGGGGATACTGGATTAAAAGTTTCTGGGACTTATTATTGTTGTTGTGTGGCTGACACACTACACTATATTTTGTTCTATTCTTTGTTCCCTGTTTCTCCACAAACCTGGTGAAATTTATTGAGAACATCACCTATCCAAGAGGAGAAGCATTGGTCCATAATCATCCCAAAATAAGGGAAGTACTGTCTTTAGCGCTTGAATTCCATGTACACTTTCTCATTTTTTGTGTGTATATATATATATATATATATACTGTATATGAAGGTGAATGTCTATCCTGCACTTAAATCTGGTTTTCATTTCTTCTTTTTTTTTTGCCTTTTTAAGCTTCTTATTCCAACACAGATCTTTCCTCCATATATCTGGTCAAGTCAAGTCCAAAGTCACTGTATCACATGATGATGTACCACTCTAACACTATCTATACGTGCTGGCAATTCTTACCACAAGCTGTAAGGTACAGTCTGTAAAAATAAAATATACCATGTCATATTTTTATTAAAGTTCAAATGTGCTGATTTACATGGATTTGATGTGACTGTACGTATACTGAGGGGATGCAATCAATTAGCTGGCTGTTGGGATCCCAGCGGTCAGGATACCGACACTGGAATCCCGGCACGCAGGGATTAGCCTCACTTGTGCGTGTCCACGACACCCATAAAGTGAGAATAGAACCTGTGGTGAATGTAGTGAGCCACCGAGCCTGCAGCTTGGCGAGCATAGCGAGCCTGCAAGGGGACTCATACCGCTTGCCCTACTGCCGGCATTCTGGCGGGCCTGAAGCAGCTGTTGGGATCTTGACAGCCTGCATCCTGCCAGCGGAAAAATAGTATGTACTCCATACTGAGAACCTGCATTGATCATGTCTAGCTCCTTTCAAAGTATTTCATCCATTAGTATTCATGTGTTTCTCATGAATTTTTCATTCAAAGGTCATAACCATCGATTTTAGTTTGACAAATTGAGAGTTATTCTAGAAAAATAATTCACAGGGTTTAAAATATGTTTGAGTAAATTTGTATAAAAGAGTACTGTAGACGTAGTGGTTACTGTATGCCATTTACTTTTTCCACTTGTGAGGTAAACGAGCCTGAATCAGAGACAGGCAAGGTTTCTCGGCACCCTAGGCAAAATTTATAACAACTGCCACAAACTGACGCCCCTCAGGTGAAAGTGTGGAGGTGGTGTCTTAGAAGTACCACAGCTGCCAATATCAAATAGAGAACGGCCCCTCCAAAAAAAGAAAAAAACAATATATAAAAAAAAATTGCACAAGTATTCTGGGGACCCCAGGTAGACTGTAGTGAAGTTTGTGTTGGGGAATCATGTCAGATTCTAAAACATTACAGTGGCTGAATGTGGTTCCAATGCCTCTCCCCTCCCCCCCCCCCCCTCCCCTGCCCCAGTACATGTATCACAGTAGAGTGACTGCTAATTCTACAGGACTAAAATCCGCTTTTCCCAGACATGATTTCTATAGAATCAGCAGGTTCCTGGGTGCCCTTCCTCACAGACACCTCAATGTTTTATATTCTTGTGAGAAGAAAAGTTATTTCTCCTTATTTGGACTTTGCAGTTTTGCTGCTGAGATGTTCAGATGTGTGAGAACTTAATCTTTCCACCTTGGATGTTTAGGAGTTGTTTTGTGGCTTTAAAAGATTATTACAATATGGGGCCATAATCATTTGTTTTCTAAAAGACACATTTCAAGGTCTCCACTCACTTTTTGGTAAATAGTACCCTAACTTATTGTTTTTAAACACTGCATATATGCAACTAAACAGAATCAAAATATGCTTCCTATAGCCGTTGCATTTCATGGTTTAGACCAGTGGTTCTCAACCACGGTCCTCAAGTACCACCAACAGTTCAAGTTTTCCAGGTCTCCTCACAGGATTGCAAGTGAAATAATTTGCTTCACCTGTGGGTCTTTTAAAATGTGTCAGTGAATAATGAATACACCTGTGCACCTGCTAGGTGACTTGGAAAACATGAACTGTTGGGGGTACTTGGGGACCGAGATTGAGAACCACTGGTTTAAACCAGGCATTCCCAACCTCGGTCCTCAAGGCACACAAATGGTTAAATCAAAACAATGGAAGCACTACATAAGTCACCTGTGCTTAAACATGGATATCACTAAAACCTGGACTGTTAGTGTGCCTTGAGGGCCGAAGTTGGGAATGCCTGGTTTAGACAATAAATATTTGTGTGTGATGGGACAATTGTATAATCACTGCTAATGTCCGTTCTGAGCATCAGAAAAACTATTTTGATAAATTGTTTTTTTTTCTTACCCCTTAAACTGAAGGGCAATTGTTTTTGCTAGAAAATTTCAGTATTGCTGTACAGTAGATCCTATACCCGTCTTCCACTATATCTGCTTCCAACACTACAATATGCATTAGATGCCGGAAAAAAAAACATTTTAGTGGCCACATTTTAGTTTTTTTTGTGTCATCCCTACAGTATTTGCTCCAGAGCTATAGATTTATACAGAGAATATTGGGGCAGGTGTATTCACCTGGAGATGGCAAAGTGATAAACCAGTGATAAATGCAAGGTGATAAATAAACCAGCCAATTAGCTCCTAACTGTTAATTTACATACTGGAGCTGATTGGCTGGTGCGTGTATCACCTTGCATTTATCACTGGTTTATCACTTCCTTATGCCTTATCCAGGTTGATTTCTCTCATTTCTCTTTCCAACTCCTGGCTTTTTGGGTAACCCTTGATATATTTACAGTACTATTTGTGCTTTTTTAACTCTATATTAGTCGTGCATGCATTTTTATGGTATAATTACCCTAAAAACTCAGTGTATTTATTTTATATATTTTACTTCTTATTATTAAATTGTGATATTGGTTACATTACTATTTGTTATCATATTGAACAAATCTAGCGCACCCTCTATTCTGATTTTTTGTTTACCTTGTGGGAGTGACTTCCCGTATATCTTTGAGGCCGCTGCTTGGCACAGCATCTCATACCCATAGCGCCTGAGCACCATAGGGTAACCTACTTCCTCACTGATACATCTGCCCCATTATTAACAAAATTATTTTTTTCCCTTGTTTAAAATTTGCATTAATCAAAATCATGCCAATTTTTCTTGTACGTATTCATTTTAGCTTTTAAAAATAATTTTGATTGTATAAATGTTACAGCTAAAGTACAGCAAGTTTAAACTGCCCCCCTTTGACCGCCTTATCTAGTGCTAATGCAGATGTTTGGCTCTATGTTCATATATGCTAAGACAGGGCTTGACAAATCCCAGGGGCCAGGTTGCCATGGCCCCTAGATTTGCTGCCTGGCTACCAGGCAAAGAGAGAGGAAGCGGATTCTCGACAGCCCCAGCCTAGATATGTAGGCATTTTTGTATTGTGGCGATAATTTCATGCACAGGGGATGATTGTCCATCCTGGCTTGCGCTGACTACTTGGTCTGTCTATATCAGCCATGTCTGTCCATACTCCGACTGTCCAACCCTGTTTGTGCTGTCTGCTGTTTCCAAGCTCTGTCTGCAGAAGAGGGTCTAGGCGTGGCTAGAGATTGCAGCTTCAAAGGGGATAGTGATATGGCTACAGGGGGTGGCGGATTGTTTGTCCAGGGTTAGCTGATCATTAATGTGGCTGTGGGGAGGGGGTTGTTGTTTGCCTGGGGGATAGCAGCACAGCATTGTGTCTGCAGATGGCCACTTTGCCTTGGGGTACACCCTTTTTTATAGGGCTTTGGGGGTTGGTTTGCCTTTGGGGGCTGGAGCTGCTCATTGATGTGGCTCTGGAGTGGGGGGAGGGGGTTGGGGGGGTTGACCATTTGGGTTTCAGTTATTTTTTTGTTTATGAGGGGGGTTTTGTAGGGAGGACGGTGTTCTGGCTCCTACACTTTCATCCTGGCTCCTAGATTTTAGAAAAAATTGTCAAGCCCTGTGCGACGCCTTTGTTAGAACTGCCAAATTTTTGTCTGAGCTGAATTTATTCCATTCAATATTAGATAAACAGAAAGCAACTTAAATAGAAAGGCAATATGAGCTATGGTTTGGTAGGATATGTTGACAGTCATAATGTTGACATTCATCATGTTGACATGAGAATGTCAACATGGTCATAATGTTGACACTGACATTGTCAACATTCATCATGGTGGCCCAGTGGTGACTTACCTGCTCCCAATGGCTGCTGCAGTTCATCTGAGTCTTCTGGGTCTCAGGGTTCATGTGATCGCTACTTCTGGGTCAGACTTCCAATTCTCCAGTCTTCCAGTAAGTATGTCTCCTTTATCACTAACCTCTAAATCTAACTCTCAATCAAGTGTCTAACCCTCCCATAACTCCTCCCATAGTCTAACCCTAACCCCCTCCATATGCTTCCCTGCAGCCTGAGCCTAACCTCTCTCCTACAGCCTATTGCTATTTTCAACATTCTGACGATGTCGGTATTTCACCTGTCAACATTTTGGGAATGTTGATACACAGCCTATCGACATTTTAACAATGTCATCATCATAAATGTTGATATTGTGGTGTCATCATTACGAGTGTTGATATTGTTATTGTCGACTCTTTCCCTAGCTCCCTGGATGCTTGTGTTCATAACTACAAACTGGTAATTAATTCTACATCTTAAATTGTAAAAATATAATTAAGAATTTAAAATGTTAACTAAATAGGATTAAATAATGCAAAAAAGTTTTACTTTAGAATTCGCTTACTTTAAATTTGGAATGACCCAATATTTTCTTTTGCTAATAAAATTTTAGGACTGGATGACACATGACAATAAAATGCTTGCATTTTGGAGAAAAAAACATAGCTTTTGGTTGCAATATAAAGAGAGATACAGTAGCGCTTGTTAAATATTAGATAACCTACATAATTGGCATAACAAAATGAGTAACCATAAACATTAAAAGGAATTTTTTGGTAATAATAATAATAATAATAATAAAACTGTCTATTGTGTTTCAGAGAAGGCAAAAGCCAGTATGAAAGAGCTTTTGGGGTATCGTCAAAAGATATATTTACAGCCATTTACAGGTAACGTTTCCATATAATATGACATCACCCATCTCTGCTTCACAATTTTATTCACAAAGCAGTTTCACATATAAACTGTAGTTTTAATGTTATTGTATGTATTTGCTGTGAAATATTTCCCATTGCAAAAACACTACAACTTTGCGTTATGTAAGATTTGCAGAATTGCATTACAAAAATGTTAATGTCAACAATATGATTTTTTAGCAAAATCATTTTACTAAAACTTTAGCAGAAATACACATTTTTGAAGTTTAAAAAATGTTAACTACTTTATGTCAGTGAAAGATGCAACTTCCACCTTGATGCGGTGAGTGGCGTGTTACATATTTGCAAATGTGTGACTTAGCCCTCTGCATTTTATTATCATGTAGGATGCATGTCTATTTTGCTGGCCCATTGCAGTGTGTCAGGGGAGTTGTTTGTTGTATTTTCTTGTCTAGATGAAGCTCTCCCTTACATGCAGCTGTGATTGGCCAATACATTGATTATAAGCAACTTTCATTTTGTGTATCACAGTTTTGTTTACAGAACAGTCTTAATGTGTAACTAGGTGAATTTATTATTTTTTAGGTCAGAAGAGGAGATGGTGGCTTTTGTAAGTTTTATGGACTCCATATGGAATATATGTGGAAAGTATGTGATACAAGCTTTTGACCTCTCGATGTTTCACACAGTCTTTGACCTTGGAGGTAATAAAAATTGCCTATAGTATTTTTTGGCATCATATTTGGCAAATTGTAGAATTTGATGAACAAAGTTGTTTCGAAAAAAATAATCATCATTTATTTGTAAGCAACTCAAAACAGAATAGATAGTACTGTATTAGAGGTTGGAAAAGGAGGTGCAGCCACCCAAATTGTATTGCATTATCTGGAAAGGCTAGGGGTAAGTAAAAAGTATTGCAGATGTTTGGCTCTATGTTCATATATGCTAAGACAGGGCTCAGCATTTACTAAGACAGAGCATTTACATTTATCAGAATACATTTTAAAATATATCCTTTATTAATTTTGATTGAAAAAAATTGTGAAATATAAAACCTTGAATGAAGTGGTAGTAATGCATTATATTAATTTGTAATGACTGCTAAAGGCGAGTGATTTGCTAATGTTCAGTACAGTCTAATGCTGAATACATTACCCTAACCTATTAATATAGTAACTAGTCCAGCATATTACACAGAACTTAACAGTTAGGAAAGTACAGCAATGACACAAGACTAAGTATTAACACAAGACTAAGTATTATGAGCCAGACAATAAGTGGGTCCTGCTTGCAAGATGACAATATTATAAAATAGTAATTTGATTCATAGGGGGGGATTTATGAAATCCTGAAGAGAGATAAACTAGAGAGAGATGTAGTATTAACCAATTAACTGTCATTTTACAGACTGTGCTAGAGATTTATCAAATCTCCAGTATTGATAAATCTATGTGATGACAACAATGTTTAATATATGGTAGTTGCTTGTTCATGTATTTGTTGCAAGGATTTGGCAGGTGGATTATTCAGAGAAGTATTTGAGGGGTAGGCAATTACTGAACAGTTTAGGCCAAAACTATTCCTGGTTCTGAAGAAGCTTTGATGTTAGATGGGTTACTATTTTTTAATTCAAGACAATACGTAATCACAAGATTAAAATGAGAAAGAAAATAAACCATCTAGCCTGGTGGGTGTTAAGAGGCTGCAATGACAGAAAGTATAACAAGTTGTGATCTGCCTAGACCATAACTGAAAAGATAGCTTCTTCTAATAGATTATTTCACTCTTACAAAGTTATTTTAGTAGAGGGTAGTACTTTATCTCCTATCCCATACATTTTCTTGGTGTGAGTTCTTTTTACATAGGAAGTACAGAGAAGAAGCCTCACTATATACAATTAATTGAATAGGACAGCTCTAACCCCAAAAAATAAGGCATCAATTTTAACAATAATGGTTTTGAGGATTGGGGCAGAAGGGAAATATACTGTTTAACAGAATAAAAGCTTAAACCAGCTCAGAGGGCAAATGTTTGGAGTTGGCATTCTTGTGAGTGAGAGCTATGATTGGGGCTATCAATGAGGGGTAAAGAATAATCCGAATCAGAATCAGCTTTATTGGCCAGGAATACCTGCGTATACTAGGAATGTGTCCTCAGTTTGCAATACAACATAGTAACATAGTAACTAAGTTGAAAAAAGACAATTGTCCATCGAGTTCGACCTATTTGTGGTCTCCTATGCAGTCTTATTATAGGACTAGTTATTTTTATGTTAGCACTAGTTATATTAACTATAATGCGTGACTACGCACCATAACCCTGAATATCTTTATCCAATCGGAATTTATCTAATCCATTCTTAAGGGTGTTGACTGAGTCTGCTGTTACTACTGTCTCAGGCAGGGAATTCCAAACATGTATTGTCCTTACTGTGAAAAAACCTTTTTGCCTCAATGTGCGGAAACTCCTCTCCTCTAACCTAAGTGAGTGACCACGTGTCCTCTGTGCTGATCTTATAGAAAACAGGTCCCTCCCAAGCTCTGTGTATTGACCCCTTATATATTTGTAGGTGTTGATCATGTCCCCTCTTAGTCTCCTCTTTTCCAATGTAAACATGCCCAGCCTTGCAAGCCTTTCCTCGTATTCCAGCGTCTCCATGCCCTTGATTAGTTTGGTCGCCCGCCTCTGAACCTTTTCTAGCTCCAGGATATCCTTTTTGTAATATGGTGCCCAAAATTGCACACAGTATTCAAGATGTGGCCTCACTAGTGATTTATATAATGGGAGTATAATACTCTCGTCCCTTGCATCAATTCCCCATTTTATGCATGCTAATATCTTATTAGTCTTCTTTGCTGCACTCCTACTTTGGGTACTGCTGCTTAATTTGTGCTCTATGTGAACCTCTAAGTCTTTTTCCAGTACAGAATCCCCTAATATTACCCAATTTAGTATGTAGGTGTTATTTTTGGTCTTGCCCCCACAGTGCATTACCTTACACTTGTCTGTGTTGAATCTCATTCTCCATTTTGCTGCCCATGCTTCCAGTTTAGTTAAGTCATTTTGAAGAGACTCAGCATTCTCCTCCGTATTTATAATCTTACACAATTTGGTATCGTCTGCGAAAATTGACACTATGCTCTCTAGACCTATTGTTAGGTCGTTGATGAAAATGTTGAACAAAAGTGGTCCAAGTACAGACCCTTGTGGCACACCACTTAGTACTTTAGTCCAATTTTAAAATGATCCATTGACCACAACACGCTGCTCCCTATTATCTAACCAATTACTGACCCGAGTGCATATTGTGCTTCTTAGCACTATTTCTTGTAGTTTATAGATAAGACACATGTGTGGTACAGTGTCGAAAGCTTTGGCAAAGTCTAAAAAGATTACATCCTCCTCCTAACCCTGATCAAGGTTCGCACTTACTGTTTCATAAAAGCCAAGTAAGTTGGCCTGACATGATCTGTCCTTCACAAATCCATGTTGGTTCCTTTCAATGACCTTATTTGCTTCAAGGAACTTTTGAATACTGTCCCTTAGAATGCCTTCCAATACTTTCCCCACTATAGATGTAAGACTAACTGGTCTATAATTACCTGGTTCAGCTTTGCTCCCCTTTTTGAATATCGGCACTACCTCTGCTATATGCCACTCTTTGGGAACCATACCCGATTTAACTGAATCCATGAAGATCAAAAATAAAAGGTCTTGCTAGTTCAGCGTGCAGCTCCATAAGAACCCTCGGGTGAATTCCATCAGGACCAGGTGACTTATTAATCTTTAACTTTTTTAATCGGTCACAGACTATCTTCTCACATAAATAAGCATTTAGCAGTGGGACATTATATTTGTTGAGATTTTGTGTTAGACCCAGCATTTGGTCCTCTCTGGTAAATACCGTTGAAAAAAACTTGTTTAGTTTGTTTGCTATGTCATTATAATTTTTGATTAAGACTCCCCTCTTGTCCTTTAAAGGGCCTATACTCTCCTTCTTTAGTCTCTTGCTGTTGATGTACTTAAAAAAAATTTGGGATTCGCTTTGCTTTCCTTTGCTACTAGTTTTTCAGTTTCTGCTTTAACCGCTCTTATTCCTTTTTTGCATATTTTGTTACAGTTTTATAGTGCTGAAATTACTCCACATCCCCCTCAGATTTGTATTTTTTAAATGCTCGTCTTTTTTGGTCCATTAATTCCTTTATATTTTTGTTAAACCACATTGGTTTGGCATTTTTATTCCTTTTCTTGCTGCTGGTGGGAATAAATTTATGAGTATTATTAATTAGCAGTGATTTTAATACATCCCATTTATCTGTAGTATTTTATCCTTGAAACAGAATTTCCCATTTAATGTCCCTTAACGCTTCCTTCATCATGTCAAAGTTGGCTTTGCTAAAGTTTAGAGTCCTAGTTGAGCCAGTATAGGACTGCTTATGAAAACTAATATTGAATGTGACCATATTGTGGTCGCTGTTACCTATGGGCTCTCCTACTTCAATATTTGATACCAATTACCCATTGTTAGTTAATACCAGGTCTAAGATTGCATTGTACCTAGTTGGTTCCTCAATTAATTGAACTAAGTAATTATCATATAGCGTGTTTAAAAACATATTGCCCCTAGCAGTATCACATGAATTGATTTTCCAATTTATCTCGGGATAGTTAAAGTCTCCCATCACTACTATGTCTCCTACTCCTGCTGCTCTTTCAATTTGATTCAGTAACAATTTCTCGTCAGACACATTAATACCACGCGGCCTGTAGCATAATCCCAATAATAACTTTATTCCTTTACCCCCGCATGGAATTTCTACTCATAATGTCTCAATAGTATTTACAGTCCCTTCTTGAATATCATCCCATATAACAGGTTTTAGAAATGGCTTTACGTAAAGACATACCTCTCCACCCCGCTTATTTAGTCTGTCTCTCCTGTACAGCATGTAACCCTCTAGATTGACTGTCCAATCGAGAGATTCGTCCCACCATGTTTCAGTAATGCCTATAATATCATATTCCTTGCTTGCTGCAAGGATTTCTAGTTCCCCCTTTTTACCTGTAAGGCTTCTAGCATTTACATACATACAATTGAGATATGTATTTCCCCTTATGGTGGGGACATCATAATTCTTATGCAGCAAAGATGACCCGTAATTGTCATTGGTTACTGTTATTCTAAAACCCTTTTTAGTTCCCATGTTACTACCCTTGCTGTCTGCTCTATTCCTCCCCCTACTCCTCCCCCATTTTGTTCACTAACGCCACCCCTGCTATTCTTACTGAATGCAGGGCCGAAACTAGGGGGGGGCTAGGGGGGCAGGCGACCTGGGCGCCGGATTGGAGGGGGCGCCGAGACCCCCTAACACCCGCCGCAGCACTTTTTGGACTTTGAAACCCCCTTCTCCCGAGTGCCCAGCTCGGGGGGCGGGGTTTCGCAGAATGACGCGATTGTGTCGTGACGTCACGGCGCAAACGCGTCATTCCACGAAACCCCGCCCCCCGAGCTGGGCACTCGGGAGGAGGGAGAAGGGGGAGCCGCGCAGACGAGGAGGGAGAGGCGGCTGAAGAGCGGCGAGAACCGCTTCAAATGTAAGTCAGCCCCTCTCCCTTCCTCTCTCTCTCTCTCTCCCTCCCTCTCCCAACCACCTGCCGGAATGTGTAAAATGGGGACCTGTGCCTGCCGCAATGTGTAAAATGGGGACACTTTTTCTTGCCGCAATGTGTAAAATGGGGACACTTGCCAGCGTACTATGTAAAATGGGGACACGTACCTGCCGCAAGGTGTAAAATGGGGACACTTGCCAGCGTACTGTGTAAAATGGGGACACGTGCCTGCCGCAATGTGTAAAATGGGGACACTTTTTCCTGCCGCAATGTGTAAAATGGAGATACCTGTCTGCCGCAATGTGTAAAATGGGGTCACCTGTCTGCCGCAATGTGTAAAATGGGGACACTTGCCTGTCGTACTGTGTAAAATGGGGACACTTTTTCCTGGATATGAAATTTATGTTAGAAAAGGCAATTTTTCAGGTAAAAAAGTTCTGAAAGAGATATATATAATATTTTTATTCATTTATTTATTTATTTTAAATTGTTTTTTTTTATTGGTTTTTTTTATTTATTGTAAAAAAAAAATATTTTTTTGGGGGGGAGTCAAATGACTACCTTGCCCTGGGTGACAAAAATCCTAGTTTCGGCCCTGCTGAATGACCTGTAATTTCTTGCTAAACCCTTCCCCCAGGCACCTAGTTTAAAATCTCCACCAACCTTATAACCATCCTTTCCCCAGCACCGCTACCCCCTCCTCATTCAGGCGCTATCCATCACAACAAAAAAGATGGCGCCTGACTGAGAAGTCCACCCAGTGTTCTAGGAACACAAACCCTTCTTTCCTGCACCAATCCCTAAGCCACACATTTACCTCTCTAATCTCCCTCTGTCTCCCTGGGCTAGCGCATGGCACGGGTAATAATTCGGAGAATATTACCTTAGATGTCCTTGCCTTAGGTTTCTTGCCTAATTCCCTATAGTCTTTCTTAAGGACATCCCACCTTCCACTAACTTTGTCGTTGGTGCCAACGTGCACCAAGACCGCTGGATCATTCCCAGCCCCTCCCAACAATCTATCTACCTGGTCCGCGATGTGCTGCACCTGGGAGACAACAGACCGTACGGCGATCACAGTCCCAGTAGCAGATTGCCCTATCTGTCTTCCTAATAATGGAGTCCCCTAACACCACAATCTGACTAGGTACCTTACTAACTTTTATCCCAACTGCGCCAGAGGGACCGCTCCTCTGGTTGCTAGATGGAGCAGTCTCCTCCAGCACCATCATTTCCACACTATCATCCTCCGATTTCTCATCCAGTCGTGAAAATGTATTCGGGTTTGATAGTTCAGAGATGTTGAGCCTCCCCCTCTTTTTCTTCCTTCTAAATGGGACCCAGCTAACTGCCTAGTCATCCTCATCTACCAGTGACCCCTCCCTCAACTCCTCCACCGTTCTATCTAAACTTCGCTCAAGATTGTGAATCTCCCTCAGTCGCGTAACAGTTTGCTCTAGATCAGTTACCTGGGCTTCCAGGGCAACCATACGCACACACCTTGTGCAGATGTGCTCACACTTAGATGGTTGCTCCAGGTGCGCGTACATCTTGCATGACATGCACTGAGTGAAATCCCCAATCCCAGCCCCACCCATATTTTTGTAAGGTCTAACTCCCTGTTACCCAAGAAGAAATAGAGAAGCAAAACAATCTAGCAAAACACTCACTATACAATAATGAAGTTAAGCTTATACTTATCTATCCTTTGTGTCCCCTAATCCTTCACTTTTATGCAGCAATGGTCACCGGTTCCTTCACTTGTATTCAGCAGTCTCCTTCCCCTTCCGTCCTCTCCTCTGATGTCTGCAGCAGCAGTCTTCATTGCCCCCTTGTGCAGCTCAGCAGTGGATTCAGACCCCACAGGCTGATTGTGGGTCCCTGGTAGTACTTGCTGGCAGCAGCAGTAGGGTATTTCCCCACCAGCAGCGTCCCTGGGCAGTACCTAGTATGCTCTCACACAAAATAGAACAAAAACAAATACAGAAACAAAAACAGCCCTATTCTCTCAAAATATCTGCCACACACACACACACACACACACACACACACACACACACACACACACACACACACACACGAAACCTCAGCCCCTCTGCTACTCCAAGTTAGAGACCCTCTTTCTCACTCACAAGGTCAGCCCCTTGCAGCCTCACCAGAGACTTAATGGTATTGTAAATATTTGTGTTCCTGCTTGCGTATTATAAAACTCACATTTTTCTGTATTCTAACTCATCTGCTGCTGTTTTCAACTCACAATTCACTTAAAAAGCCAAGCTTATCACTTTAGAATGCAAGCTCTCACAATGAGCAAGCTCAAATGAGTCTGGTCACTGATTAAATAGATTCTAGGCAGCTGTTGTAATCAGCCCCTCCTCCTGATTACTTCACACCTGATTACTTCACACCTAGATTCAACCCCCTCCTCCTGGTTTCTCCTCACACCTGCTGCTGTGTCCAACTCACAATTCACTTAAAAAGCCAAGCTTATCACTTTAGAATGCAAGCTCTCACAACAGCCAAGTAGGTAACAGATAAGCAGGTGGTGGTGGTGGTGGTGGTGGTGGTGGGGGGGAACAAGTAAAGTCAGACAGATAGGTATACCATAATAAATTGTTTGTAAATTTAAACACACACTTTTCAATTTCCAGTAGAGATAGTTATCTTGAAGTCAAGTGAAAACTTGAAGCCATGTTTATGATGGAGTTGTAGAATAAATAATGATGTTGCTTTAATATATGATACAAGTTATACAGAAATTCTCATTAAATAAACTGCAGAGCACTCCTGAGGCAGACCACTGGGCATTAACAAGTAATCAAAATGACCATCCATATTATTTTAGTTGATTTTCCATGTCACCTGACTTAATTTGTATTAATTATATTCTCCTTTCAAATCAAGCTTGCAGAATATTTCAGCACCCTTTATGCAATCAAGGAAGTTAATACTTTCTTTTGCCTATAATTTTAATAAGCCCTCGATCAATACATGGACAGACAGACTCTTCAATATTTATCTCTAGGGGAAAAAAAGGCAAATCCTGCTGAAGAAAAATTAATTCTGAATGAAACAATTTTGAGGTTCTTTTGAATCATTTTGATGTAGCCTAGATTTAAGGAACAGTTAGCTTATAGAACTGATCTAATCGTAGAGTCTTTACCTGAATAAAATATATGGCACAGTTCTATGCTTTGTATTGTGACAGCTTCTCCATTTGACACTTGACAATTGAAAAGGTAGTGTATTTAACAGCAATTCTTCTTATACTGTACTTCAAGAAAGCAGGAAATTGTTGGTACTGGAATTACCTGTTATATCAAGCAGTTTCCCAGGTTTGCAAGTAACCTATGTGCTAATTTAGGACAGGACCATTTAGTTTTAACAAGCATAACTTTGGAATTAGGGGGCTAATTTTTTGGCTTCATGGGGAAAGGGCGTGGCCACATAGCTCCTTTTTACACAGTATGGCAGGCAGAGCTCCCTTTTACACAGTATGGCAGGCAGTGCTCCCTTTTACACAATATGGCAGGTAGAGTCCATTATTACACATTAGGCAGGTAGAGTCCCCCTTTTACACAGTATGGAAGGCAGAGCTCCCTTTTAAACAGTACGGCAGATAGAGTCTCCTATTACACATTAGGCAGGAAGAGTCCCCCTTTTACACAGTACGGCACATAGAGTCCCCCTTTTACACAGTACGGCAGAGTCCCTCTTTTTGACACATTAGGTAGCAGAGTCAGGGAGAGAGGGGGGGTGTCTTTGTTCGTTTGTTTTATCACCTGTACAGATGCTCTGCCATCCAGCTGCAGTGGCTCCACACAGGCATCATGACCACTGACAGCGCCAGCTCACTTACGGGACCTGTGTCACTCCCTCTCCATTGCGGAATTAGCAGAGGCAGCTGCAGCTCACATCTAGGAGCTGACACCTGCTGTAGCGCTCACACTGCCTCTTCATCATAGAGGTAACAGCGGCTCTCACAGGCGGCATTACCACATGAGGCTGTGTCACACCAAATGCCGCCTGCTCCCCGGACCTTATAGAGGCGGCGGCGGGAGACAGGCACCTGTGGAAAGTGGAAATTCCACTACTACCTCACGAAATATAACATACATACATGGGGGTGTAGTGCCAGATGGTGTGCCTCCACTGCAGTTGCGCTGTGGGCAATGCACCATCTGCATACAGCTATTTACGGCCCTGGGCATGGGTACAGAAACAGTATATTGATAAAATGTCCAGGATATAAGCATAGGTTCAGTATCAGCATAAAAAAGCAGTACACAGTACAGCAGAATATAAAAGTAACAGGTGCTGGAGCGAGAGATGTTGATCTTATACTTTGGCACAGGTGTGGTCAGAGAACTGTCATTTATAGGCACAAGAAATTTGATTTCTATGCCAAAGAGCACACTGCAGTCATGTAACCACAATGACATACTGTATTGTGGACAAACAGAAATGTATTGCCCCTAGGAGGCACACTAATCTAGGACAAGTGGAAACCTCCACAAACTGCCCTCTCTTCACTACTACAGGTTGAGTATCCCTTATCTAAAATGCTTGGGACCAGAAGTATTTTGGATATCAGATTTTTCCATATTTTGGAATAATTGCATACCATAATGAGATATCATGGCGATGGGACCCAAGTCTAAGCAAAGAATGCATTTATGTTACATATACACCTTATACACACAGCCTGAAGGTAATTTTAGCAAATATTTTTAATAAATTTGTGCATTAAACAAAGTGTGTGTACATTCACACAATTCATTAATGTTTCATATACACCTTATACACACAGCCTGAAGGTCATTTAATACAATATTTTTTAATAACTTTGTGTATTAAACAAAGTTTGTTTACATTGTGCCATCAGAAAACAAAGATTTCACTATCTCACTCTCCATAATTCGGAATATTCCATATTTCTGAATATTTGGATATGGGATACTCAACCTGTATAAGGTACAATCATATTTTTGTGTTCTGTACGCTCTGATCAGCCTTGTCATTGCTTCAATTCAAACTACATTGCAAATGAAAGTAGATGCTCATTTTAAACTTCTGTAACAAGACTGGTAGGCACTCTCATCTACCGTTCATTGTGAACTGCACACGGTAGACAGCAGAAACTGTACTCTGGCAGGATCAAATTCTATTTTCTTTCTTACATGTTATCTAAACTTTTTTCTATTTTGTAGCAGTGCAAATTATATTGAAGATGCAACTTTCACATAGCTATTATCATTGTGGTACTAATTAATCGATAATTTCAGGATGGTGTGTGCATTTTTTAATTTTTTGCATTTTGTTTTCTTGTAAAACACTTGTACTACTTTTACTATTATACATCCACTTCACATGTCAACATAGGAGGTTTTAATTTGTCTTTGACATACTGTAAATGTGTCAAACAAATGTTTTGTGCATGTTTGTTGTTTGAAAGTATATGTTGACAGATTATAATGTATATTTAATAAATGTAAGTTATTAAGAGAGCCCCATTATAGAGTACCCTCCTGTTCTATTAAAAACAATGTATCATATTTTACTTTTGGGAGCAACACCAGCTTATTTCTATTGTGCTGAAATAGCAATATGCACATCATCAGGTAGATGGTGTTTTATATATGGTCCACTGCAGGAATCTAGCTCACCCTCTCTGTGAAACTACACTTAGGGTATTATAGTTTGGCAATTGCATTTTGATGTAATAATCATTCTGTGTTATAGGATGTTCTGGAGCTCTTGCAAAACAATTTGCATCTACATATCCCGGATCTACTGTCACTGTTATGGACCTGCAAAATGTGATACAAACTGCAAAGAAATATTTCATGACAGATAGTGATCAACATATATCTTTCATTGAAGGTATTACACCTATTATTTTATTATTTTATTTTATTGATGTAGAAGGTATTGTAAGATTTACACAACACAAGAACACAAAACCAGTATTGCTTCCGGTTAAACATCTAAACAATTTTCACTTTCATTTAGAAAAATAAAATCTGTGTATTTTTGTTTTATGTAAAATCTTTATTTGAATTATTTACTTAACATAAAATTTTTAGTTGAATCAGCATAAATAATATTAACATCAACATTATTAATTTAACTAGGTTTCATTTTAAGAATACAAAAGGAAACATAAAAGTATACAAATGTTTTAAAAATGAAATCCAAAGTCATCATAATTAAATGTATTGATTATTTATTATATATAACAAATACACAAATTAGATCCTAGAACAAAACCAACTTGACTACTGATAATTTAACAATCTTTTATAAATAACACACTACAATATGTTTTTGCTTATTGAAATAACCTACTGTAACAAAAAAAAGGGGAGTGCTGGAAAAAAATCCCTCATATTTCAAAAGAGTATCAAGACTTCAATGCTATTAACCAATTAACTGACAATTTCCCCCCAAAATAAACAGCTTAGAAATTGTTTTTTTTTTTTTTTGAGTGAATTAGGTGAAGAACATGAATTAAACCCTATCCAAAATGACTTAAGTTAAAAAAAAAAAAACATTCTAAAAAAAACAAAAAACAACACAATTTTTGTCAAACATCGAAACATCGATTGGTAATATCGTGACCATCAGAACATTGCAACCATCGCATCTTTAGTTTTTAGAGCCTGAACAGCTGCCAGGAACACGGGGGGGGGGGGGGAAGGGGGGGCCGGGTCTGGCTTGGGAGCAATGATTTCCACTTACCAGCAGCTGCTATTGTCTGCAGCCACTGGGGTAGGGGATCCTGCCATGCTGACCAATCTGCAATGATTGGCAGTACGGCAACACTGGGGGCTGGGTGACCCTCCGGTCCCTCTGACAGCAGCAGTGGAGGGAAATTTCCTTTCCCTGCCGCTGCGTACACAGTTTATCTGACTGGTCACATTCTGTGCGCGCAGGTCAGATAAAGCACTTGCAGGCATGGTCGCATCTGATGCGACCATTCCAGGCAAGTGGTTAATAAATGATTGCAATTACAAGCATTGTGAATTAAAAAGGCATATACAGATGTAGCCATGGTCATCTTTACTGCGATGCAGCATGCTGCAATACGGCTTTCTGCATGGCTCGCTGGGATGTGACAAATGGAATTAAAGGAGCTAATAGAGCGATTGCCAGCTGCCAATAGTCAAAGCCCGGTGTGCCATACAGAAAGCTGTCTTGCAGCATGCTGTATAGCAGCAAAGATGAGCATGGCTACATCTGTAGCAATGAATATGTTAACCCATTGTTGCCGGTAAAACCCACTGTGTTTTTGCAGCAACACATTACATCTCCTTTTACGGGCAATGGTAGAACACCATGTTATTACTATTGACCTCCAATAGATGAGTGCTAAACCATTAAGAGATCCACACCAAAGTGAAAACATGATTACACTACTTTATGTATCCCCATTTTTCCCCCATATATACGATATACTGTATGTGGAGCTGTTTTGACCTTTCTATACGGCTGGAAGAAAAAGACGCAGTTTCACAGTGGAAAATTTAAATTTTTAATGAAAATATCACCGCTATGTACTTAGGGAAACCTGCAGGGACAGTGCTAGCAATAATCATTCTCCCTGTAAGAAATGTCCCCAACATTTTGGAGGAGTTTTTATTTAAAAAACTCCGGGAGAATCTGACACTGTGGATGTGCACAGTGCCAGTTACATGGAAACATAAAAACATTTGATAGCATATAAGAACCAATTGGCCCATCTAGTCTGCCAATTTTTTAACCCTTAGGGTAACTTTAACCCTATTTGATCATTAGTTTTTTCTCAAGGATTTTCATATAACTATCCCAAACATGTTTAAATCGCTCTACTGTCTCAGCCTCTATGACCTCTAATGGGAGGTTATTCCACTTACCCACTACCTCTTCTGTGAAGTAATTTTTCCTTAAATTTCCCCCAAACCTACTGTACCTCTCTTGTTAAAACCCTTGATATATTTGAAAATGCCTCTCATGTCCCCCTTTTCCCTTCTTTGCTTCAAACTATACATATTGAGATCTTTTAGTGTTTCTGAGTAAGTTTTGTGATGTAGGCCATTCACCATTTTAGTTGCCCTTCTTTGTTCCCTCTTTAATGTATTTATATTCTTCTGGAGATATGGTCTCCAGAACTGAACACATTATTCTAGATGAGGCCATGTCAATGACTTATACAGCGGCATTATTACTTATTTTCTTGCTGCTGATTCCCTATGCAACCAAGCGTCTGACGTGCCTTTCTCATTGCTTTAATATATTTTTCCCCTGCATTTAAGTCACTTAGTTAATAGTGACTCCTAAATCACTTTCCTTCTCATAAGTTTCCATTATAAAGTACCATTGATACTATATTTTGCCTTTGAGATTTTGAGACTCAAGTGCATGATTTAGCTTTTTTTATTGTTAAACTGTTGTTTCCACATTCTTGACCATTCTTCAAGTCTACCTAAATTCTCAATCATTTGTTTTACCCCCTCCTGGTGTGTCTACCCTGTTGCATATCTTTGTGTCATCTGCAAATAGGCATGCATTCTCTTCAATACAGTTTGCAATGTCACAAACAAAGATATATAAGGGGTCAATACACAGAACTAGTGGGAGATTTGTTTTTGGTAAGATTGTCACACAGGTCACAAAGGGCACCCGCTTAGGTTAGAGGTTAGAGATTTCGCACACTGAGACGGAAAGGTTTCTTCACAGTAAGGACAATACGTATTTGGAATTCCCTGACTGAGAGAGTAGTAATGGTGGGCTCAGTCACTACTTTTAAGAATGGGCTAGAGAAATTCCTAATGGATAAGGATATACAGGGTTATGGTGGGTAAATCATGCACTATAGTAATAATAAAAAATAAAAAAACAGGAAGAAGTGACATAATGGCTAAACATTCACAGCAGTTAAAATTAGAGATGAGCGGGTTCGGTTCCTCAAGATCCGAACCCCCCCGAACTTCACCCATTTTATACGGTTCCGAGGCAGCCTCAGATCTTCCCGCCTTGCTCGGTCAACACGAACGCGCCCAAACATCATCATCCCGCTGTTGTATTCTCGCGAGATTCGTATTGCATATAAAGAGCCGTGCGTCGCCGCCATTTTCACTCGTGCATTGAAGATGATAGCGAGAAGACGTGGCTGCGTTATCTCAGTTTCTGTGTTCAGTGTGCTGCAAATATCTGTGCTAAGTGTGCTGCAAATATCTGTGCTCAGTGTGCTGCAAATATCTACGTTCTCTGCCTGAAAATGCTCCATATCTGTGCTGCATTGTAGTTGTGCGCAGTATATAGTAGGAGGACAGTGCAGAATTTTGCTGTCAACCAGTATATATATAGCAGTAGGGTACAGTAGTCCATTGCTCTACCTCTGTGTCGTCAAGTATACTATCCATATCTGTGCTGCATTGTAGTTGTGCGCAGTATATAGTAGGAGGACAGTGCAGAATTTTGCTGACAACCACTACATATAGAGCAGTACAGTACAGTAGTCCATTGCTCTACCTCTGTGTCGTCAAGTATACTATCCATATCTGTGCTGCATTGTAGTTGTGCGCAGTATATAGTAGGAGGACAGTGCAGAATGGTAAAGTAGTCCATTGCTCTACCTCTGTGTCGTCAAGTATACTATCCATATCTGTACTGCATTGTAGTTGTGCGCAGTATATAGTAGGAGGACAGTGCAGAATTTTGCTGACCACCATTATATATATAGCAGTACGGTACAGTAGTCCATTGCTCTACCTCTGTGTCGTCAAGTATACTATCCATATCTGTGCTGCATTGTAGTTGTGCACAGTATGTAGTGGGAGTACAGTGCAGAATTTTGCTGACCACCAGTATATATATAGCAGTATGGTACAGTAGTCCATTGCCCTACCTCTTTGTCATCAAGTATACTATCCATATCTGTGCTGCATTGTAGTTGTGCACAGTATATAGTAGGAGAACAGTGCAGAATTTTGCTGACCACCAGTATATACATAGCAGTACGGTACAGTAGTCCATTGCACTACCTCTGTGTCATCAAGTATACTATCCATATCTGTGCTGCATTGTAGTTGTGCGCAGTATATAGTAGGAGGACAGTGCAGAATGTTGCTGACCACCAGTATATATATATATATATATATATATATATATATATATATATATATATAGCAGTACGGTACTGTATATCATTGCTCTACCTCTGTGTCGTCAAGTATACTATCCATATCTGTGCTGCATTGTAGTTGTGCGCAGTATATAGTAGGAGGACAGTGCAGAATTTTGCTGACAACCAGTATATATATATATATATATATATATATATATATATATAGCAGTACGGTACAGTAGTCCAAAGCTATACCTTTGTGTTGTCAAGTATACTATCCATATCTGTGCTGCATTGTAGTTGTGCGCAGTATATAGTAGGAGCACAGTGCAGAATTTTGCTGACCACCAGTATATATATAGCAGTACGGTAAAGTTTTCCATTGCTCTACCTCTGTGTCGTCAAGTATACTATCCATATCTGTGCTGCATTGTAGTTGTGCGCAGTTTATAGTAGGAGTACAGTGCAGAATTTTGCTGACCACCGGTATATATATAGCAGTACGGTACAGTAGTCCATTGCTCTACCTCTGTGTCATCAAGTATACTATCCATATCTGTGCTGCATTGTAGTTGTGCGCAGTATATAGTAGGAGGACAGTGCAGAATTTTGATGACCACCAGAATATAAATAGCAGTATGGTACAGTAGTCCATTGCTCTACCTCTGTGTCGTCAAGTATACTATCCATATCTGTGCTGCATTGTAGTTGTGCGCAGTATATAGTAGGAGGACAGTTGAGGATTTTGCTGACCACCAGTATATATATAGCAGTACGGTACAGTAGTCCATTAGTCTACCTCTGTGTCATCAAGTATACTATCCATATCTGTGCTGCATTGTAGTTGTGCGCAGTATATAGTAGGAGGACAGTGCAGAATTTTGCTGACCACCAGCATATATATAGCAGTACGGTACAGCAGTCCATTGCTCTACCTCTGTGTCGTAAAGTATACTATCCATATCTGTGCTGCATTGTAGTTGAGCGCAGTATATAGTAGGAGGATAGTGCAGAATTTTGCTGACCACCAGTATATATATATATCAGTACGGTACAGTAGTCCATTGCTCTCTCTCTGTGTCGTCAAGTCTACTATTCATATCTGTGATGCATTGTAGTTGTGCGCAGTATATAATAGGAAGACAGTGCAGAATATTGCTGACCACCAGTATATATATATATATATATATATAGCAGTACGGTACAGTAGTCCCTTGCTCTGCCTCTGTGTCGTCAAGTATACTAACCATATTTGTGCTGCATTGTAGTTGTGCGCAGTATATAGTAGGAGGACAGTGCAGAATTTTGCTGACCACCAGTATATATATAGCAGTACGGTACAGTAGTCCATTGCTCTACCACTGTGTCGTCAAGTATACTGTCCATAACTGTGCTGCATTGTAGTTGTGCGTAGTATATAGTAGGAGGACAGTGCAGAATTTTGTTGACTACCTGTATATATATATATATATATATATATATATATATATATAGCTTTACGGTACAGTAGTCCATTGCTCTACCTGTTTGTTGTCAAGTATACTAACCAAATCTGTGCAGCATTGTGGTTGTGCGCAGTATATAGTAGGAGGACAGTGCCGAATTTTGCTGACCACCAGTATATATATATATATATATATATATAGCAGTAAGGTACAATAGTCCATTGCTCTACCTCTGTGTCATCAAGTATACTATCCATATCTGTGCTGCATTGTAGTTGTGCACAGTATGTAGTGGGAGTACAGTGCAGAATTTTGCTGACCACCAGTATATATATATAGCAGTACGGTACAGTAGTCCATTGCCCTACCTCTTTGTCATCAAGTATACTATCCATATCTGTGCTGCATTGTAGTTGTGCACAGTATATAGTAGGAGGACAGTGCAGAATTTTGCTGACCACCAGTATATACATAGCAGTACGGTACAGTAGTCCATTGCACTACCTCTGTGTCATCAAGTATACTATCCATATCTGTGCTGCATTGTAGTTGTGCGCAGTATATAGTAGGAAGACAGTGCAGAATTTTGCTGACCAACAGTATATATATATATATATATATATATATAGCAGTACGGTACTGTATATCATTGCTCTACCTCTGTGTCGTCAAGTATACTATCCATATCTGTGCTGCATTGTAGTTGTGCGCAGTATATAGTAGGAGGACAGTGCAGAATTTTGCTGACAACCAGTATATATATATATAGCAGTACGGTACAGTAGTCCAAAGCTATACCTCTGTGTTGTCAAGTATACTATCCATATCTGTGCTGCATTGTAGTTGTGCGCAGTATATAGTAGGAGGACAGTGCAGAATTTTGCTGACCACCAGTATATATATAGCAGTACGGTACAGTAGTCCATTGCTCTACCTCTGTGTCGTCAAGTATACTATCCATATCTGTGCTGCATTGTAGTTGTGCGCAGTATATAGTAGGAGTACAGTGCAGAATTTTGCTGACCACCGGTATATATATAGCAGTACGGTACAGTAGTCCATTGCTCTACCTATGTGTCATCAAGTATACTATCCATATCTGTGCTGCATTGTAGTTGTGCGCAGTATATAGTAGGAGGACAGTGCAGAATTTTGATGACCACCAGAATATAAATAGCAGTATGGTACAGTAGTCCATTGCTCTACCTCTGTGTCGTCAAGTATACTATCCATATCTGTGCTGCATTGTAGTTGTGCGCAGTATATAGTAGGAGGACAGTCGAGGATTTTGCTGACCACCAGTATATATATAGCAGTACGGTACAGTAGTCCATTACTCTATCTCTGTGTCATCAAGTATACTATCCATATCTGTGCTGCATTGTAGTTGTGCGCAGTATATAGTAGGAGGACAGTGCAGAATTTTGCTGACCACCAGCATATATATAGCAGTACGGTACAGTAGTCCATTGCTCTACCTCTGTGTCGTCTAGTCTACTATTCATATCTGTGATGCATTTTAGTTGTGCGCAGTATATAATAGGAAGACAGTGCAGAATATTGCTGACCACCAGTATATATATATATATATATATATATATATAGCAGTACGGTACAGTAGTCCTTTGCTCTGCCTCTGTGTCGTCAAGTATACTAACCATATTTGTGCTGCATTGTAGTTGTGCGCAGTATATAGTAGGAGGACAGTGCAGAATTTTGCTGACCACCAGTATTATATAGCAGTACGGTACAGTAGTCCATTGCTCTACCACTGTGTCGTCAAGTATACTATACATAACTGTGCTGCATTGTAGTTGTGCGTAGTATATAGTAGGAGGACAGTGCAGAATTTTGTTGATTACCTGTATATATATATATATATATATATATATATATATATGTAGCTTTACGGTACAGTAGTCCATTGCTCTACCTGTTTGTCGTCAAGTATACTAACCAAATATGTGCAGCATTGTGGTTGTGCGCAGTATATAGTAGGAGGACAGTGCCGAATTTTGCTGACCACCAGTATATATATATATATATATATATATATATATAGCAGTAAGGTACAATAGTCCATTGCTCTACCTCTGTGTCGTCAAGTATACTATCCATATCTGTGCTGCATTGAAGTTGTGCGCAGTATATAGTAGGAGGACAGTTCAGAATTTTGCTGACCACCAGTATATATATATATACATATATATAGCAGTACGGTACAGTAGTCCATTGCTATACCTCTGTGTCATCAAGTATACTATCCATATCTGTGCTGCACTGTAGGTGTGCGCAGTATATAGTAGGAGGACAGTGCAGAATTTTGCTGACCACCAGTATATATATAGCAGTACGGTACAGTAGTCCATTGCTCTACCTCTGTGTCGTCAAGTATACTATCCATATCTGTGCTGCATTGTAGTTGTGCGCAGTATATAGTAGGAGGACAGTGCAAAATTTTGCTGACCACCAGTATATATATAGCAGTACGGTACAGTAGTCCATTGCTCTACCTCTGTGTCGTCAAGTATACTATCCATATCTGTGCTGCATTGTAGTTGTGCGCAGTATATAGTAGGAGGACAGTGCAGAATTTTGCTGACCACCACTATATATATAGCAGTACGGTACAGTAGTCCATTGCACTGCCTCTGTGTCATCAAGTATACTATCCATATCTGTGCTGCATTGTAGTTGAGCGCAGTATATAGTAGGAGGACAGTGCAGAATTTTGATGACCACCAGAATATAAATAGCAGTATGGTACAGTAGTCCATTGCTCTACCTCTGTGTCGTCAAGTATACTATCCATATCTGTGCTGCATTGTAGTTGTGCGCAGTATATAGTAGGAGGACAGTTGAGGATTTTGCTGACCACCAGTATATATATAGCAGTACGGTACAGTAGTCCATTACTCTATCTCTGTGTCATCAAGTATACTATCCATATCTGTGCTGCATTGTAGTTGTGCGCAGTATATAGTAGGAGGACTGTGCAGAATTTTGCTGACCACCAGCATATATATAGCAGTACGGTACAGTAGTCCATTGCTCTACCTCTGGGTCGTAAAGTATACTATCCATATCTGTGCTGCATTGTAGTTGTGCGCAGTATATAGTAGGAGGATAGTGCAGAATTTTGCTGACCACCAGTATATATATATCAGTACGGTACAGTAGTCCATTGCTCTACCTCTGTGTCGTCTAGTCTACTATTCATATCTGTGATGCATTTTAGTTGTGCGCAGTATATAATAGGAAGACAGTGCAGAATATTGCTGACCACCAGTATATATATATATATATATATATATATATATATATATATATATAGCAGTACGGTACAGTAGTCCTTTGCTCTGCCTCTGTGTCGTCAAGTATACTAACCATATTTGTGCTGCATTGTAGTTGTGCGCAGTATATAGTAGGAGGACAGTGCAGAATTTTGCTGACCACCAGTATATATATAGCAGTACGGTACAGTAGTCCATTGCTCTACCACTGTGTCGTCAAGTATACTATCCATCATAACTGTGCTGCATTGTAGTTGTGCGTAGTATATAGTAGGAGGACAGTGCAGAATTTTGCTGACCGCCACTATATATATAGCAGTACGGTACAGTAGTCCATTGCACTGCCTCTGTGTCATCAAGTATACTATCCATATCTGTGCTGCATTGTAGTTGAGCGCAGTATATAGTAGGAGGACAGTGCAGAATTTTGCTGACCACCAATTTATATATATATATATTTATATAGCAGTACGGTACAGTAGTCCATTGCTCTACCTCTGTGTCATCAAGTATACTATCCATAACTGTGCTGCATTGTAGTTGTGCGCAGTATATAGTAGGAGGACAGTGCAGAATTTTGCTGACCACCAGTATATATATATATATATATATATATATATATATATATATATAGAGCACAACGGTACAGTAGTCCATTGCTCTATCTCTGTGTCGTCAAGTATACTATCCATATCTGTGCTGCATTGTAGTTGTGCGCAGTATATAGTAGGAGGACCGTGCAGAATTTTGCTGACCACCAGTATATATATATAGCAGTACGGTACAGTAGTCCATTGCTCTACCTCTGTGTCGTCAAGTATACTATCCATATCTGTACTGCATTGTAGTTGTGCGCAGTATATAGTAGGAGGACAGTGCAGAATTTTGCTGACCACCAGTATATATATATCAGTACGGTACAGTAGTCCATTGCTCTACCTCTGTGTCGTCAAGTATACTATCCATATCTGTGCTGCATTGTAGTTGTGCGCAGTATATAGTAGGAGGACAGTGCAAAATTTTGCTTACCACCAGTATATATATAGCAGTACGGTACAGTAGTCCATTGCTCTACCTCTGTGTCGTCAAGTATACTATCCATATCTGTGCTGCATTGTAGTTGTGCGCAGTATATAGTAGGAGGACAGTGCAGAATTTTGCTGACCACCACTATATATATAGCAGTACGGTACAGTAGTCCATTGCACTGCCTCTGTGTCATCAAGTATACTATCCATATCTGTGCTGCATTGTAGTTGAGCGCAGTATATAGTAGGAGGACAGTGCAGAATTTTGCTGACCACCAATTTATATATATATATATATTTATATAGCAGTACGGTACAGTAGTCCATTGCTCTACCTCTGTGTCATCAAGTATACTATCCATAACTGTGCTGCATTGTAGTTGTGCGCAGTATATAGTAGGACAGTGCAGAATTTTGCTGACCACCAGTATATATATATATATATATATATATATATAGAGCACAACGGTACAGTAGTCCATTGCTCTATCTCTGTGTCGTCAAGTATACTATCCATATCTGTGCTGCATTGTAGTTGTGCGCAGTATATAGTAGGAGGACCGTGCAGAATTTTGCTGACCACCAGTATATATATATCAGTACGGTACAGTAGTCCATTGCTCTACCTCTGTGTCGTCAAGTATACTATCCATATCTGTACTGCATTGTAGTTGTGCGCAGTATATAGTAGGAGGACAGTGCAGAATTTTGCTGACCACCAGTATATATATATCAGTACGGTACAGTAGTCCATTGCTCTACCTCTGTGTCGTCAAGTATACTATCCATATCTGTACTGTATTGTAGTTGTGCGCAGTATATAGTAGGAGGACAGTGCAGAATTTTGCTAACCACCAGTAAATATATATATATATATATATATATAGCAGTACAGTAGTCCATTGCTCTACCTCTGTGTCGTCAAGCATACTATCCATATCTGTGATGCATTGTAATTGTGCGCAGTATATAGTAGGAGGACAGTGCAGAATTTTGCTGACCACCAGTGTATATATGTATATATATATATATATATATATAGCAGTACGGTACAGTAGTCCATTGCTCTACTTCTGTGTCATCAAGCATACTATCCATATCTGTGCTGCACTGTAGTTGTGCGCAGTTTATAGTAGGAGGACAGTGCAGAATTTGGCTGACCACCAGTATATATATAGCAGTACGGTACATTAGTCCATTGCTCTACCTCTGTGTCGTCAAGTATACTCTCCATATCTGTGATGCATTGTAGTTGTGCGCAGTATATAGTAGGAGGACAGTGCAAAATTTTGCTGAACACCAGTTTATATATAGCAGTACAGTACAGTAGTCCATAGCTCTACCTCTGTGTCGTCAAGTATACTATTCATATTTGTGCTGCATTGTATGTGTGCGCAGTATATAGTAGGAGGACAGTGCAGAATTTTTCTGACCACCAGTATATATATAGCAGTACGGTACAGTAGTCCATTGCTCTACCTCTGTGTCGTCAAGTATACTATCCATATCTGTGCTGCACTGTAGTTGTGCGCAGTATATTGTAGGAGGACAGTGCAGAAATTTGCTGACCACCAGTATATATATATAGCAGTACGGTACAGTAGTCCATTGCTCTAACTCTGTGTCATCAAGTATACTATCCATATCTGTGCTGCATTGTAGTTGAGCGCAGTATATAGTAGGAGTACAGTGCATAATTTTGCTGTCCACTAGTGTGTATATATATATATATATATATATATCAGTATGGTACAGTAGTCTATTACTCTACCTCTGTGTCGTCAAGTATACTATCCATATTTGTGTTGCATTGTAGTTGTGCGCAGTATATAGTAGGAGGACAGTGCAGAATTTTGATGACCACCAGTATATATATAGCAGTATGGTACAGAAGTCCATTGCTCTACCTCTGTGTCGTCAAGTGTACTATCCATATCTGTGCTGCATTGTAGTTGTGCGCAGTATATAGTAGGAGGACAGTGCAGAATTTTGCTGACCACCAGTATATATATATATATATATATATATATAGCTGTTAGGGTCTCCTGCCCTGTGCTGCCATGTCGTCATGGCAACCGGGAGACAAGTGCTAGCGGAGTAACCTGAGCGCAGCTGATACTCCGGTTCGGGTCTTGTGCTGTGCAGTGGTTACAGGCTCTGTGCACGGCAGGGGATCCGGTGCTGGTTTTTGTGCTCACAGTCTGTGAGGTCTGAGTGGGGCGTGGACAGCACCTGCTTTATAAGGCCTCTTCTCAGGTTAAGCAGATGCTGCTGAATCTTTGTTGGTTAGTCAGATCCTGAAAGTTAGCCAGTACTGTGTAGCTTTGTATTTGTTGTTGCTTACTGCAAATAGGCCTGGGGATTTGGTACTACACTCTGCCAATCCAGACCTAGCAGTAAGACTGGAGTCAGTCGTTTAGCTTGCTGGGGTTCTTTTACTACTCTGTGAACTTAGCAAGTTTGCGGCTGTATTCTAAGACTTGCCTGCCTAAATCCTGTCTCACTGTGCAAGGTGTCAGGTGTCAGTTTAGTGGCAGTAAGCTGAACCTGTGCACTGCAAGTGAGAATTAGGATTGTGGAGACTCTCCTTGTGTCTATCATTCCATCTCTGACCAAGGAGTTTACTGCCACACCCGTTGGTAACCCTTTAGGGTTTTGCTGTTGCCCTTAGCAACAGCATTTCGGGTTCTCTACGTATTAAAACACAACATCTTGCTTTTCCCATCTGAGCATTACTAATACTAGGGAGACACCCAGTTCCTTAGCCTCTGGGCTTCTCTGTTCACTTTGTGTGTATTTTGTTACCCTATCACCTTCTGTGTACGTAATGTCATATTCCCCAGTCTGTCTGTGAGTTCATTTGTTTTGCATACCTATCCGTTCAGACACCAGTACATTCCTGCAGGCACTGGAGTGCATAACAGTTCTGACACCAGTACATTCCTGCAGGCACTGGTGTGCATAACATATTCAGCAGCCTAATACTCCTGTTGAAATTTTGTGGGAATATGGAGCATACCCCTCAAAATACGTTGCAACAGGTGGTCGATCAGGTGCAGGTCCTGACTTGACAATTTAATGATTTGTCCATTAAAATGCACACCTCCCAGGCCGCTGGTGGAGCTCCCGCAGCAGCAGCACCATCAGGGGTTAAGGAGCCGAAAGTAAATCTCCCGGATCGTTTTTCTGGAGATCGCTCGCAGTTCTTTTGTTTCAAGGAGAGATGCAAGCTATACTTCCGGCTTAGGCCTCAGTCTTCTGGGTCGGAGATTCAGCGGGTGGGCATAGTGATTTCCTTGCTACAAGGAGACCCACAGGTCTGGGCATATGGGTTGCAGCCTGACTGTCCGTCGCTTAAAAGTGTTGATGCTTTTTTTACGGCACTGGGCATGTTGTATGATGACCCTGACAAGACGGCCTCAGCCGAGGCTCAGATTTCAATCCTTAAGCAAGGGCGAAGGCCAGTTGAGGTTTACTGTACGGAGTTTCGGAGGTTGGCCCATGATACCCAGTGGAATGACCCAGCCCTGAGACACCAGTACCGAAGAGGTCTTTCTAACCAGATAAAGGACCAACTGGTACAATATCCCTTGCCTGATAGCTTGGATCAGCTCATGCAGTTATCCATCCGGGTGGATAGACGGCTGAGAGAGCGTAGGCTTGAAAGGGAGACTGAGGTTTCCTTCTTTCCCAAGGGAACCTCAGACTCTGAGGAATTTTCCGAGGAGCCTATGCAGATTGGGGCTACCCGCCTCTCCTCGCATGAGAAGACGCGGAGGAGACAGCAGGGGTTGTGTTTGTACTGTGGGAATAAAGGTCATGTGGTAGTATCATGCCCAGAAAAGCCGGAAAACTTCAGAGCCTGAGGGTAATGGGAAATATCCTGTCAGGCCAGAAGTCAGAATTTCCCAAGAAGACTTTTATCATTCCGGTGACCTTGAAGATCCTCGGTCAAACTGTCAAGACTGAGGCCTTTGTAGACAGTGGGGCCGACGGGGTTTTTATGGACCGCCAATTCGCCCTGAAACACTCTGTTCCCTTAGTACCCTTGGCATCGGAAATTGAGATTTGTGGGTTAAACGGGGAACCATTATCCCAAGGTAAAATTACCTCTTGCACTAGCCAGATTTCTTTGTTTATTGGAGCCACACACTCTGAAAAATTGTCCTTTTATGTGACTGTCTGTACTTTTGCCCCATTGGTGTTGGGGTTACCCTGGTTAAGGGCCCACAATCCTCAATTTGACTGGGTCTCTGGGGAGATTCTTAGTTGGGGTACTGATTGTTTCAGGAGTTGCTTGAGCCTTCCAGTCAGGCTCTCGCAGCTAAGTTTGCCAGGATTGCCAGGGTGTTATGCAGATTTTGCGGACGTGTTCTCCAAAAAAGTTGCAGAGGTACTACCTCCCCATCGCCTCTATGACTGTGCCATTGATTTGTTGCCAAATGCTAAGCTTCCCAAGAGCAGGTTGTACTCCCTGTCACGTCCTGAGACTCAGGCTATGGCAGAGTACATTCAGGAGAACTTGGCTAAGGGATTTATCAGACCTTCACAGTCTCCAGTTGGGTCGGGGTTCTTCTTCGTGGGTAAAAAGGACGGTTCGTTGCGACCCTGCATCGACTTCAGGGAATTGAACCGTATCACGATTAAAAACTCATACCCACTGCCTCTCATTTCGGTCTTGTTTGACCAGCTTCGTACTGCCACCATTTTTTCTAAGATTGACCTACGCGGTGCGTACAATCTAATCCGAATAAGAGAGGGGGATGAATGGAAGACTGCCTTTAATACCCACTCAGGGCATTATGAATATTTGGTGATGCCTTTTGGGCTCTGTAATGCCCCGGCAGTCTTCCAGGATTTCATGAATGATGTGCTCAGGGAATATTTGGATAGATTCTTAGTTGTATACTTAGATGACATCCTAATCTTCTCCCATTCCCTGGAGGAACATCGGAAGCATGTACGCTTAGTCCTCCAGAAACTCAGAGACCACCGGCTTGGGGCGAAGCTGGAGAAGTGCGAATTTGAAGTTCAGCAAATCGCATTTCTAGGATATATTATCTCCCCAGAAGGTTTCCAAATGGAGGGTTCCAAGGTACAGGCAGTCCTGGATTGGGTGCAGCCCACTAGTTTGAAGGCGCTTCAGCGTTTCCTGGGCTTTGCGAATTTTTATAGACGATTTATCGCTGGATTTTCGTCTATAGTGGCGCCCTTGGTGGCACTCACTAAGAAAGGGGCGGATGTTGCTCACTGGTCTTGTGAGGCTAAAGCGGGTTTTGCCCGTCTCAAAAGGGCATTTGTATCGGCCAAGGTGCTGCGACACCCAGATCCAGAGCGTCCTTTTGTGGTGGAGGTGGATGCCTCTGAGATGGGTATTGGGGCAGTGCTTTCTCAGATGGGAGTGTCTGATAATCGCCTTCATCCCTGTGCTTACTTTTCCCGTAAATTTTCGCCTGCCGAGATGAATTATGACGTGGGTAACCGGGAATTGTTGGCTATTAAGGATGCACTCGAGGAGTGGAGACACTGGCTTGAGGGGGCTGAGTTTGTGGTCTCAATTCTTACCGACCATAAGAATCTGGCATATTTAGAGTCAGTGAAGCGTCTCAATGCCAGGCAGGCACGATGGGCTTTGTTTTTTGTTCGCTTTAATTTTTTGATAACATATCGCCCTGGGTCAAAAAACATCAAGGCTGATGCGCTCTCGCTGAGTTTTGCTCCAATCCAGGAGACCACCGAGGAGCCGTTGCCCATTGTGTCCCCATCATGTATTAAAGTGGGCATTACCCAGGACCTCTTATCATTAGTCCTTAGAGCACAGGAGCAGGCTCCTCCAGACCTTCTGGTAGGTCTTTTGTTTGTGCCTCCTAGGTTAAGACAGCGAGTGTTCCTGGAATTCCATGCCAAGAAGTCGGCAGGTCACCCGGGTATTGCCAGAACTCGGGAGTTGCTATCTAGGGCGGTGTGGTGGCCCTCGTGGCTAAGGATGTGGATCAGTTGGTTCGGGCATGTGACATCTGTGCCTGAAATAAGACTCCTAGAGGGGTTCCTGTTGGCCCATTACATCCACTCTCTATTCCATCTAAGCCATGGACCCACATTTCAATGGATTTTGTGGTGGACTTGCCCAAATCCTCGGGGATGACAGCCATCTGGGTTGTCGTTGACAGGTTTTCGAAGATGGCGCACTTCGTTCCACTGGTTGGGCTGCCATCGGCCAGACGCCTGTCTGAATTATTTATGCTGCATGTTGTGCGTCTCCACGGGTTGCCACTTGATGTGGTCTCTGACCGCGGATCCCAGTTTGTGGCCAAATTCTGGAGGGCATTTTGTTCCGATCTCCAGATTTCTGTCAGCTTGTCGTCAGGCTACCATCCGCAGTCTAATGGGCAGACTGAAAGGGTGAACCAGTCCTTGGAGCAGTTCCTCAGGTGTTATGTCTCCAAGTGTCAGACTGACTGGGTTGCTCATCTGTCCATGGCGGAGTTTGCCTATAACAACGCGGCTCACTCTGCTACAGGGATCTCTCCCTTCCTTTGTGTATATGGGCATCATCCTAAGGCCAATTCTTTTGACCCCCTGGACTCCACGCCTGGTGGTTCCTCTGTGGTTTCGGTCCTTAGAGGTATTTGGAGGAAAGTGAAGAAAGCCCTTGTGTCTGTGTCATTAGTGACCAAAAGGGTTTTTGATAAGCGGAAAAGACCCTGCAGCTTCAAATTAGGAGACTTCGTCTGGTTGTCTACCAAGAATTTGAAGTTGAGACAGCCATCTCATAAGTTAGGCCCCCGGTTCATCGGCCCTTATAAGAACACCAGGGTTATCAATCCGGTGGCATTTCAGTTAGATCTGCCCCGTTCTTTGGGTATCAATAAAACATTTCATTGTTCCCTTTTAAAACGGGCGATTAGTAATCCTTCTTCCAGTGGAAGACCTTCCCCTCTTCTGATACGTGGCCAGAGGGAGTTTGTTGTTGAAAGGATTCTTGACTCCAAGATGGTTCGGGGTCGGCTGTCATTTTTGGTGCACCGGAAGGGGTATGGCCCGGAGGAGCGGTCGTGGGTGCGCAGTTGTGATCTTCATGCCCCCAGACTGATACGCTCTTTCTTCTCGCAGTTCCCCGATAAACCCGGTGGTAGGGGTTCTTTGACCCCTCGTCAGAGGGGGGGTACTGTTAGGGTCTCCTGCCCTGTGCTGCCACGTCGTCATGGCAACCGGGAGACAAGTGCTAGCGGAGTAACCTGAGCGCAGCTGATACTCCGGTTCGGGTCTTGTGCTGTGCAGTGGTTATAGGCTCTGTGCACGGCAGGGGATCCGGTGCTGGTTTTTGTGCTCACAGTCTGTGAGGTCTGAGTGGGGCGTGGACAGCACCTGCTTTATAAGGCCTCTTCTCAGGTTAAGCAGATGCTGCTGAATCTTTGTTGGTTAGTCAGTTCCTGAAAGTTAGCCAGTACTGTGTAGCTTTGTATTTGTTGTTGCTTACTGCAAATAGGCCTGGGGATTTGGTACTACACTCTGCCAATCCAGACCTAGCAGTAAGACTGGAGTCAGTCGTTTAGCTTGCTGGGGTTCTTTTACTACTCTGTGAACTTAGCAAGTTTGCGGCTGTATTCTAAGACTTGCCTGCCTAAATCCTGTCTCACTGTGCAAGGTGTCAGGTGTCAGTTTAGTGGCAGTAAGCTGAACCTGTGCACTGCAAGTGAGAATTAGGATTGTGGAGACTCTCCTTGTGTCTATCATTCCATCACTGACCAAGGAGTTTACTGCCACACCCGTTGGTAACCCTTTAGGGTTTTGCTGTTGCCCTTAGCAACAGCATTTCGGGTTCTCTACGTATTAAAACACAACATCTTGCTTTTCCCATCTGAGCATTACTAATACTAGGGAGACACCCAGTTCCTTAGCCTCTGGGCTTCTCTGTTCACTTTGTGTGTATTTTGTTACCCTATCACCTTCTGTGTACGTAATGTCATATTCCCCAGTCTGTCTGTGAGTTCATTTGTTTTGCATACCTATCCATTCAGACACCAGTACATTCCTGCAGGCACTGGTGTGCATAACAGTTCAAACACCAGTGCATTCCTGCAGGCACTGGAGTGCATAACAGTTCTGACACCAGTACATTCCTGCAGGCACTGGTGTGCATAACAATAGCAGTATGGTGCAGTAGTCCATTGCTCTACCTCTGTGTCATCAAGTATACTATCCATATCTGTGCTGCATTGTAGTTGTGCGCAGTATATAGTAGGAGAACAGTGCAGAATTTTGCTGACCACCAGTATATATATAGCAGTACGGTACAGTAGTCCATTGCTCTACCTCTGTGTCGTCAAGTATACTATCCATATCTGTGCTGCATTGTAGTTGTGTGCAGTTTATAGTAGGAGGACAGTGCAGAATTTTGCTGACCACCAGTATATATATAGCAGTACAGTACAGTAGTCCATTGCTCTAACTCTGTGTCGTCAAGTATACTATCCATATCTGTGATGCATTGTAGTTGTGCGCAGTATATAGTAGGAGGACAGTGCAGAATTTTGCTGACCACCAGTATATATATATATATATAGAGAGAGAGAGCACAACGGTACAGTAGTCCATTGCTCTTCCTCTGTGTCATCAAGTATACTATCCATATCTGTGCTGCACTGTAGTTGTGCGCAGTATATAGTAGGAGGACAGTGCAGAAATTTGCTGACCACCAGTATATATATATATATAGCAGTACGGTACAGTAGTCCATTGCTCTAACTCTGTGTCATCAAGTATACTATCCATATCTGTGCTGCATTGTAGTTGTGCGCAGTATATAGTAGGAGTACAGTGCAGAATTTTGCTGACCACTAGTATATATATATATATATATATAGCAGTATGGTACAGTAGTCTATTACTCTACCTCTGTGTCGTCAAGTTTACTATCCATATTTGTGTTGCATTGTAGTTGTGCGCAGTATATAGTAGGAGGACAGTGCAGAATTTTGATGACCACCAGTATATATATAGCAGTATGGTACAGAAGTCCATTGCTCTACCTCTGTGTCGTCAAGTGTACTATCCATATCTGTGCTGCATTGTAGTTGTGCGCAGTATATAGTAGGAGGACAGTGCAGAATTTTGCTGACCACCAGTATATATATAGCAGTATGGTACAGTAGTCCATTGCTCTACCTCTGTGTCATCAAGTATACTATCCATATCTGTACTGCATTGTAGTTGTGCGCAGTATATAGTAGGAGGACAGTGCAGAATTTTGCTGACTACCAGTATATATATAGCAGTACGGTACAGTAGTCCATTGCTCTACCTCTGTGTCGTCAAGTATACTATCCATATCTGTACTGCATTGTAGTTGTGCGCAGTATATAGTAGGAGGACAGTGCAGAATTTTGCTGACCACCGGTATATATATAGCAGTACGGTACAGTAGTCCATTGCTCTACCTCTGTGTCATCAAGTATACTTTCCATATCTGTGCTGCATTGTAGTTGTGCGCAGTATATAGTTGGAGGACAGTGCAGAATTTTGCTGACCACCAGTATATATATAGCAGTACGGTAAAGTAGTCCATTGCTCTACCTCTGTGTCGTCAAGCATACCATCCATATCTGTGCTGCATTGTAGTTGTGCGCAGTATATAGTAGGAGGACAGTGCAGAATTTTGCTGACCACCAGTATATATATAGCAGTATGGTACAGTAGTCCATTGCTCTACCTCTGTGTCGTCAAGTATACTATCCATATCTGTGCTGCATTGTCGTTGTGCGCAGTATATAGTAGGAGGACAGTGCAGAATTTTGCTGACCACCAGTATATATATAGCAGTACGGTACAGTAGTCCATTACTCTACCTCTGTGTCGTCAAGTATACTATCCATATTTGTGCTGCATTGTAGTTGTGCGCAGTATATAGTAGGAGGATAGTGCAGAATTTTGCTAACCACCAGTAAATATATATATATATATATATATATATAGCAGTACGGTACAGTAGTCCATTGCTCTACCTCTGTGTCATCAAGCATACTATCCATATCTGTGCTGCATTGTAGTTGTGCGCAGTATATAGTAGGAGGACAGTGCAGAATTTTGCGGACCACCAGTATATATATAGCAGTACGGTACAGTAGTCCATTGCTCTACCTCTGTGTCATCAAGTATACTGTCCATATCTGTGCTGCATTGTAGTTGTGCGCAGTATATAGTAGGAGGACAGTGCAGAATTTTGCTGACCACCAGTATATATATAGCAGTACGGTTCAGTAGTCCATTGCTCTACCTCTGTGTCGTCAAGTATACTATCCATATCTGTGCTGCATTGTAGTTGTGCGCAGTACAGTATATAGTAGAAGGACAGTGCAGAATTTTGCTGACCACCAGTATATATATATATATATATATATATATATATGGGAAATGGAAGGCGGCACTCAGGAGACTTTCTTGAACGTAGAAAACGTGCTTTAATGTGTATCAACGTTTCGGGAGACGTACTCCCTTCCTCAGGACACAGCAATACAAGTGATCACAGTGATAAAACAAACTTAAATACCTTACCAGTCCCTGACTCGGCCACCTCCGTCACGGCCAGCGGCGTCCCGACCCCCGGAGCCCGCACTTCCGGTTTCAAGTTGCCATGACAATGTAGGTTTCCTGCTCGTGTGGGTCCTCCCGGCGGCTGCGTCGCCCGGCAACGGAGCAACGTCATCCGGAAGGGGCGGGTTCTGCCGAAACCGGAAGTGCGGGCTCCGGGGGTCGGGACGCCGCTGGCCGTGACGGAGGCGGCCGAGTCAGGGACTGGTAAGGTATTTAAGTTTGTTTTATCACTGTGATCACTTGTATTGCTGTGTGCTGAGGAAGGGAGTACGTCTCCCGAAACGTTGATACACATTAAAGCACGTTTTCTACGTTCAAGAAAGTCTCCTGAGTGCCGCCTTCCATTTCCCATATCCAGAGCTATTTTGCTTAAGGAGGGCACCGGAGCAGATTCCCTGCGGGAAAGAGGAGTGCCAGACCAAGGAGAGTGTTGCATGTGGGGGACTTGGGGCCGCTTTCCCCTAGTCCCACCAGGTCGGGGCACCCTCCATAGGTTCATTTGAACCACTTACTTGGACACTGGCTCACCAAGCCACACTTGAGCACTGCACACAGGCACCAAGCACATTGCACTTTATTGTGTAATTAAAGGCACAGGCAGCAGCTTGTCAGCGACAGTCGGTCGCATACACCCTTAGTTAACAGCAGCACGGAAGAAGTAACCTTTTCTGATATAATATGGCTACGCCTGAAGGGGACCCTGGTGATGCCCAGGCATACCTACTACAGTGCGATAACTACGACGTGCTAAGCTTTTCTGACCTAGAGGCAGAAAGCATTTTGTTGAAAGAGCCCGCCTTTGAAGAAAACCTGGTGTCCTCTAATGAGGAACTGTTCCGCGAGTTGTTTAAGTTATGCAAGAGAGAAGTGGACTTTATGTATCACGGACGAACTCTCTCGGATTATTACAGAAGCAAGCAGATCCCTAGGGGATTCCGGGTACAAAATACCCCCACCATTGGACGTTATAATCCGAATTTTTGCAGACGGTGGATCTCTGTCCTCAACAAGTGCGCCATGGATCTCATGCTCCTGGTCATAGAGGAGTCCACCCGTGAGGTCAATCTAACCAGGGAGAAACTCCGCGCATTTGAGGAACAACATCTCCAGAGCCTCTCTGATGATAAAACGACCAACTGGCTGGATAAGCTGAAAAACCAGGTAGAAACATACAGACTCGAGTTGCTCAAATACAAGAAAGCCAAATTGCTTAAAGTACAAGCTGATTACGAGCAACATCGGGTGTATACCTGGTTAGCAATAGCCACGGGGGTGGCATCTAGAGGAAAGACGGAGAGAAGCTACAGACGAAGGACTCAGAGACCCCAAGCAAGTACGTCTGCAAGTGAAACGGATGACACAGCTGTGTCTGATTCAGCGATGTCTGCCCAAGTAGTCCCTTTAGGGGCAGTCACCCGGGCACTGGCCTCCGGCAAAAGAAGAAACCCACCAGATGGGGTGGCCAGTCGAGGCGGCAGGCGGGGAAGAAGACCACCCAGGTCACGTCGGACTTAATTTTTAATTTATCACATGTGGCACTAACGACGGCAGAAACAGCTGTCCTTAGTAGAGGACTGTCGTATGTACCGACTAAAGCACCAGATGATTTTCAATGGAAGGTTGAAACATTTAAATTCAACAGAAGTTTAAAACTTAAAGAGCACTTTGATAAGCACGTAGACCACAGACAGAAAGGGACGTCTGCACCGCTGATCAAAGGACTGGCCTCGGGTACACAGTTCGACCCAGTGTCGCAAAACGCGACCATCAAAACATTCACACGAATGTTGGAACAACTGCAGGATGATCCTCCTCCGCATGTGTATAGAAATATGTCCAAGGAAGAACATGGCGCCCTCCAAGATTTGAGCGCCAGACAGGACATCATTATCAGGAGCGCCGATAAAGGGGGTGCCATCGTGATATTAGACACTGATGACTACATAGCGGAATGTGATCGATTGCTTGCAGATAGTCAAACATACGTCCAATTGGATGGTGATCCTACTGTACAGTTTAAGACAGAATTAGATCAGATGTTAGTGCAGGCTAAAGAGGAGGGCGTGATTTCTCACGATATTTATATCAAATTGTTGAGTCCACACCCTGTCGTCCCCATTTTCTATTCTATTCCCAAGCTCCATAAGGATGCGCAACGTCCGCCGGGACGCCCCATTATCTCAGCTAGAGGCTCACTATGTGAGCCGATTGCTAGATATTTGGATTTTTTCCTGCAACCCTGCATTCAAGCCACTCCCACACATTTGAAAGACACCAGTGCATTACTGAGACAGTTTGCACAGCTAGGACCCATTCCAGCAGGCATGGTGCTGGCCACACTGGATGTGGCCAGCCTCTACACTTGTATTCCCCACCAGGCTGGGTTAGCAGCCGTGAGACACCTTATCACCAACAATTCTAAATACACGGGCCCAGATGTTGATTTGTTCGTTAAACTATTAGAATACACTCTCAGCCACAATTATTTTTTGTTCAATGGCAGGTTCTTTCTTCAGAAGACCGGCTGTGCGATGGGGTCAGTGGTGGCCCCATCGCTAGCCAATACGTACATGTGGGAGGTGGAGAGACAAACGTTTTTTGCGGACATTGAGACAGCCAGGTCCATCTTTCTATATACCCGGTATATAGACGATCTGTTGCTGTTTTGGACCGGAAACGAGGGAGTCTTGGTCAAACTAATAGAGGAACATAACAACTCCTCTAGCCCGATCAAGTTTACCCTGCCACACATAGGTCTGAAATATGCTTTTTGGACACCAAAATCCTGGTGCGAGGAGGTGAGTTACATACCACACTATACTCCAAGCCCACGGATCGCAATACACTTCTCAGATATGATAGTTTCCACCCCCCAGCTCTAATCCAGGGTTTGCCATATTCTCAGTTCCTCAGGGTGTGCAGAATCACCAGCGACCCTGAGGAGCTGGAGGCACAGTTAGAAATCATGACGAACAAATTTTCGCAGAGGGGTTACCCGCCTGGTCTTTTGAAGAACGCACGCGCCAGGGCTCTATCCCTCAGTAGACAGGAATTGTTACAGGCTAAAGTCCCTGTGCCCTCTGCCTCTAAAATTGCCTGGGTAAACCAGTTTAATACTTCCAGCAGAAGGACTAATAAGAAAATTAAGCAACTATGGCCGATGATTACTTCAGATCCTAATTTAGTAAGCTTAAAGAATAGCCAAATAATGCCTTGTTACAATTGTAGCTCTAACATCAAAGACCTTGTAGTTAAGAATGATGTGACGGGCTTTACAAGGATACGGCCCACCACACATTTCTTGACACGCAAGGCAGGCTGCTTTAAATGCTTGGGCTGCACTACATGTAGCTACATGTTAACAGGGGACTCCATCTCACACCCACATACTGGGAAGAAGTTGAAGATCCTCAAACCATTGACATGTAGCTCCATGTTTGTAATTTACGTTTTGATCTGTCCTTGCAGCCTTTACTATGTGGGCAAGACCCAATGTTTATTTAAAGAGCGGATGGCTCAACACAGGTCGGCGATTAGGGCAGCTTTGGTGTCAGGGAGCAGTGAACAACCTGTGGCACGGCATTTTGCGCAGATGCGTCAAAGCCTTGCCTCCGTCCGCTACAAAATAGTGGACCAGGTTCCTGATTCCATCCGAGGTGGCAACCGAGCAAAAAAATTGTTGCAACTGGAAGCAAGATGGATCCATAAATTGGACACTATCCATCCTCGCGGTGTAAATGAATATTTAAGCCTAAATTGCTTTCTTTGAGGCAGGGTATAGATGCAAGGTTAAGCATGGCTAACAGAGTATGCATTCCCCCAGTAGCACGTGAAGGGTTACTCAGAACTTAGTAGACAGTGCATCTAAGTTAGAGCACTGGAATCATTAATAAGTTCCAGATAGGTGTATACATGGGGACCCACGTACCTGTGAGAGAGGTAGTGGTCTCCCCCCCTAACTGCTGGTTGATTAACGAGGGCAGAGTTCATATAGTTATAGATTTGTATGGTAGTCTGTTGTAGGCGTACCTATCAAGATTAGACATAACAAATGGCAGCAATATGTGTCTTTATGTTTTTAACTTATCATTCTATTATGTCAGTATGTATTCTTTAGGTGAGATTAGCTTCATATCACAGATTCTTATGGAGCATAATTTGTTCTTCACATCATATATTGTGCACAGCACTGTGTGCCTTTCTGGCATTAGATGTGTTTTTTAACTATTTATGCATTGTTATATCCACACAAGTGGTCCGATTTGCACGGTTTGGTATATTTATGTATTTTCTTCTTGTTGTCATGGTAACAAGTTGCCATGACAATGTAGGTTTCCTGCTCGTGTGAGTCCTCCCCGCGGCTGCGTCGCCCGGCAACGGAGCAACGTCATCCGGAAGGGGCGGGTTCTGCCGAAACCGGAAGTGCGGGCTCCGGGGGTCGGGACGCCGCTGGCCGTGACGGAGGTGGCCGAGTCAGGGACTGGTAAGGTATTTAAGTTTGTTTTATCACTGTGATCACTTGTATTGCTGTGTCCTGATGAAGGGAGTACGTCTCCCGAAACGTTGATACACATTAAAGCACGCTTTCTACGTTCAAGAAAGTCTCCTGAGTGCCGCCTTCCATTTCCCATATCCAGAGCTATTTTGCTTAAGGAGGGCACAGGAGCAGATTCCCTGCGGGAAAGAGGAGTGCCAGACCAAGGAGAGTGTTATATATATATATATATATATAATTCCAAATTTAGCGGAGCACTCAACAGTCTTCAAGTAGAAAAAAGTTTTTTCAAACCATCAGCAGCAAATAGTTTATGTCGACGTTTCGGTCATGGTTCTGACCTTTGTCAAAGTTCAGAACCATGACTGAAACGTCAACATAAACCATTTGCTGCTGATTGTTTGAATAAACTTTTTTCTACTTGAAGACTGGTGAGTGCTCCGATAATTTGGAATTGTATTGGAGTGGAAATTTTCTCCCTCATTGGATGTCACCCCAGCACTGTTTATATTCAAACGTGAGTGTGGACCCTCTATCTTTATATATATATATATATATATATATATATATATATATATATATATAGCAGTACGGAACAGTAGGCCATTGCTATTGATATATTACTGGCATATAATTCCACACATTAAAAAATGGAGAACAAAAATGTGGAGGGTAAAATAGGGAAAGATCAAGATCCACTTCCACCTCGTGCTGAAGCTGCTGCCACTAGTCATGGCCGAGACGATTAAATGCCATCAACGTCGTCTGCCAAGGCCGATGCCCAATGTCATAGTAGAGAGCATGTAAAATCATGTGGGATTTATATCTGGTTACTGTTATCATCCAGGGTGCTGGGGAATCCAATTCCTTTTTTCTTGCTCAGAAATACCCCTTCCTTTCGAGCACCTGAATGATATCACTAAGCTAATTGAGCATTTACCAATCTATATGTCTGTTGTGAGAGGCAGAGAGGTCCTGCATTAGGAGGAGGTGCAGGCCCTGACATGCCACATGGAGCATTATGGGGTTGCTCCAAGGTAGGTAGCTCTTAGCTTAGACATATTTTAGTAAGGAGCCATTATCATGTGGCTCCTTGCTGGTTAATATTAGACCCAGAATGGGGTAATTGAGGTGTGAGGTGTGGTGCCTCTGGACTGGCTGAGCTGGATGGCTTTAGTGTGGCATACCTTTACATTCTATTAACACTTTTCACTTATTAATTTTCTAACACTATTTCTCTATTTTAATTACATTTCATGTTTGTATCACCCTCTCTATAGCTTCGGCTTCCTAAATACTAATTTATTAACACTATAGTTTTTTACACTGGTATGCCATGCTGGGCTTTGTGGCTCATTCTGGTGTTTTGGGGTGCCACACCCTGCACCTAGATATAGCGCTAGGGACCCCAAATATACAGAGAGGCCTTGATGTGGCTTTGGGGCTTAACCACACATTTGCGCAAATATGTGTAACGAAGATCTCTGAATTCTATTATCATGTGGGATTTATATCTGGTTACTGTTATCATCCAGGGTGCTGGGGAATCCAATTCCTTTTTTCTTGCTCAGAAATACCCCTTCCTTTCGAGCACCTGAATGATATCACTAAGCTAATTGAGCATTTACCAATCTATATATATATATATATATATATATATATATAGCAGTACGGAACAGTAGGCCATTGCTATTGATATATTACTGGCATATAATTCCACACATTAAAAAATGGAGAACAAAAATGTGGAGGGTAAAATAGGGAAAGATCAAGATCCACTTCCACCTCGTGCTGAAGCTGCTGCCACTAGTCATGGCCGAGACGATTAAATGCCATCAACGTCGTCTGCCAAGGCCGATGCCCAATGTCATAGTAGAGAGCATGTAAAATCCAAAAAACAAAAGTTCAGTAAAATGACCCAAAAAGCAAAATTAAAAGCGTCTGATGAGAAGCGTAATCTTGCCAATATGCCATTTACGACACGGAGTGGCAAGGAACGGCTGAGGCCCTGTCCTATGTTCATGGCTAGTGGTTCAGCTTCACATGAGGATGGAAGCACTCATCCTCCCACTAGAAAAATGAAAATACTTAAGCTGGCAAAAGCACAGCAAAGAACTGTACATTCTTCTAAATCACAAATCCCCAAGGAGAGTCCAATTGTGTCAGTTGCGATGCCTGACCTTCCAAACACTGGACGGGAAGAGGTGGCTCCTTCCACCGTTTGCACGCCCTCTGCAAGTGCTGGAAGGAGCACCCGCAGTCCAGTTCCTGATAGTCAAATTGAAGATGTCACTGTTGAAGTACACCAGGATGAGGAGATGGGTGTTGCTGGCGCTGAGGAGGAAATTGACAAGGAGGATTCTGATGGTGAGGTGGTTTGTTTAAGTCAGGCACCCAGGAAGACACCTGTTGTCCGTGGGGCGAATATGGCCATTGAAATGCCTGGTCAAATTACAAAAAAAATCACCTCTTCAGTGTGGAATTATTTTAACAGAAATGCGGACAACAGGTGTCAAGCCATGTGTTGCCTTTGTCAAGCTGTAATAAGTAGGGGTAAGGACGTTAACCACCTAGGAGCATCCTCCCTTATACGTCACCTGGAGTGCATTCATCAGAAGTCATTGACAAGTTCAAAAACTTTGGGTGACAGCGGAAGCAGTCCACTGACAACTAAAACCCTTCCTCTTGTAACCAAGCTCCTGCAAACCACACCACCAACTCCCTCAGTGTCAATTTCCTCCTTAGACAGGAAAGCCAATAGTCCTGCAGGCCATGTCACTGGCAAGTCTGATGAGTCCTCTCCTGCCTGGTATTCCTCCAATGCATCCTTGAGTGTAACGCCTACTGCTGCTGGCGCTGCTGTTGTTGCTGCTGGGAGTCAATCGTCATCCCAGAGGGGAAGTCAGAAGACCACTTGTACTACTTCCAGTAAGCAATTGACTGTCCAACAGTCCTTTGTGAGGAAGATGAAATATCACAGTAGTCATCCTGCTGCAAAGCGGATAACTCAGGTCTTGGCAGCTGCGGTGGTGTTAAACGTGTGTCCGGTATCCACCATTAATTCACAGGGAATTCGAGAATTGATTGACGTACTGTTTCCCCGGTACCAAATACCATCTAGGTTCCATTTCTCTAGGCAGGCGATACCGAGAATGTACACAGACGTCAGAAAAAGAATCACCAGTGTCCTAAAAAATGCAGTTGTACCCAATGTCCACTTAACCACGGACATGTGGACAAGTGGAGCAGGGCAGACTCAGGACTATATGACTGTGACAGCCCACTGGGTAGATGTATTGCCTCCCGCAGCAAGAACAGCAGCAGCGGCACCAGTAGCAGCATCTCACAAACGCCAACTCGTTCCTAGGCAGGCTACGCTTTGTATCACCGCTTTCCATAAGAGGCACACAGCTGACAACCTCTTACGGAAACTGAGGAACATCATCGCAGAATGGCTTACCCCAATTGGACTCTCCTGGGGATTTGTGACATCGGACAATGCCACCAATATTGTGCGTGCATTACATGTGGGCAAATTCCAGCACGTCCCATGTTTTGCACATACATTGAATTTGGTGGTGCAGTTTTTTTTTTTTAAACGACAGGGGCGCGCAAGAGATGCTGACGGTGGCCCGAAGAATTGCGGGCAACTTTCGGCATTCAGCCACTGCGTGCTGTAGACTGGAACACCAGCAAACACTCCTGAACCTGCCCCGCCATCATCTGAAGCAAGAGGTGGTAACGAGGTGGAATTCAACCCTCTATATCAGTGTTTCCCAACTGCGGTCCTCAAGGCACACTAACAGTTCTGGTTTTTGTGATATCCAGGCTTGAACACAGGTGACTTAATTAGTACCTCAGTTATTTTGATTTAACCATCTGTGCTGAAGCCTGGGTATCACTAAAACCTGCACTGTTGGTGTTCCTTGAGGACCGTGGTTGGGAATGCCTGCTCTATATGCTTCAGAGGATGGAGGAGCAGCAAAAGGCCATTCAAGCCTATACATCTGCCTACGATATAGGCAAAGGAGGGGGAATGCACCTGACTCAAGTGCAGTGGAGAATGATTTCAACGTTGTGCAAGGTTCTGCAACCCTTTGAACTTGCCACACGTGAAGTCAGTTCAGACACTGCCAGCCTGAGTCAGGTCATTCCCCTCATCAGGCTTTTGCAGAAGAAGCTGGAGAGATTGAAGGAGGAGCTAAAATGGAGCGATTCCGCTAGGCATGTGGGACTTGTGGATGGAGCCCTTAAATCGCTTAACCAGGATTCACGGGTGGTCAATCTGTTGAAATCAGAGCACTACATTTTGGCCACCGTGCTTGATCCTAGGTTGAAAGCCTACGTTGTATCTCTCTTTCCGGCAGACACAGGTGTGCAGAGGTGCAAAGACCTGCTGGTGAGATACTTGTCAAGTCAAGCGGATCATGACCCGTCACCATCTCCTCCTTCACATTCTCCCGCAACTGGGGCTGCGAGGAAAAGGCTAAGAATTCCGAGCCCACCCGCTGGCGGTGATGCAGGGTAGTCTGGAGCGAGTACTGACATCTGGTCTGGACTGAAGGACCTGCCAATGATTACTGACATGTTGTCTACTGTCACTGCATATGATTCTGTCACCATTGAAAGAATGGTGGAGGATTACATGAGTGACCGCATCCAAGTAGGCATGTCAGACAGTCCGTACGTATACTGGTAGGAAAAAGAGGCAATTTGGAGGCCCTTGTACTCCAAAAGAGTGTTTAGTGCAGCCGGTCACCTTGTCAGCAATCGGCGTACAAGGTTACTTCCAGAAAATGTGGAGAAGATGATGTTCATCAAAATGAATTATAATCAATTCCTCCATGGAGACATTCACCAGCAATTGCCTCCAGAAAGTAAACAGGGACCTGAGATGGTGGATTCCAGTGGGGACGAATTAATAATCTGTGAGGAGGGGGATGTACACAGTGAAAGGGGTGAGGAATCGGACGATGAGGAGGAGGTGGACATCTTGCCTCTGCAGAGCCAGTTTGTGCAAGGAGAGATTGCTTCTTTTTTGGTGGGGGCCCAAACCAACCAGTCATTTCAGTCACAGTCATGTGGCAGACCCTGTCGCTGAAATGATGGGTTTGTTAAAGTGTGCATGTCCTGTTTAAACAACATAAGGGTCGGTGGGAGGGCCCAAGGACAATTCCATCTTGCACCTCTTTTTTCTTTAATTTATTTTTGCATCATGTGATGTTTGGGGCCAATTTTTTTAAAGTGCCATCCTGTCTGACACTGCAGTGCCACTCCTAGATGGGCCAGGTGTTTGTGCCGGCCACTTGGGTCGCTTAGCTTAGTCATCCAGCGACCTCGGTGCAAATTTTAGGACTAAAAATAATATTGTGAGGTGTGAGGTGTTCAGAATAGACTGGAAATGAGTGGAAATGATGGTTATTGAGGTTAATAATACTATGGGATCAAAATGACCCCCAAATTCTGTGATTTAAGCTGTTTTTGAGGGTTTTTTTGAAAAAAATCACCCAAATCCAAAACACACCCGAATCCGACAAAAAATTTTCAGGCAGGTTTTGCCAAAACGCGTCCAAATCCAAAACACAGACGCGGAACCGTATACAAAACCAAAACACAAAACCCGAAAAATGTCCGGTGCACATCTCTAGTTAAAATGAGTCTAAAAAAATATTACAGTGTAGGAGATCACTAACAGGTTGAACTCAATGGACAAATTGTCTTTTTTCGACCTCAGTAACTACTGTATGTTACTATGTTATATTAAAGAGCACTGGATCAAGTACAGATCCCTAGAGTGCTCCACTGGTAACATTTCCCTCATTACTGCATATTTACTACAACTCTGTATCCTATTGTGCAGCCAGGTTGTTATCCATTCAACTCTTTTAAAATCCAATCCCTCGCTTTCAAATTTATTTAGCAGTCTGTTATGTGGAACCATGTCAAAAGCCTTACTAAAGTCCAGATATGGTACAACGACAGCGCTTCCCCACACACACACACACACACACACACACACACACACCCACACATGCACATCCGCACATTCATACACACTTGCTCCATTACTTTAGTCTCGGAGTCAAAAAAGTCAAGTTAATATGATTTGTTTGACATTCTCTCCCACCAGTAAATCCATGCTGTTTGGGTTCTTGTAAACTGATAAATTTAAGATATTCCACAACTATTTCTTTTAATAGTGTTTTCATTACGTTCCCTGCTGCTGGTGTAAGGCTTACTGGTCTGTAGTTACTTGTCTTTTTCTTGCTTCCACTTTTGTTCAGTAGTGCCACATTCACTCTTTTCCAGTCCTCTGGAATTGGCCCTGTACAGTAGCTAGTGACTGATTGAATAATTCTGTTAACTGTGCTACCAGCACTCTTTTAAGCTCTTTTAGTATCCCTGGATGTATCCATTCTGGCCCCATTGATTTATCCACTTTCAGTTTTGAGAGTTCTGTTAGGCCCTTCTCCTCTGTAAATGCACTTTCATCTACCTCATTCTGTAGAGAATACTGAGCAAAATTAAATATGTAGATCTGCTATTGTTTTGTCTCCCTCAACCAGACGTTCACTCTTTCTTAAGTATTATTATTCTTCCAATTGGTTTTCTCCTTTCACTTACATACTTAAAAAAAGTTTTGCCCTCTTTACCTACAGATTGCACCATTTTCTCCTCAAGTTGTGCTTCTGACTAGACACACCAGTTTGTCTTCCTTTTTCTGAATCTGTTATATTTCCTAAAAGCCATTGATTTTACTTTCACACTAGTTAATGCCCCTTTTGTGAATCACACTGGCTTCCTTTTCCTGGTCCTTTACCTAAACCTTTTGATACAAAGGTCTGTTGATTTAAGTAGTGCACTTTTTAATTTTTCCCAACCCTCCTGCACTTCTTTCAAGATCCTTCAATCCACCAATGAATCGTTAACACCTCTCCCCATTTTTGCACAGTCAGCCTTACTAAAATCCTTTTTTGTGTGGCACGAGTTGGACCCTGTATTTATACTAAACCATACTACTTGATGGTCATTGGATCCTAGGTTCTCACCCACACATACTGCATGCCCAATATCCTGTCACCATTTTTGAGTATTACCCCATTGCAAATTTGTCTTTATCCCCTATTTCTATTGTCACCCAAAGAGCCTCAATTTTTTCTTCAATATTTTGTATTAAAGTAGCATAATGCTTTTTTTCACCCTACTCTAATTGTACCCACTTTGTCCTTTCTTAATAAATGGTAACCTGGTATGTCCAAGTCATGATCCTCATTGCACCATGACTCCATAATAGCCACAATATCCAGATCATCCCATGTCACCATCACAATTAGCTCTGGGATTTTGTCCCTAAAGCTTCTAACATTTGCACATATACCTTTAAAAATTGTGTTTGTGCATCTATAATTTCTACCCCTTATTCAGATGCTACATAACAAAATGGAAAATGTTAAGTTTATACTGTTCAGAAATAACACTTTATCTTTACAACTGTTGGTTTAACTCGGCTGCACCCCTCAGCCACGGTTGCCTCTAACTGAACCTAAAGATGTAACCTGTCTTAACAACAACAACAACAACCCCACACCAGGCAGTATACAATAGTAAACTATGATTTACTGAACAACAACCACATACAGGTAATACCAATTACAAACAAGACATTACATCACACAGTATAAAACATGCATGAGTTTGCAGGATGCAGAAATGCAGGTTGGAATTTGTAGCTTGAAAGATGGAGATAACTTTTCATAGTTTTAAAACACAGATGATATGCATGAGATGGAGATGCATAGTCGAATTTACAGCATGAGAAATATATAACACATGCAGGGATAAAAATAAATACACAATTAGTCCATATTATGCAAATGTCTGTGTTTTAACTGTTCAGAAATTATACTTTGTCCTTTAAACACTGAGTCCATTTCAACATGGCTGCTCCATACAGCAGGTGCCAAATGGAGGCTGCAGGAGGGGGATCAAAAGATCTCTCTCCTGCTACTGTGCTTTCATAGGCTTAAAGTTGTGTACACCATCTGTAGAGATGTGAACCGGAAATTTTTCGGGTTTTGTGTTTTGGTTTTTTTGTTTTGGATTCGGTTCCGCGGCCGTGTTTTGGATTTGGACGCGTTTTGGCAAAACCTCCCTGGAAATTTTTGGTTGGATTCGGGTGTGTTTTGGAATCGAGTGGTTTTTTTTTTCAAAACCCCCTCAAAAACAGCTTAACTTATAGAATTTGGGGGTAATTTTGATCCTATAGTATTATTAACCTCAATAACCACAATTTCCACTCATTTCCAGTCTATTTTGAACACCTCACACCTCACAATATAATTTTTAGTCCTAAAATTTGCACCGAGGTCACTGGATGACTAAGCTAAGCGACCCAAGTGGCCGGCACAAACACCTGGCCCATCTAGGAATGGCACTGCAGTGTCAGACAGGATGGCACTTAAAAAAATTAGCCCCAAATATCACATGATGCATAGATAAATAAAAGAAAAAAGAGGTGCAAGATGGAATTGTCCTTGGCCCTCCCACCCACCCTTATGTTCTATAAACAGGACATGCACACTTATCATTTCAGCCACAGGGTCTGCCACACGACTGTGGCTGAAATGACTGGTTGGTTTGGGCCCCCACCAAAAAAGAAGCAATCAATCTCTTCTTGCACAAACTGGCTCTACAGAGGCAAGATGTCCACCTCCTCCTCATCGTCCGATTCCTCACCCCTTTCACTGTGTGCATCCTCCTCACAGAGTATTAATTCGTCCCCACTGGAATCCACCATCTCAGGTCCCTGTGTACTTTCTGGAGGCAATTGCTGGTGAGTGTCTCCACGGAGGAATTGATTATAATTAATTTTGATGAACATCATCTTCTCCACATTTTCTGGAAGTAACCGTGTACGCCGATCGCTGACAAGGTAACCGGCTGCACTAAGCACTCTTTAGGAGTACACACTGGAGGGGGGGCAACTTAGGTAAAATAAAGCCAGTTTGTGCAAAAGCCTCCAAATTGCCTCTTTTTCCTGCCAGTATACGTACAGACTGTCTGATGTGCCTACTTGGAAGCGGTCACTCATATAATCCTCCACCATTCTTTCAATGGTGACAGAATCATATGCAGTGACAGTAGACGACATGTCAGTAATCGTTGGCAGGTCCTTCAGTCCGGACCAGATGTCAGCACTCGCTCCAGACTGCCCTGCATCACCACCAGCAGGTGGGATCGGAATTCTTAGCCTTTTCCTCGCAGCCCCAGTTGCGGGAGAATGTGAAGGAGGAGCTGTTGACGGGTCACGTTCCGCTTGACTTGACAAGTGTCTCACCAGCAGGTCTTTGCACCTCTGCACACTTGTGTCTGCTGGAAAGAGAGATACAATGTAGGCTTTAAACCTAGGATCGAGCACGGTGGCCAAAATGTAGTGCTCTGATTTCAACAGGTTGAGCGAATTAAGGGCTCCATCCACAAGTCCCACATGCCTAGCGGAATCGCTCCATTTTAGCTCCTCCTTCAGTCTCTCCAGCTGTTTCTTCAAAAGCCTGATGAGGGGAATGACCTGACTCAGGCTGGCCGTGTCTGAACTGACTTCACGTGTGGCAAGTTCAAAGGGTTGCAGAACCTTGCACAACGTTGAAATCATTCTCCACAGCGCTTGAGTCAGGTGCATTCCCCCTCCTTTGCCTATATCGTAGGCAGATGTATAGGCTTGAATGGCCTTTTGCTGCTCCTCCATCCTCTGAAGCATATAGAGGGTTGAATTCCACCTCGTTACCACCTCTTGCTTCAGATGATGGCGGGGCAGGTTCAGAAGTGTTTGCTGGTGCTCCAGTCTTCGGCACGCAGTGGCTGAATGCCGAAAGTGGCCCGCAATTCTTCGGGCCACTGACAGCATCTCTTGCACACCCCTGTCATTTTAAAAAAAATTCTGCACCACCAAATTCAATGTATGTGCAAAACATGGGACGTGCTGGAATTTGCCCACATGTAATGCACGCACTATATTGGTGGCGTTGTCTGATGTCACAAATCCCCAGGAGAGTCTAATTGGGGTAAGCCATTCTGCGATGATGTTCCTCAGTTTCCGTAAGAGGTTGTCAGCTGTGTGCCTCTTATGGAAAGCGGTGATACAAAGCGTAGCCTGCCTAGGAACGAGTTGGCGTTTGCGAGATGCTGCTACTGGTGCCGCCGCTGCTGTTCTTGCTGCGGGAGGCAATACATCTACCCAGTGGGCTGTCACAGTCATATAGTCCTGAGTCTGCCCTGCTCCACTTGTCCATATGTCCGTGGTTAAGTGGACATTGGGTACAACTGCATTTTTTAGGACACTGGTGACTCTTTTTCTGACGTCTGTGTACATTCTCGGTATCGCCTGCCTAGAGATGTGGAACCTAGATGGTATTTGGTACCGGGTACACACTAACTCAATAAATTGTCTAATTCCCTGTGAATTAATGGTGGATACCGGACACGCGTTTAACACCACCACAGCTGCCGAGGCCTGAGTTATCTGCTTTGCAGCAGGATGACTACTGTGATATTTCATCTTTCTCGCAAAGGACTGTTGGACAGTCAATTGCTTACTGGAAGTAGTACAAGTGGTATTCCGACTTCCCCTCTGGGATGACGATCGACTCCCAGCAGCAACAACAGCAGCGCCAGCAGCAGTAGGCGTTACACTCAAGGATCCATCGGAGGAATCCCAGTTAGGAGAGGACTCATCAAACTTGCCAGTGACATGGCCTGCAGGACTATTGGCGTTCCTGTGTAAGGAGGAAATTGACACTGTGGGAGTTGGTGGTGTGGTTTGCAGGAGCTTGGGTACAAGAGGAAGGGATTTAGTTGTCAGTGGACTGCTTCCGCTGTCACCCAAAGTTTTTGAACTTGTCAATGACTTCTGATGAATGCGCTCCAGGTGACGTATAAGGGAGAATGTTCCTAGGTGGTTAACGTCCTTACCCCTACTTATTACAGCTTGACAAAGGCAACACACGGCTTGACACCTGTTGTCCGCATTTTTGTTAAAACAATTCCACACCGAAGAGGTGATTTTTTTTGTAATTTGACCAGGCATGCCAATGGCCATATTCATTCCATGGACAACTGGTGTCTCCTCGGGTGCCTGACTTAAACAAACCACCTCACCATCAGAATCCTCCTTGTCAATTTCCTCCACAGCGCCAGCAACACCCATCTCCTCATCCTGGTGTACTTCAACAGTGACATCTTCAATTTGACTATCAGGAACTGGACTGTGGGTGCTCCTTCCAGCACTTGCAGGAGGCGTGCAAATGGTGGAAGGTGCCACCTCTTCCCGTCCAGTGTTGGGAAGGTCAGGCATCGCAACTGACACAATTGGACTCTCCTTGGGGATTTGTGATTTAGAAGAACGCACAGTTCTTTGCTGTGCTTTTGCCAGCTAAGTCTTTTCATTTTTCTAGTGGGAGGATGAGTGCTCCCATCCTCATTTGAAGCTGAACCACTAGACCTCAGCCGTTTCTTGCCACTCCGTGTAGTAAATGGCATATTGACAAGTTTACGCTTCTCCTCAGACGCTTTTAATTTAGATTTTTGGGTCATTTTACTGAACTTTAGTTTTTTGGATTTTACATGGCCTACTGTACTGTACTATATATATATATATATACTGTTGGTCACCAAAATGCTGCACTGTAATACTATATATACTGCTCACAAAAATGCTGCACAGATATGGAATGGATACTTGCAGTGACACAGAGCTGCAAGATACAGCAATGGCCTACTTTACACAACTATATACTGTTGGGTCACCAAAATGCTGCACTGTAATACTATATATACTGCTCACAAAAATGCAGCACAGATATGGAATGGATACTTGCAGTGACACAGAGCTGCAAGACACAGCAATGGCCTACTGTACACAACTATATACTGTTGGGTCACCAAAATGCTGCACTGTAATACTATATATACTGCTCACAAAAATGCAGCACAGATATGGAATGGATACTTGCAGTGACACAGAGCTGCTAGATACAGCAATGGCCTACTGTACACAACTATATACTGTTGGTCACCAAAATGCTGCACTGTAATAGTATATATACTGCTCACAAAAATGCTGCACAGATATGGAATGGATACTTGCAGTGACACAGAGCTGCAAGATACAGCAATGGCCTACTGTACTGTACTACTATAAGTATAATTATATACTGGTGGTCCCCAGTCCCCACAATAAAGCACACTGAGCACAGATATTTGCAGCACACTGAGCACAGATATGGAGCTTTTCAGGCAGAGAACGTAGATATTTGCAGCACACTGAGCACAGATATTTGCAGCATACTGAGCACAGATATTTGCAGCACACTGAGCACAGATATGGAGCGTTTTCAGGCAGAGAACGTAGATATTTTCAGCACACTGAGCACAGATATTTGCAGCACACTGGGCACAGATATTTTCAGCACACTGAGCACAGATATGGAGCTTTTCAGGGAGAGAATGCAGCCACTTCCTCTCCGTTCAATCTCCAATGCACGAGTGAAAATGCCGGCGATGCGCTGCACTTTATATAGAATACGAATCTCGCAAGAATCCGACAGCGGAATGATGACGTTCGGGCGCGTTCAGGTTAACCGAGCAAGGCGGGAAAATCCGAGGCTGCCTCGGACCCGTTTAAAATAGGTGAAGTTCGGGGGGGTTCGGATCTCGGAGAACCGAACACGCTCATCTCTAGTATAAACTAACATAGCTAAAATCTAAAAAGCTTCACTTTCCAGGATTTGGCACAGTATATACAGATGTGTCATTATACATCTTTGCCCACGATGAACATATCACGGGACAGAGAATGCGCAATGCCATGGCGGGTGCATGCATACGCATGCACCCGCTAGATATGCTCCTGCTACCCATAGATATAATGCCTGTTGTGCTTGCGATCGTGGCACACATGCATATGCACGCGCAGGCGATCATTTGCATATGAAAGCAGCCATGGTGATGCATATTTCCACGATGCGTTCGCATTGTGGAAACGCCACACCATGGCTGTAAATCCAGCAAAAAAGTGTGAGGACACATCTGTAGGGGTTAGATTGTAGTCCCAATGATAATAAAGGGGACTGCGATCTGTAGTACTAATTAGCATTTAGCAGGACATTTTAGTGAAATCTCCAGCAATATGCTATTAGTATCAAGCAACAAACCATTAAATTATGCAGAAACCTCAGTTTCTAAATAATTTAATGGAAAAAATACCTTTTTTCAAGCTATGTACAGTGCTGTTTGGCCATCCCAAGGTGATTCCTTATATTACACAAAATTTAAGATGAATTGGATTGGCATTATACATAACAGAAATATGCCTATATATAGCATGTAAACTATTTTTAGTATTTTTATATTCCACTGACACTCACAAACAACTTCTCTGGTGGAACTCATTCTATCATCTTGGGGAAGTGGTGAAATACACAAAGTCCTGGTATTTGAATGTTTAAAAGATTACCGTATATACTCGAGTATAAGTCGACCCGAATATAAGCAGAGGCACCTAATTTTACCACAAAAAACTGGGAAAAATTACTGACTCATGTATAAGCCTAGGGTGGGAAATGCACGGTGCCAGGGGTTTTCATGCTCAGGGTGTCATGCTCGTTGCCAGGGGTTTCATGCGGTAGGTGTTATGCTTGTTGCCAGGGGGTAATGCTTGTTGCTAGGGTTGTTCCCCCAGTGCCACATATACCCCCAGTGACAGATATCCCCCCACAGTGCCAGATAAAAACATGCCCCCGTTGCTTTGCTCCCAGTAGTTATGCCCCTTCTTTGCCCCCAGTAGTTGTGCCCCCTCTTTCATTGCCCCCAGTAGTTATGCCCTCTCTTTCTTTGCCCCCAGTAGTTGTACCCCCTCTTTCATTGCCCCCAGTAGTTATGACCCCTTTCTTTGCCCCCAGTAGTTGTGCCCCCTTTCTTTGCCCCCAGTAGTTGTGCCCCCTTTCTTTGCCCCCAGTAGTTGTGCCCCCTCTTTCTTTGCCCCCTGTTGCTGTGCCCCCGTCGCCGCTTACAAAAACACAAACACACACAAAAACAATACCACTGCCCCGCTCCTGCTTCCCGACCGCTTCTTCTGCTGCTCCGCTCTGTCTGTCCGCCCGCTCCGTCTGGCCGCCCGCTCCGGCGCCCGCTTCCCGGCACCCGATCATCTCTATGGGAGAGACGTCATGACGTCTCTCCCATAGCAACGCCGCACAGACACTAGAGGTCAATAATGACTCTAGTGTCTGTCCCTGGAGCCGGCTGCAGCGGACGCCCACACAGCCCACGGTGTCTGCTGCAGCCGTTGACTTGAGTATAATCCGAGGGGGGCTTTTTAAGCATAGAAAAATGTGCTGAAAAAGTCGGCTTATACTCGAGTATATACGGTATATGTTTTTGTATTTATTCCCACACTTTACCCTTTGGGGGTAATTCTGAGTTGATCGCAGCTGGAAATTTGTTAGCAGTTGGGCAAAACCATGTGCACTGCAGGGGAGGCAGAAATAACATGTGCAGAGAGAGTTAGATTTGGGTGGGTTATTTTGTTTCTGTGCAGGGTAAATAATGGCTGATTTATTTTTACACTGCAATTTAGATTGCAGATTGAACACACCACACCCAAATCTAACTCTCTATGCACATGTTATATCTGCCTCCCCTGCAGTGCACATGGTTTTCCCCAACTGCTAACAAAGTTCCTGCTGCGACTAACTCAGAATTACCCCCTTTATCATAAATACCCTTTTGTTGACTTTTTTTTATATACATAGAGACCATTTTCAGTCATTCAAGATAGACTGTTTTAGCCTATCTATATCCCTTGGCCTCTTCCCCCTGGTCTGCCTCCTTAATTACTGTCTCTGAGTTATATCCTTATAGCTGCAGTAATAACATTTCTCTATGTTTAGCCCTGACAGCAGATTGAGATACAGTATATGGCGAGTATTAAAATCTTGGGTAATCCTATAAAAAAGAATCAATGTAATATCCCTTGGCATATGATGAATTAAAGGTAGATGGGGATCAAAGATATGAAAACCAGAGGATTTAAGATGCTCATTAGAGGTTTAACAAGCCATACACAGTAAGGAAAACTCTCAGTGTTAATCACATCAGATGTGTTTTGAAAGGATAAATAAATTGATTGAAATTATTGAACCAATGAAATGTATTCTAATTCTTGGTAGATGCAAATTTCAGTCATTGGAAAGACGTGTGGTACAGTGTGTGGTTTGCTTAATGTTTGCAGTGACAAATAAATAAAAAAGACAACCATTTCCAACACATCAGCTTTTGTTTTTGAAAAATTGTAAAGAAAAATTCTGTATAAAGATATCTTTTTATAAAATTCTTGCTAAATTTGTTATTTATTTATTTTTTGGTTGAAATTCTCTATAGAGTCACAGTACTCCAAGTCATCAGTTCTATTGGAAGTAATACATATAGACAATCCATTAGAAACTTTGCAAGTAGGAGTGTCTGTGTCAATGGCAACAACACAACTTTCTTTGTGTGTAACAGGATTTTAAATATTCAGTATCATAGGTGCTTGTATATTTGTGGAGCAGGGGAAGTTATGGAAATGTTGGATTACAAATTCTCTGACAAATCAGTCATAAATAATAAGGTGGGGTGAGCGACATTGCCTATTGTATTCCCCTCCCAAGCCAGGCCGCCCAATGGCGGGCATACACACTGTGCGATATCGCTAGCGATATCGCATAGTGACATCATGCCGCGGCCGACCGAAGCTAATGTGTCCAAATTGAGCTGCATGCACTGCCAAGACAGAGTGTCATTAACGACCCCCAAGGCCGTACAATGCTCATTGTTTACAGCGTACACAATAGTCAATATAGTAAACGTCGCTCAGGAAGGGTCAAAATTAGTGATGTCATTTACTTTATCGACTATTGTGTACCGGCCTATAGACAGTAGATATTTATATACAATAAATTCAAGTGTATTCAAATTCAGAGGTACAGTAGTAACACGGTTTTAAGACTGATAAAGCTGGATTCTTTTATCGTATAAACAACCCTTTATGAGGTCTAAGAACACTGTACGCTGTTTACTTAAGAAGTACCGTAAGGGTACGCTAGTTGCGTAACGATCGCTCAGCCGTAGGCGAGACGCTCAAGCGTCACGTTCGCTCACGGCCCAGAGATCACAGGCAGGCACGCTATTGGCTGTTGACTAACGTAATGATTCGCTATGGCGTAGCGGACGCTCGAGACCACGAGGAGATCACCAGCGGCGCAGACGCTCACAATGCTATACCTTGATATCTATACCTTTAACAATGAGATACACAGTATACCTTTATGTAGAGACAATGTGTAAGTGCAACCTGGTGTAACCTGATTAACTACAAAGCTGCTTGAGCGTCACCGAAGCTCTGTGAACACTTAACACTATGAGAAAATACACAGATACTTGTTTAGGGTCCAAAGCCTATTATATGTATTATAACTAATATACTTGCAAAAAGGAATCACAGTACAAATGATACACTACAATATAACAGAGACTTCCTAACCAAATAACTATACAAGAAATACAATACAATACAATACTAATCAAGGGAAAATACGAGAGAAAGAGAAGAGAGGGGGAGAGAGAGATATGAGATGAGAGAAATGGCTCACAGTAAGACAATATGATTACGGAGAGAAACTTAATCACAAGGGGAAACGATCGCAAGCGCCTCTGGACATCCAGCTTCCCGATTATCAGCAATGATAATCGTTTGAAGAGAAGTGTAAGCTGGATGCCACAGGCCCGTCTTTTATGCTCCACACACAATGCAATCCAATGGTCCCTACAATCTTATCGTCCATTGGACACAGGAATTCGGCTTCGCATTATAACAAAAGGTCATAGGTTGATTCATACAGGTGGGCTGTCTTGTATCAGTGGCCTTGGTTATGCAACACAATGGGTGATGACTAACACATTCCTGTCTTCTGGAGAGCTATTGTTTGGCGAATACAAAACAGAACCTTGTCTCTGGGCTTTGTTCTATATTCATGATGTCCACTTTCAGTTGAGACAATGACATCTCAGCCCTCATTCTCCTGGATACAAACCCTAATCCATTCGTAAACACAGGTGTTGGCCCTCATTGAGTCTCAAAGCTCAGTGTAATTAAAGGCTATTGTACTCCGTCTGCGGATTTGGAGTACAATTGATCTTCAATTACTATTCCTGTGCTTACCTTATGCATGTGAAGATATGAGGCCCTCCCAACATGCAAACTATTGTTTGGGGGATCTCTGAGGTCAAAGAGCTATTTGAGACCCACTGATACCTGTCTCCAACTGTTCAGGTGCATGACTAAGTAAGAACAAATAATAATAAATGGACATAACTTCTTATGTCCATAACTATTCGCACGAGCGATTAATCCGCTCCAAACCAACACCGGAATATTGCTATTTAAATACTCTTCCGATGGGTACCAAACACCACTGTATGACCCCTGTTAGACCCCTGTTAGACCCTTCGCACAATACAAAGAGGAATCCCTCTGTTCAGGAACATGCTATATTAACCAAACTTTCAGAATCTATCAAAGGGACCATGATCTACAAACTACATTAATTGTGAAAATATGTAACTATTGAGTCGCACGCTACGACTACATACTCCTTACCGTAAATACGCATACCGAGTGCGAGCGGGTGCACGCAACAGCGGGTATGCGCTATCATGGGAAAGCGCACGCATGCGCAGCGCGGACCAGTGTGAGGTGCAAATATGGCAGTGTGCATAGAGATATTTTTCTGACTTTGACAGTCTACCCTTTGGCAGTCAATAATAACTGCCACCTTCTAAAACATTTCAAAAGGAGAAAAATATAGGTCAGGGGTTAATTCATTTCCATGGTTGGGTAGGGGAGGAGAGAGGAGTAGGTGTGAGGAGGGTATGACCTAGTGAGATAGCAGAAGCGTGTGTGTATGAGTCCATGTTTGGGGGGTCATGTATCATCGTGCCGTACGTGTTGTAAATCAAGCTTCGAGGTATTGCGAAGTATACATTTGAATTCCTTCAACATCCATTATGACTCCTTGAGCCCAGTCTCCCAAACCGGAGAACCAATTTCGCGGGTTCAACCATGACACCCAACCAGTCAGCTCATTACCTACAGCAGCAAGAGTGAGATTGTGTTTTCGGCGAAATTCCCACTTTAATTGGAGAATATCGTCCATCTTTTGGTCTATGACCTCTACCGGATCCTCGGTGCTATTCGTGATATACGTGCAACACTTCACGCCGTACTGTGTTGCCAATGTAACACAATATCCGCCTGTCACTGCTGTGAGGTAATTAAGAACCATTCTATGCTGTGCCAGTTCTGTTTTATACGCTTGAAGTTCTCTTCCAGTGTATCTAAACGTGTCATCATACATTTCAGTGATATTATCTAACAAATTGGCGAGTGCGGAAATGTATCTATAATTCATCACTCCTCGAGCGGTGCGAGTGAAATCTAACGCCACCAGAACCTGAATCCCGGTGGATTCATGGATCAGATCAGAGGCCGGATGCTCTAACCTTTCTGACAGTTGTCTTTTAACCCGGTGCTCGTAATGAGTGTGAGTATAAGGAGCTTGGGCACCACGGTGTATGTCTTTCATTTTGTCATGTGTTACAGTCATCACTTCAGGCAATACTTTTCCAATATAACACAATCCTTCAGAGTTTGGGGCAAGCCACTTGTACGCCTTTCTCCCGCATATGAAATATGCATCATCGGGGAGAACATAAGGGACGGAATATGTCATTACCATGTTACACATTTTTCATGTGAAATCTCCTGATCCTAATTCTTCCATCTGCTTAATACACGTATCAGGTTGTACGATATGTGCACAGTATCCTGGTGATACTTCTCCAACTCTAGTAATCCTATTTCCTAAGGTGTACCTATACCGGAAAGATTTTCCTCTACTGGCTATGTGGCGTACAAGCTCTGTATCTGTAGGCATTCTATCTGCTCTATGTGAAAAGGTCATGGTAAGGTTGCTCCATGACACTTCCCAATTTCCCGGTTTTCGGGGATTGGAGATGTTGAAACATAAGAGGGACCTATCCACATGGTATTGGTGGAGCTTCAAGCTAGGAGGGCTGGAGATGTTAAACCTCCGGTCCACCGGTCTCCCACCACTTAGCTCAAGTACCTCCCCTAACGTTAAAGGAAATGGTACTAGCCCTGATTTGCTATGACCTTGAGGTACTTGAGAGCATACCCAACAATCTGTTTTATTTAACACGCTACCCACTAAGGAGTGATAGTCACTCAATGGATGCCGGTCCATATGGGTATTAAAACTGGATTGGCATTTCTTTATGCATCCATCCTCAACTATTGTCACAGAGCCTACAGATACAGTTTTCTTTTTGAACTAACAATCCTTCACAATTGTTTACAAATAACATGGTTGTTAGATCGTGCCCGGTACTCGCCTTTGCTTGGTGATTGGGTTGCTATTGGAAATTTACACCTCCGTCTCAGTCATCAGGACCTTTCTGGATCCTTTCTCGACCTCACTGGTACTCTCACCGAAACAGACTGCTCTGGTCAACATCATGGTTAACGGGAAAATCCATATCACAGTCTCTTGGGGCAAGTCCATCTTACAGGAGGAGAAAAGAAGAAATTTGTAAATGGGGTATAAGAAAACAGTTTGAGGGGGAGAGAACTTGTTACGATAATAAGTTCTCTCGTCTTGTTGTTCTTCTTGTTCTGCTGTCCTCTCAAAGGTGCTGTCTCTCAGTCTTCCAAACGAACATTCTGGTGATGCAATATTCCTTCCCAACCGACGATCTTTCTGTAAGGAGCAAAAATCTGGCATTACCATTGGTCCAACTGAGGGGTGACATAGCATCTTTAAACCATGGAAACATGAGTGGGAAGAGAGAGACAACAAAAAAAACAAAAGAGATAGAGAACAATTCATGTGCATATATACATTACATAACTCGACAATAACCATCAATAAGAAAAGAGAAACAAAACATTTTTAAACATTGTCAACATTACGAAAACATTGTTAGCATTAGAAAAACATTGTCAGACTTATTAGGCTGTCATATCTATGTGTCTAATGGTCTCCTTGAGCAGTCCCTCCCCACCAGCACCTGCATTACTCCACTGTCTGTATCTGGCCAGAAATACATTGTGGCGGAGGTCATGCTGGGGTTTGGTAGACTTCTGCAAGGACCAAGTGGATATGCAATGTGTGAATTCTTACCAATACTCGTCAGAGATGGGGATAGAGAGAGAGAGAGAAAAAAAACATTTCACTGATACATTTACAACGTTTCACCTGGTCATTCCTGTGTCTTTCAGTGAATGACCTCCCAATTTTTTTTAACCGTTACCTCAGGCTTACCATCAGTCCTAATGTTCACCTTTCCTGACTACATATCATGAGTGTGGGCCAAAATTCTTCCTGTCGGATCTCTGATTATAATTTGGTGTGTCCTTACTTTGCTCATTTCTTGGTCTAGGGGGTCTAACTTTATGTGGGCTGTTACAGTTGCTAGCATAATGCCCTTCTCTTCTACAATGGTAGCAAATCCTTGGCTTTCTCCATGTGCTAGGGGCCTGGGGTTCCGGTCGACTTGATGCATCCTCTAGTGCTTGGATGTTCAGTGTCATCAACCGCTCTCCCTGCGCTTCCCTGGTTCTTTTGATATTTCGGTCATGCTCGATAGCGGACTCTCTTAATGCCGCCACCGAGATACCTCTCCAATGTGGTATGGAGGTTTGTACCCTAATTTTTAGTGTGTCCTTTAAGCTCTCCATTAATACGGACACAGCTACCTCTCTGTGGTGTACGTTAGTTTCAATGTCATCTATACCAGTGTACCTAGCCATATCCTGCAGAGCCCGGTGAAAATACTCTGATGCGGATTCACCTTCTTTTTGTTTTATTGTAAAGATTTTATTCCACTTTACTACTGTAGGAAAATATTCTTTCAACTGTAGATTGATTCTTTTTACATTATCTTGGTTATACTCGTTTGTTAGTGGCACTTCCTCATCTAGCTTACAATCAGCGATAAATTTCAATGAATCAACATCGGGGGGTAAACATGCCCTCAAAACTGTCCTCCAATCTTTGTTACTTGGCTCTGCAGTATGTCCTAGCACTCTAATGTATCTTTGACAAGCAACTAAATCTTTCCTGGGATCAGGAAATTCAGACAGAATTGTTCTTAATTCTGTTCGGGAAAAGGGGCAGTACATGGCGATGTTCCTGACGGGAGTGAATCCTGAAGTGTCAGTTTTCCCATTTGGTACTGCGATTACCCTAACAGGATTAAGTCCAGTAACGTCATTCTGAATTGATTTTACGATATAAGGTACATTTGTTTGTGTGTGATGTATAATACCATACGTACCTGTGGACACGACCTCACCTGACCCTCCATTAGGGGGTTTGTTTACAGTCTTTACCGATTGGGTCGCGTCCACCTGGATGTCTTGTGTGATGGCTTCTGGAAATGGTGCCGACATCGTTCTGGGCTCACTTTCTTGTTGGTGTTCCTGAGGAAAGTTTAACATGGGGTGCGACTTGCATGGGTTAATAGTTGTACATTCAACAGTATTACAATTATCTTTGTTACATTTATTACACTTATTCTTATCATCTATACTACAGTTGCTAAGAGCGTTTTTATTGTTCACCCTTGTGCTTTTCTCCGCAACCACAATCCCCTCCATTGCCATCTCTCCCCTCTCAAGATGAAAGTTAGGTAAGTAAGTTACATTTCTTTGCATTTCACCTTCCTGTTGCCATAACTGTAAACAATCATAATGCTTGATTCGTCTCTTTGCTGATTTAATGAGACATATCTTTCTCCTTAAATTATGCAACACCTCTGAGTCAAAACTACCTATCCCGGGAAATGGTACCTTATCCCCCGCAGTCATTCGTGTCCATTCATCACAAAAGGTCTCAGAGTGGGGACCATATTTCCCCCACATTACTAACCGAGCAGACCCTCGGGGTCTGCAAGCCTCTGGAGTCTGAATCCTGACCTCCGACCGTCTCTGTATTGTGCACTTGGCTGCCATTGTGGACCTTTTTAACACAGAAAAACTTCCTAAAATGCACCAAACACAGAACTTCGTTGGAAATCCTTAAAGCTCTTCCACTGAACTTCTTCTGCTCCGGGTATCTCCGTTCCGCCTTCTAGCAGACACGTGTAGCCGTTGCAGGCCCTATCTCTAGAGATTTTCCTGAGAAAATTCCCTTCCTTTTTCTTTTACACAAATCACGCTTGCATGTGCTCCCTACAACACGTATGAGGGCAAGATTTACGCATGGATATACGACCTCATATCACGTTGCATTATTGGTCACACATACAACCGTGCGGTCCAATCGTACCACTTATAGACACTTGTTGCCCATAAATGGTAGGATCATTGGAGTCTCCCTACTGTGCTCCAAAACAGCCAGAGCGTAATACAACGAAAACTTTATCACACTCTGTTGCACGTTTTCACTCAGATCGTGCTCATCACGTTCCACACAGATCACAAAGTTCACAAAGCGGGATTATCACATAGATCACAAAGTCCACGAAGCGGGATTCAATACACTCATACCGTTTTCAACCCAATATCATTCTTATAGTTTTCTGATCAGAAAAAAATAATTTCCCGTATTCTGATAGCTCTCCCCAGAGGTACTACAGTAAAGTAAGGTATTTAAACTAAGTTTTGGAAAGCTGAAATCAATTTGTGCTATTTATCGCCTTGTGTTATTTACCGCGTTGCGCTACTTATCGCTTTTGCGATAAAAATCAACTTATCGTGACTTGAGCTACGTGGGCGTAACCGGACGCTACGCTGCGTAATGTACACTGCGTGCGTCGGCCTTTGGATTGCGTACGCAAGTCTCAGTTAGGGACACGTGTACGCAAAGCAAAGATCCACCGTAACACAATTTATACTTTTATCAATGTAGATGATCCCTGATCATCTACCGCACACCACACTGACTTCGCCTTATCTCCCAGGCAAACCGTGTGTTGGTCTATACTTTAACTATTACTTCTATTCTTAAACTATGAAATAACAGCAAATCTCTTTTAGCACTTTTCTATCAACTATAAAACTGGCAAACAGGATAGTGATATACGAAAATTTTAAATGAAAAGGAAATACAGATGTATACGTGCGTGTATACGCAAGACAGAAGAAAAATACAGTTTTAAAAGACACAAGCGTTTTGTTCTTACCTCCGGTTCCCGGATTCCTTCAGCACTCTTTATCTAAGCGAAGCAGACGCTTATCCCGTCAGCACTGCGAGACAACCTCCCGCCCTTTGCTGAGGGATAATGTCTGCTGATCTACCTAGTGCAGATATGAGAAGGACTGGACGGCCCCCAATTGATAAAGCTGGATTCTTTTATCGTATAAACAACCCTTTATGAGGTCTAAGAACACTGTACGCTGTTTACTTAAGAAGTACCGTAAGGGTACGCTAGTTGCGTAACGATCGCTCAGCCGTAGGCGAGACGCTCAAGCGTCACGTTCGCTCACGGCCCAGAGATCACAGGCAGGCACGCTATTGGCTGTTGACTAACGTAATGATTCGCTATGGCGTAGCGGACGCTCGAGACCACGAGGAGATCACCAGTGGCGCAGACGCTCACAACGCTATACCTTGATATCTATACCTTTAACAATGAGATACACAGTATACCTTTATGTAGAGACAATGTGTAAGTGCAACCTGGTGTAACCTGATTAACTACAAAGCTGCTTGAGCGTCACCGAAGCTCTGTGAACACTTAACACTATGAGAAAATACACAGATACTTGTTTAGGGTCCAAAGCCTATTATATGTATTATAACTAATATACTTGCAAAAAGGAATCACAGTACAAATGATACACTACAATATAACAGAGACTTCCTAACCAAATAACTATACAAGAAATACAATACAATACAATACTAATCAAGGGAAAATACGAGAGAAAGAGAAGAGAGGGGGAGAGAGAGATATGAGACGAGAGAAATGGCTCACAGTAAGACAATATGATTACGGAGAGAAACTTACGCACAAGGGGAAACGATCGCAAGCGCCTCTGGACATCCAGCTTCCCGATTATCAGCAATGATAATCGTTTGAAGAGAAGTGTAAGCTGGATGCCACAGGCCCGTCTTTTATGCTCCACACACAATGCAATCCAATGGTCCCTACAATCTTATCGTCCATTGGACACAGGAATTCGGCTTCGCATTATAACAAAAGGTCATAGGTTGATTCATACAGGTGGGCTGTCTTGTATCAGTGGCCTTGGTTATGCAACACAATGGGTGATGACTAACACATTCCTGTCTTCTGGAGAGCTATTGTTTGGCGAATACAAAACAGAACCTTGTCTCTGGGCTTTGTTCTATATTCATGATGTCCACTTTCAGTTGAGACAATGACATCTCAGCCCTCATTCTCCTGGATACAAACCCTAATCCATTCGTAAACACAGGTGTTGGCCCTCCTCATTGAGTCTCAAAGCTCAGTGTAATTAAAGGCTATTGTACTCCGTCTGCGGATTTGGAGTACAATTGATCTTCAATTACTATTCCTGTGCTTACCTTATGCATGTGAAGATATGAGGCCCTCCCAACATGCAAACTATTGTTTGGGGGATCTCTGAGGTCAAAGAGCTATTTGAGACCCACTGATACCTGTCTCCAACTGTTCAGGTGCATGACTAAGTAAGAACAAATATTAATAAATGGACATAACTTCTTATGTCCATAACTATTCGCACGAGCGATTAATCCGCTCCAAACCAACACCGGAATATTGCTATTTAAATACTCTTCCGATGGGTACCAAACACCACTGTATGACCCCTGTTAGACCCTTCGCACAATACAAAGAGGAATCCCTCTGTTCAGGAACATGCTATATTAACCAAACTTTCAGAATCTATCAAAGGGACCATGATCTACAAACTACATTAATTGTGAAAATATGTAACTATTGAGTCGCACGCTACGACTACATACTCCTTACCGTAAATACGCATACCGAGTGCGAGCGGGTGCACGCAACAGCGGGTATGCGCTATCACGGGAAAGCGCACGCATGCGCAGCGCGGACCAGTGTGAGGTGCAAATATGGCAGTGTGCATAGAGATATTTTTCTGACTTTGACAAGACATACACACCTTCCAGAGAGCTATATCATTTTTTAATGTAATCTGTTTTCTTCTGAGTCTTCTGAGTTACAGCATTTGAAATACAAGGATAAATTTGACGACAATGCCTGGGAGTTGTTTTGTATTCCTAGATTTGCTAGTTCAAATTAAAATCTAAATTGGAGCATGAAAATAAAACAGCCAATATTTACCCTGCACAGAAACAATATAACCAGGGCCGAAACTAGGATTTTCATCACCCGGGGCATGGAAATAATTTGGTTCCCCCCACCCAAAAAAAAAAAAAACAACAACCCTGTCAGACTAAAATATATGCTACATATATACTGCAATGCATCACTACACTACATCCCCTTATATGCTACACCACATCAGTGCACTACATACCCCTATATACTCAGGGACGTTTCTACAGAGGAGAGTACCCCTGTGCACTTCCGGTTGAGCCACCTCCTCTGAACGGCTCTGTAGACTCTGGCAGTGTGCCGGAGTCTACTGCGCATGAGCAGGCCTCCGGAAACATGGAGCCCCCCATGATCCAGAGACCGATTTGGCTATTGCGCATGCGCTGCAGCAATTTTGGCGTCAATTTCCACTGCGACCGCAGCACCTGGCACTAGACTCCAAAATGGTTAGTATTAAAATGGGTGCAGTGTGGGCCACCCTGGACCCAGGGACCCGTGTACACCACACACATTGCACCCATTATAGAAACACCAATGTATGTACTGTATAAACTGCAATACATCACTACACTACATCCCCCTATAAGCTACACCAAATCCCCCCATCTGGGATTCAAAGCAGAGGTTGATACTGCTAACTGGGAGCACAGTGCCGATAATAAAGTCTGTCTTTAAACTCACCACAAAGTTGCTGTCGATGAGAGTTGGAGGTTGTCCAGGCTCTTCGTTTCCACTGTCAAGTGGATAGCTAGCAAAGTGAGCCATTTATTTCTGTAACATCGGTGACTGCACCTGTTTACAAGCATAAGTCTGGGGCAGTGTGTCTTCTCAATGGTGTGTAGCTGGCTGCTTGTTATTGGTTGGTGCTGGGCAGTCAACTAAGATCATAGCCTGCTGAAAAACACAGCACCAACAGCTCGCTTCTATAGCTTGCATGGTGCACCGCATGCTAGTCGAAGCACTACATGGCAAAGACAAAAGTTTAAGACAGTAGCCAGCATAGGAGAGAGCCCAGGTACAGGAGCTCACCCACACAGCATCGGAGCCAGCTGCGGGCAGACAGGTGGGTCAGAGACACTGCCCTGGGAGCCGTATGCTGTCTGTCTGGAGCAGCACAGCACTGCCAGTAAAAAAAAAATACAACTCTGCTCCTCTGTATCTCCTCAGCATGCCCCCATAGGGTGGTCTTCAGTCCACGACCCCCCTGGAGGGAGAATAAAATAGCGTGGCGTGCATAGCACGCCACCGTGCCCGTAGCATGGCGAGCGCAGCGAGCCCACAAGGGGCTCATTTGCGCTCGCCACACTGTCGGTAAGCCGGTGGTCGGGCTCCCGGCGCCGGTATGCTGGTCGCCGGGAGCCCGACCGCCGGCATACCATACTGAACCCGCCCCCTTAGCCCCCCCCCTTCCCCTTCTAGTTATGGCCCAGATATAACCCACCCAAATCTAACTCTCTCGGTTAATTTTTGTTTTGCAATCAATCAATCTTGAATTATGCCCTTAGTCAGTAATGTTCCTAAACATATTAATTAACATTTCCATCTCCCAATTAATTTTTGTTTGTGCCCACTTTAAAGTCATAAAATATCACAATTTAGGTTTGATCCAATGAGTCAGCTAGAGGATCTTAAAGATGGACCTAAGATCTGATCCATTAGTTACAAAATAAATACGGTTCATTTATTCATGATCTCCAATTTTAAACTGTAACTTAACTCATTGTTTCCCAGGTGGGAGGCTGAAACTCCAACTTTACAATTTGAGAAGTGAAGGTTTGAATTTATTACATGAACAGTGTCAAAAGTTGTACTGCATATAGTACTGGAGCAACATGTTATATTACATTTAGATACATTTGTAACCCACACTCAGTATACAAGGCTATATGGGTAAAACAACGTGCCTCCACCGAGGTATAAATACTACATTGTTATCTGGGCCAACTTGGGCAAACCCTGATATATAAAACCTTGATACTCATAGGAATAACCAAGCTTTTACACATCTCAGGGGAATTTGCCCCACAAAATGTTTCAGCCCTATGTGAGAAATATGGCGTACAGCACGCTAGACACTTTGACTATCTGCAGATTACCAGTTTTGTGCATTCCTTAAGTAAGCCTGGCAAACTCAGACCTCCAACTCCCTTCGCAACGGTTGTGTTTTTATACCCCTGATTGTAGAGGTGTTATATCAATTCTGTACTCTCTCCTGGTCATCCCCCCTTCAAAAAGTTATTCAAACTAGCCTGGGAACGTGATTTGGGTATAACTTTGGAGGAGGATTGGTCAGAAATTAGACAGTTGGTTGCCAAAGCCTCCATAAATTAGAATATTAAGGAAAATGCCTTTAAAGTTTACTCAAGGTGGTATATGGTTCCGGTAAGGATACATAGTATCTTTCCCTTAAGTTCAGATCTTTGTTGGAGACATTGTGGTTCCAAGAGCTCATTCTTACATATGTGGTGGGATTGCCCAAGGATTGGCCCTTATTGGAACGATATTTTCTCCCTTTTGGGTAAAATCTTTAATTGCTCCATCTCCAAAAGTCCACTTCATGTGTTGCTTTGCAAGCCACTGGAACGGATATCCAGACCAGGGAGCAAATTATGTAATCATATATTCCATTCCTCCTAATTATTGATAGCCGCTAACTGGAAGCAACCAGCTGCCCCATCACTACAAGCAGTGAATAATAAAATTTGGTTTGCAGCCTCAATTGAATATATTACTGCCCTACTCCACGATACGGTAGATAAATTCTCAGCAGTATGGAACCCTTGGCACCAACATTTTCAGAGACAATTGCCTTGCAACTTATAGGTTCATGCACTACTCTCACTGCAGGTTCGGCCTTATCACTTTTCATAACGAATGGAATGTGATCTTCCCACTCATTTTGGTAAACCCAATGTTTATATCCATCTCATTTTAAACCCCATTCCCCCAATTCTCAAATGGTATTTGTATTTCTTTATTTGTTCCACTTGTCTACAAAAAATATAAAATGTAAGTGGACTTTACTGCTATTTTACATTTGGATGTATAGTTTGTCCTTCATCATTTATTGGATTATGCATTGGTTAATTGTATTTCCAGATGTAATTATTGTCATCTTGTACTGTTTTCCACTTTTCAAAATAAAGAGAATAAAAAACAAAAAACATTGATACTGCAGGTAAAAGCTTTGACAGTTTGGCTATATATAAATATATATATAGTGTAATTTAATATACAGGTTGAGTATCCCATATCCAAATATCCGAAATACGGAATATTCCGAAATACGGACTTTTTGAGTGAGAGTGAGATAGTGAAACTTTTGTTTTTCGATGGCTCAATGTACACAAACTTTGTTTAATACACACAGTTATTAAAAATATTGTATTAAATGACCTTCAGGCTGTGTGTATAAGGAGCACATGAAACATAAATGAATTGTGTGAATGTAGATACACTTTGTTTAATGCACAAAGTTATAAAAAATATTGGCTAAAATGACCTTCAGACTGTGTTTATAAGGTGTATATAAAACATAAATGCATTCTGTGCTTAGATTTAGGTCCCATCGCCAAGATATCCTCATTATGGTATGCAATTATTCCAAAATACAGAAAAATCCGATATCCAAAATACCTCTGGCCCCAAGCATTTTGGATCAGGGATACTCAACCTGTACCACCACATACAACTGGGATAAGGCTCAACAGAGGTTGAGTGAAAACGTCCTCTTCATCATATGTACAATTACTTTATTATACAGTAAAATGCAACAGGTACTGTATGCATGACATCACCGCATAACTCATATATAGAAAACTACCCCAACTCTCTTATTGCTAGCAAATGGGATCAAGAGCTACAGTATGCATCTTGGGATATAATGTAGAATTCAATAACCATAGATATAAGGTCCGAAAGTGCTGCTGATGCTAGCTACTGAGCAATAGCACAAGTAAACATATTTGGCATACTGGTTTATAAACAATTATACAATCTCTTGGGTCATCACACTCTGTGCAAAGAATATGTTAGGATAATGCCTATAGTCCCTATATGTGCATATACTGTATGTATATATATATATATATATATATATATAATGAAATGAGTAACTTATTATAACTCTCCAGTTTATACACTGGATGTACTTAGTAGGGTATAAAATCCTGCTCCTTGTATCTCTATAGGATGAAGAAAATGTCTCCAGCTATACAGTGAGACATCAGTAGACACCAGAGTCTTTTGGCTACCAAAAGATTCTGTTCAGCTAAAGAATCTCTGCTATGTCCTTGTAATATTAGTACAACTTCCTTTAAATAATGTAGAAACTAGGGCTATCTTTTCCTTTCAGTTTCGGTCTTGTTAAAAAGGTATTATATTGTAACCATGTGTTATAGTTCAAAGAGAACATTTTCCATGTAAGACCATTAGATGGAGCTATTGGATTAGCTATGCTCCTTTACCAGGTATTTGAGAATACAAATCATCGTCATTTTTTAAATTATTTTTTATATATATATATATATACAGGAGACCGACGCTGGAATCTTGCCAGTTGGCGAAATGCTGGTGAAGTCCACTGGTTGGCAGTGCTGAAAGTAGGGTGGTATGGGGTGGTACATTGTACCATTAAGAAATATGGTGGTGGTATGCATTACCACCAGCCCACTGCTGGGGCATCATTTATAAGGGGCATTTTTGTAAAATAGTGTCAGTGGCATAACTGTGTGTGGTATAATATGCAATAGGTAGTATGGTGTGGTATAATGTGTAATGGGCATTATGGTGTGTGGTATAATGTGTAATGGGTGTTATGGTGTCTGGCATAATGTGTAATGGGTGTTACGGTGTCCTGCATAATGTGTAATAAGCATTGCGGTGTCTAAAATAATGTGTAATAAGCATTACAGTGTCTAGCATAATGTGTAATGGGTGTTACGGCGTTAGGCATAATGTGTAATGGGTGTTACAGTCTGTGGCATAATGTGTAATAAGCATTACAGTGTGTGGCATAATGTGTAATGGGCATTACGGTGTTTGGCATAATGTGTAAGGGGCATTACGGTGTGTGCCATGATGTGGCCATGCCCCTATTGCCATGTAGCCACTCCCCTAGTTTTGTGTGACCACATCCCCTCATGACACGTGATCACGCCCATTTTTTACTATCAGTACCACTAAGAAAAAATTTATACTAGCACCACTGCCAGTCGGAATCCTGACCGAAGTCCCGTATTCCTACTCGGGTGGTGGTCCACACCACCACAGAGGCGGAATATAATAGTATGGCGAACGAAGCTTGCCACAGGGCCCGAAGTGTGGTGAGTGCAGAGAGCCTGCGAGGAGACTGGCTGCGTTTGCCTCTGGGATGCCAACTGTCGGGATTCCAGCGTCGGTCTCCTGACCGCCGGGATCACAACAGCCGGTATTACATACCAGACACATATATACTTTTGCTGCTGCTGGTGCCCTCACAATGGGACAAGTATCATAAGTTTATGTGCTGTACTCTAGGCAATAATATTCTTAAAGGACACGGACATTAAGGTGCTACTTCACCGTTTCAATATATATACTGAATTGTCATCAGGATAAGAACACAGTAACAGTAACATACTGTTCCTTATATAATACATACACAAAGTGAAATACCGGACTGGCGGCTGGGACTGCACTTCCTTCCCATCCTTGCGTCATCAGTCTCGGACGCTACAGCAAAACAAGTGAGTACCTGTCACTATGGAAACAGTAAACAAGCCGCTTACATATCAGGCCGCTCACATATCAAAAAAGCTGTAAAGAGCACATAATGTAAGTAAATTTCTTACATTTAAACGGAACCCAAATTTTAGAGTGTAGCAAGTACATTGGTATACATGATATTATAATAACTTATTTCTGCTGGCACTATCAGGCATAAAGCATCTTACAGATAGTATTTAACTATTACTTGTTACTATAATGACAAATATATCATCAGTCAAATAGTACAAAACCAAAAAAATGTATCTAAAACATGCATAAGGCACATTTTCATTTAAGCCTTTCAGGTAAACAACACCCAGCCTGTGTATCCATCTAGCCTCAAGTTTTAGAAGCTGTCGAGCTCTATTAACACCCCTTAAGGACATTGGGACGCAATCAATCATATGGTATCTTAAATTACTCAAAGAGTGTTTATGTTCATAGAAATGGCGGGAGACAGGTTTTTCACTGGTACTAGTGGCCAGTGCAGCTCTTATAGCAGCACGGTGTTGCCACATCCTTTCTTTAAATTTTCGTTCGGTTTACCGATATAGCTCAAACCGCAAGGGCATATAACTTGATATACCACAAACGTGGAGTCACAAGTAAAGTGGTGTCGGATTTTCATTAATTTACCAGTATGGGGGTGTGCAAACAAATCCCCTGATATAAAAAAAAACTGTCAGGGAGTGCATGTACATTTAAAACAACGCACTCTTGCTTTACTCAATAAAGGTTTGCTTGACTGAGCTCTCGTAAATACCTCAGTTTTTACCAAAATATCCCTCAAATGATGGCCTCTGGAATAACAGGGCATTAACTCATGATCAGTTAGTTGCAACGATTCATCAGTTTTTACAATGACCCACAATTGTTTTGCTGTTTTATTAATACGAGTCTGAGTGATATTTATTTACCCATGGGAGTTTAGATGTACTCTCACTTTTGTGTTCTTTAAATTTTAATAAGCTCTGTCTTTCTAGGACCATCACTTTGGTTTTATATTTATAGAAATTTTCTAGCACAGCCCGGCATAGAAATTTTTCAATTAGTATATCAATCTGATGTTCAGCCATATTTATGTCACATTTATATGTCTTATACATATCATTTGTGAATATGGAAAACCATTGATAAGGTAACAGCTTTGGGCCATAAGAATTGTGTTTTGATCCATAGGCTTTATGTATACACTTAGACCCTCTTTAATCGCTATATTCACATCAAGGAAATAAATATTTTATGCACTAAATTGATAAGTACATTTTACTGGGCTATCAGTTAAATTGTGGTCATCAATTAGATCACACAAAATCTTTTTATCACCACGCCAAACAATCAAAAGGTCATCTATAAACCTGCTGAACAACAACATATAATCCACAAGATACGATTTATAAAAAAATATCTGTTGTTCCATTGAAAACATAAAGATATTAGCATAAGCCTGCGCTACGGCCGACCCCATTGCACGTCCCTGTGTTTGAAGAACAAAATGGTTGTCATATATAAAATAATTGTTGTTAAGCAGGAAATCAAATAGATGAACTATGGTGTCAATCTGAACTGCATCATGTCGGCTATGCTGAAACAATTGTTTTTTAATGGACATTAATTCAATAGAATGCAGTATAATAGTGTACAGATTGACAACATCAATACTGAGTAACCAACATTGTTCCGACAAGACAGGTAAGTTGTTTCATTTATTCAATAAAAAAGTAGTGTCAAGCAAGAATGTGGGCTGTTCTTTAATTAATGGTTGCAATAGTGAATCAAGGAATGTTGCTGTAGGCTGCAGCAAAGATCCTTGGGCTTATACAGTTGGACTGCCTGGAGGTAGATCTAAGCCTTTGTACACCTTAGGGAAGGTATAAAGAACTGGTACTCATGGATAATCTTGTACGAGTACTGGTTTAATTTGCTCTGTGATCAAACCACAGTCCATCGCTGCCAAAAGGCTATTGGATAACTGTTTTTTGCAACCTGGCACTGGATTGGATCAATTTCCTATATAATTGTGGTTTCCGATAGTTGGCATAGCATTTCCTTATTAGAAGAATTGCACCCCCTTATCGGCAGGGTGTATTCGAAAATTTATATTTTCAGAAAGATTTCTAAGCACCTGTTGCTCTAATGGGGTCAGCAGGGCCTGATTAAGGGTTCCAGTCGCCCTAGGCTAATACAGAAGTGGCTGCCCCTCACCCCACCAATTTTATTGCTTAGATTTTTTTAGCTAATATTCTTCCCCTCCTGTCTTTTACTGTATTTATTTCTATCATTCCAACTATTCCCTCCTGTCTCTTATTCTGTCCATCCCCTAGGACAGGGATGGCCAACCAGTCAGAGGCAAAGAGCCAGAAAAGATCTGTAGACAAGGCAAGCCACTATCATGCGTGCGCAGAAGGTGCGTGCGCAAAAATGGGGGAATGGCCTAGTTGTCACAAATCCACACCCCATTTTTCTGTGTACACCTTTCGGTATGACGTTTGTAGGCGTATGACCTTGTGTCATAACCCTGTTTTTAGTCATGTTGTACAGTGCCACATACATATAATGACCCAGTACAGTGCCACATACATATAAAAAGGCCAAAAAATGGGTGCCTCCACAGTGCCAGATATGTATATGCGCCCACAGTCCCAGATACGCATATGTACCCACAGTTCCAGATACATATATGCCCCCAATGCCAGATACATATATGCCCCAAAGTGACAAATACATATATGTCCCACATTGCCAGATACATATATGCCCCACAGTGCCAGATACATATATGCTCCACTGTGCCAGATACACATCTCCCACAGTGCCAGATACATATATGCCCCCAGTGCCACATACATATATTCCCCCAGTGCCAGATACTCATGTCTCCACAGTGCAAGATACATATATGTCCCCAGTGTCAGATACATATACACCCCCAGTACCAGATACATGTTCCCACAGTGCCAGATACATATATGCCCCTAGTGCCAGATACATATATGCCCCCAATGCCAGATACATATTTACCCCAAAGTGCCAGATACATATATGCCTCACATTGCCAGATACATATATGCCCCATAGTGCCAAATACATATATGCCCCACTGTGCCAGATACAGATCTCCCACAGTGCCAGATACATATATGCCCCCAGTGCCAGATACTCATGTCCCAACAGTGCCAGATACATATATGCCCCCAGTGTCAGATACATATACACCCCCAGTGCCAGATACATGTCCCCACAGTGCCAGAAACATACATGCCCCACGTGCCAGATACATATATGCCCCTAGTGCCAGATAAACATGTCCCCACAGTGCCATATACATATATATACCCAGTGCCAGATACATATATGCCCCCAGTGCCAGATACACATGTCCCCACAGTGCCACATATATATACATATGGCTGAAGCATGGCGGCGGCAGTGAGGACCCTCCTGGATCCTGCAGCTGGAGTGAGATGGTGGCGACAGTGGTAAGGAGCCTCCTGGACCCTGCGGCTAGAGCGGGATGGCAGTGGCTGCAGCAGTGATGAGACTCCTGGACCCTGCATCTTGAGCAAAAGGATGGCAGCGGTGGTGAGGAGCCTTGTGGACCCTGCGGCAGGTGGAGGTGAGAACCTCCTGGACCCTCCTCTCTGGCCAGCAACTCTAGGAGCATGGGAACAGCATTGGCGTGTGACATCATGACGCACATGACATCCAAACCCACTGTGCCCCCAGGATCCTGTGCTCCACGCTGTAACCTGATCAGCCTATTGGTTGATCAGGCACTGGGGGTCAGATTAGGATGTACTGGTGGTAATGATTTCTTATTTTTTTGCACTTGCTATTCCAGTTACCTAGAGAATAACTTAATACTGGTATTAAAAGACTGAGGTTCATAGGACAATTTTGCTTTAAATTTTTTCAACTGCTGTGGAATTGGATCTCGTGCAGCTGATCTGTCTTCTTTAAAAAATTCTTTCAGTTTAAGTCTGCGAGTCACATCATGTAACGCAATATTCCAGGAGAAGTCATCACATTTTGTTGCAGGTACAAAAGATAGGGCATTTAGCTAATAAACTGTGGGGGTCATTCTGACCTGATCGCACGCTGCAGTTTATAGCAGCGGCGCGATAGGGTCAGAACTGCGCATGCGCCATCGCCACAGGGCTACGATCAACTCGGAATGACCCCCAGTATCCACCTTCAGATAGATCGTAGGAAGAGAGATTAAAAATTAGGTCTTTTAGGAGAGTGGGGGTCGTCCAAAACCGGCCTCTGCCTTTTGTACTGTTGGCCCCTTCTCGTATACCTTTGTACTTCCAGTTGTAAAGCACAATGGAATATGCTGTGCTATATAAGAAACTGTAAATAAAAATATTAATAATACCTCCTTTTGGGTCTCTTCTCCCTGTTCTGGTGGTGATCGCTAAAAGGCCACTCGCTTCATTCTGTTTCTCACTCTCACTATTGGTACTAAGAAATTCGTGAGAGGATTCTGTATCAAATCTGGAAGCTGGACGAGATTGTTGGCAATTGTTTCTTCTAAAAAAATTGAATCTTTCTTCTCCTGGCTGTGTATTGGATAGCTAGCGATACACGGTATGTTTTTCACAGTCAAGTTCTACTTTAATGAGTTTCTTTTTCATATCTAAATAGATCTCTCTTATAAGTTGCTAGCTGTTTTTTTTTTTTTTCTCAGCCATTCCTTCTCAGGGTCAGCTTCTAAGGATGCTAGATTAGTGCTCTCAAATAAAGACATTTTATCTTTAATTACTTGTAGTTCTTTTGTTGATTGCTCAATTACAAGAACCATTAAATCAAATGAGCACTTATTTAGAATATCTACCCACCATCTACAGAATTGGAGGTCAAAGCATCCTATAGCAGGACAATTACAGACTCTAAAGCTGCAAGGTATTTTCCTGGCTTTATAATAATCGCTTAGCGACATACCATGTAGGTAGAAATCTATTTCTTAATTTTTTAACTAAAGGCAATCTCTGGAGATATTGATTCTGCTTCATCATTAATCCCAGTTTGATAGAGAATTGCTTCCATAAAAAGTGTGTGTATATTCCATCAATTGAGCAATCAACAAAAGAACTACAAGTAATTAAAAAAAATAACTTTATTTGGGAGCATCCTTATAAGCTGACTGTTACATCCTTCCTGAGTCCCTATGAACTCAGCTGATGGTTGCGAGAGGGGATTCTGGGTTGTAATGCCACATTATTCAAGCAGGGTAAGTGTAGCGTAGGACTTCCACATGTACCACTAGTACCGGATGTTCATGAGACTGACCATAGGCGCAGAGTCTAACCCACCAGGAAGTTTTCACCAGTGACCCCCTCCTATGGGGATTTGGTTTTCGTGGCACCCGATGAGCAGGTCACGGCCCCCTGGATAGGTACCCAGTAAAGGCAGAGGAGTCAGAGTATAGATAGCTATAGGTAGACCGTGAGATATGAATTAGTCTCTGCTGGAACAGTCAGAAACCAGATGCTAGGAACTGATTGCCTGGAGGACCTTAGAACCAGGAGAAACAACAAATGACAATATATAGAATGACTGATGATACTTGAAGCACTGGAGAACTGGAAGTTACTTGAAGTAACAATCAATGGTAAATGATGGCACATGGTACTTGAGAAACTGGAGAATTAGAAGACACTTGAAGAAGCAATCAATGGTGACCGATGGCACATTGTACTTGAGACACTGGAAACTAGAAGATACTTTAAGAAGCAATCAATGGTGACCGATGGCACTCAGTACTTGAAGAAGCAGTCGATGGTGACCAATGGCAGTTGGTATCTGAAGAAGCAATCGATGATAACCAATGGCACTCGGTACTTAAGATACTGAAGAACTAGAAAGCACTTAAAAAAGCAATCGATAGTAACTGATGGCACTTGGTACTTGAAGAAGCAATTGATAGCAACTGGAGACCTCGTAAAGCTATCCGATGGTAATCGGCACTGGAGAACATGTAGAGATATCCAATGGTAATCAGCACTGGAGGACATGTAGAGATATCCAAAACGTTGAAGAACTAGAAGATACTTGAAGAAGCAATCAGTGTTAACCGATGGCACTCTGCATTTGAGACGTTGAAGAACTAGAAAATACTGGAAGAAGCAATCGATATTAACCGATGGCACTCAGTACTTGAGACACTGAAGAGCTAGAAAACATTTGAAGAAGCAATAACTGATGGCAGTCGGTACTTGAAGAAGCAATTGATAGCAACTGGAGAACACGTAGAGCTATCCGATGGTAATCGGCACTGGAGAACACGTATAGATATCCACTGCTGTACTGGAGATTCCTGATAGCACACAGCACTTGGAAAGTTTAATGTTGAATCAGTGTAGAAATGCTCTGGGAAACACAGAGTAGAGCCTGGAACCTGGAGCACCAACACACAGCAGCATGCACTGAAGGAGGAAGATGTTCAGGCCCCTTCTTTTCAGAGACCTGCTTTATACGCTCAGGTAGGCCACCATCGGAGGAAGGAGTCAGCTGAGGATTACTAGCACTCCTATTGGTAAACAATCCTGTCAACTGACCAGGTAACATGGCTGCTGAAAACAATCCGCAGAGAGACCAAGGTGTTGTATACAGGAACCTGCCAAATACTCACACAGAGGAATTCCCACACAGGTGGCTTAATCAAGAGAGAGAAACACAAACACATGCTGTAGCTTGGAAGCTGAACACAGCATGGAGCTTAGCAAGACTGAGATAAATCCCAAAACCCCTGCAGATCAGGAGGTAAGCTACATGGAACACTTAGTACATGAATGAAATAGTCCAGGATTCTGACACTGACGCTGAGAATGAGTGGCTGGGAAAACTAAAAATCAGCTAGCAATTTATAAGAGAGATCTAATTAGATATAAAAAAGAAAAACTCATTAAAGTAGAACTTGACTATGAAAAACATACCGTGAATCGCTGGCTATCTAATACACAACCAGGAGAAGCAAGACGTCCTTTTATTTAGAAGAAACAGATGTCAACAATCTCATCAAGCTTCCAGATTTGATACAGAATACTTTTAAGAATTTCTTAGCACTAAAAGTGAGAACAAGAAACAGAATCAAGCGAATGGCCCTTTAGGTGTCACCACCAGAACAGTGAGAAGAGACACAAAAGGCGGTATACGAGTAGGGGCCAACAGTACAAAAGGCAGAGGCCGGGTGGGACAACCTCTTCTCTCCAAAAATACCTAATTTTGAATCTATCTTCCTACGATCTATCTGAAAGTGAATACAGTCTAATAGCTAAAGGCCTGTATTTTGTACCTACAACAAAATTTGATGACTTCTCCTGGAATATTGAGTTACATGATCTGACTAGCAAACCTAAACTGATAAAAACATTTTTAAAGAAGATATATCAGCTACACAAGATCCAATTCCACAGCAGTTAAAACATTTAAAGCAAAATTGTCCTTTGAACCTCAGTCTTTTAATCCCAGTATTAAGACATTCTCTAGGTTACTAGAACAGCAAGTGGAAAATAATATGAAATCGTTACCACTAGTACATCCTAATCTGACCCCATTAGAGCAACAGGTGCTTAGAAGTCTTTCTGAAAATAGAAATCTTATAATATGCCGCGCCGATAAGGGGGGTGCAATTGTTCTTTAAGACTTGATGAATTATAATAGGGAAATACTGTGACAACTGACTGCTGATCCAATGCCGGGGTGCACAAAACAGTTATCCAATAGCCTATTGGCAGCGATAGACTGTGGTTTGATCACAGAGCAAATTAAACCAGTACTCTTACCAGATTATCCACAAGTACCAGTTCTTTATAACATCCCTAAAGTGCACAAAGGCTTATATCTACCACCATGCCATCCAATTGTATCAGCCCAAGGATCTTTGCTCCAGCCTAAAGCGACATTCCTTGATACACTATTGCAACCATTAATTAAGGAACAGCGCACATTCTTGCTTGACACCTCTAGTTTATTGAATAAATTAAACAATTTACCTGTCTTATCGGAACAATGTTGGTTATTCAGTATTGATGTTGTCACTATAACATATACCTCATAAATGGCATTTTTAGTGTAAATATATGAATTAACTATATCTTGATTAGCACTCTGTGTTTTACAAACGTTGGGTTCCGTCACTCCATGTTGGTTATAGTGTTTCCCACACATAATCCCCGTGCCTGGACAATTCTATTTCACTTGCTACTTGTATCTGCCTCTTTATGGATTTTGCTCCTGGATTGCTGACTGGATTTACCCTGTCCTGCTACTGTAGTTTCTCATTGGATTGCTGCCTGCACTGACCTTACCTCTATACTAGACGTTACTATTTCATTGCTGCCTGGACTGACATGAGCCTATTTACTAAAATGTGTCATTGGACTGATGCCTGAATTGAGCGGGTCACTTACATCTTTGTTATGGAAATTTCTAGTCTCCAAACAAGTACTACCTTGAACTTAAATGATCGGGAAACCCTTGCACTGCAGAGCATATAGAGCCTGATTTAGAGGTAGCCTTTTCCACAGCTACATATTTTGTCAGTCGCCTATCTGCATCTTTATGCAAATGTCATTAGAAAGCCATTCCCTGGTAAACATCTACTGTATGTGTATGAATGTGCAAGGATTGAGATGCCCACTGTCAGCATCTGTGGACACCACCATTGGTCAAATAATTGAAACTTGCACCAGTCCTATGACAGGTGCAGATTTTCTGAGTGTGCTTAGAAAGTGCAGTACTGGTTATATAATGTTTGTGCATTTATTTATTATGGTTTGTTTAACCTTTTCCTGGCCATTTATTCAAATTGTTAAAATGTTTGATATAGCCTTTACCAGAGGTTCCCAAACGCGGTCTTCAAGGCACCCCAACGGTCCTGCTTTTAAATGTATTCATGCTAGGCCACAGGTGACTTAATTAGCGCATTAGTCAATTTGATTTAACCATCTGTGCTGAGCTATGGATATACCTAAATCCTGGACCGTTGGGGCGCCTTGAGGACCTTGTTTTGGGTATAGTGTTGAAAATTAACACTGATTTCCATACAGTGTCCAGTGTATAAAAAGAAAAATGTTTAAATAAATGTCCAGGGTCATTACTAGGCTCTTCTTCGGCTCCCCTCAGACTCTCACTCTTGCTTCAATGTTCCTTAGAGCGGGATATTGTGGACTGCATTTGGAAATCCCCATCTAGAAATCCTGTGTTTGCCACTGCCTGCATCTCAATGGCAACTGCACCTTTATGCATACACACATTGTAATGCAGGCATCGAACAAGTGTTTAGGGATTTTTGCTTATGTGCAGTAGCAAAATATCACTCAACTCCTTGAACATCACCATTGCATGCGACTGATTCAGGCCCGTATGGCGGGATGTAATGGAGTCCGAGACAGGTGGAGGTCGGGGATGGGGCGCAATCTCAGATTTTTGTTTTTGTTTTGTAATCGTTTGTCCCTTTTAAAAAAAAAGTCAGAGATCGGCCAGCATCCCGCACCTCTGGCGATCTCGGACTCCATTACATTCCGCTGAATGTGTTCTAGGGAACAGGGGTTGCTAGGGTAAGTCATCTTCTTTGATTCTAGTCATTTATCTAACACAAAGAGGTTCATATCAGGATGAGGAATAGAATGCTATGAGGCAGCAATGTTAATCCTTCTGCCATCATGTAGATGTTGTTCTAGATATTCAAGATGGATGAACAATCGCTTTCTGGTGAATTTAATGATTCTAGGGATTTTAATATATTTCTCTGAAGAGTAACATATTATCATTATTAGTAACATATTCTAGCTCTCTGCAATGTATTTGTTTAATTGTGCATGATTGATATATTTCTGCATACATTTAATTTTACATTTTGTGCACTGTTTTATTTTTATTTCTTTAAAACATATAATTTATTTTTATTTCAATGGTTTATGTGTTTAGCACAATGGGGCAAATTTACTAAGATGGGAGTTCTATTTAAGATGGTATGTTCACCATAGCAGCCAATCAGATTCCAAGTATTATCTTCTAGAAGGTGCTAGATAAAAGAAAAGTAGAATCTGATTGGTTGCTATGGGCAACATCCCTGCTTAAATATAACTCCCATCTTAGTAAATTTACCCTAATGTATCTACTGTATGCATTATGTTTCAGTTTGTACTTCATTTGTGTGGTCACATACTATACACCCTTCGAGTGTAATAACATGGTGTTCCCAGTAGAAGGAGTTTCCCAAATGCATTGCAGGGAGAACACTTGCATGACATACCTTTTTTATGTTATACTTAGTTTTGGAACAATTTGCATAACACCATCTTCCCCAGACTCTTATTGAGGCCTCACCCCCGGGATGCCAATAGTTTATTTGATGCAACTGATGCATACTCATTTGTGCTAGAGGTTACTGCTCGGAAGGGTGTTTAAGAACTGACAGGCTCATAGGATGAAATGGTAGCTAACTGAATTGAAGCATTGATTATCTGTCATTTCAGTTAGTGCATTGAATCTCTGTTCTGTTGAAGCTTGTTATCAGTTGTCAAAAGGGGTGTGATATCCAATCCCAGCGGTCGGAATGCTGGTGGTCACATGACTAACATCGGCAACCTGACATTCAGAATGCTGACAGGGAATGGGGTAAATTACCCATTCCCTGCCCCCTACTCTAATCCTAACCCACCTGGGGTGGCAGCTAGGACTAAGATAGTGGGGGGAGGGTGTCAGCTACGGCTACCCATAACATACACACACACACACACACACACACACACACACACACACACACACAAACTCTCTGAGCCATGCCCTAACGGTCACCCTGATACTTACCTTTGGGATGTCAGTGGTCAGTGTTCCAGCGCCAGGTGTCCAAGTGGTGTTGGGATTCCGGCGTCGGTCACTTGACCACCAGCATCGCGACTGCTGGGATGCTGACCGCATAACATCACAAGTATAGATGATACAATAGGTATGTGGTAGAGATGACTAAGTACCCAGGGGATGACTGTTTACAAGTATATTAGGCTTTATACCTAATAGTGGAGAAAACCTCTTACAAGTTTACTAAGTAATAGGCACCTTTATGTTTTAAACAAAAAATAAAATAATAAATAAAAGAAGAACTTTGCTGCTATAGTTATATTGAATAGTCCTGATGCACAGCGGGTCCACGTGCTATGTCGGGCACTGTCCGTGTATTCAGTGCAATAAATATAACCATGAATGAGATTCCTATTCACATTGACACTGATGATTATTCATTCTTGTTCCTTTTAAATTCAAATGTGTACATATAATCCTGTCTTATCACAGTTGCATGTCTTATATGCATCACTATGCAAACAGGATGCACAACCAGACTCTGCTGATTAAAATGCTATGTGGCATGCCTATATTCAGTGTGAGACTGCGGATGTATCTGCATAGGAAATGCTACGTTACAGCGTTTTCCTGGAAATCACTGTAACGTAGCATCTCGTTTGCAGATACAGCCACACTTGCACACAGAATATAGGCATGCCACATTTTATTAATCAGCAGAAGCTGCTTGTGCATCCTATTAGCATAGCAATGAATAAAAGGTACTGCTGGTTGTGTGCGTCGGAGATGCACAATCAGTTCACTACAAGCAGATCATTACAAGCAATCGAACTCTAGCTTCTCATGCATGGTAACCATCGACAATAGCGACATAGTGATGTCGATCATTGTAAAAAAAAATTATTGTGCTGTGTATCCCAACTCTATCGCTGCTTGTAATGATTTTCTTTCTTTAAGAGAGCTGTGTAGAACTTTGAACTGTGCTTCTCTTTGAATGAGTCGGAGAGCAAATCCTTTTTCTGTGTTCACATTTCTATTTAATGTAGGGATCATTTTATAGAGTGCACCAGGGGAGCTTTCAGTTGTAAGACATATTGTCACTGTCTGCTGTTCCGGTGATTTCATAGTCCACCATGCAGTATTACTGTATTAAAAAAAAGACTACCCGCTTGTCAGGGCTCAATACATTGGCCCTCATTCCGAGTTGATCGGTCGCAAGGCGAATTTAGCAGAGTTACACACGCTAAGCCGCCGCCTACTGGGAGTGAATCTTAGCTTCTTAAAATTGCGACCGATGTATTCGCAATATTGCGATTACTAACTACTTAGCAGTTTCAGAGTAGCTCCAGACTTACTCTGCCTGTGCGATCATTTCAGTGCTTGTCGTTCCTGGTTGACGTCACAAACACACCCAGCGTTCGCCCAGGCACTCCCACCGTTTCCCCGGCCACTCCTGCGTTTTTTCCGGAAACGGTAGCGTTTTCAGCCACACGCCCCTGAAACGCCGTGTTTCCGCCCAGTAACACCCATTTCCTGTCAATCACATTACGATCGCCGGAGCGAAGAAAAAGCCGTGAGTAAAAATACTTTCTTCATAGTAAAGTTACTTGGCGCAGTCGCAGTGCGAACATTGCGCATGCGTACTAAGCGGATTTTCACTGCGATGCGATGAAAAATACCGAGCGAACAACTCGGAATGAGGGCCATTGTACAGTATTCTGTAGTTCCATATCCTTCTGCACCTATTCAGAACTGTAGTTTTCATTAGTGAAGCAATCGCCACCCAGTGGAGAAGCTGCGCAGTGCATGCTGTGGATCCTCTAGTGCATTTTTTTTTTTGCTAACCTGCGCTATTTGTATGGCTCAGCAGCAGCAACATCTGTATGATTTATATGTAAATGAGATCCATTTAGTGACACAAATTATTACAAGCAAATTTTGTGTAGTCACAAAAAAGGGAAAAAAAAGTGACTGAGTCTATAGAGAATATAATCATGGAGTCAAACACACTGTAATGAAATGTGAAGTGACACAGTGACTGTATATAAATTCACTTAACCACATGAATAAACATTGGCAACATTGTATCTCTTTTAGTAATTTAAACTCATAGAGAATTATATAGCAGAAGCAGTTACTTTTCTGTTACAAAGTACAGAGATAACTATTATTAGTAGAAAAAGGAATTCCTTGACAATTTATGACATATGAATGGGGGCTATAATGCCTTTATTTTCATTAAGATTATCACAATAGATACAGCAGTCTCTGTTAATTCAAATAAGTTTTAATACCCCTTTTTCATTACCTTTTTCACTCAATATTATTCTAATACATTTCACTTTAGCTGACAGAGGGGGTTATTCAGACCTGAACGCACGCTAGCTTTTTTTGCAGCAGTGCGATCGTGTTTGAACTGCGCATACGTTTGCTCCGCAATGTGCAGGCGCAACAGCTGCCGGCGATCGCCGGACAACGACGGATTTAACAAAGAAAGCGATCATACCGGCGATCACAAGAAGATTGACAGGAAGAGGCCGTTTGTGGGTGTCACCTGACCGTTTTTAAGGAGTGTCCGGGAGAACACAGGCATGTCCAGCTGTTTTAAGGGAGGGAGACGTCAGCTCCAGTCCGGATCGTCGCAGTGGCTGAGTATGGGGGTCATTCCAACCCATTCACTCGCTGCGTTTTAACGCCTGCGTATGCAGGACGGCAGAAGGCCGTAGCAGGATAGCGATCACCTCTGCCTGATTGACAGGCAGAGGCGATCGATGGGCGGGAGGGGGCGAAACGGCAGCGTTTGTCCGCTGTTTCGTAGGTGCGGTCTGGCCAACGCAGGCGTGGCCGGACCGAATGGGGGGCGGGCTGCAGCGGCTGTGTGACATCATACGCAGCCGCTGTGGGCCAGGGAGCGAGGAGTAGCTCCCGGCCAGCACGCTAAAGCTGCGCTGGCCGGGAGTTACTCCTGAAGTGCAAAGGCATCGCTGCAAGGGGGACCGGACTGACATGCAGGGCAGACTAGCCCCATGCTGGGTGTCCCCCCGCATGTCAGGAAAAATGATCGTAGCTGTGCAAAATTTTGCACAGCTACGATCAACTCGGAATGACCCCCTATGTCCTGAGCTGTGCAGAGACAGCACAAACTTTTGATTGTGCAGCTCTCTGCACAAGCGATCGCACCCCTGCAAAGCGATTAACCCCATAGGCAAATGCAGGGGGGGGGGGGGGGGTTTCCGGTTGCCCAGAAACCCCCCTCCTCTTGGCAAGTGGCAAATTATTACAACAATACCAATGGCATATAATACTATTACTAGAACTGGCGCCACATCATGCAGAACTGCTGCACATGCCAGTGGTAGCAGCTTTTTCTATCAAGTTTGCTGTCTGTGTGGTTCTGAGCCCTCATTGAGTGCACTGGACCAAAGAGTAGCTACCAGAAAGAAGAGACAGAAGCCTTACCATGAGGTGGGAGAATGTGTGCTTAGAAAGTTCAGTACTGGTTCTATAATGTTTGTGCATTTATTTATTATAGTATGTTTAACCTTTTCCTGACCACTTATCTTATTTATATTATTTAAATATATTTTGGGCCCTACACACTGGGCGATAATACTGAAAGATAAGAACGATCTCATTCATTAATGAACGAGATACCGTTCATATCTTTCAGTATGGAGGCACCAGCAAAGAACGATGCACGGCCCCATGCTCGTTCATCGCTGGTGCCCCGTCGCTTGTGCATGCAGGCTAATATGGACAATCTCATCCATATTTACCTGCACTGCTATGGAGCCGGGTGATGGGTCGCCCGTCGGCCGTATCCGACGCCGGGCAGCTTGGCGGAGGATCGCAAAGTGTGTAGGGTCCATTAGATACAGCCTATATGATAGATCATCTATACTGTATTCCATGTTCCGCAGAGTGGGATATTTGCAGTTGCATTTGGAAACCCCCCTCCAGAAATCCTGCGTTTGCCACTGAGCCCCTCCCCCTGTAGGCGGCAACTACCTGATAGCAGCACTGCAAAAAAACGCCTGCGTGCGATCAGGTCTAAATCACCCCCAGAGTGTCCATGTCATTTTAAACAATGCTAATAAAATGTGTATGTTTTTGTGCACTCACACAGCTGCTCTCTTTTTCTTGTGTGGGTGTTATGGTCTTTAATAGCAGTGGGTAACACCCCTAACAAATATAAAAGAAGTATTTAATAAATTATATCCAAATAATTATAAAATATTAGCGATCAGAACTAACATTATAGTGGATATCACACTGATGCAGGATATCTCTCAGTAGTAAATAAAGCTCAATTATGTAATTTTGTTACATGATTTCTGATTTTCAGCTTCTTTGAAATGATAAATTATTTGCATTTTTTTTTTTTTTTTTTTACAAAAGGAGATTTCTTTAATGACCCAATTCCTGAAGCAGACCTATTTATTATAGCCAGGATTATACATGACTGGACAGAAGATAAGTGTCATCTGTTGCTGAATAAAGTTTACCAATCCTGTAGACCTGGTGAGTTCCTAATCTCTTGAAAATAAATCCTACTGTTTCTATGTCATGTGCTGAAGCAAAGGCATATGGTTCCAGTTTCAGTATAAGTTTCTTAATATTCAGTTTAGATTTTTACCGATTTTACATAAAATGATGGCTACATTAAGTCCAGGGTTTGAATTGGTTTCCAGCCTATAAATAGGAGTTTTCACAACATTGTGGCTAATTTGAGTACTTAATACTTGGCCAATGAAATATTGATAGATTTTGTAGCCAGTTAAATGTATCAGGAACAAAATTATTTCTCCCTGGAGCTCAAAATTCTATTTCCTTTTTTCAAATCTTTGATGGTGATGGTGGTGATGATGATGACAATGATGATAATAATTTTTGCTAAACGTATAAGTTCTAATGGTATCAAAACAGATAACCATCTGTGCTGAAACTACAATATTAAAATAAAGAAAATAACAAGATTACAGGGTAAAGTGCATACCAATGCATAATTACAAGTATATTCATAATTACACAATATATATATATATATATATATATATGTAATGAAAGAGCTATTGGAAGAGGGATGAGACAAAAGGAGAGAGAAGTGCTTGATGAACCATTAGGCTAATCAGTCTGTAGCCTAGGGTACATGGCATTTGGAGGCACATGGCACTGCCAGCAAGCACCTAGTTGCAGTATGCACTGAGCTTCTATACCTGCACTTAGGGTATAATTCAGAGATGGACAGATCTTGCTTCCACAGCAAGAACTGCGTCCATCTACTCACATGTTGGGGGCCGCCCAGCAAAGGGCAAGGCCGCTCAGCATGTGTGTGGCCCCCACCTGCAATGTGTTCGAAATTTAATTGCAAACACAGCGATTTGAGGTTGATCCCTACCTGCGCAGCTGCGTGTGATATCACACAGCCACCCCAAAAATGCTCCTGACATGCCCCCATTTTGCCCGCTGTGCCAGCGAAACACTAGGTCGATGCTGCTGCTGTCAATCACCTTGCGGCCACATCCTTCCGGGATAGGGAAGGGTCGCGCACGTGCAGTATAGCCAGAGCGCAGACCTGATGGATGTGCCCACTTCATACAGATGCGCAGCTGCAACTGGGCCTGAATAAGACCCTTTGTAAGGCTAGCACCATAAGCGGATTCAGAGAGTGGGCACTTGGGCCAGTGTCCACCCCTCCAGGAATTTCTGGTTATCAGCAACTGAGCTCAGGCTCTTTCAGTCTTCCCTGAGTCAGTCACACTAGTTTCTTCCTCTCTGCAAGATCTGATGCTGGGAGTAAGGGACAGTCTGCAAATTAGCTGCCACTTTATAATTGTATTCAAACACCGTTGATTAAGCTTGTATAGTGGCAAGTAATTTGCAGACTGTCCCTTACTTCCAGCGTGTCTTGTGAGCAGGGCCGGCCCAAGCCTGTTTTGTTGGGGGCAAGCGGATTTAGATTTTAGCGCCCCTTGAAGGAATAAACCCTCATATTTACATAACTGTAATTTATTCGGTGTGTGACATATCATGAATACAGGTAATAATGTAACAATGACACAAAGGAACCTGTTGATTAAAAAAAAACCCACTCATATACCCCCAACTCTGATGGTAGGCTATTCCACTTATCCACTAACCTTTCAGTATTATTATTATTATTATTATTATTATTATATACTGTATCACAGGCAGGATGAGCCATATATATACTGTATTATTATTATTATTATTATTATTATTATTATATACAGGGCCAGTTCAAGAGCTTGAGGAGCTCAGGGTGACAGTTTCCTTTCCCATATTTAAACAGGGAAAATATAGGGGCATAGCCACAGAATAGAACCAATTCATATTACACCACACAGTAGTGTCCATTATTCACATTACACATTAGTACCCCCTTATACACGTTACATCACACAGTAGTGCCCTTTATACATGTTACATTATACAGTAGAGTCCCTTTTACACGTTACACCACAGTAGAGCTGCTAATACACATTACACCATAGTACAGATGATTATATATGTTACACCAAAGTAGAGCCACTTACAGTATACACATTTTGCCATGGTAGAGCCCTTTATACATGTTACACCACAGTAGAGGCGCTATTGAAGTAGCTGTGAGGTGAATACAAGAGAGAGAGAGAGAGAGGTGAGGAGAGAGAGAAAGGTGAGAACGAGAGAAAGAGAGAGAGGTGAGGGTGAGAGAGGACAATTTAGGGAAAGAGGGAGAGGTGAGGGTGAGAGAGGACAAGAGAGAGGTGGGGGTGACAGAGAACGAGAGAGAAATAGGGAGAGGTGAGGGTGAGAGAGGACAAGAGAGAGAAAGAGGTGAGGACGAGAGAGATGAAGATGAGGGAAAGAGAGAGAGATGAAGACGAGAGAAGCAGAGATAGAGGTGAAGACAAGAGAAAGAGAGAGAGGACAAGAGAAAAAGAGAGGTGAGGGTGACAGAGGACAATAGAGAGAGAGGTGAGAGTCAGCTAGGGCAAGCACTCATCATGGCAGGGAGGCCGACACACAGATCTCCGTTCCCCCGGATGTTAGTGGGCTCTTCCAGGCTGCTCCTGTATCCCTGCTGTGCTGATGCTGCAGCTAACCCTGTGCTGCTGCTGGGGCTGGGATCTGGGACTGCCTGGGCCAGGTGCTCAGGCAGACAGGCTGCAGTCAGTATGCACACCGGGTGCCTGCGGGTGGGAGGGCGGCCGTGTGTATTACCATGCTGCTGCTCCTCTTCCATCTTCTCTCCTCCGCGGCTGCACTGAATTTCCCTGCACTTCTTGCAGGAGGCGCGGCCGTCCTGGGCGTACTCTACCCTGTAGGGCTTGTCAGAGGCATCGGCCATGGTTGGGTGCGGTGAGCGCAGTGGAGGAGACGGAAACTCCGGGGACTGGGAGCAGTGTGTAGCAAACATGGAACTGCTGATACACAACAGACCAGGCCAAAGCTACCACCCACCGAGCCCACCGATGCGCTTCTCACAAGCACAGGCCGATCTGTGATTGATTACTTTGGCTTAGAGAGCAGCTGGGGGCTGGTGAGGGAAGTGGAGCGGAGGAACGCACTAGGTATGGCCATCAGTGGGGTGTCCATCGATGGTTTCCATTGATGATACCATCAACGATAACCATCGATGGTACACAAACCACTCGATGGCCACCACTGAAAGGTGCTGTATGGTCCACGGACCAATGAAAAACCAGGGGCGGGGCTTAGAGGGTGTCAGGGGGTGGAGCTATGCTCCATGTTCTGGAACCACATTAAAAAAAAAGTATTTGGTTATACTTTTCCATCGATGGACGGAAACCATCTGGTTCTCCCCCATCGATGGCAAAAGTATTCTACATCGGCCATAAACATCGATGATTTTGAATCATCGATAGCCATCCCTAGAACACAGACACCAGTAGCAGCGTGCAGCAGACTCAGAGCCGTTGCTACAAGAGGATCACTGATGGACAGCAGAAGCCACAGGTGAGACACACAAGTAAGGGAAGTCTCACTCTGCAGAGCGGTGACAGGACACAGCGCCTTTAGAGCATGGCACCCTACGCTGCTACGTAACTTGCATTATTGGCTGGCCGGCCCTGCTTGTGAGACCTCACAGACCGAAAGAGTGCAGCGAGGGGAACCAGCAGCAACAGCCAGCAGGGTGGCTAATATAACATGTAATTGGCAGAGGAGGATTCAATGGTGAGGGGATCCTGTCATGCTGTGTGTTCCTTATATTGTACGTGTGCAAACCCCAGGTGTTCTTAGGGGCATAGCATAGTCAATGTGCTCCCCACATTTTATTTTTCAGGAAGTCTGACCAGTAAAATTCCCCTGCCGCCCAGCACTGTGACACATGCAATAAGTTGTGCTATGGTGTATTTTAGATATGTAAGACTGGAGGATAGTATAAAAGAAAGGGTGTGCAGTAGACAAAAGGAAAAGACGCCCCTTGTAGCTACTAGGCCATGCCCCTTTTCTGGGAGCACGCGTGCCCTTTGACACACAAAAGTGTACCTGTCAGCTCTAACTAGTCCTTCTCATGGTGCCCCCTGCCCCACTGCCTGAAAGTCTGCAGCTATGCCCAACTCCCTGCTTCTCTAAGCTTCTGTAAACATTACAGTAATGTGGATGTAAATCCACAGTATGACATCCTGACACTGCCATTAAGTGTAGAAAAGCGTGAAGAAGCCTGCCCAACCACCCAAAATGATGAAGCAAGTGCAGCAGACAGAGCCGGCCATAGCTATAGGCAAACTAGGCAATTGCCTAGGGCATTTGATATGCCCAGGGGCATCAGCAGCTTCTGCTGATTAAAATGATATGCAGCATGCCTATATTCTGTGTGTAACATTTCATATGCAGATACAGCCACAGTCTCACACAGTATAAAGGCATGCTGTATATCATTTTAATCAGCAGAAGCTGCTTGTGCATCCTAGCCACATAACAATGCAAATAAGATGCATTTTCATTAAAAAATGTGCCCGACGTTAGCACTGAGGCAAGATTTATGAGGACACATCTGTATCCAAGCAGAGGCAGAGGTCACAGTGTTAGCAGCAGTGTGAGTGCTGTGTGCATGTGAGTGGGTTGGTTGTGCAGTAGTGTTCGGAATATGTGTAAGGTGCATTATGTGTGTCATGTAAAAATGCATTAATGTGCAACATATGTATAAGGGGCACTATGTGTCATTATGTGTATAAGGGCATTAATAATGTGTGGCATACAGTATGTGTAACAGGGTACTACTGTATTTGTCATTATGTGTATAGGGGCACTAACAATGTGCAGCAAATGTGTAGGGGGCACTATGTGTGTCATTATGTGTATTAGGGCATTAATAATGTGCGGCATATGTGTAAGGGACATTCTGTGTAAAAGGGCATTAATAAAGGTTGTCATAATGTGTAAGCACATTATGTTTAGAAGGACATTAATAATGTGTCTCATATGTGTTAGGGGCATTACTGTGTGGAATTATGTGTTTAAGGTGCTCTTCTATGTGGTGTTGCGTATAGAAAGGGTACTACTGTGTCGTCTAATGTGAATAAAGAGCAATAGGGTGTAGTGTAATGTGAATAAGGAGCAATTCAGTGTGATGTAATGTGAACAAGGGGCTCTACTGTGAGGAGTAACGTTTATAAGGTAAAGTGATACTACTGTGGGATGTAATATTAATTATGGAAACTATCGCATGATCAAATGTGAATAAAGTGCAGTACTGTGTGGCGTATTTGGAATTGTGGTTACTATTGTGTGGCCATGCCCCTTGCCAGCAAAAACACACCCCTTTTTGGGCTGTGCGCCAAATGTGCGAACTGTTCCTATTTAAAATATAGGGGGTACAAACACCAAAATAAGGACTGTTATGGCTGAGGGGTGATGGTTCTGGTAAAGAAGTGCAAGGTCAGAGGCGGAACCAGGGGTGGTGCTAGGGGGCACCAGCCAAAATCTTGCCTAGGGCATCATATTGGTTAGGGCCGGCTCTGACTTTCAGAAACGATTGGAAGTTCTTCGGACACCGTGAGAGTCTCTTCCATACGTAATGAAGCAGAAGAGGTCGCCGACTCTGGTTCTCCTAGTTGCGGGGTAACTCCTCCGGAGGTGATGGAAAGGAGATTCCAGAGTTTTTGGCGCCCCAAACTTTCTGAGGCTGAGCGCCAGCGACGAAAGGAGCTCCTGCTTTGCATATACTGCGGAAACACTAGTCACTTCATAAAGAACTGCTCCCTCCGCAGGTCAGGAAAAAGTGACAACTCTCAACCAATTAAGGTCCAGGCCGATAAGTCCACTCTAACGGTCATTTCAAACTCCCTAACTTCCAATGAAGGTGCCAAAGGTTCCCAAAAGGAGAGTCCAGCCTACAACTGGGGTCCCTTGACCCGACGCCCCAAGCTTAGATTTGGGAACCAATTGAGGCTTTGTAAATCCCTCTATTCCGGGGTAAACCTTGGTTCTTCAGCCCTAGGAAGTGCATCCTACACTCCAGCCCCAGGAGGGGGCTCCGAGTGTCCAGCCCCAGGAGGGGGCTCCGAGTGTCCAGCCCCAGGTGGGGGCTCGGTCTCGCCAGCCCTAGAGGAAGTATCTGATGTTCCGTCCAATGTTCAGACCCCAGATGGGGAGAGCTATGTTCCTGTCTCAGAAGATGAACCCCTTTCTTTATCCTCAAGTGAGGCATCCGACTTCATGATCAATGATTTGATCCCTGGAGGGGAAGTCGATATCCAGGCCTTTGGAGAAGTACTCGATGTGTCTGCTTATGGCTCGACCCCAGGAGGGGTAGCCAATATTTTGACTCCAGAAGGGAAGTCCAATGTTAGGACTCGAGAGGGGAAATGTGATGTCCAGCCTCCAGAAAAGTTGTGCCAGGTGCCGACCCTAGGAGAGGAATCTCATGTATGGATCCCAAGAAAAGAGTCCACTCTACCGACCTCAGGCATGGGGTACAATGTTCGGAATCCAGAAGGAGCATCCAAGCCTGGAGCCCCTAAGGGGGCATATGATTGCATAGTTCTAGAAAGAGCATTGGATTTGTCAGTTCCTGAGAGTGCATCAGATTTACCTGAAACCCATGAAAGGAATGTTCCTCTAAAGGAGGGAGATCCTACCAAGATCCATGAAAAGGTGACTCCAGTTGAGGCCTCTGAAAAGAGGATTCTAGTCATGACCCTTGAAGAAGTAGCACCTGTTGTGACCTCAGCAGGGGAAATTCCAGCCGAGACCTCAAAAGTGGTGATTCCAGCCAAGATCTCTGAAGAGAGAATTCTAGTCAAGTCCCTTGAAGAGGAAAGTCCTATTGAGATTTCAGGAGAGGAAATTCCTGTTGCGACTCCCGAAGGAGGCATTTCAGTCAGTACCCTGGGAGGAGTAAATGTTGTTGAATCACTTGAAGGGAGAATTCCAGTCGTGACCCCAGGAGGGGTGGTTCATGCTTTGTCCTTAGAGAGGACTTCTGAAAAAACTTCTGATCTTGCTTCCAACCCTATAAAATCTGTGAAGAAACTCCAACCACAAAGTTCAGACTCCTTCTAAAGACCAAGATCCAGATCCAGCTTTCTTCTATGGAAAACTGGAACAGTATCACAAATTAATGCTACAGACTATGGAGACGGCTCCACTCTGTACCTCTCCGGCAGAGATTGTCTTACTAATTCTTATGTCTTTCAGAGGGAAGGCAAGAAAATGGGCTAACCAGTTAATTGAGTCCAGTGATCCTGTTCTGCAGAACGTGGATGCCTTCAGCCGGGCGGTGATCAGGAAGTTTGGTGGTCCTGAGTTAGTACCTTCTGAATCCTCTGAGAGTTCTAGGTCTTTGAGCAAGGATTCAGGTTCTAACAAGAAAAATCAAGTTTGTAAGAACCAAGTGGCTAAGGACTGTCTGTCTCAAGTTGTTCACAGCACAGTACCATCTTCACCTAAACCACAAGTCCGGATATTAACTGCTGGCTATGCCTCTCTGTCTCCATCCTGTGAAGTAATGAATAAGCATGACCCACAATATCCAGTGTCCATCCAGTCAGTCATGAGTCCTGCATATGCTAAATCTTGCCATGCTACTTCTTCTATACCATCTATTACAAAGAAGAAAACCGTAATCCTTCCCTTGGATGTGGACTCCAACTCAGATTACAACTCTGAAGCCGATAAAATTCCTTTGGTTGAAGGTACCTTCAGTTCAGATAATATATTTGGCATTACTGTGTTCAAACCTAAACAACCTGGGAAAAAGAAAAAGAAGAAGTCTCGTCGGAGGAATTGAGTCTGTCTTGTCAATTCTTGTTCTTGTTTTGTTATTAGTTCTCCTTGGTCCAGGTGGGGTGTCCGGAGTCCACCCCTGAAGAGGGGGGTACTGTTATGTGTGCAGCAGCTGCAAATCTGTCAGTTCTGCTTTCTGCATTGATTAGCACCTGGATCCGGCTGCTCCCTTCTGTTGTTCTCGTTTCCTAGCAACTGATCACCTGGACCTCATTACCTGCAACTTCAGCCTGACTATCATGTGATTGGTCTTTCTCCCTTTAACTAGGGAGTATCCACATACCACTGTGCCAGTGATAGAGTTCAGTATCAGAGAGTGTCAGGTTCTAGTCTGGACTCCTTAGAGCCTGTTCCTGTGTGCTCAGCATGTGGCCATTGCACGCTGTGCAAGTTCCCAGTCTCCTGTGTCCTGGTAACTGGTCCCAGTATTCCTGACAGTCCTGCATCCAGTTCATCTTGGACCTGTATCTACTTCAATTATATATCCAGTGTGTCCTTCTTCTGCCTTGGAATCCCTGCTTCAAGATATCTGTGCACTATTCCAGCCAGTCTTGCATCTTGCCTCAGTAACCCTGCACCTGTCCAGTTTTGCAAACAGCAGTCTAATCACACAGACCTTTCTGCATGTTCATCTCCATTCAGTACCTGCAATTCTGTATCCAGACTCCAAACAAACTCCTGTGAATCCTGCCAAATTCCAGCTCTGCAATCCAGAACTTTCAGCCTGCAAGTTTGTTTCCCTCTGTGTCCCAGTTCAGCTCTAATCAAACCTCTGCCATTTGCCCTGCTGTGTCAGTCACTCTGCAATTAACCCTTGCCTTACCAGCTGCATTTCTCCAGGTAAATTATCCTGTTTATACCTTGTGGACTCCTGTGCAGATACCAGGTGACCCAGGCAGAGGGCCGCGACCTGCACATCAGGGGCAGCGAAGCCCAAATCCCCTTGCGGGGTTCCCTGGTGAACACCCCCTGGTGTGTTAGACTCCGCGCCTCTGCTCTGGGTCACGCCAACCACCTGGTGTCTGCTTCCAGAATACAGGTGCTTCCAAACACCATAACACTAACTTCCCTTTTATCAAACACAGCCTGTAACAAGGCAGTTAGGAGCTGATTGGCTGATACTTTCAATTCGGTACGCAAAGTACCGCAAATTGCAATGGAGCGATTTTTGGCAGATCGCGCATTCACCGCACGTGGACCGCAGAAGGATGTGACCGCACTTTGACAGCGGTGGCCATTGCGGGGGTGGAGTTACGGCATTGCGGAGATGGCACGGGCAAAATGGGGGCAGGTCAGCAGCATTTTCGGGGGGCTGCATGTGATGGCTGACCGCCTTCATGTGCAGCCTAGCAGTGGCTGCAGGGAGTCATCCACAGTTGCTGCCATCACAATTAAATTGCGATCGCAGTCACTGGGCAGGCCATTTTGCATGCTGGGCGGCCTTTCCCTGCGATGGGCGGCCCTCAGCATGTGATGGAAAGGATTGCAGATTCTGCTTTTTATTTTTCTCCAAGCTTTCATACATACAGTATGCCCCTAACTCAGTGGTTTCCAAACTTTTTTGAATCACGGCGCCCTAGAATATCAGAATTTTTTTCACGGCACCCCTAGGCCAAAAATTTCTTATTGAGAAATTTAGAAAGAAATATTACATTAAGTATATCGCATTTATATGTCATCCTTAGGGTCAGTTGTGTGGTGAGGGACAAGATTTGCTTCTGTTTGGCCACATTTTATGACCGGCAGACACCAGCACTGGTTTTGCCTATTATATTGACCATGAATAATTTGAATTGGTCCTGGACCACCAACCCAGGGCACCCCAGGGAGCCACAGCACACAGTTTGGGAACCTCTGCCCTAACTCCATTCCTAAAAAGTCCAGCTTTTCAATTGAAGGGTGCTGCAGCCTCCAGGGACCTCAGTGGCCGGCGCATGCACAGACGGGACCTGCTGGCTCCAAGCATCGCAGAGGGGACCACAGGAGAAGACCGCACCACTGTAACCCAGGATACCAGATCACATCGCCGGAAAGGTGAGTATACATGAATAACTACTTACCAAAGCTATATATCGCATCAAACTCTGATGAGATGTGGAATGCCCTACCACGCACAATAAGACTCTCCTCTAGTCTCCAAACCTTCAAGTGTTCCATGAAAACTCACCTCTTTAGGCTAGCATATCAAATTCCAGAACCGCCCACATAACTTTCATAAACCTTCCTATCAAATTGCATCCACTCTGTACAGTCCACACATATCCTCACATGTCTTCTCATTCTATGCAGTAGATAGCACCTTTCCTTGTGTACATATGCCTATTTCCCTATAGATTGTAAGCTTGCGAGCAGGGCCTTCCTACCTCTATGACTATTATCACCCAGTTTGTTATTGTTATTTGAAATTGTAAAGCGCAACAGAATTTGCTGCGCTATATAAGAAACTGTAAATAAATAAATGAGATGTATAGTGATAAGTAACAATTAATTTTTCGTTATGTACATAAGTTGACCCCTAAGAGGCATAACAAGCAATGGTAGAACTGCAGGGGTCACATGTAGGTGAGGGGAACCCATGAATACAAGATCACTTTATATCAAAGAGTTACTGCTTCTTGTCAGTAATCCAACTGAGATAGATCTCCCTTAGATGTAATGAGGAAGGATTATATCCAAAACGCGTTGGTACTATCACAGGAGGACCCTGGGCTGGACCACACCACTTATGTTGGTACTTTTTTATGTGCACTTTATATCCCAACCCCATACTGGCTGGTAATATTTTCCCATTACATCTAAGGGGTACCAGTGGAAGTGGCCTCCTGTGTATGTGTATTTTTTTGTCTTGTTTTTCATTTTTATTGGATTTTTTTTTATTGTGTTTCACAATGTTTGTGAAATCAATTTTATCCTATCTATGATGGAATAAAACTTTTTTTTATATACAATCTGCTGTTTTATCGCATACGTTGGAGTCGTCTATGGATGAGACAGGAGGTCTGCATGCAAGCAGACACCCAAAGATACCTTTTAACTCATATAGGGCTTAGTACAAAGGTAAGCCTGGTTCAGATGAGCCTTCCATTATTTATTTTAAGCCACAGGAAGTTTTAAAAGAAACCTTTATGGGAACGCATTGTTTTTAGTACAGGTCAGTTTCCTATGACAAAAAAAGTTTAGGACTGATCGGAAGCATTGAAATCTGCTAATGAATATATTTCATATCATATCTTCTTTCTGAGGAACACGGGAATATATGGATCAGAATTGTGTATAGCAGTGCCTGGAGATCTCTCTTCTATATTATTGCATCTGGACAGGTGGCCTGATAACGCAGCATGTGTAAGCCTAAACAGATATAATACTATACTGAGCCTATCCAAATTACAAGGAGTAACATGAAGCAATGATACTTTTGGGTTGAGTGGCAAAATTGACCACTGTGTAGCTAGGTTGAGGCACAGGTAGTTAACATAAGGAAAACAAATTCATTGTGATCATGTACCTGGCTACAGTGTTTGCATAATTGGAGTAAAATAATAGACAATATGGCTTGATGACTGGCATGTATTCCTTGACTAGAATTAGAAAATATTATAACAGCATCTGAGCTTCTTATTATTGGTCGTATGTCTGCAGAGCCGGCCTTAGGCATAGGCAAACTAGGCAAATGCCTAGGGCATTTGTTATGCTTAGGGGCACCAGCAGCTTCTGCTGATTAAAATGATATGCGGCATGCCTATATTCTGTGTGTGACTGCGTCTGTATCTGCATACGAAATGCTACGTTACAGTGTATTCCTGGAAATCACTGTAATGTATGCAGATACAGCTGCAGTCGCACACAGAATATAGGCATGCTGCATATCATTTTAATCAGCAGAAGCTTCTTGTGCATCCTTGACACATAGTAATGCAAATAATATGATGCATTTTCATAAACAAAAGGCGCCCGACATTAGCAGAGCTACCAGCTCACTCATGCCAGGCATCTCCGGCAGAACTAGCGGCGGTGCTAGGGGGCACCAGCCAAAATCTTGCCTAGGGCATCATATTGGTTAGGGCCGGCTCTGGCAGCAGAAAAGCATGTGTGGCTGCAGCCTTAAAAAGCCAGTAATAGCAGCAGGGCTTAAAGTGGTGTGGGGGGGGGGACAGACAAGGTGGAACTGAGTTCCCCCACTGGTAATTGTAGGGGGAACCAGTTCCACCTCCTCCATGTATTGCACAGTAATTTCACAATGTGTATATGTGGTACCACTGTGTAGAGTAATATGAATAAAGGGCACTACTGAGTGACATAATGTGAATAAGGGGCACTACTGTGTGTTGTAATGTGAATAAGGGGCACTACTATGTGGTATAATATGAATCAGGTGCACTACATGCTGTGTAATGGGGACAACATTGTGCTACTGTGTAGAGTAATTTGGATTCGGGGTACTATTGTGTGACCACGCCTCTTCCTTGTGAGACCACTGGCCCTGGATCCACCTAAGGGGAGGTGAAGGAGCAGGTGGTAGGGTAGATGAGTTCCACCACCTCCCCAGGATCACTTTAAGCCCTGAATCGCAGTACAGTACATGAGATTGCAATAAACTGGGGGGAGAGTATACAGACAACTGGGTGCTGGGTTTATGTGATGCACAGGCTTCAATAAAAATATTGGGTTTAGGGGGTTTGATTATCCAGTAGTATTGAAAATCCCTTTCCAGATACTATTCAAATATATTGAATATATTCTGTAACATGCATATAGCAGTTTTCTGAATCAACAAAATGAGTTATTAAAATACTGAAGAGATAGTTTTGAACTTAATGTATTTTTATATTTGAAGTTCAAAGACTATTTTGTTTCCAAATAGGTCCAGAACATAGAACTCACACAGAGAGGACCCTGATTAGGAACAGGATAGTATTATAAACACAGATATTAGCCTATGGTGACTGGGATTCTTAATCAGGCCCTGTGACAGAGGGTCCTGTCTGTAAATTTGTAAGGTGAGAAGTTGGAGTGGTGGCACTTGAGAGCTACAATGTAAATAAGGTGGCAGAAGGAGGGTAGTCATGACTGAATAGGTGAGATTTAAGAATGGAGGATGAGGGATTAGAGCATTGTGGGAGAGTTCATGAAGATGTAATTGAGAACTGGTGATCACAGAGTAGGTGAATCGCCAGGATGAGTTTTATTAGATCTACACTAAAAAAGTCTGCAGTCAATGGCTCTCATTCCGAGTTGATCGCTAGCTGCCGTTGTTTGCTGCGTAATGATCATTTTAAAAAATGGCAAAATTACGCATGCGTATGCACCGCAATGCGCACATGCGGTGTATGGGTACAAAGAGCATTGTGGTTTTGCACAGGTTTTAGCTACACTTTCAGTCTCACTGGCGAAAGCAGGGAGATTGACAGGAAGTAGGAGTTTCTGGGTGTCAACTGACCGTTTTCTGGGTATGTTTGGAAAAATGCAGGCGTGGCCGGGCGTTTGCTGGGCAGGTGTCTGACGTCATTACCGTCATTCATCGCAGCAATCATCGCACAGAATAAGTAACTACAGGGCTGGTCTTGCTCTGCACAAAAATAGGATTTTGGTACCTACTGGTGAATCCTTTTCTCATAGTCCGTAGAGGATGCTAGGGTCCACGTTAGTACCATCATGGGGTATAGACGGGTCCACCAGGAGCCATTAGCACTTTAAGAGTTTGAGAGTGTGGGCTGGCTCCTCCCTCTATGCCCCTCCTACCAGACTCAGTCTAGAAACTGTGCCCGAGGAGACAACATACTTTGAGATAAGGGTTATACACAGATAGTGGTGAGATTCATAACAGCTCACACATATAAGGCACATCAAGCCGATGAGCTTGAACTACTCAGCAACAGCTGAAAGATTACTTACCAAGTAACAATGCAGTACTCAACTAAAACGAAGTTGTACTGAACCAAAAAACATTTGCAGAAAAACAAAGCGCTGGGCGGGCGCCCAGAATCCTCTACGGACTACGAGAAAAGGATTTACCAGTAGGTACCAAAATCCTATTTTCTCTTATGTCCTAGAGGATGCTGGGGTCCACATTAGTACCATAGGGATGTACCAAAGCACCCAGAATGGGAGGGAGAGCGCGGAGGCTCCTGCAGAACTGATTGACTGAACTTCAGATCATCAGAGGCCAAAGTATCGAACTTGTAAAACTTTGCAAACGTGTTCGACCAAGACCAAGTTGCAGCTCGGCAAAGTTATACTGCCGAAACACCCCGGGCAGCCGCCCAGGAAGACCCCACCTTACGAGTAGAGTGGGCCTTAACAGATTTTGTACACGGCAGTCCTGCCGTAGAATAAGCTTGCTGGATAGTGAACCCGATCCAGCGAGAAATCATCTGCTTAGAAGCAGGACACCCAATTTTCTTGGGATCATATAGGACATACAGAGAGTCCGACTTTCTGTGACGAGAAGTTCTCTTCACATATATATTCAGAGCCCTTACGACATCCATGGACTTTGATGCAATTGAGAAGTCAGTAGCCACTGGCACCACAATAGGTTGGTTGATATGAAATGCCGATACAACCTTTGGAAGAAACTGCTGACGTGTCCGGAGCTCAGCTCTATCTTCATGGAAGATCAAATAAGGGCTTTTACAGGATAAAGCCCCCAGCACGGACAGGCATCTAGCAGAAGCTAAGGCCAACAACGTGACTGCCTTCCACGTAAGAAATTTGACCTCTACCTCCTGTAGAGGTTCAAACCAATCCGACTGGAGGAACTGCAACACCATGTTAAGGTCCCAAGGCGCTGTAGGTGGTACAAAGGGAGGTTGGATATGCAGAACTCCCTTCAAAAAGGTCTGAACCTCAGGGAGGGCAGCCAATTGTTTCTGAAAGAAAATGGATAGGACTGAAATCTGGACCTTTACAGATCCCAAACGTAGAGCCATATCCACTCCTGTTTGCAGGAAGAGGAGTAAACATCCCAGTTGAAACTCCACCGTAGGAAACTTCTTGGACTCACACCAAGAGACATATTTCTTCCAAATACGATGGTAACGTTTAGACGTTACCCCTTTCCTAGCCTGTCTGAGTGTAGTAATAACCTTTTTCGGAATGCCCTTCCGAGCAAGAATCAGGCGCTCAACTTCCATGTCGTCAAACGTAGCCGCGGTAAGTCTTGATAGGTGAACGGCCCCTGCTGCAGCAGGTCCTCCTGAAGAGGAAGAGGCCTCGGCTCTTCTTGCAGTACATTCAGAAGGTCCACGTACCAAGCCCTTCTTGGCCAGTCTGGGGCAATGAGGATCGCTTGAACCTTTTTTCTCCTTATGAGCTTTAGGATTCTTGGGATGAGTGGGAGTGGTGGAAATATGTACACTGAACACCCACGGAGACACCAGGGCATCCACTGCCACTGCCTGTGGGTCCCTCGACCTGGAACAATAACGCTGAAGCTTCTTGTTGAGACGAGAGGCCATCATGTCTATTTGGGGTAGTCCCCAAAGATCTGTTATTTCCTTGAACACATCCGGATGGAGGCCCCACTCTCCTGGATGGAGGTCATGTCTGCTGAGTAAGTCAGCTTCCCAGTTGTCTACTCCCGGAATGAAGATGGCTGACAATGCTAATGTGTGTTTTTCTGTCCAGAGGAGTATTCTTGTCACCTCTGACATTGCCGCTCTGCTCTTCATTCCGCCTTGTCAGTTTATGTAAGTCACTGTTGTTATGTTGTCCGACTGCACTTGAATGGCCCGATTTCTCAGAAGAGGGGCCACCTGAAGAAGACCGTTGTAGATGGCTCTTAGTTCCAGCATGTTGAAGGGCAGGCCGGCTTCCAGGCTTGACCACCGTCCTTGGAAGGTTACTCCTTGAGTGACTGCTCCCCAGCCCTGAAGGTTCGCATCCGTGGTTAGAAGGACCCAGTCCTGAATCCTGAACCTGCGGCCCTCCAGAAGGTGAGGTAACTGGAGCCACCAGAGGAGTGAAATCCCTGCCTTTGATGACAGACAAATTCTCTGGTGCATGTGGAGGTGAGATCCCGACCACTTGTCCAGTAGATCCAGTTGGAAGGTCCGAGCGTGGAACTTCCCATACTGGAGAGCTTTGTAAGAGACCACCATTTTTCCCAATAGGCGAATGCATTGATGAACCGACACCCGGGGTGGCTTCAGGACATCCCGGACCATAACTTGTATCACCAATACCTTTTTCTGTGGAAGAAACACCCTCTGCACTTCCGTATCCAGGATCATTCCCAGAAGTGACAACCTCTGGGTGTGTTCCAAATGTGAATTTGGAAGATTCAGAATCCAACCGTGACTCTGGAGCAGTCGTGTTGTGAGAACAATGGACTGCAGTAGCTTCTCCTTGGATGATGCCTTTTTCAGCAGATCGTCCAGATATGGAATGATGTTCACCTCCTGCTTGCGGAGGAGAATCATCATTTCCGCCATCACCTTGGTAAATACCTTCGGTGCTGTGGAGAGGCTGAATGGCAGTGCCTGGAATTGGAAATGACAGTCCTGCAGTGCGAAGCGGAGATAAGCCTGATGTGGCAGCCAGATCGGAATGTGGAGGTACGTATCCTTGATATCCAGGGATACCAGGAATTCCCCCTCTTCCAGACCTGATATCACCGCCCTGAGAGACTCCATCTTGAAATTGAACTCCTGAGACACAATATCTACCACCTAGGAATCCAGGCCGGACGATACCCAGACATGACTGAAGAGTCTGAGTCTCGCTCCCACTGGCCCCACCACCGGGGCATGCAGTCTACCGTCATGCGGAGGACTTTGGCATACCCAAAGCAGGCTTTTGTTCCTGGGAATTTGCAGCAGCAGGTTTCTTGGACTTAATCCGACCTCCCCTAAAGAAGGTATTGGATGTTCTGTCCTTTCTAGGCTTGTTAGGCCGAAAGGACTGCGGTGCAGATGAAGAGAAGGATTTCTACAGAGCAGGTGCTGCTGAGGGAAGAGACGGAGACTTACCCACTGTAGTAGTGGATATCCGCGCGTCTAGAGCATCCCCAAAGAGAGCCTGACCTGTATAGGGTAGGGACTCCACACTCCTTCTGGATTCCGCGTCGGTCGACCACTGGCGCAGCCACAGTCCCCGACGAGCTGAAACAGACATGGAAGAAATTCTCGCAGCCATGGAACCCAGGTCTTTCATGGATTCTACCATAAAACCTGCAGAATCATGTATGTTGCGTAAATACAATGAAACGTCATCCCTATCCATCGTATCCAAATCCTCAAGTAAGGTAGCCCGACCACTTCACTATTGCTTTTGCAATCCATGCACTAGCAATAGTGGGACGTAACATGGCCCCAGAAGAAGTGTACATTGATTTAAGCGTGGTATCAATTTTTCTATCTGCCGGCTCCTTTAAGGCGGTAGATCCTGGAACAGGCAAACCACCTTCTTTGAGAGTCTGACAACAGATGCGTCAACAATCGGAGGGTTTTCCCACTTTTCCCTATCCTCCTCAGGGAAAGAAAAAGCCACTTAGACCCTTTTAGGGCTCTGGAACTTTTTCTCAGGGTTTTCCCATGCTTTTTCAAATATAGCATTCAACTCCTTTGACGCAGGGAAGGTTAGCGAGGCTTTTTTATTTTCAGTGAAAAAAGCCTCCTCAACCTGATCAGGTGTGGTATCATTAACATTTAACACATCCCTGATAGCCTCTATCAACAATTGCACCCCCTTTGCTAGAGATGCGGACCCCCGCAACACATCCCCATCACCAGCTGTAGTGTCAGAATCAGTATCCGTGTTATCAAGCTCACGTTTGTGGGGGTATATAGCAGGGTGTCCTGAGGTACCAGAAACAGGCCATACAGCTATAGAGCTCTGTAATACCTGGGTTGCAGATTCATAACAAGCAACCCTGTCAGAAACCTGAGAAATCCAAGATTTGATAGAGGAAAACCACTCTGGTTCCCTTGCTGGTATCTGTGCTAAACCAGTGCTATCCTGGTAGGATAAATCCTCTGCAGCATATGACACAGTGTCCCTGGACATAGCTAAAGGTGACCACCAAACACTCCACACACACAGTTGGGGGCAGACAGATTTCCCCCCCCATGAAAGGCAAGAGAGACACAGAAATCGGAGCCAACCCACAGTACAGCGCTTTCAGTAAAAGGAGATCTCTTACCAGCGCAGACTGTGTCCCTTAATAGGAGACAGCCGTTTTACAGTCTCCCCTCCCTTCTACAACCCCCTGGTACCGTGTACTGACAGTTGGAGCTGCTGTGGAGGGACCTGATCTTCCATCCAGCACTGTGCAGGCAGGAAAATGGCGCTGGAATGCTGCTTGGTCCGCTCTGAGGAGAAGCTCCACCCCCTTAATGGCGCTGTCTTCCCGCTCTTCAGATATTATACTGGCCTGAGGAAAAACTTGGTGGCTGAGATCCGCGTACCCCAACAGACTTGCTGACCAGTGTGGGGTAATCGCTGGTCCAGGGCGCCCCTCACAGCGCCGCACTATGTGCCTCTGAACCATCCCAGGAGCGCAGTTAGTACTGCGCTCCCTCCCTGTTGCCGCCATCTTCACACCGGCCCCCCGCTTGCTAGGGGAGTCAGTGTCTCACTCACCACTCTTCAGCTCTGTAAGGGGTTGGTGGCATGCTGCTGGGGCAAGCGGTCCCCTCTGACGGAGACCGATCCGACCCCTCTGGAGCTCAGTGTCCAGTCAGCGGAGTCAGTGGCTCAGACCCCGCAGGGCGGAAACTGCTCCCCTCCTTAGTCCCTCGCTGTTGCCAACAGCCTCCTGTAAAAAAACAAACTCTAAAAACAACTTTTACCAGAAAAACCCAGGAGAGCTCACCTAGTTGTGACCTGCTCCTCCGGGCACATTTTCTAAACTGAGTCTGGTAGGAGGGGCATAGAGGGAGGAGCCAGCCCACACTCTCAAACTCTTAAAGTGCCAATTGCTCCTGGTGGACCCGTCTATACCCCATGGTACTAATGTGGACCCCATAATCCTCTAGGATGTAAGAGAAATGTGTTTGCAGCCGCTCTGCTGCACAGGCATTCGCACTCTTGCTATGCTAAAATACACTCCCCTGTGGGCGGTGACTATGCGTTTGCACGGCTGCTAAAAGTAGCTAGCAAGTGATCAACTCGGAATGAGGGCCAATATGTCTACCATTAATGGTAGACATGCATTAGGTCAACAGGGTCAAAAGGTCGACAGAGAATAGGTAGACAATAGAAAAGGTTGACAGGGTCAAAAAGGTCAACATGGAAATGGTCGACACGAAAAAGGTAGATGCAATTTTTTGGGGTGTTTTGTCACTTTTCTGCCACAAACAAGCCCCATTAGTGTACCATGTCCCCTCGTATGGCTTGCTTTGCTCACCATGCTTCGGGCAAGTTGCCTTGCTCTGTTACCGGTGCAGGTTACTTTTCCCATTCGTAGTCCACGTGGATGGTAGAGGATGAAAAAGGTTGAAAAAAAATAAAAAATAACTTAAAAAACTTGTGTCAACCATATGGGTCGACCATCGTAGAGTCAACCTTTTGACCCTGTTGACCTTTTGACCCTGTTGACCTAATGCATGTCTACCATTGGTGGTCGAGCTATTGATTGTAGACCTTTTTCGTGGATACTGAGTTGCCAGAAGAATCAAGTGGGCAGGTCACAGGTGTTCTGTAATATGCGTTGGAGATGTAGGTGGGAGAAGAGAGGGAAAGAGTTTTGTAGCTGAGGTTGAGGAATTTAAATTGAATTATGAAGGGGATAGGGAGCCAGTGGAAGGATTTGCAGAATGGAGAGACTGAGTGATGTGAAAGAACGATTAGTCTGACAACAACATTAAGGAGATATTGAAGAAGAGTGAAGTGGAGACACCAGAGAGAAGGAGCTGACAGTAGTTGACATAGCAGATAAAGGAGTGGACCAGTGTTTTGGTGGCATCATGGGTGAGGGAGTATCTAATCCTAGTAATGTTCTAGAGAACTGACAGAGGAGTTGGAAAGGGACTGGTTATGGTGAGTTGATGAAAAAAGATATGGTGGTTATCCATAGTGAATTAGAAATGGGGAAATTATGAATTCAAAGGGTGGTAAAACAATAGATTATGTTGTGGTCAAATTAAGCTTCAGGGCGTGGTGGAATTGCAAGAAGTAACGAGAAGACCGGCAGAGTAGGGTATAGTCATCATAAAAATGTAGATGCAGATCAAAGCATAAAGATATAGATGCAGATTGAAATAGCTGATAAGATAACCATAGAGTAAAAATGGAAGGTAGTAAAGGATAGAAACTTGAGAGATCCTAACAGGAATTTGTAGGATGAATCAGAGGATTGGTTGGAGAGATAAACGGAGAGCAAGGAGTGGACTGTATAGCATAGTCCAAGTGAGTGTAGAGTGTGGAGAAGGAAAGATTGCAAAGGTTTCAAAGTTGCAGAGATATCAAAAAGATTGTGAACAGAGAAATGGTCCTTGCCTATGCCAGAGAGGAGGTAATTGGTGACTTTTGCTCAGAGCAGGTTCTGTGTAATGGAGGGGAAGAAAGCCAGATGTAATAGATAAGTGTAAGCATTTTCAGATTAGAAGGTCGTGAGATCTGTGTTGATAATCCTCTCAAAAGATTTGGTGGGGTCAAGAGAATTTCTTTTTTTTTGAGAATGGGGAACTGGAGTACATGTTAGAAGGAGATGGGAAAGCTGCAGTAGAGCGGAAAAGGTGGGCAAGGTATACACATGTGCTAGTGGATAAAGAGCAAAGTGTTGGGATGGAAAGAGATCAAGGGTGCAAGTTGAAGTGAGAGAAGAGTGAAGATCTTAAATGTCTGCCTTGCAGGGAAAGAAGCATAAGAGGAAGAAGAAGGGAGCAAGTGGGGATAGGTGCTGGAAGTGACTGGTAGATGGGATTTTCTGTCTCATAGATTCTGTTTTGGAGGTTAAAAATGAAGAGAAATCACAGGCGGAGCGAGAAGGAATGAGAGGAGAGGCTGCAGAGAAAGGAGTTGAAGGTGGGGCAGAGCCGTTATGGGTTGGAAGATTGGGATCAGATGAAAAACTTAAATACTATTTGGCTTGAGGGAGGACAGAACTACAGTAGATAAAGAAAGAATGAATTTAAGTGAAGGAATACAGCAAGAGAGTGAGATTACCTCACATGCATTCATAATTTAATGAGCATATTTGGAGTAACTGAGTGTGGAGTGCTATGGCTGGGGTTTAGAACAAGGTGACATGGATGGTAAAGCCAAAGGCAGGATGAGAGAGTGGTTGTGCAAAGTGATAACTGGATTGGGACAAGCCAAGATGGTGACAGTAGAGTGGAGGGTTTTGAGTGGGGAAGAGAAGATAGTGTAGTCAAGGGCATCAAGATTACATTTCATGTGGGAAGATTTGGGATAGTGTGGGAGACACTGAGAAGGTGACCAAGAGCAGGTTAAGGAGAGTTACAGATGTTGCAGGAGTGAAAGAATACATGATCAATAGAGTGGCAAAGGCTGTGAGTGGTGAGTTAATATATACTTTATATGCAGAGGATAATTTATTAAAATTGTATCTTAATATCTGAAATACATAAATATATCTATATCATGTTGCCAATAATCTTAACTTGTGAAACATACTTTGCCTCTTTCATTTGTGATATATAAAGGAGGTGGAGTTCTTCTGGTTGAAGTTCTTTTAAATGAAGACAGAAGTGGCCCTGTGACTTCCCAGCTGTACTCATTAAACATGTTGGTCCAGACAGAAGGCAGAGAAAGGACCCCATCTGAATACACCAAGATTCTCACAGACTGTGGCTTCAGGGACATACAAGTGAAATCAACTGGAAAGCTTTATGATGCAATCCTGGGGAAAAAATTGGCATGATTTTCGCGTTTATAGAAATTCTAATCCTTTGTTTCTAATTTATTATTTGTATTAGTGCTTCAAGCATTTTAGTTATAATTAAATATTATTTAATATAACATGTTTGGACTAAGATATAAGATATATTTGAAATGTATTAATGCAGACTATCTTTGTTTTGTGTGAACATACAGTATTATTTCCAGATATATAAAACATTCATCCAGCAGATGTCACCAGAGTGTTACAATGCATAGTTATATAAACAGAAATAGTTGTCACTTGTAAGAGGTAAATTTAAACATTATAAAACTTTAATTATGAAAGTTACATTACTATTACTCATTTTTTTTTATACTTGCTACAATATTTATTTACCAGTTATTTATATAGGCCCTCATTCCGAGTTGTTCGCTCGCAAGGCGATTTTAGCAGAGTTACACACGCTAAGCCTCTGCCTACAGGGAGTGAATCTTAGCTTCTTAAAATTGCGGACGATGTATTCGCAATATTGCGATTACAAACTACTTAGCAGTTTCAGAGTAGCTTCAGACTTACTCGGCATCTGCGATCAGTTCAGTGCTTGTCGTTCCTGGTTTGACGTCACAAACACACCCAGCGTTCGCCCAGACACTCCCCCGTTTCTCCAGCCACTCCCGCGTTTTTTCCGGAAACGGTAGCGTTTTTATCCACACGCCCATAAAACGCCGTGTTTCCGCCCAGTAACACCCATTTCCTGTCAATCACATTACGATCGCCGGAGCGAAGAAAAAGCCGTGAGTAAAAAAACTATCTTCATAGCAAAATTACTTGGCGCAGTCGCAGTGCGAACATTGCGCATGCGTACTAAGCAGAAAAACGCTGCGATGCGAAGAAATTTACAGAGCGAACGACTCGGAATGAGGGCCATAATGCACACATATACCGCAGCACTTTTTCAGAGAATATTTGGTCATTCACATCAGTTCCTGCCCCCGTGGAGATTACCACATGCACATGAACACACTTACACATGAGGGTTCATTTTAGTTGGGAGCCAATTAAGCTACCAGTTTATTTTTGGATTGTGGGAGAATACCGGAGAACCTGGAGGAAACCCACGCAGGTAATGGGAGATATTACAAACTCCACACAGTTAGGGTCATGGAAAGGGATGCAGTTAATTTACCGACAATCAAAATCCTGACGGTCAAAATACCGACAGCAATTGACCGACGGTCAAAATCCCGACATGGCCAAAATCCCGACATTTAAAATACAGACAAGGTCAAAATACCTGCATGTAAAATGTCGACAGGTCAAAATGCCAACATGAGTTTTTCATGATTTTTTCACTGAAACCGACTTGTTCAAACTTTACCTGGAGGGGGAAGCCATGCAAGGGGACGTGGTACACTAATATGGTGTCCATGTCGACCTATGTCGATATACACACTAAAAAAATTTAAAAACTCATGTCCCCCCCCCCCCCCCCCGAGATATCTCTAGAATAAGTGTTACAAGGTAACCGGAGGATCACCTCCCAATATTCTAGTCATATACCATAAAGTATTGGTTAAAGAGTTGTGTATTTGCAATCAGGCTCAGACTGGGCCACTAGGGAGCCGAGGAGATCGCCGGTAGGCCTTACTGTAGCCACGCCCTCTTTTGTGTGAGGACGGAGCCTACCAGAGTTGGACCGAGCATGAGGGGCAGGAGAGGCGCACTGCGCTGAGTGCGCTCTCCTCCCCTGCCCTCAGACGGAGCAGCAAGCATCAGTAGCTGTGGGAGCAGCAGCAGAGGGACTGTATGAGACTCATTTATTCCTCAGGTGGCTTATTCAGGCATTGTCCGACCATCCCCTATGTACTGTATACAGTACACTATGCACTATACTATGTACTATTTATACTGAATGCAGTGTAGAATTTTAATAACACTGGTTCCATGAAATCTGATCCCTGCACAATAACCATCTCCCTCTGTCCCAGCCAGGCTGGTTGTGCAATGTTTGCAGATTATATCACTGCAGTCTGTTTGGATCAATATGCCATTCACAAATTCACCCCACACCCTGCACAGAGAGGGCAGGCACCCTGCAGCAGCCCAGCCTGGGTGTAATTCTCAGCTATGGGAGTGGAAGGGAGCTCCGGCTCTCTCTGCCAGGCTGCTGTCACTGCTCATCTGAGGAACAGGCTTGCCATTCACAGCTAGGATATTGCTGTGACAGCCTGGACTGTGGAGGCTTGGACACTGGGCGCGCAGTGACACCTGGGGAGACAGGGAGCAGAACACATGCAGGCAGCATGCACAGCGTCATCTGACAGAGCAGGAAGTGCCGGCTACCAGGGCTGGGGAGCTGCTCTGGTTGGCTCTATATCGGAGTGGGAGAAGGGACCTTCTGACGTACCTAGGGGAGGAGACCCGTCACCAGGGGGAGGAGCTACGGCCGAACAAGGTACCCGAAAAGTACCCTCGCGGGCTCGCTTCGCTCGCCACGCTTCGGGCACGGTGGCTCGCTCCGCTTCGCTCGCCACCTAATTACTAAAGGTAATAGTTGGTGGCGTGGATACTAGAGCAACTGTACCGCTGGCGAAGCTCCTCCCCCTTGTGTCGTGGCTCCTCCCCCTGACGGAAAAGGTCCCTTAGGCCACTTGGATCTAGCCTCAACCGAGCTGCTCTCTCGGTCTGTCTGTATTACTATAATGGGCTAGAGGAGGCCCCCTGCCTGCTGCTGCATCTCATACTACACCTGTCATGCAGCATCCAGCAACTCCAGTCTCTCAGTCTCCTCAGGTAGATGGTGAGTGATCCGATGTATGCATGCATGCAGTACATGTACCTTGTGCGGGCTGTGCTGCTGCTAGTGCTGGCATCTCATACACATGCAGAAGTTTGGAGAGTAAATTGCACATGGACTTATTACAGTATGGTTCACCTGACAGCAGGGTCCTGGCTGTATGGGGAATTCAGCACTTGTACATGTCTTAATTTTCTCACCCAAGGACTTATGCTGCTGTCAGGTATAATATGTCTCAGCTCATTTTAACGGGTACTTGTAGATCCTACATGTGTCTGTTTATTTATATAGCACTTAATTTGCATAATTTATATAATATGAGAATTGAGCATGAAAAGTGTGACAAATAACAACATGCATTAGTATTTGCCAATACATTTTAATATCAGTATATATCATACTGGAAACAGTCGGACTGCACTCTCCTGTAAGAGTCAAATTAATTTCTAATAAATATTTAAAATGCCAGTGCTAATATATGTTGTTGACGCAAGGCGCATCTTATTACCATATACGATAAAAGTGCACTGTATGTCGCAAACACTACATCCCTTAAGAGAAAACAAGTACACACACACATTTATGAGTTCCAAAGCTCATTGATGTATATCAGGGGTTCTCAAACTCGGTCCTCAGGACCCCACACAGTGCATGTTTTGCAGGTAACCCAGCAAGTGCACAGGTGTATTAATTACTCACTGACCCATTTTAAAAAGTCCACAGGTGGAGCTAATTATTTCACTTTTGATTCTGTGAGGAGACCTGCAAAACATGCACTGTGTGAGGTCCTGAGGACCGAGTTTGAGAACCTGTGATGTATATATTTGATATTAAAAGGATATGTATACAATATATCACATGTACAGTATATATATGGTTACAGAGTACATTTTCATAGGAAGCAATTGTTACAAGAGAATTCATACAGTCACTGCCAGCATACAATTACCATCTCCCTGTCTCATGCTCACTACGCTCCATCTCCTCCATCTTTAGATCTTTAGCTATCCCTCAATACTCACAGCAGCAGAGTATCAGCAAACAGAAACTTCTTGTCTCTGGGATCAGCTATACACTGTGCATGTTGGGGGATAACATGTCTTCTGCTATTGGTCCAGGGGAGGGAACTTTCTCATTCATAATGAGTCATTGGCCAGTTCATATGCAAGCCTTGAAGAAGACATCAAAGGGGCTGGCCTCTGGTTTCCTGGCCACACATGCTGTCTTTTGGAATGTCCTTTTGTTCCAATAAGAGTGACTTCATATTCCTACATTTGATAATAACTACTCATTGCAATGTGCTACAACCTAATCACAGGCAAAAAATGAATCCACTCATTAATCTGATTACTTTGACACCAAGCACGACATGTCCATCTTGTTCTGCTCCAACAATAGACATACATCACATTATACTCCATTATATAATTTAAAACCTTATAATGTCTAGTGCTTGATATGTTTAATTTATGTGCTGTTTGAAATATGTGTTGAATATATCTTTGTAGCATGTCTGTGTAAATGTGTATGTTACCATATATTGCTGTACTCGCTGCGTGTATTCGCACATACAGCGATTCATAATGTGTAGAGTTTGTATGTTCTCTCTATGTAATATTTTTGACTTTGACACTCCTCCTTGGCCTTCAGACACAGGAGCAGCAGGCAGCAGTAGCAGCAGCAGAGCCCGGGTGGCAGCTGTGAGCAGCTCTGTGGAAGCATATGTGTATCTGACACTATACTGGGGCATATGTGTATCTACTGGTCTCTTCCGGTGTAACCCAGGTGCATATACTACTGGTCTCTTCCGGTGTAACCCAGGCGCATATACTACTGTCCTCTCTTGGTATAAACGAGGCACATATACTACTGCTCTCTTCCGGTGTAACCCAGGCACATACACAACAGCTTGAAGTGGGCAGCGAGGTAGAATTCTTTTTCTTTATATACTACAGTATGCTGGGTAGTGCTTATAATGACTGGCCACTCCCCTCTGGTCATGTGGTTACACCCCTTCCAGCATATGGTAACACCCCTTAGTGTGCCCCTGTGATTGAATTTCCCTGGTGGGCCCTTCATGCCCCAGTCCGACACTGTTTGCAATCTTATAGGAGTAGAGTGTAGCTACATTAGCTCTCCCACACACCAAATAATTGTTCTACTTTTTTGTCTTTTTCCAATATTACACTCACCCATTCCATTCTAAACAAGTAGAACAACTTTGCCTTAAATAATGGTAATGATGGAGGTTCAGGGTGAATCCATACTTGTAATGTGGATTTACGTGCTGCAGCACTTACCGCTAGAAGCAGTTTTTTGCTACCCTTTGACATAGCCTGATTATTATGGAAAATGCCAAAGAGTGCCCTTTCTGGCGATAGGGATAAATAATTCACCAGATAATCGTTGACATATTTGTGAATTTTCACCCAAAAGCTTCTGATTAGAGGGCACTGCCTACGGCAGTGAAAAAGGTCCGACCTGGGGGCTTCCACATTTTCAACAAGCATGAGATGATGAGAGGCCAATTAAAAATCTTTTATGCGGAGAGGTATGTTTTGTGAAGTATGTTTAAAAACATTTCCTTATACCCTGAGGAAGAAAGAGTCTTACATGCATGAATATGTGCTTTCAATATGTCTGCAAGGCACCCTTTTTATACCACGTCTCCCCCCCCCCCCTCCCTGTTCATTAACGGGGCCCAGCGTGGCTCTGTAATCACTACTAACACATTTGCTTTCAGTTGATTGACTGTAGCCAGTCTGTTAAGATAGAAAGGACAACTAGCCATCTCCCAGCTATAGTGTGCCAACCAATAACTGCAGTCTTGTATTTTGGGCAAAATTGGTAACCACTTTACTTTTTGAAGAATATAATTACAATAGAACACAAGGTAAGGAAAATAAATCAGGTCAAGGCTCTCAGAACTTTCACAGACCATGTTTTACCACATAGGCATTGGGGCATGTTCGGCTCAACCTTATAGCCAAATAAATATGCCCCCCCCATGTGGGTTGGAAGATTGGGATTAGATGAGAGCAGCCCATCTGGCCTAACCATTGTACACTGGAACAAATCGTGCAGCCTACTGTACTAGTGAACTTGCCAGGCAATCTGAAATCTCTACTTGTTGTTATATGCGTTGCACACTCCCACTTACATACTGTAACAAACTACTGTGCAATACACAACAAAAACATATACATCTTTTTTTTTTAAATTAAATTATAGCATTTCTATGTTAAAACACATAAAATAAAGCATAAAGAAAACACAGTTTGGTTAACTGCTGATAAATCTGCTCCCTATTTTGAAACCACTACTGCATTTGTTAACTGATAACCCTAAGTTGTGCCAAAAAACATTATTGCGCTGTTCTGAGCATTCTACATTCCCACTGATTCTTATTAAGGGCTTACACATTACAAAAACCTTAATACATTTTTTATACACACATGGACCTATACCTATCTAAACCTCTACTTTTACTATTGGATAGGGAAGACAGGATACTGCATGTGAGCAAGAGGGTCGACCCAACCCCACTGTGACTCCCTCAGCTCCCTTACCCTCATACCCAGCCCTGCTTCTTTTCACTGGATGGGGGGGCCTCTAAAGTGCAAAAGGGGGGTTGGGTTTGCACTGTATTTCCACTGGCTGGTGCCCCCCGCCCCCATCAAGTTGTGGCAGACATTATTGTGCCTTCCCCTTGTAATATGAAGAGCATCCCCTATAATGAGCCAACCAATAACTGACTCTAGAATTTTTGGGGCAACTAGCACCTAATCCCTTCAGTTATCATTTTCTGTAACCAGTGCATATCCAGTCCTGCAATATTCAGTTACCATATCTTGTCAAGCCTGTCTGCAGTTATCATTCCTGTATCCAGTCTGCCTGCAATTAATCCTTGCCATGCCAGCTGCTACACTCCAGGATTGCTACCTTGCGGCCTCCAGCTCATTGTGTGAGCCCCTCAGGGCCGGCGCCACCACTAGGCAGCTTTAGGACTGTAACTATAGGGAAAAAAAAAAAGTGACCGCATTCCTCCTCACTCCCCCCCCCTTCCCATCCCGATGACCGCGTAAAAGACCTGCTTTCTCCAAAGGGTCCTGAAACCGTTCAAAGAGGCCACGGAGCTGCTGCAGCCAGAGGAGGAGAACGGACCTTCACCCGGGGGACGGGGCGAAGATATATGTCACCAACTACACGCGGATCCATTGCTTGAGCTGCTTCCCCCACCGGCATACCCTCTTCCATGCGCGTGTCCCCGCCTCGGATGTCAGCCCGGCGGAGAACGGTGAGTAGCAGCGCAGCGCAGCGCAGCCAGGGACCTGCAGGCAGTGGCAGCGGGTTACACGCTGGTATCACCGCACAATCGTTCCCTGGCAGAGTCCGGCGTCTGCTCTCCCTGTCCCTGTGCAGCCAGGAGTGTGAGCAGCGACCGGCGTGTGGACCTGCCTCAATGTCACACAGCATCACTCTACCCTGTGTTTTTTATATATATATATGTATATACATATATATATATATACAGTGGTCGAAGTGGGGCGGTATACGGCGGTATGGTATACCGCCACTTCTTCCACTGACCCGGAAATGAGGAACTGAAAGTGCAGCAGGAGGCAAGGGAAGTGCACCCCGTCCCTGCGCGGCAGCCGGCGGCTGTGTAGAGCGCTGTACTAGCTCACAGCCGCTTACCGCCGCAGCCGGCCACCGCACGCCGCTCACCACTGCCAGCCGCCCGCCGCCAGCAGCCCACCCCTCACCGCTGCCAGCCACCAGCAACAAATGAGGTAATGTTCCCCTGCTGTCACCTCTCACCCTGTCGTTACCGTCCCTGTCCCTACTGTCACTTTCTCTCTCCCTGCTGTCACTGTCGTTACACTCTCTCCCTGTCATCTCTCTCTCTCCCTGTCGTTTCTCTGGCTGTCCCTGTCGTCTCTCTAGCTGTGACAAACAAAGAGGAGGAAGGGGGGTGCAAATCCCCACCCCCAAATTCCCTTCCGCACACTGAAAATTACCTGTAACCATCCCTGAATCTATCTGGTAATAAAATTCAGAGAATTTGTCACAAATGTTTGCAAACACATGTTTAAGCTGCTGGCCACTTCACGGCTTCTCTGATACAGCAGTCCTAACTACTTAATAGCAGTGCCCACATTGGGCCATGTAATTTGTCACAGTACGCCTCATGATAAAGGTCAATACTAAAACATTTCCAGACAGAGAGCTAACTTACCAGGGAGCCACCCCCAGGATCTCCCATTGGCACTACAAGGAACAGCATGCCTTCCAAATGCTGCTCCCATTCAATGCCTCATGCTCACAAGCAGACAAACAATTTGGAAGCTGCTCAATCATACCTGGAGATAATTATATATCAGGTGCTGGAAGGGGGAGGGGTCATAGACAGACAAACAAAGAGGAGGAAGGGGGGTGCAAATCCCCACCCCCAAATTCCCTTCCGCACACTGAAAATTACCTGTAACCATCCCTGAATCTATCTGGTAATAAAATTCAGAGAATTTGTCACAAATGTTTGCAAACACATGTTTAAGCTGCTGGCCACTTCACGGCTTCTCTGATACAGCAGTCCTAACTACTTAATAGCAGTGCCCACATTGGGCCATGTAATTTGTCACAGTACGCCTCATGATAAAGGTCAATACTAAAACATTTCCAGACAGAGAGCTAACTTACCAGGGAGCCACCCCCAGGATCTCCCATTGGCACTACAAGGAACAGCATGCCTTCCAAATGCTGCTCCCATTCAATGCCTCATGCTCACAAGCAGACAAACAATTTGGAAGCTGCTCAATCATACCTGGAGATAATTATATATCAGGTGCTGGAAGGGGGAGGGGTCATAGACAGACAAACAAAGAGGAGGAAGGGGGGTGCAAATCCCCACCCCCAAATTCCCTTCCGCACACTGAAAATTACCTGTAACCATCCCTGAATCTATCTGGTAATAAAATTCAGAGAATTTGTCACAAATGTTTGCAAACACATGTTTAAGCTGCTGGCCACTTCACGGCTTCTCTGATACAGCAGTCCTAACTACTTAATAGCAGTGCCCACATTGGGCCATGTAATTTGTCACAGTACGCCTCATGATAAAGGTCAATACTAAAACATTTCCAGACAGAGAGCTAACTTACCAGGGAGCCACCCCCAGGATCTCCCATTGGCACTACAAGGAACAGCATGCCTTCCAAATGCTGCTCCCATTCAATGCCTCATGCTCACAAGCAGACAAACAATTTGGAAGCTGCTCAATCATACCTGGAGATAATTATATATCAGGTGCTGGAAGGGGGAGGGGTCATAGACAGACAAACAAAGAGGAGGAAGGGGGGTGCAAATCCCCACCCCCAAATTCCCTTCCGCACACTGAAAATTACCTGTAACCATCCCTGAATCTATCTGGTAATAAAATTCAGAGAATTTGTCACAAATGTTTGCAAACACATGTTTAAGCTGCTGGCCACTTCACGGCTTCTCTGATACAGCAGTCCTAACTGAGCAGCATTTGGAAGGCATGCTGTTCCTTGTAGTGCCAATGGGAGATCCTGGGGGTGGCTCCCTGGTAAGTTAGCTCTCTGTCTGGAAATGTTTTAGTATTGACCTTTATCATGAGGCGTACTGTGACAAATTACATGGCCCAATGTGGGCACTGCTATTAAGTAGTTAGGACTGCTGTATCAGAGAAGCCGTGAAGTGGCCAGCAGCTTAAACATGTGTTTGCAAACATTTGTGACAAATTCTCTGAATTTTATTACCAGATAGATTCAGGGATGGTTACAGGTAATTTTCAGTGTGCGGAAGGGAATTTGGGGGTGGGGATTTGCACCCCCCTTCCTCCTCTTTGTTTGTCTGTCTATGACCCCTCCCCCTTCCAGCACCTGATATATAATTATCTCCAGGTATGATTGAGCAGCTTCCAAATTGTTTGTCTGCTTGTGAGCATGAGGCATTGAATGGGAGCAGCATTTGGAAGGCATGCTGTTCCTTGTAGTGCCAATGGGAGATCCTGGGGGTGGCTCCCTGGTAAGTTAGCTCTCTGTCTGGAAATGTTTTAGTATTGACCTTTATCATGAGGCGTACTGTGACAAATTACATGGCCCAATGTGGGCACTGCTATTAAGTAGTTAGGACTGCTGTATCAGAGAAGCCGTGAAGTGGCCAGCAGCTTAAACATGTGTTTGCAAACATTTGTGACAAATTCTCTGAATTTTATTACCAGATAGATTCAGGGATGGTTACAGGTAATTTTCAGTGTGCGGAAGGGAATTTGGGGGTGGGGATTTGCACCCCCCTTCCTCCTCTTTGTTTGTCTGTCTATGACCCCTCCCCCTTCCAGCACCTGATATATAATTATCTCCAGGTATGATTGAGCAGCTTCCAAATTGTTTGTCTCTCTAGCTGTCCCTGTCGTCACTCTGGCTGTCCCTGTCGTCACTCTGGCTGTCCCTGCTGTCACAATTTCAGCTCATTCAGTGTGCTATAATGTGATTTTCAGCTCATTCAGTGTGCTACAATGTGAATTTCGGCTCATTCAGTGTGCTGTAATGTGAATTTTGGCTCATTCAGTGTGCTGTAATGTGAATTTCGGCTCATTCAGTGTGCTGTAATGTGAATTTCGGCTCATTCAGTGTGCTGTAATGTGAATTTCGGCTCATTCAGTGTGCTGTAATGTGAATTTTGGCTCATTCAGTGTGCTGTAATGTGAATTTCGGCTCATTCAGTTTGCTGTAATGTGAATTTCGGCTCAATCAGTGTGCTACAATGTGAATTTCGGCTCATTCAGTGTGCTACAATGTGAATTTCGGCTCATTCAGTGTGCTACAATGTGAATTTCGGCTCATTCAGTGTGCTACAATGTGAATTTCGGCTCATTCAGTGTGCTCACAGTGCTTTTATGTGGCTTGATAAAAGCGCTGACAGGCGCTGAAACGTTGCCGATCAGAGCCGTGTCCTGTTGTCATTATTTACGAGACATGAGTGCCGCCATTGGAGGGAATATATATACATATATATACTAATGCTATATGGTCTGTGCATTTCCAGTATGAACAGCTGGGCTTGGGGAACGAGTGTAGCATTGTAAAATGGTTCCAAATTACTATTTTGGGGGAGAGGTTAGGCTGCAGGGGTGGGTGGGTTAGGGTTAGTCTGCAGGGGTGGGAGGGTTTTGCTGTGGGTAGGGGGGATTAGGCAGCCCTGGGGAGGGTTAGGATTAGGCTTTGGGGGAGGAAGGGTTAGGGTTAGGCTGGGGGAAGGTAAAGTTAAGGTTAGGCACCACTGGGGAGGGTTAGGATTAGGAAGGGGGAGGGGAGGTGGAAGATTAGGGATCAGGGTTAGTTTATATAATTAGCAAGTGTTGGGATTTTATTCTTCGGGATGCCGCTGTCCGTATTCTGACAGCCGGCATCCCGAGAGCCAGGATATCGTATGTAATATATTTTATAAAGTTATATATATATATATATATATATGTACCTCTCCCTAATAATAACACCTAACCTTAACCCACACTGATAAATCAACCCTTATTTCCTATCCCTAATACCGTAACCCCAATATCCAAACCAAAACCGATAAATTCTGAGGTGGTTACCTGGGGGAGGGGGGCTGCTGACTATTTCCCTAGGGTGCAGAGAAACCTTGCACCGGCCCTGGAGCCCCTACTGCTAGAGGTTTACGTCCAGGCGGCATCTCAAGCACAGGTGAGTGCAACAGCTCTAAGGGAACAGCAGCGGCTGTTATTGGCAGAATACCCTCTCACTGGCTCTATGGGTCTCACACACATAGTGCTGGAGTTCCCTAACAATCACAATTTATATGTTGTGTATGTTACATTGTGTTCTAAATAGTGGGATTTAATAATACTATAGAATCATTTTAAGAAACATCACAAGATCATCACTATCCAATAAATTATTTGGAACATTATAAAATAAAGCCTTGAGTTAATGATGATGACTTTTAATCATAATGTGCGTGCTTTTGCTTTCATGTCATGTTTACAGTGAATTTGTATAACAAATTATAGTCATCTTCCATGCCATTGTAAGTGTACTTCCTAATTGAAAAGTTTCTTTATCGCAAAGAAATTTGACATTAATGGCATTAAAGACTTATGACTCACTGTGTAATATGACTTGTCCTATTATTATTATAAAACATGTCATTAGTTAATGCACTTTTATTTTTCAATGAAAAGGTCACTTTTTTAACCACTTATTATCAGCACTCATTTTGCCCACTTCAATGCTTCATCTAAAAGCCTAATTAGATCACCTACAAAATTACGATGGCTTATGTACTTGGTGAAATTAGTTAAAATACTTAATACTTTCTCTCCATTCAGGAAAAATATTAAAATCTCTGATATTTAAGTATCATCTACTGTAACAGCCTATGAAATTTTCCCTTAGGCTACATTGTTCACACAGAGAGGGTTTACTTGAAATATACAGTTACAAAAATCCACTTATAAATAAAAAGAACAAATCACTTTTTAAAGTGTCAGGTTCCAGCATTAGAAATTCTGTCACCATTTCATTCTCAGATTTGGCTACTGGAACAAAATGCAAGGAAGGAACAAACATATGGCCATAGCCTAAGAGTATTTCAGTGGAGCATTTTATGAGCATTTTCTCATATCATTTGAGACATGATAAAGCTCTCATAAATTCTGTACTCATATGGACAGCAGTATGAATGAAACAGGAGATAGACAGACCAAAATACTGAAAATAGAGCATGTCCGGTTTTCCAGTGTTAGCATAAAATAATAGAAAGTAAAGAAATAAGTAGAATGCTAACACAAAAAAGTGTCACAGGAAAGTGACATGTGGCCATCTTTGCAGCCAGGATATAAAGATAAATGTCTGGTTGTGAGAATGAACCTGAGGCGTACACTGTAAATCTTGAAAAAGATTTTTTGCAGATCAAAACATGTTGATGAATGGAAGCTGAAGCCAGATAGTAAAACCTACACAATATCCACATCTTGGGACTCTGAGGTACCATCTACACACTTATAAAGTTGTCAGGTCCAGACTGCTTTCAACCTCAAGTGTGACATCTTTCCAACTCTGTTACCTCGGTTGCTAGAGATTGTGGACATTTTCTATCTTGTTGTTCCTATATTTTGTTTGTTTTTTTATTCTTATTTTTTACATTTTTTATAAATAAAATCTTTAAAAGACATCATCCCTGCGTCATATGTAAATTTACCAGTGTGGATAGCTAAGAGATGAATGGATAGCTTTTAAAGATACCTTTACATGAGGAGAACTGTTTCATCACATGTGAGTTCGGTACGCTGTTTCATTGCCATACACACCATATCGTACTGCACATAAAAATATACCTTTATATGACGATTCCTCACTTCCATTATGTGAGTGATATATGCCATTGTTTGTATTTGTGACTTATAGTAATTGCATTTAGAATCAGCATTGTTGTATATGTTGGCAGGGCTCTTAACTATAGGTAATACTTCACATTGTTTTATTTTATCCCCCATATGTTAAATATTCAGACAAGGACTGTTTGAGTAGTTCCCCATACCATACTACTAATCAATTTGAGGAAAGGGCAAAGAAACCATTATGTGTCTAAATGGACTAATATTCATGTGAGTGGGGTATGCATTCCCTAAATTCATTATCTATAGAGATCTACTCTAAACTTCTCTGATTTGGGGACTGATCTTCCACATCACCTTTGACCATCATTCAAAAAAAAACATGGGGTGCTTATTTATTCCTTCAAGAGACTTTCTTACCAATTGTTTTTTTTCTTTTTTTGCTTGTACACTGTTATTTTATGTCCTCAAGTGGAACTAAGGACAAGTTGTGAAATTGCATCTTGATGACCTCCATATCTTGATATAAGTATAATCTCCCTTTTGGTTTGTACATTTATTATATGTCACCCTAATTTGATCAAGTTGCGCCTTTGACCTCTTATCCACTTTGTTTTTGAATGTACACTGTACACTACCAAATGGAGTGCATGCAGAAATATGAATACATTGCCTTTTTTCAACGTTAGATACTATGTTACTATGTAATTTGTCCATCAAGTTCAACCTATTTGTGGTCTCCTATGCAGTATTATTTTTGGACTAATTTTGTCTGATGCTGATGTCAGTCATTGTGTTTTATTCCTCTTTTTTTATAACTATAGTACGTGACTACACACTATAACCCTGGATATCCTTATCCATTAGGAATTTATCTAACCCATTCTTAAAGGGTCTCTAGGTCAACAGTAACTAGGTCGACAATGTTTAGATTGACCACTATTGGTTGACAGTAACAAGGTCGACAGGGTTTCAAGGCCGACAGGGTCTATAGGTCGACATGTTCTAGGTCGACAGGTCAAAAGGTCAAAATGAGGTTTTCACATTTTTTTGGAACTTTTTCATACTTAACGATCCACCAGACTACAATTGGGAATAGTAATCTTGCCCGAAGCATGGCGAGTGAAGTGAGCCATGCGAGGGGACACGGTGCACTAATTGGGGTTCCCAGTTACTGTATGGATAAAACGACACAACATTTTTTTACAAACTCATGACGACCTTTTGACCTGTCGACCTAGACCATGTTGACCCAGAGACCCTGTTGACCTAGCATCCCTGTCGACCTAGTTACTGTTGACCAATAGTGGTCGACCCAAACATGGTCAACCTTGACACTGTTGACCCTATGAACCACACCCTTCTTAAAGGTGTTGACTGAGGGGGACATTCCAATCTGATCGCACATTAGCTATTTTTTGAAATGCTGCGATCAGGTCAAAACTCGGCAAAACTTTGCATGCGTATGCACCGCAATGCGCAGGCACATTGTACGGGTACAAAGCGTATCGGTGCTGGGTGATGGAGTTAACAAAGAATCCATTCGCACAGCCGATCGCAAGAAGATTGACAGGAAGTAGGCATTTATGGGTGTCAACTGACCGTTTTCAGGGAGTGGTTGGATAAATGCAAACGTGTCCAAGCGTTTGCAGGGTGGGTGTCTGACGTCAATTCTGGGACCGGACAGGCTGAAGTGATCACAGCGGCTGAGTAAGTTCAGACCTACTCAGAAACTGCACAAAACTTTTTTGTACCGCTCGGCTGCACAAGCGTTCGCACACTTGCAAAGCGAAAATACACTCCCCCATAGGCGGTGACTATCTGATAGCAGCGCTGCAAAAAATAGCTAGCAAGCGATCAACTCAGAATGACCCCCTGAGTTGGCCATTACTACTCTCTCAGGCAGGGAATTGCGAACAGCAATTGCCCTTACTGTGAAAAAAACCTTTTTGCCATTTTGTGCGGAATCTCCTGTAACCTAAGCTAGTGTCCACATGTCCGCTGTGCTGATCTTACTAAAAGCTCTGTGTATTGTCCCCTTATATATTTGTAGATGTTGATCATGTCCCCTCTTAGTCTCCTCTTTTCCAGTGTAAATATGCCTAGCCTTGCAAGCCTTTCCTCATATTCCAGCATCTCCATGCCCTTAATTAGTTTGGTCGCCCACCTCTGAACCTTTTCTAGCTCCAGGATATATTTTTTGTAGTATTGTGCACAAAATTGTACACAGTATTCAAGATGTGGCCTCACTAGTGATTTATATAATGGGAGTATAACACTCTTGTCCCTTGCATCAATTCCCCATTTTATGCATGCTAATATCTTATTAGCCTTCTTTGCTGCAATCCTACTTTGGGTACTGCTGCTTAGTTTGCGATCTATGTGAACACCTAAGTCTTTTTCCAGTACAGAATCCCCTAATATTACCCCATTTAGTGTGTAGGTGTTATTTTTGTTCTTGCTACCACAGTGCATTACCTTACACTTGTCTGTATTGAAGCTCATTCTCCATTTTGCTATCCATGCTTCTAGTTTAACTAAGTCATTCTGAAGAACTCAGCATCCCCCTCCGTATTTATAACCTTACACAATTTGGTATTGTCTGCAAAAATTTACACCATGCTCTCTAGACCTACTGTTAGGTCGTTAATGAAAATGTTGAACAATAGTGGTCTAAGTACAGACCTTTGTGGCACACCACTTAGTACTTCAGTCCAATTTGAAAATGATCCATTAACCACAATGCGCTGTTCCCTATTATCTAACCAATTTCTGACCCAAGTGCATATTGTGCTCCCTAGCCCTATTTCTTGTAGCTTATAGATAAGTTGCATGTGTGGTACTGTGTCGAAAGCTTTGTCAAAGTCTAAAAAGATTACATCCACCTCCTAACCCTGATCAAGGTTCGCACTTACTGTTTCATAAAAGCCAAGTAAGTTGGTTTGACATGATCTGTCTTTCACAAATCCATGTTGGTTCCTTTTAATGACCTTATTGGCTTCAAGTAACTTCTGTATACTAGCCCTTCCAATACTTTCCCCACTATAGATTTAAGACTAACTGGTCTATAATTACCCGGTTCAGCTTTACTTCCCTTTTTGAATATTGGCACTACTTCCACCAGTCTTTGGGAACCATACCTGATATAACTGAATCATTGAAGATCAAAAATAGCGGTCTTGCTAGTTCAGAGTGAAGCTCCATAAGAACCCTTGGGTGAATTCCATCGGGACATTGACAAGATGTTGTCCATATTTAAACAATTAACATCTGTAGCATTCCAGATGGACAAAATGGAGGTTGCAATTGCAGTGCTGTAAAATCTGATGCACAAATTTGATTTTTTTGGGCAGTGGCTTTGAAATCCTGTGCTACCAAGCTATCAATGGAGATTGGGAGGGCTAAGTTTCTGCAGTTCCAAAGAACGCATACCACTTGACTGAATGCTAAGAGTACTGCTTTACTCACAAAAAAACAATAAACCCAAAAAGTCTAAGGACCAGTGTTTCATATAACACAAAGTGGGACATAAGGCCTCTTAATGCAGACTGAGAGTCTCAAGTCGCTTGCAAAAGAAGCATGATAACATAAATGAGAAAGCTTTAAATGCCCCAGACAGACATAGGAAGGATTGCTGGTACGTGGACTCGGGAACTGCAAGGGATCAAGAATGGTTTACATCATTGAGCATATGTGACCCTACATCAGTTGGAGGGATTGGTGACTGTCAGGAGTGATACAAAAATATAAGTTTCACTATTTTCAAACTGATGCTTTCAGGCAGTTTTAGCACCTAATACAAAGAACAGAATGAATAAATATACTGAAGAGATTACATGTCAGACTGTATACTGACTATACATAATACGTGTTTTTAACTTCATTCTGTTCATTATATAAGTGTGAATAACAGGACTTTGCATACAGCATTGTACATTCTTTTGTGCATCATATATCCTGTTGGTCAGTAACCCAATCAGTATGTGATCTGTAGGATTATGCCCTTAAATGGTATTGCCACATCTGAGGCTGCTCAGTAGCCCTATAAGTATGTGAACTTCAGATGGGTCAGTAGCCTTAACAGACTGGACAGCCTGGATGACCCACTGACTGCAGAAGTGCCATGCTGCTCTGAATATAATTCAGCCTCTAGATGCAGTGGGCGAGGCTCCTGAGTATGCTGATGTGATTGCTGTATTGAACATCTGATGAATTGATCAATAACCTTAGCTAAGTACACAATAAATTCATACACTGTTTTTATATATTTAAGTTGTTTGTTGAAGTACTTTTCTGGGAATCCACCCATCTCTGTCCCTGCGAACTTAACCCACCGGTAACAGTGACAAAGTCCTTACAGGGGTATTCTGTGAGAAAGTGAACCTGATACTTGTTTTTTCAGAATCATTATCAAGGTTCAGTTTTTAATTATTTTGTTAATAAACATCTCAACTTTTATGTTCCGTGAAAGAAAAATAATTTAGCAGCACCATTTATTGTCTTAAATCATGGTAGAAATGCATGTATTGGTAATGTAGCTGCCTACTGAAGACGTTTTGTTTCCAAAGTTGCCACCAATACATATGGATCAGCTGTTTATGTTCTGCAAGTTCTTAGTGAGTCTTGATGCTATTTAAAGTGTTTACATGTACTTCAAGATTCATCTAAGAATTTGTCTGAAAATTTAAGTTTATGTACAATATTTAACTTGCAAAAACAGAGGGCTTCAATTGTCCCACCCATGACTAAAAACATACAAAAGTTTTCGTAGTGAGATTATGGTTCTGAGGTCAGGGGTACAGTTGGTTAGATGTAAGCATTTGCTTTAGCTCATTACCTTAAAATATCATTTACTGAATTATACCGTTGCATTATCAAGATTTTATCTTTTTTTAAATTGTTCCACCCATGACAAATTGAACAAGGTTAAGATAAACAGCTTTAGAACCTCCAAAGGCTAAATTTATTGTTATGAAAGGAGTTTTACAACCTCATGTCCTAGACATGGAGGAGTGTTATGCAATTGAGGTGTCTGTATGGAGCTGTGGCATAGATGAGTAAGGGGTCTGTTAACTAAGCCTTGGGGAGAGATATAGTGGAGTGAGATAAAGTACCAACCAAATAGCTCCTAACTGCCATGTTACTGGCTGTGTTTGAAAAATGACAGTTATGAGCTGGTTAGTTATACTGTATCTATCTCCATTTTATCTCTCTTCATGACTTAGTACATACAGGCAGATGTATTAAGCTTGGAGAAGTGATAAATGGAAGGTGAAAATGCAGTGATAAACGGAAGGTGATAATGCACCAGCCAATAATTATGGGTTTGAAAAATGACAGGAGCTGATTGGCTGGTGTGTTATCACTGCTTCCACTTATCACTGCTTTACCACTTTTCCAGGCTTAATACATCTGTCCCATAGAACCCTAGGCCACCTGGGGCATGCTATTGTCCACAAACTGAAGATCTTGGGATCTGACAATGGTGGATAATATTAAAATGTAGCCATCTTGAAGAAATATGGCATACTGTAGAGCACCACCTAACCATTGCATATATGCCTGAAAAGAATGACGTCAGTGAACAAGCCAACTGTACAATTGTGGAGAGATCACAAACTATGTTGAGTGACACAGGCCTAGAAAAGAGACTGTAGCAGTATTGAATGCAGTATACAGTTTCTGAAAAAATGTGCATCCACAATAGCTGTGAAAGGCAAAACATCACTAGGGGCATGGTCTGGAAGAAAGCCAAATATCAATCATCTCCAGGTCTTTGGGTACAGAGCATATGCACAAATCCCTAAGGAGAAGAGGCATAAACTGGTTCCCAAATCAGTGGAGTGTATCATGCTTGGATACTATCAGGAAAGTAAATGATACACACTATGGGACATTACAAACAAAAGTTTATGATATCCAGAGATGTGGTGTTCCAAGAAACAGCACCACCTAAAGTGAAGCTGGAACAAGAACCGCAAATCTAGTTTATTGCACTGGAATTGTTGACAGCTGGAGGCATGTCTGCGAGACTACTAATGTGGATTTCCAATCTCAGAGCAGGAGTTCTGTGAGAAGTAATAAAGGAAAATCCCCTAGAATATATTATAAGTAGTTTGCAAATATAATTTTCTGTGAACCACAAAATATCCAAAAGACAAGTCAAGCAACGACTTGGAAGAATGGAAATCAGCAATAGCTAAAGAGCTTGCATCATTGGATGACAAAGATACATGGACTGTTGTTAACAGGCCAAGTCTCCAAAGGACAGTAAGAACAAGTGAATCTTTTGTAAACAGTAAAATACAGACTGAATTAGTTAAGGAAATTCATATAGAACCTCTTGAGAATTGCAACGAGGTCATGTTACAAGAAGGAAAAGTGTTGAAAAAGGTATTCTATGGTCTAAAACAGTGCGGTCGTTGTTGGGGAATCCGGTCAGGATCCTGATAGTAGGGATCCCAGTTGTCAAAATACCTAGGCTAGTATCCCAATACTGCTGGGAATGCCGGCACCGGCAGGGGAGGGAAGGTTAGGTTTAGGCTGCGGGAGGAGGATTAGGCTGCAGGAGTGGGGGGTTAGGGTTAGGTTGTGGGGAGGGGGGTTAGGATTAGGCACCACTGGGGTTAGGCTGCAGCAGGGAGGGTTAGATTTAGGCTATGGTAAGGGAGGGGTAGGGTTAGGAAGTTACGTAGGAGGGATAGTATACTTTTCTAACCATTGGGATGCTGCGGTCAGAATTCTGAATGCTGGCATTTCAGCCCCAACCCATTGTTGGTACATTAAGCTAGATGCTGTACTATTTCAGATGGACTTTCTGCATTCAGTGACTGATCACTGTATATACCAAAAGAAAAAAGAGCAAAAGTTGTTCATCATAGTTGTATATCTGGATGTTCTGTTGCTAGCAGGGCAGTAAAATCACATAGCCAGTGTCAGGCATCTGTTGGAATAAAAATTAAGTTAAAAGATGAAGGGCCTGCACATCATCAGTTAGGCTTGAAGACTTACAAAACTTGAAGGCAGGAACTGGAGCCTTTTGTGATGCTGACTGGGGATCAGATGAGCATGACTTTCGGTCATATTTTGGATACCCAGGGGTTAAAGTGGGTTGGAACAGGGCAGAACTGTATTCCAGAAGTTCTAACTGGAGACAGAACCTGTTCCACCTCTGCCTACCCATCTTAACTACACACATTGCCACACATAGAGAGTGCTTTACTCGGCTGTGACAAGTTAGCAGGCAGCAATTGCCACTAACACAGCAGTGCCAGCCTGTTTAGTGCTGGTGCTGTTGTTCCCCTGCCCTGCAAACATGGCTGTGGCGGCTACTTGGTATGTAATGTGACATCACGCTGCAAATTACAAGAAACGTAAACTGTTCTGGAGCTGGATGCCACTGCAGATGGACTTGGACACACATTTGAGCATGTGGAGGCCATCTGCTCACCTCCACTTCTATCCAGCAGCTGAACAACAGACAGCAGACTCTGGATTTCAAACCGTAAGATTTCTGTGCATCACAACCACCCTCCTTCCTATGGGGTGAGAGTAGCAAGCAGTGAAATCCTAGTGTAAGTGGCACTACTACTGTGGGTATTATAAGTAAGCGTCACTACTACTGTGTGTATTACGTGTAAGCAGTACTACTACTGTGTGTATTATATGTAAGCGGCACTATAACTGTGTGTATTAAATAAAATTGCATTACTACTGTGTGTATTATAGTAAGTGAGCACTACTACTGTGTGTATTATAGTAAGCAACACTACTACTATGTGTATTATAGTAAGCAACACTACTACTGTGTGTATTATATGTAAGCAGCATTTCTAGTGTGTGTATTACATGTGAACAGCACTACTACTGTGTGTATTATATGTAAGCTGCACTACTACTGTGTGTATGATATGTAAGCAGTACTACTACTGTGTGTATTATAGCAAGTGACACTACTACTGTGTGTATTATATGTAAGGGGCACTACTACTGTGAGCATTATGTGTAAGTGGCACTACTATGTGTATTATATGTAAGCAGCACTACTACTGTGGGCATTATGTGTGATAATGTGGGCATTATGTGTATAAGCAGCACTATTACTGGAGCTATTATGTGTAAAAGTGGGACTGATAATGTGGCATTATGTCTATAATCTGCACTATTACTGGATATATTATGTGTAAAAGTGGCACTGATAATGTGGCATTATATGTATAAGCGGCACTACTACTGTGGGCATTATGTGTAAAAGCGGCACTGATAATGTGGGCATTATGTGTATAAGCAGCACTATTAGTGGAGGTATTATGTGTAAAAGTGGCACTGATAATGTTGGCATTATGTATATTAGTGGCACTATTACTGGGGGCTCTATTTTTAAAAGCAGCACTACAACTGTGGGCATTGTGTATAAGTGGCACTACTCAGTGCCATAACGTTAGGAGCACTACTACTATGTGGTGTAATATGAATTAGGGGTACTGCGAATAGTATAATGAGAATAAAATGGTACTATTGTGTGGTGTAATTTGAATTGGGGTAGTATTGCGTGGTCATGCCCCTAGCATCAGTCCCGGCTCTGCCTAATGGGAGGGGGGGAAGTAGGTGGTGGGGGAAATGAATTCCACCATCTCTCTTGGACCGCTTTAAGCACTGGGGATACAGTGGCACATTTATCAGCTTAGCAAGCAAGAAGCAACCCATTGTTGCCCTATCCACCAATGAAAACAGAAAGACGAAAAAAGCATTTGTCTTGGTGTAGTGCACCTAAAGATAAAATATAACTTTTATTGGTTCATTTAAAGATAATTAAAAACTGCGCAATACTAAGAAGAGACAAAGTAAGAAAATAGTGATAATAAAATATGCTGTGTGTGGGAATAACAATGCACATATATTGGGTCTTCTATATGAACTGTATCAATAAATTCTCATGTTATTGTGATCATATTCTAATACAGGTTGAGTATCCTTTATCCAAAATGCTTGGGACCAGAAGTATTTTGGATATCGGATTTTTCCGTATTGTGGAATAATTGCATACCATAATGAGTTATCATGGTGATGGGACCCACGTTTAACCACAGAATGGATTTAAGTTTCATATACACCTTATACACACAGCCTGAAGGTAATTTTAGCCAATATTTGTAATAACTTTGTGCACTAAGCAAAGTGTGTGTACATTCACAAAATTCATTTATGTTTCATATACACCTTATACACACAAGAAAGAAAAAAAAGGCATTTTGTTTCCCCTAGCACCCTGAATGATAACAGTAACCAGATTAAAATCCCACACAATATTAGAATTCAGAGATCTTGGTTACATATATTTGCACAAATGTATGAATAAGCCCCAAAGCCACATCAAGGCGTCTCTCTATATTTGGGGTCCCTAGCGCTATATCTAGGTGCAGGATGTGGCACCCCAAAGCACCAGCATAAGCCAGAAAACCCAGGACAGCATACCAGTGAAAAAACTATAGTGTTAATAAATTAGTGTCAGGAAGCCGAAGCTAGAAAGGTGATACAAAAATGAGATGTATTAAAATGGAGTAATAGTGTTAAAGAAATTAGTATGTGAAAAGTGTTAATAGAATGTAAAGGTATGCCACACTAAAGCCATCCAGCTCAGCCAGTCCAGAGGCACCACACCCCACACCTCCATTACCCCAATCTGGGTCTATGATTAACCAGCAAGGAGCCACATGATAATGGCTCCTTACTTAAATATATCTAAGCTAAGAGCTACCTACCTTGGAGCAACCCCATAATGCTCCATATGGCATGTCAGGGCCTGCACCTCCTCCTAATGCAGGAACCTCTCTGCCTCTAACAAAAGACATAAATAATGGCAGATGCTCAATTAGCTTAGTGATATCATGCAGGTGCTTGAAAGGGAGGGGTATTTCTAAGCAAGAAAAAAAAAGGCATTTTGTTTCCCCAGCACCCTGAATGATAACAGTAACCAGATTTAAATCCCACACAATATTAGAATTCAGAGATCTCGGTTACATATATTTTTGCGCAAATGTATGAATAAGCCCTAAAGCCGCATCAAGGCGTCTCTGTATATTTGGGGTCCCTAGCGCTATATCTAGTTGCAGGGTGTGTCACCAAAAAAGCACCAGCATAAGCCAGAAAGCCCAGGGCAGCATACCAGTGAAAAAACTATAGTATTATAGCCACACTAGAGCCATCCAGCTCAGCCAGTCCAGAGGCACCACACCCCATACCTCCATTACCCCATTCTGGGTCTATGATTAACCAGCAAGGAGCCACATGATAATGGCCCCTTACTTAAATATATCTAAGCTATACACACAGCCTGAAGGTCATTTAATACAATACTTTTAACAACTTTGTGTATTATACAAAGTCTGTGTACATTGAGCCATCAGAAAAGAAAGGTTTCACTATCTCACTTTCACTCAAAAAAAATCCGTCCTGCTATGGAAAGCCATTCACCCCCGCTGATATCGCTGGGCAGGGGGGGAAAATGCCCAGTGTGTATGCACCTTAACAGTGTAACTTTGTTATAATGAAATCAATTGCAGGGAATCCGCATTATGCGAGTTACCTACTAATTTTTATTAGATATGTGCGGCGGGCACTTTTCGTGTTTTGGTTTTGGATCTGGATCCTCGCTCGTGTTTTGGATCTGGATTAGTTTTGCCAAAACCACACTTTAGTGTTTTGGTTTTGGATCTGGATGATTTTTGAACCCTCCCCCCCCCTCCACAAAAACAGCTAAAATCACAGAATTTGGGGGTAATTTTGATCCTACCATATTATTAACCTCAATAACATTAATTTCCACTCATTTCCAGTCTGTTCTGAACACCTCACAATATTGTTTTTGGGCCAAAAGGTTGCACCGAGGTAGCTGGATGACTAAGCTAAGTGACACAAGAGTGTGGCACAAACACCTGGCACATGTAGGAGTGGCACTGCAGTGCCAGACAGGATGGCACTTTTAAAAACTAGGGCCCAAACAGCTCATCATGCAAAGAAGAAAAAGAGGTGCAATGAGGTAGCTGGATGACTAAGCTAAGCGACACAAGTGTGTGGCACAAACAACTGGGCCATCTAGGAGTGGCACTGCAGTGTCAGACAGGATGGCACTTTTAAAAACTAGGCCCCAAACAGCACAGGATGCAAAGAAAAGAGAGGTGCACCGAGGTAGCTGGATGACTAAGCTAAGCGACATAAGTGTGCGGCACAAACACCTGGCCCATCTAGGAGTGGCACACAGTGGCTGAATGTCAAAAGTGGCCCACAATTTTTTGGGCCACCGACAGTATCGCCTGCACGCCCCTGTAATTTTTTAAAAAATTATGCACCACCAAATTAATTGTATGCAAAACATGGGACGTGCTGGAATTTGCCCAGATGTAATGCACGCACAATATTGGTGGCGTTGTCCAATATCACAAATCCCCAGGAGAATATAAGTGGGGTAAACCATTCGGCAATGATGTCCCTCAGTTTCCATAAGAGGTTGTCAACGGTGTGCCTCTTACGAAAACCGGTGATACACAGCGTAGCCTGCCTAGGAATGAGCTGGCATTTGTGAGATGCTGCTACTGGTGCCGCTGCTGTTGTTGCTGTAGGAGGCAATACATCTACCCAGTGGGCTGTCACAGTCATATAGTCCTTAGTTTGCCCTGCTCCACTTGTCCACATGTCCGTGGTTAAGTGGACACTGGGTACAACCGCATTTTGTAGGACACTGAGGACACTTTTCTCAATGTTCCTGTACAATCCAGGAATCGCTTTCCTAGTGAAGTGGAATCTAGATGGGATTTCGTACCGGGGACACACTACCTCCATCAATTGTCTAAATCCCACTGCACTAATGGCGGATACCGTACGCATGTCTACCACCAACATAGCTGTCAAGGCCTCAGTTATCTGCTTTGCAACAGGATGACTGCTGTCATATTTCATCTTCCTCGCAAAGGACTGTATGACAGTCAGTTGCTCAGTTGAAGTAGTACAAGTGGTCTTCCGACTTCCCCTCTGGGATGACGATCGACTCCCAGCAGCAACACCAGCAGCAGCAGTAGGACGAAGTGGTTCTTTTTTTTTTTTTCAATATATATTTTATTGAAGTTAACTAGAAACAACAATTAGCAGCAGGAAAAAGCATAGAACTCGATCATTGTACAGAGTCATGTTAAATCCCATGTTAACTAGTCAGAAGGGCGGAGGGGCCTAGAGCGGAACCTCCCATTTTCTATTTTCTAATATAAAGCAGCAGAATTATAAATGACAGATTTGTATACGTCATATACGAGCCATTCTGCAAAAACATCAATCGTAATTCTGATATAAACCCAAATCAAAAACATAAACAGTATAACATTCTAATGCATTCACCCCATCGGGGAACACAGGAACCAAAAACAATAAACTAAAACACAGAATAAAATAGTACCTGCAAAGGCCAGGGGATCGCCGACCCATCCATGGAGAGACCAACAAAGCTAGAGAAAATACACAGTTGACGGAGAGCCATAAAGAGGGAGTAGAAAAGGGGGACAGAAAAAGCTAAGGTATGTGCAGAGATTGGTGTTATGAGGGGAGAAAAGGAGGAGAGGCGGGGGGTGAATGGAACCGTGCAGTTAGGGGAGGGAAACTGAAGGGTTATCAGCCAGGAGTTGTTGGCCATACCATGTGGTGCAACAAAAACTCTGCTGAATGGCTAGTTTCGTTAGAGTAGGCAGCTTGTGTATAAACCGGCCCCAACATTGAAATAGTGCAGGGGTTAGTATTCCTTTATTGAGGGATGTTTCCAGCCAATCCATCGTGAACAGAAAGAGCAGCCTAGAGGTCGCCAGTGACAGCGTTGGGGGGGGGGGATGTGAGAGAACCACTGCTGAAGTATGGCCTTCCTACCTACTGCCGAAAGAATCACTACTAGTTTCGCATCCTGAGTGGGGAGATCGACTTGATCAAGAACGCATCCAAAGAGAGCCCAAGAGGCAGTACATTGAAAGTGCAAACCCAACTCGGAGGTACCATAGATCCTCAATGCAGCCCCGAAGGCCTGAATGTGAGGGCAATGCCAAAAGCAGTGCATGAGATCCGCTAATGGTGCTGAGCATATTATGCATTTTGCTGAGTCCGATAAACCCATCAAAGCACTCCTCTTTGGAGATATATAGGCTCTATGTAGGATCTTATAGGACATTTCCTGGTATATGCTAGCCGGGATAAGTTTTAAAGAAGCTGTGAAATTATTCAGTATGGCATTGGGAGACATTGAAGGTATTTGAGAGGACCATTTCTGAAGCTGAGTGAGGTCAGTAGTGGGTACATGTTCCGTACGTATGCGGGCATAAATAGTCGAAATGGAGTGTGTCCCAAAGCGTAGGAGCATATCTAGGGAATTAATAAAGTCTGACGGATGAAGATGGGATAGGACAGATTGTATATAGTGTGAGGCCTGAAAAAAAGTAGAATGCATGGTGAGGATGAATGTCGAATTTGGTTAAGACATCAGCAAAAGAAAGAATCCTTTTCCTAGAGTCAAGAAGGTCACCAATCTGTGTGATCCCAGCTGCGCGACAATTATTGAAAGGAAAAGAGGCCTGACCCTTCTGGAATTGCAGGTTACCAACCAGAGGGAGAAATAATGAGTAAGTATATTGCAGCTTTAGAGATTTTCTAGATAATCGCCATGCCATAATGGTAGAGGTTAAGAGTAAGTTGTCGAGGTGAGGGGGCGACAATTCAGATCTGTTCGCGTGAAGAAGAAAACTAAGAGACGGGGGGGCACAAAGTTGGGAATCAAACATCGAGTCGGTAAAGACTGACGTACCTCTAAGCCAGTCCATAGCGAAACGAAGAAGGCACGCTCTATTGTACTGCTCTATGTCCGGCAAATTTACACCCCCATTCTGTACCGTCTGGGACAGTTTAAAGAAGCTTATTCTGGGTCGTTTATTGGCCCAAATAAATTTAGAAATAGATGAGTTAAGGGAGGATAGATCAGATTTTGAATGCATGATTGGAACCATCTGGAGGACATAGAGCAATTTAGGGAAGCTGGCCATCTTAACTGGGTTGCAGCGTCCCAGTAGATTAAGGGGCAGTTTTTGCCAGAGCGCTAGTTCAGTCTGAATTTAGTAAGGATAGGGCGTATGTTGTCAAGGTAGAGACAAGTAGGGTCAGAGGGGAGGAGGATCCCAAGATACGTGATGTGGGTGGGGGCCCAGCGAAACGGAAAAGGAGTGTCCCACCCCAGGGTGACCTGGGTAGACAGGGCCAGAGCCTTGGATTTGTCATAGTTGATGGAGAAACCGGCAAAGGAGGAGAAACGTTCAATAGTGTTCTGTAATGCCGGAATAGACTGTCTTGGGTTAGAGGTAAAAAGGAGGACATCATCCACAAATGCCAGCAGTTTCACCTCTCTATTACTTATCCTAATACCCCGGAAAACAGATAGGTTGAGGATATACCGTAAAAAAGGTTCTAGAGCCAGATTGAAAAGAAGGGGGGAGAGAGGGCATCCCTGCCTAGTCCCTCTTTCAAGAATAAAGGGAGATGAGGGGACATTATTGACTACCACCTGCGCAGTAGGGTTATCACAAAGGAAGTCGACAAGGCCACGGAAGTTCTCACCAAATTGTTGATAAATCAAGACTCTAGCTAGGTGAGGCCAAGCAATCTTGCCAAAAGCCTTTTCTGCATCAAGGTTTATCAAAATGTTATCAGTGATATTGTGAGTGCGTGAGTAAGTGATCGCCGCTAAGGCGGTTCTAATACCCTGTACAGATTGTCTATGTTTAATAAAGCCCATCTGCGCAGGTGATATAATACGGGAAAGGCAGGGCTGTAGTCTGTTGGCCATCAGTTTCGTGAGAATTTTGAAATCCTGATTGAGAAGGGAGATCGGTCTGTAGGAACTGGGTAGGGAGGGATCCTTGCCAGGTTTTGCTAGAACTATTATAGTGGCCTCATTAAATCTAATTGGAGTACATTTGGAGATAAGAATATGATTATAAAGAGACGCAAGAGTGGGAGCAATCTCATCACAAAGCATTTTATAAAACTCTGCGCCAAAGCCATCTGGGCCAGGGCTTTTATTGTTAGGTAGGGTCTTGATGACGTCAACAACCTCCTCAACCGTGACCGGTGATTCCAGAGAGTCTCTCTCTTCTTGGGTCAAGACTGGGGGGGCAGCCTCCTCTAGAAAGGAGCGACTAGCCTCCAAGTCATCAGGGCCTTTGGCGTATAGAGATTGATAAAAGTGCCGAAATTCGTTGCATATGGTTTCGGGGTCAGTGGTCAGTGTGCTCGAGTTATCGATTGCATTTACCCATGTGCGGGATTTAGGGCCCTTAATTAAATTGGCTAGCAGTTTGCCCGACTTATTGCCCCACCTGTGAAATCTGTTGCGTTGGTAGTCATAGGATAGATGGGCTCGTTCCGTGAGGAACATATCATAGATGAGTTTGCCAGAAAGGTAAGCTTCCTTGTGTGCGGGCGTGCCATGGTGGGTATATCTCCTGTACGCAGAGGTGAGTGTGGCACTTAGGGTCTGTAATTGGGAAGAAAACTTCCTCCGTTTAGAGTGAGTGTAGGACATTATGTGTCTGCGAAGGACAGCCTTGGCTGCGCCCCAAAATATTGGCAAGTCTAAACTCTGGTCGTTATTATCTAGATTGTAATTGAGCCAGGACTGTTTGAGATGAAGAAGGAAATCAGTGGAGTGACGCAGATATGCAGGGAAACGCCACCTAGGGATACTACGGGAAGGCAGGGTCAGTCGGATATGGAGAGATATCGGGGCATGATCTGATATAATAATATTCTCAATAGAGGTGTGAGTAACTTTGGGGAGGAGGCCAGTGACAGTAAAGATATAATCAATTCGAGAATGGGAGGAATGAGGATGGGAGTAGAAAGAAAAGTCTTTCTGAGTAGGATGTAGTATACGCCAGGGATCTAATAGTTCTAGTTGAGTACAGAAAGAGGAAAGTAACTGAGCGGAGGGTGCATTGGTGGTGTTACGTGCCCTGGATATGTCCATGGATGGGTCGACCACCAAATTGAAGTCCCCGCCGACAACCAAATTTTGGCTACCCCAATTAAGGAGAGTTGTTAAAAGATCTGCAAAAAAGGAGTCAGGTGAGATATTAGGTGCATAGAGATTGAGAAGGGTATAAACAGTGTTATTGATACTTGTATCTAGTAGCAGAAATCTACCTCCAGGGTCACAAAGCTTTCTGAGTACAGATTATTGTAGGTTGGCGTGGAATAATACTGCTACCCCCCTAGATTTAGAGTGATGCGGAGAGGAGATACATTCTCCGATCCAAGGGGCACTTAAGGCGTGTCTAGGGTCATCTAGCCAATGTGTCTCTTGGAGAAAGATAATCGTTTTAGGTGAGATATCACCTTTTTCCTTTTGACCGGGTGATTAAGACCCTCCACATTCCAGGAGACAACACGAAGTGATGTGGCATCTGGATCTCCATCTACATGAGATAGTGGGTGGGCATCAGCAGACATATCAACCCACCCCTACCGGGAAGAACACTAGCAATAAAGTGTAAAAGATAAAACAGGGTCCCAACCCGTCCCAGCGAGCGGGGAGGGATTCCCCCCATGGAGGGAAGGGGTCCCGGCCTAGGCAAGCATAATTAACAAAACATATAAACAATAACAAGAACATCAAAAAGTATCAAGAAAAGGAAAAAACAAATTTAGAGTGTGTAATAGTCACACTCTGAGCAATCTGTACATGAGACCCGAGCGCAGGCTCGGATGGTAGAGAGTTAGTTTCAGGCAGGAGCAGACATCGGTCAAGTGTTATCTAGCGAGAAGTGCCGCTTGGCCTCCACGGGATCATCGAAGAATCGTGGTCTGCCATCTTCAAAGACCCTGAGGCGAGCTGGGTAGAGCAAGGAGAATTTTATCTTCGCATCAAAAAGGTGTGTGCAGATAAGAGCAAACTCTCTGCGCCTCGCGGCCACCAATGCAGAGAAGTCCTGGAAGATGAGGAGGCGTTCACCATTGACTGAGAGGCTAGCAGTCTTGCGGTAGTGGTCAAGAAGTCTCGTTTTGTCCGCATAATTCAGAACTCTCATAATCACCGGGGGAGGACGCCCAGAAGAATTCTTGCGTTCCGGCCCCAACCTATGGGCTCTTTCGATGATAAGAGGGACTCCTTTCATATCCATGGATAGTTGTTCCGGGATGCCTGACGAAAGGAGATCTAGGAGCTCGTGGCCTTTTATCGACTCCGGGATGCCTATGACCCTCAGATTGTTAAGCCTACTGAGATTTTCAAGGTCATCTAGCTTCTCTGAGAGGTCAGAGACCTCCAATTGCTTGGCTTGTAAGGAACGTTGCGCCTTTTCTAAGTTATCCTCCAAGGTCGATATCCTCTGCTCCGCTTCGTCGAGGCGGGTGGAGTGTTGACTGAGCAGGGCCGATGAGGATTCTATGGCTTCTTTAATGCCCGCCAACTTCTCATCGAGGAGAGGCCCCAAGACTGCCAGTAGGTCTTTATGTTTCATATTAGGTTGTTTCACAGGAGGTCTTGATTTGCGGGAATGCTGGGACAAGGAGCGTGTAGTCGAGTGATCAGAATCGGATGAATCGCCACAGGGAGTATCCTCTCGAGGTTGCTGAGTAGTGCCTGCGGACATTACGGGCAAAGGTATCAGGAACTTTTCCATGCAGGAGTATCAGAGAAAAGGGGCGACCACAAAGCGCAGAGAGCCCGAATAGTAAAGGGTGTAGGGGGTCTCACATACTAGGCAAACATATTCAAGGTAACCACATCTCGGTTACGGTACTCAGAGATGTGGAGGTCTCCCAGCCGGGATCAGAGATAATATTTGAGACAAAGACGTGCTCCAAGGCCACAGCGGGCCAACGTGTGTGGGGCTAGTATGTTCCCTTTCTTGAGACTCCGAGGCAGGCAATCATATAGGGAAGGGTGAGGAATATCGCCACCGGAATGTTTAGCGGAGGGGTGGGGAATATCCTCACGCAGTAGGAGCCGGGGACCTGTCTCCAGGCTCATTAGGTGCAGAGCAGGTGGGTTTAATTATCCAAGGGAAGCAGGTGTGTCCAGGGGCCAGCAGAGCGTTCTTAATATATCAGCCAACAATGTTATCAGCAGGCCAGGTAGTGTGGAGCATCAGCCTTTCCCCTCCCACCTACACTGTATCAGTATTTATCAGAAAGCTGCCAAGCCAGGCAGTAAGTAGGGCAGAGGGACCCCTTCTAGTAACAGCTGTAAAGCTGCCTCTTCAGAGGCAGCGAAGGTGGGCTAGCTTGCAGGCTAGTCGGAGCCGTCTATTCAGGCGGGTGGAGGAAGTGCGTCTCTCGCCGTCACGCTCCGTCTAGCGGCTCGGCGGCTGCAGGGGCGCTATCAGGCACCCTCCACGGCGTCCTCCGGGCACAGCGCCACACGGCTTCAGGTGATGAGAGGTAGCGGGGTGTAGCGGCCGGTGTGGGGTCGTCCAGGGGTGCCGCGATGGGGAAAGGAAACTCGTAGAGGGTGGTAGCGGTCCTCCCGGAAGTCCGGCGGGATTGCATCTAAATCGGGGTCCCGGCTCCGATGTGTAGACCATGCCGCAATCCGCGGGAGCCTCCAGGCGCTCCCCGATTCTGCGGCTCTGGTCAGGCTGCAACAGGGGGATGATAAGGGGGCTTGGGGGAGCGGTAGACAGTGGAGGAGCGGGTCTGAGCAGTCCAGGAGGACAAGGAAGGTGACATAAAAGCAGGAGCACAAGCAAGCTGCTACTGCTCTCCTCCGGTGCCAGGCCACGCCCCATCAGAAAGTGGTTCTTGATCTTTCACTATTTTAGCCTCCAAATTTTTGTTCTCCATTATTTTTCTGGAGTTATATAACAGTATGTGGCACAGGAGAGCGTACCCCTACACCACACAGGGCAAACCCTGTAAAAACTATTTGGATTAAATATTAACTTCTTTATTTGGAGTTAACAATATACAGAACAGGACAGCACCACTGGATTTATACAGCAGCACCACTGGACTGATCTTATATGGCAATACCCCTGGACTTACATGGCAGCACCACTGGACTGGACTTATACAGCAGTACCCCTGGACTTATACGGCAGCACCACTGGACTTATACGACAGCACCATTGGACTGGACTTATACGGCAGTACCACTGGAATGTACTTATTTGGCAGCACCACTGAACTTATATGGCAGTACCCCATGACTTATAAAGCAGCACCACTGGACTGGACTTATACGGCAGTATGCATGGACTTATACGGCAGTACCACTGGACTGGGTTTATATGGCAGTATCCCATGACTTATACGGCAGCACAACTGGACTGGACTTATACGGCAGTACCCCTGGACTTATATGGCAGCACCACTGGACTGGACTTATACGGCAGTACCCCTGGACTTATACAACAGTACCCCTGGACTTATATGGCAGTTCCACTGGACTGTACTTATACGGCAGTACCACTGGACTTATTCGGCAGCACCACTCGACTTATGGCAGCACAGGACATCACCACTGGACTTATGGCAGCACAGGACACCACCAGTGGATTTATACAGCAGTACCACTGGACTGGACTTATACGGCAGTACCCATGACTTATACAGCAGCACCACTGGACTTATACGGCAGTACCCCTGGACTGGACTTATACAGAAGTACCCATGGACTTATACGGCAGTACCCCTGGACTTATACGGCAGCACCCCTGGACTTATACAGTAGCACCCCTGGACTGGACTTATATGGCAGCACACCTGAACTGGACTTATATGGCAGCACCACTGGACTAATACTGCAGTACCGATGGACTTAGACGACAGCACCACTGGACTTATATGGCAGCACCACTGGACTGGACTTACATGGCAGCACCACTGGGCTGGACTTATACAGCAGCACCACTGGACTTATGGCAGCACAGGACACCACTACTGGACTCATGCAGCACAACACAGCACCACTGGACTGGACTTATACAGCAGCACCACTGGACTTATGGCAGCACAGGACAATACCACTGGACTTATGGCAGCACAGGACACCACCACTGGACTGATGAAGCACAAACAACACCACTACACTGAACTTATACAGCAGCACTGGACTTATGGTAGCACAGGACACCTCCACTGTGACTGTACTGATGCAGCACAAGACACCACTGGACTGATGCAGCACAAGACAGCAGTGGAATGACACAAAAGAGCGGGTCACCACCCCACGCACCACACCACTTTCCCGCACAGATACTGAGGAGATACGTCCTCTTGCTACACTCTCCAGGACTGGAGTGAAAATGGCAGTGACGAGCGGCTCCTTATATGGAATAAAAAACCAGTAAGAATTCGACAGCGGGATGATGACGTTTTGTGTCATTCTGGTTTCTGAGTCTGGCGGGGAAAACCCAAGCCGGACTCGGATCCGGGCTTGGGACGTGATGTTCAGGTAGGTTCAGTACTCAGGGTACAGAACCTGCTCATCCCTAATTTTTATACAAGAACCCCCTTGTTTTTGGTTTTTATTATAATTAATTATCGTGTTTTGGTTTTTGCAAAACCACTGTCAAGTCTTTTAGTGTTTTGGTTTGGATTCGGTTTTAGTTCAGTAAAAAATTGATAATCATTGACACAAATTAAAAAAAAAAACAGTTTAAATTGTGTAATTTTTGCAATCCAAAGTTCAGAACCACAAGAAGATCCAAACCAGGACTCAGTTCTGATCAGATTTCTCTGGGAGATCTGGACTGGGTTTTGGTTGAGATCCAGAAAATTTGGGTGGGTCCATATTTGTGGAGAACCAAACCGCACATCTCTAATTTGAAATGTTGATACGGTATGTTTCATAATTTATTGTTTACTAGCTAAAGTAGGGGCAGTGCTTGTGTTTAAATGTTCAAGTTATTAAGTTATCAATGAGTTGTATGTAACTGTCAACATTTTTAAATTATTTGCAGCTCAGTATTTCATTCAACACCCCCGTGGTGTAGCTGCCCAGTGTCGAATTTGTTTGTTTTTTGGGTGTCTCCAGTAGCCCTAATCCTAAACTTACCTTTCTGTTTACTTTTATAATGACTTTTACATTGAGAGATGGGTTCAAAGTTTTCTTCTTGTTATCAATGTTGCTATTCCAAGGCTTTTGGGTACGTAATATTTTTTGTATTCCCACCTATATTTCTGTCAGTTATTTTAGTACATTGATTCATGGTTATTTCAATCAATTATTTCAGGTAATTGAACTACTGTATGGTTATTTGTATCAGCTATTACAGAATATTTAAGTTTTCATCCAAATCAATCCAGGGGAAGGCCCAGAATAGGCTCCCTGTGTCAAAGTTCTGTCTGGTGTAGTGTGTCTTATTGGAGCAAATGTTATCACTCTGTGAAGTTTTCATCCAAATCCATTAAGTGCAAGGCTCAGTACAAGCTCACTGTGTAAAAGTTCTGCCCGTTGCACTCTGCCATGAGGTCAGATCGGGACCTCAACCACTTAATCAGGCACCCCAGACCAATTGCCACCCCTCTGTGAAGTTTTTGTCCAAATCCATCAAGTGGAGGGCCCAGAACAGGCTACTCATATCAGAGTTCTGTCCAGCGCATTTTGCTGTGAGGTCTGACTGGGACTCCAACCACTCCATTAGGCATTCCAGACCAATTGCCACCCCTCTGTGAAGTTTTCATCCAAATCCATCCAGTGAAAGGCCAGAACAGGTTCCCAAGGTCAAAGATCTGCCCGGTGCATTGTGTCTCGGACCCCATCCACTCCATTAGCATTCTTGCCTACTTATGGGCAAGGGAGGGAGCAGCCAGGTCGCACAGGAGGGGGCAGTCTGGGGGCGTGGCGGAGGCGGTCTGGGGCTTAACCATGTGTATATCACTTTTGGCAAGAGGGTACTTTGTCACAATCTGATGTCCAGAACATGACTCGCTCCCTAGGACAATGGGCAGATAGTGTTAAGGATCCTGTTATTTCCTATAGGAAAGGTTTTACACAGCTGCACTACCTGGGTGTGATTATTCTGCAATGCATGAAGGATAAAAGGATTGTGGGTTCCAGTGGGCAGGGCTTCCAATGCTGACTAGCAGCCTAACGATAGCTAGGGCAAGATGGGGCATAGCTAGTACCAGGAAGCCATCTCATGTAGACAAATGTGCTGTTATAAAATTTGAGATGTGTAAAGAAGCCATCTAAGTCAACCAGTGTGAATAGTCATTCGTTTGCAACAGATTCTTACACACTGTTAACCAAATAAACACAGCATCCTGGTTAAGGACATTTGTGTGAACTAACTTCCATTTCACATTCTGCGTCTAATTGTAACCAGACAGGTTTTAACAATAAAATATATATCAATACTCCCCTACTTTTTCCACTTATTTGTGTTTTTTCTTATTCAGGGGTTGACGCTCTTCAATTTTTTTATTTTTACTAAATAAAACATATGTTCTATGCTTTGAGACAATTAGTGGGATTTGTAATCCCTCTTTAAGATGAGAGTGATGTTTAGGATAAGGAGGGGTATTTTTCATAAAATGCTGGTTTGCAAAACTGGAGATGTTGCCCATAGCAACCAATCAGATTCTACTTATTTTTCTAGCACCTTCTAGAAGATAATAGCCAGAATCTGATTGGTTGCTATGGGCAACATCTCCAGTTTTGTAAACCCACAGTTTAGTAAATATACCCCAGAATGTTTTGGAGATGGTTGAAGAGTGGACATTTCTTTGTCTAATGAATCAAATTCTACTACATGTATCTACTCTACTCTTTCAAAACAATAGGGACCACAGAGATCAAAGTTCTTTAACAAAAAGCTTGTGCATACCTCTCAATATGACCCATTCCAGGAGGGACAAAATGCTCTGTTCCTGGACTTTCCGCTTAATTTATGATTGCCATCACCTGTGTTCAAACATCTTGTTTTTACCAATAAACCAGTTCAACACAGGTGAAGGCAATCATAAATTAAGAGGGAAGTCCAAGAACATAGCATGCTACCTATTACACCATCCGTACTACCCTTGAGATGTAAATGAGTTGTCATACATAGCAACCAAACTGCATAATGCCGCAGCTAAAATACTGATCACATATGCATCAGTGTTGCCAATTGTAACCAGTTCAATACAACTAAGCCAGATGCAAACTATATAAAATTGCATTTTAACAATACTAAAGGGAATTTAAATGATTTGTGTATATTGTCTAAACAATTCTGGGGAGTGGCCACATGCCTGGGTCCCCTATCCCAAATCCACTCATGACCGTAGATGCTTAAATAGTAAATGATCACAAATGGTCCATATACTGTACATTGAGATCATTAAAGTTTTGAAGGAAATACTAAAGGAATGAACCTGCGTAGTGTAGAAAAAAATAGATCAGCTTTGACATTTCAGTCTGTCACCTGTCATATAAGCTCACTTCCAGTTACTAGATAACATACATTGCCTTTGATGGAAAGTGACACAATATGAGACAGATAAACACTGATATTAACTACTTGATTTTGTTTTATATAATTAAAAATATATATACTTCAGTCAGAAAAAGGTATATTAAAAACGTAAAGAAAATTAGTTTCTTAATAAGACTAGGTTATTTTTTTTATAAGACAATAGAGAAAAGAGCAAATAAAACAGTACACAAAAGAAGGTTATGGACATTATAAATCGTGTTGTGGCCACTGAGCACCAGTTAAAGCCATAAAACCAGATACTGTATATTGAAGTCTTCACCAATAGCAACCCTCCTTTCCCATAGAGCTTGATACACTCACCAGTAATTATATGACCCAGGACCTTGAGCATTAGGGACTTATCTGAGTAACAGCTGGTGCAATAATATGGAGACCAGGAGTGAGTAAAGGCAGATTGCACCATTAAATGTATCCAGCAGTCAGACAGGAAACAGAGGGCATAATAATAGGATTTTGGTACTTACCAGATAAATCCTTTTCTTTGAATCCACAGGGGGCACTGGAGTACTCCTGGGATATGGATGGGGCGTTAGCAGGGATAGGCACATTTAAATATTTTAATTAGTAACTCCCCACCCCCTCCATACTCCCATAGAGACCTCAGTGTTTTTACTGAGCCGCACAGGAGCGATAGAGAGGATGAACAATAGAGAATTACATATAACATTATAACATAACGGACAACAATAAGTTGACACATAACATAACGGACAACTAAACAGTTGGCACAATAATAGATATCACCATAACATTTGAACAAGTCGGTGAGAATGTGTTACCATAAGAGCCACTGATCTTACCGCAAGACAGGTAAAAACTGCTTTGGGAAAAGGATTTATCTGGTAAGTACCAAAATCCTATTTTCTTTTTCATCCTCTAGGGGTCACTGGAGTACTCTTGGGATGTACCAAAGTTTCCCCCTTGGGCAGGAGAGCTGTTTGGCACCTGTAACACTAGACAGCCAAAGCTAGATGCTGATGCCGCAAATGTATCAAACTTGTAAAAGCGCACAAACGCGTGCACTGATGACCATGTAGCCGCATGGCAATGTTGCGTCGTAGAAGCTCCACGACCTGCTGCCTATGAAGTTCCCACAGAACTTGTGGAACGAGCTGAAACTGATGAAGGCGGTTGTAGCCTAGCATAAAGGTAAGCCTGACGTATGGTCAGCTTAATCCATCTGGACAAGGTCTGCTTGGAAGCTGGCCAACCACTCTTGACTGCATCATAGAGAACAAACAATGTATCCGTTTAACGTACTGTTGATGTTCGGGGTACATAAACGCGTAGTGCGCGTACCACATACAAAGTAGCTGGAGTTCCTGCACCTTCTGATAACACAGGAACTACGATTGGTTGATTGATGTGAAAAGATGATACAACCTTTGGTAGGAAAGCGGGATTCGTCCAAAGTTCCGCTCTATCATCACGAAACACCAAATACGGTGGCTTGCACGACAAGGCACCCAATTCTGAAACATGCCTTGCTGAAGCTAAGGCTAGGAGAAAAACGGTTTTCCAAGTGAGAAACTTAACATCAACTTGTTGTAAAGGTTCAAAAATTGAGGACTGTAAAAAATATAAAACCAGATTCAAGTCCCATGGCGCTGTAGGTGGCATAAATGGAGGTTGTACTCTGAGGACACCTTGCAGGTGTTATGAGCCACTGCAGTGGCTCATTCCCCATTGCATTCTGTTTATGTATTTTATGTTATACTTCTGTTTCTGTTCCCCTTGGCTTTTATGGGGTGTCCGGAGTCCACCCTTAAGGAGGGGGTACTGTTATGAAGCACAAGCAGTGGTTCATTCCTGTTTGCTTTCTGTTCATGAATTTTATGTTATATTTCTGTTTGCATGCCAGGATTTCTCTTGTACTTGTTTAGAAGACTCTTGTTGGCCGCCTGTGGTGAGTCTATGTAACTGCAGCATATTTTCTATGTGTTAAGCCTCACCTGTCAGATAATTTGGTCACTATGTGGTGAGTCTGTGTATTGCAGTCTGGCTCTTGTCTGTGTAGCCTCACCTGCCAGTATTTTGGCCAATTACCTTGTGCCTGGCTTCCAGCCACCCTGATTGGGGCTTGCTTCCCTTATTACCCAGCTAGCCCTGCAGACCAGCGCCGCTGATAGAAGTTTGTTATTGTACCTGTATGTTCCAGTTCTTGGTTAGCTTCCTGTAAGCTTGTTCCTGGTCCCTGTCAGCAGCTTCCTGTGGAGCCTGTCTTCCTGCCTCTGGTGTGTTCCAGCGTCTAGCTTGTACTCCAGTGTCCTGTGTCGTTTCCTGAGTCCTGTCTGAGGGATCATTTCCTGCTGTCCTCCGAATTGCTTTCAGTAAAGTGGTCTGGTATCCGAAGCTTCTGGGTTCCGGTCGTTTCCTGCGCACACCTGTCATGGTGTCGTGAGTAGCGGCTCTGCCGCACTTTATGGCTGAAGTCGTATTGTCTTTATTTTTGGTTGTGTCATTTTTGCGGAGGTTTCCACATTGCTGTCCTCACCTTATTACGACGGGTTCGTATTTGGCAATTAGGTTGCATTACTTGATTTGCTGTTCCAGACGCCCTTGCCGCACATAAACTACTTTGCTATTTTTTGTATCCTTCTCTGTTTTAGTCGTGTCACTCTTAGTTAGTTTTCCCCTTGTTCTTCTCTGTCTCGGTTAACGCCTTGTCACCTATTAAGACCGGGGGCATCGGCGTCTGGGCGGACCTAATTCACCCATTCAAATGCGGCTGCCACGGGCACAAGAAACCATAGTCTTGCAGGTGTTAATCGACCACTGGGAAGGACAACAGAGTCAGGGATTTTTGTTAGGGGTATCTGTGTATCTCAGTCAAGTTGCAGCTTCACGTGTCTGTACTTGGAACTCTCCTGGTGCCACCCAATCTCCTGGGTTCCATGTACGCAGAACATAACAGCAGGAAAGTGTGCACTGTTGGCAAAAGGGCCAAACGCCTTTGAAAGTAAATTGACAAGGCAGAGACCTGCACCTTTGGTGTAGATAAACGTAGTCCTCCATCTAACCCAGTCTGTAAAAATAGCAAAAGACGGGATAACTTGAAAGATGATGTCGGAAACTTCCGAGCTTCATACCACCCTATATAGGCATGCCAAATCCTGTGATAATGAGCTGCTGTAACTGGCTTTCTAGCACATAACATGGTTGGTATAACCGATTCTGGAATGCCCTCTTGTCTTAAGAGGGTGGTTTCAACAGCCACCCCGTCAAACGCAGCCACACTAAATTGGGGTAAAGGAACGGACCCTGTTGCAGCAGGTCTGGACGTAGCGGAAGCGGCCAAGGATCGTCTGCGAGTAGCCTGCAGAGATCCGAGAACCACGCTCTCTGAGGCCAATGAGGTGACACAAGTATGACTGTCATGGAATCTCTTTTGATCCACTTTAGCAACCGAGGAAGCAGTGGAAATGGTGGAAACAGATACACGAGGCTGTATGGCGACACGATTGTGAGAGCATCCACTGCCACTGCCTTTGGCTTTCTTGATCTGGACACATACTGGGGTGTTTGATGATTCTGGTGAGATGCCATTAGATCCACCTGTGGGTAACTCCACTGCTGGACCAACATCTGGAACATTTCTTTCTGGATTTAAAGGCCATTCTCCTGGATGAAAATCCTGATGGCTGAGCTAATCCGCCTCCCAGTTGTCCACTCCTGGAATAAACACTGCCAACAATATCACTTGGTGATTCTCGGCCCAATTCAGGATTCAAGCAACTTCCCGCATGGTCATGCGACTTCGAGTTCCTTCTTGTTTGTTGATGTATGCGACTGCCGTCGCATTGTCTGACTGGACCTGGGCAGTCTAAGACTGGAGCATGTGCACTGCCTGTCACAGTGCATTGTAAATCGCCCTGAGTTCCAGGACATTTATTGACAGTAATCTCTCTCGGTCTGACCAGAGACCCTGAAGCTGACAATTTTGGACCACTGCTCCCCAATCTCTGAGACTTGCGTCAGCCATCAGAATTATCTAATTCCAGACTCCGAACCTTTTTCCTGTGGTGAGATTGTGAAGTTGGAGCCACCAGAGTAGTGATACTCTGGCCCTTGGAGACAACCTCACCAACTGATGAATTTGTAGATGCGAGCCTGACCACTGTGCAAGAACATCCAGTTGAAAAGGACGAGAATGAAATCTTCCGAGCTGGAGTGCTTCGAAAGATGCCACCATCTTTCCTAACAGTCGAATGCACAAATGCACCAAGACTGTCCGTGGTTTGAGCACTAACTGTACCAGATGATGAATACTTTGTGCTTTCTGTTGTGGCAGGTAAATTCATTGATCCACCGTATCGAGAATAATTCCTAGGAATTGAATTATTTGAGATGGAATCAGGCTTGATTTCTTGAAGCTGACAATCCAACCGTGCTGAACGAGTACACTGTACATTAGTAAAGTATGTTGAAGAAGTGTTTGTTGAGATGGAGCTTTGATGAGCAGATCGTCTAAGTATGGAACTATTATCACTCCCCAGGATCTGAGATGAGCTATCATCACAGACATCACTTTTGTGAATACCCGAGGCGATGACGAGAGGCCAAACGGTAGCGCCTGAAATTTATAATGGTTTTGTTGTACTGCAAACCTTAAGTACGCCTGATGCAGTGGCCAAATTGGAATGTCTAAGTACGCATCCTTGAGATCCAGTGAAATCATGAATTCCTGTGGCTCTAAACCTGCAATCACTGACCGCAGGGATTCCATCTTGAATCTGTAGTAAGTGACATACTGATTGGGCCCCTTTAGGTACAATATCGGTCTGACAGAGCCATCTGGCTTTGGAACTACAAAAAGACTGGAGTAATAACCTTGACCCTGTTGGTGAACTGGAACCGGAATCAAAACTGCTGAATCTACGAGAGACTGAATCACGGTCTGCAGAACCGCCTTTTTGTCTTCTGACACGGGCAGACCTGTCTTGAAAAATCGCATTGGTGGAAGACAATTGTACTCTAATTTGTAACCGTTGAACACTGACTTGCGGATCCACCCATCTGTGGATGTCTGAAATCACGCCAAGTGAAACGTCTGAAGGCGTGCTCACACAACTGACGTTCCGAGATGGTCTGGAAGCCCGTCATGCCACTGGCTTGTTGGCGGTCTTAGCGTCCTGACGATGGTTAGTGGTTTGTTGAAAACCATGTCCTCTACCACGTCTACTGTGTGTGGTTGTTCCTCTAGCATGGCCTCAAAAGGGTTGAGGTCTAAAGGATTTGAACACTGGTCCCGAATATTTACGTTTAGGAACCTGTGTAGGCAATGGTAGGAAAACAGACTTTCCCCCAGTGGCCTGAGAAATCCATTTGTCCAATTAAGGACCAAACAACATCTCGCCAGTGTAAGGCAATGCTTCTATTCCTCGTTTGGACTTTGCCTCTGCCTGCCAAGAACGCAGCCCAAGTGCACGTCGTGCTGCCACTAGTGAAGCTGAAAGGCGAGAACAACCTGTCCGACGTCCATAGAAGCCGATTCACAGATGTGATCAGCGAGAAGTATAAGGTGGTCTTCTTGTATGGCCAACTTGAGCTGTGTTGCCCATGCAATTACAGCCTTATTAACCCAAACTCCCACCAAAGCAGGTTTAAGCAACACCCCTACTGCTGTATACATTGACTTTAGCATAGCTTCTAGCTTACGCTCTGACGGGTCATTAAGTGTTGTAGCAGCTGGTACTGGAATGGTTAACTTCTTAGAAAGTTTTGATACCGAGGAATCCACAGCTGGTGGATTTTCCCATTTAGACGTCATAGACTCCAAGAACGGGTAGCTAGACAGAAAGCGGCAAGGTATAGAAAACCGTTTATCCGGATTCTTCCATGCTTCTGTTAACTGCTTATTAAGAGAAACTGACTAAGGAAAACACACCAGAGTTCTCTGTTGTTTAGGAAATAACACTTCATAATTTGAAAGAGGTTCTTCAGTCTCCGTAAAATCTAGAACCTGATGTACTGCTCCGATGAGATAATCAATGGGTGGGCTATCAGTAACTCCACTATCTGACTCCTGGCCCAATTCACCCTCCTCATGTTCTTCTTGCGATATGAGATCTGGCATTGAATCGTCAGAATGCAACATAGCTGAAACTGGTAAATTATAAGACAAATGATAACTATCTTTCGGAACTGAGCTAGACTTGGACTTTTGTAACCCTTGCAAAGTCCTAGACATCTCCTAATCCCCCTGTGGTATCTCAGGAGGTATTACTCTAGCCTCAGATCTAACCGGCTCACGCCCCTTTCGTGCAGCGGCCAATTCCGATTGTAACCCAGACATTACATCAGCCTAGCTGGATCAGGAGGAGAAATTGTATTTGTAGCTGTATTTACAAAACATACTGTGCATGTTGTAGATCCATCAGGTGACACACTCGCAGACCTTGCAGCTAAGCTGCTTTATTGATTTTGCAGGTGCCTTACTCATTATGTCACAGACAAGTAGACAAAGACAGACAAGTCCCACAACTCGGTAAAAATGTAACTAAAGTGTGTTAAGCCCAAAGTGCAGTGCACATGGGTCACACTACAATCAGTGAAACCTGAGCTGTACCGAATTCCTACTAACACTCCTGATCCACTGGTGGCCGAGTGTTGTAGGACAGCAGCAAACTTCCTGCAAGAAAAACCAGGAAGTAAGTTTAAAATGGTGTCTTGCCATGTGCTCAAATATAATAAAGCTGAACCTTATTACAGTATTGATCTATCTATATATATATATATATATATATATATATATATATATAGAGAGAAAAACAAATGAGAGAGGCGCCCCTAGTGCAATATAGACAATATAGTATACCTCCACCAAGAACACCCTAAAATTAGAGGTGTACCGTGTGAAGTGGTCTCATAACCACTTTTGATCAACGTTTCTCAGAAAATCAATGCCGTTCCCCGCTTCTGGCAGTGGACTCCTTAATGTACTGGTCACGTCTGTGTTTGCGGTCTCAAACCGTACAATGCAAAGGATGAAGAGTAGAACACACCATAGTGTAATACAGTTTAAAAAAATTTTATTTACCATTAACACAAAAAAACAAGTTGCCCGTACCATAAAATAAATATAAAACAGCTTATCTGATAGCAGATGTGTTCGTCTGTCACTCAACGCGTTTCGTCCGTCGCTGTACTGCTGGACTTCCTCAGGAGTGCATACACAATGGCTCACATGTGCCTATATTTATACCCCTCTTAATTGGGCAATTAGCTCCACTCAGGTAATTTCCGGAAGTGATGTCACTTCCGGTCCTGAGTGGGAAATGACAACCAACTTAATTTAAAACTTTCAATTGTTGTAATATTTTAATTTAAATTACTGTGTCTCCCCCCCACATATACACCGCGTTGCTGGGTCCCCAGGGAACATGAAATCGAGCGGCGTACCCGCTCCCGGAGCCCGTGACCGCCGGAAGTCACGAGCGTGCCGGGCAGCGCTTTCGCCCTCAGTTGTTCCAGCGTCAGGCGCACTGACTGAGCATGCGTGGGACTAAGACGGTCACAGCGCCGCCCGTCCCCGCTGCTCTCGTGTGCGTCTGTTGGAACATATCATGCTGCCAAAGGAGTCCATACAGCACAATGCTGTAGTAAAGGGAGACAAATGCAATCGTACTTTATAATGTCACTCTTAATCAATTAACTTTATGAGTGAATTTTTATCCCAGAATTTCATCATTATATTGCTTAAACATTGTAAATGAAGGATTTAGATGCATTATTAAAATAAGAAGTCGTATGAATATAATAAGAGACTATATCATATATAAAAGAGGATATTAGTAATAGGGATCATTAAGAGTCAATAAAATTAAAAATATATATATATAGGGCATATACTGTACAGGATATACATATAAAGTATATATAAAAATACTTAAAATTAGTGCATATTTTAAACATATTCAGGACTAAAATATATTAAAATATCTCAAAAAATAATTAAATAAAACTGACCACACACTAATATACTCTTTCAGAGGAATGGGGCAATCTCATAATTATCATTGAGTCCTCTTGGGGCCAAAGTTTTAAGTTCATAGATCCAATACATCTCCCTTTGGGAAAGTTTTTTTTCCCTATCTCCACCTCTGGGCCCCAATTTGACATTCTCTAGGGTTCTCACAGTCAATTCTTTCGTCTCAGAGCTATGGAAATTCTTGAAATGTCTCGGGATGATGTGGTGTTTCTGTTTATTTCTTATACTCCGGATGTGTTCCTGAATCCTGATTTTTAATGGACGTTTTGTTTTCCCTATATATTTTAATTTACAGGGACATTCTAGCATATAAATGACCCACGATGTATTGCACGTTGTGCGGTCTTTTGTTGTATAGGATTTCGATCCTTCCTAGTTGGTAAAGGAACTTGATCGGGGATGTACAAATTGACAAACATTACAATGTTGGCACTTAAAAAGACCTTTCATATCCCATTGTGTCTTTATCTCTGGTTTCAATGATGATATCATGCTTGGTGCCAGGTGGTCTTTCAAATTCTTAGCCTTTTTGAAAACCACCATAGGTTTTTCTGGTAGAATAGTGTTCAAAATGGTGTCCATCTTTAGAATACCCCAATGTTTATTTAAAATGGCGCGTATTCGTTTTTCCTGGCAATTGAACCTAGTGATAAAGTTAAAACCTTGTTCTTTTGGGGTTCTGTTTCTATATGCTAAAAGAGTGTCTCGTTCTGTAGCGTGTGTTTTATTTTTCGCCTCCTCCACCAGATCCTTAGGATAGCCTCTTTCTAGGAATCTTTCTCCATATAATGTAATTTGTTCCTCACAATCCTCTACCTTACTGCAATTTCTTTTAATTCGGCAGAATTGTGAGTAGGGTATATTTGTTTTCCATTTCGTTGCATGATTGCTTTTGAAATGTACATAAGAATTGCTGTCAACTTTTTTCACAAAATTTTTTGTGACAACTTCGTCCCCTTCTGCCATTAATATCAAGTCCAAATATTCAATCCAAGTATCATCTGTTTTGTGGGTGAAGGACAGGTTAAAATCATTACTCTCAATATGTGCCATAAAATCGTAAAATGTGTCCACCGTACCATTCCAAATTAGAAGTATATCATCGATATATCTTTTATATAAGATTATGTTCTCCGAGAAAGGATTATTCGCATAGATGTATTTCTGTTCCCAGCTTCCCATTTGTAGATTGGCGAAGCTGGGTGCGAAAACCGTACCCATTGCGGTTCCGCATGTCTGTAAATAAAAATCCTCTAAAAATTTAAAATAATTGTGTTTCAATATAAAATCAATTAAAATACAAATCAGATCTTTATGTTTTGTGTCCAAGTCGGGGTCGTCATTTAAAAATTCCAGACATGAACTAATCCCTTTTTCATGGTTTATGGACGTATATAACGACTGAACATCAATCGTTACCCATAGGTAACCAGGTTTCCATTCCTGCTCTTTCAGGATTTGCAACAATGATGTTGTGTCCTTAACGTATGATTTCAGTTTAGGCACATATTTCTTCAGGAAGATTTCAACATATTCTGATATATTTGCCGTTAGTGAATTAATTCCTGCCACTATAGGTCTCCCGGGGGGGTTTACCAAACGCTTATGGATTTTAGGCAAAAAATAAAAGATGGGTATGGTGGGATAGTTGATCATCAAAAACTGATATTCATCTTTTACCAGGACCTCTTCATGTAAAGCCTTTACCAGAATCGGTCTTAGTTCATCCACAAAAGCCTGTGTGGGATCATTAGATAATTTTCTATAAGAGGTGGTGTCCCCTAGTAGCCGGAAAGCTTCTGCTTCATAATCTTTGCGGTTAATGACAACCAGGCCACCTCCTTTATCTGCTTGACGTATTACTATTTCTTTGTTGTCTTTCAAATGTTTGAGTGCTTTCTTCTCAAAGTTGGAAAGATTTTTTCCCGATCCGTGTTCTAGATGTTCTAGGTCTTTCTTCACAAGTTCATAAAAAAGATCTATTTGATTGCTTTTAGATTCAAGGGGATAAAATTTTGAAGGGAGTTTTAGTCCTGATTTTGACGTACTTTGTCCATTCTCATTTTGCCCCATATTCTTTTTCTGAAAATGTCTTTTCAAGGTGAGTTTCCTCACGTACTTATTCAGATCGGTGAAAACCTCGAAATGATCCATCTGAGATGTGGGTGCGAAAGACAGTCCTTTTGTCAACAGTATATTTTCTATAGGTGTCAGTTGGTATTCTGATAAATTAAAGATCCCTTTCTCCCCCATTGCTGGAATTTTTACGGCCTCATGTTTCTTCTTTTTTTGTACTCGCTTAAAGCCCCCTCTTCTTCCTCTTCGAGTCTTCTTTTTAGTGGTGAGGCCCTTCTTATTACTTCCTTGATCTGTCGATCTCCCTGTGTCCTCTGCCCTGAGGCTACTGGTGATAAAAAATCATCCACATCTGTTTCAGAATTCAATCTTCCTAATGATGAATACCTGTTCTTTGTTTCAAAATGTACCTTCCTTGGGGTTCCTGGTTGTTTCCCATATTCCTTCTGTTTGTAATATCCCTGTCTCTGTGGGTGACCTTTCTGCTCCCAGTTCTTTTGGTAATCCCAATTCTTCTGATTGTCGGAGTTCCTGATTCCATTCCACTTTTTAATTTTGTTATTCGTATAATCCATCCGATCTCGTTTATATTTCTTTTCCTTGATAAGTACTACTTCACCCTCGATCTTCTCCAATTTCTTCACCAATACGACTTCATTAATTTTGTAGTCTTCCTTCCCTTTATACGGCTCCAAGGTTGTTTCATCTTTTTTAATTTCCTCCTCTATAATGACTAGATCCCTCTTCTTCTCTTCTATTATAAGGCTCATTAATTTTATTGAACAGTCGTGTAATATTTGATCCCATTCCTTCATGAACTGTTCGTTCTGAATGTTAAAAGTTGGTTGTTTAAGGACCCTAAGGCCTCGGGGTACTCTGTTTACTTTAATATATTGTTCCAGACTGGTGATGTCCCACCAAATCTTCATTTCCTTTACAAGTAATTTCTCAATGTGCCAGAATTTGTCGTCCAAACTGTCATTAATACAGGGGGATTGATTCTCACTCTCATTAAAAATTTTGTGACACATGTCTCCTCTCCTTGGTCCCCCTATTTGAGATCTGAGGGAAGCCATGTATGTAAGGAGATTTGAAGGTTGCGGCCCTATATCCAAGCGAACAATGGTAATTTGGAAATAAAAGAAGTGATAATTGGCACAATAAACCTTCCTCTAAAAGTCCATGTATTTTACAATAAGTTCTTAAAATGTCCAGAGCACTTCCCCTATATCCTCTGGGGTGGCAGCCTATTCTCCAAAATGATCCGCTGTTCCGGCAGATCTTCGATAATTCTAGAAAAACAAATGAGAGAGGCGCCCCTAGTGCAATATAGACAATATAGTATACCTCCACCAAGAACACCCTAAAATTAGAGGTGTACCGTGTAAAGTGGTCTCATAACCACTTTTGATCAACGTTTCTCAGAAAATCAATGCCGTTCCCCGCTTCTGGCAGTGGACTCCTTAATGTACTGGTCACGTCTGTGTTTGCGGTCTCAAACCGTACAATGCAAAGGATGAAGAGTAGAACACACCATAGTGTAATACAGTTTAAAAAATTTTTATTTACCATTAACACAAAAAAACAAGTTGCCCGTACCATAAAATAAATATAAAACAGCTTATCTGATAGCAGATGTGTTCGTCTGTCACTCAACGCGTTTCGTCCGTCGCTGTACTGCTGGACTTCCTCAGGAGTGCATACACAATGGCTCACATGTGCCTATATTTATACCCCTCTTAATTGGGCAATTAGCTCCACTCAGGTAATTTCCGGAAGTGATGTCACTTCCGGTCCTGAGTGGGAAATGACAACCAACTTAATTTAAAACTTTCAATTGTTGTAATATTTTAATTTAAATTACTGTGTCTCCCCCCCACATATACACCGCGTTGCTGGGTCCCCTGGGAACATGAAATCGAGCGGCGTACCCGCTCCCGGAGCCCGTGACCGCCGGAAGTCACGAGCGTGCCGGGCAGCGCTTCCGCCCTCAGTTGTTCCAGCGTCAGGCGCACTGACTGAGCATGCGTGGGACTAAGACGGTCACAGCGCCGCCCGTCCCCGCTGCTCTCGTGTGCGTCTGTTGGAACATATCATGCTGCCAAAGGAGTCCATACAGCACAATGCTGTAGTAAAGGGAGACAAATGCAATCGTACTTTATAATGTCACTCTTAATCAATTAACTTTATGAGTGAATTTTTATCCCAGAATTTCATCATTATATTGCTTAAACATTGTAAATGAAGGATTTAGATGCATTATTAAAATAAGAAGTCGTATGAATATAATAAGAGACTATATCATATATAAAAGAGGATATTAGTAATAGGGATCATTAAGAGTCAATAAAATTAAAAATATATATATATAGGGCATATACTGTACAGGATATACATATAAAGTATATATAAAAATACTTAAAATTAGTGCATATTTTAAACATATTCAGGACTAAAATATATTAAAATATCTCAAAAAATAATTAAATAAAACTGACCACACACTAATATACTCTTTCAGAGGAATGGGGCAATCTCATAATTATCATTGAGTCCTCTTGGGGCCAAAGTTTTAAGTTCATAGATCCAATACATCTCCCTTTGGGAAAGTTTTTTTTCCCTATCTCCACCTCTGGGCCCCAATTTGACATTCTCTAGGGTTCTCACAGTCAATTCTTTCGTCTCAGAGCTATGGAAATTCTTGAAATGTCTCGGGATGATGTGGTGTTTCCGTTTATTTCTTATACTCCGGATGTGTTCCTGAATCCTGATTTTTAATGGACGTTTTGTTTTCCCTATATATTTTAATTTACAGGGACATTCTAGCATATAAATGACCCACGATGTATTGCACGTTGTGCGGTCTTTTGTTGTATAGGATTTCGATCCTTCCGAGTTGGTAAAGGAACTTGATCGGGGATGTACAAATTGACAAACATTACAATGTTGGCACTTAAAAAGACCTTTCATATCCCATTGTGTCTTTATCTCTGGTTTCAATGATGATATCATGCTTGGTGCCAGGTGGTCTTTCAAATTCTTAGCCTTTTTGAAAACCACCATAGGTTTTTCTGGTAGAATAGTGTTCAAAATGGTGTCCATCTTTAGAATACCCCAATGTTTATTTAAAATGGCGCGTATTCGTTTTTCCTGGCAATTGAACCTAGTGATAAAGTTAAAACCTTGTTCTTTTGGGGTTCTGTTTCTATATGCAAAAAGAGTGTCTCGTTCTGTAGCGTGTGTTTTATTTTTCGCCTCCTCCACCAGATCCTTAGGATAGCCTCTTTCTAGGAATCTTTCTCCATATAATGTAATTTGTTCCTCACAATCCTCTACCTTACTGCAATTTCTTTTAATTCGGCAGAATTGTGAGTAGGGTATATTTGTTTTCCATTTCGTTGCATGATTGCTTTTGAAATGTACATAAGAATTGCTGTCAACTTTTTTCACAAAATTTTTTGTGACAACTTCGTCCCCTTCTGCCATTAATATCAAGTCCAAATATTCAATCCAAGTATCATCTGTTTTGTGGGTGAAGGACAGGTTAAAATCATTACTCTCAATATGTGCCATAAAATCGTAAAATGTGTCCACCGTACCATTCCAAATTAGAAGTATATCATCGATATATCTTTTATATAAGATTATGTTCTCCGAGAAAGGATTATTCGCATAGATGTATTTCTGTTCCCAGCTTCCCATTTGTAGATTGGCGAAGCTGGGTGCGAAAACCGTACCCATTGCGGTTCCGCATGTCTGTAAATAAAAATCCTCTAAAAATTTAAAATAATTGTGTTTCAATATAAAATCAATTAAAATACAAATCAGATCTTTATGTTTTGTGTCCAAGTCGGGGTCGTCATTTAAAAATTCCAGACATGAACTAATCCCTTTTTCATGGTTTATGGACGTATATAACGACTGAACATCAATCGTTACCCATAGGTAACCAGGTTTCCATTCCTGCTCTTTCAGGATTTGCAACAATGATGTTGTGTCCTTAACGTATGATTTCAGTTTAGGCACATATTTCTTCAGGAAGATTTCAACATATTCTGATATATTTGCCGTTAGTGAATTAATTCCTGCCACTATAGGTCTCCCGGGGGGGGTTTACCAAACGCTTATGGATTTTAGGCAAAAAATAAAAGATGGGTATGGTGGGATAGTTGATCATCAAAAACTGATATTCATCTTTTACCAGGACCTCTTCATGTAAAGCCTTTACCAGAATCGGTCTTAGTTCATCCACAAAAGCCTGTGTGGGATCATTAGATAATTTTCTATAAGAGGTGGTGTCCCCTAGTAGCCGGAAAGCTTCTGCTTCATAATCTTTGCGGTTAATGACAACCAGGCCACCTCCTTTATCTGCTTGACGTATTACTATTTCTTTGTTGTCTTTCAAATGTTTGAGTGCTTTCTTCTCAAAGTTGGAAAGATTTTTTCCCGATCCGTGTTCTAGATGTTCTAGGTCTTTCTTCACAAGTTCATAAAAAAGATCTATTTGATTGCTTTTAGATTCAAGGGGATAAAATTTTGAAGGGAGTTTTAGTCCTGATTTTGACGTACTTTGTCCATTCTCATTTTGCCCCATATTCTTTTTCTGAAAATGTCTTTTCAAGGTGAGTTTCCTCACGTACTTATTCAGATCGGTGAAAACCTCGAAATGATCCATCTGAGATGTGGGTGCGAAAGACAGTCCTTTTGTCAACAGTGTATTTTCTATAGGTGTCAGTTGGTATTCTGATAAATTAAAGATCCCTTTCTCCCCCATTGCTGGAATTTTTACGGCCTCATGTTTCTTCTTTTTTTGTACTCGCTTAAAGCCCCCTCTTCTTCCTCTTCGAGTCTTCTTTTTAGTGGTGAGGCCCTTCTTATTACTTCCTTGATCTGTCGATCTCCCTGTGTCCTCTGCCCTGAGGCTACTGGTGATAAAAAATCATCCACATCTGTTTCAGAATTCAATCTTCCTAATGATGAATACCTGTTCTTTGTTTCAAAATGTACCTTCCTTGGGGTTCCTGGTTGTTTCCCATATTTCTTCTGTTTGTAATATCCCTGTCTCTGTGGGTGACCTTTCTGCTCCCAGTTCTTTTGGTAATCCCAATTCTTCTGATTGTCGGAGTTCCTGATTCCATTCCACTTTTTAATTTTGTTATTCGTATAATCCATCCGATCTCGTTTATATTTCTTTTCCTTGATAAGTACTACTTCACCCTCGATCTTCTCCAATTTCTTCACCAATATGACTTCATTAATTTTGTAGTCTTCCTTCCCTTTATACGGCTCCAAGGTTGTTTCATCTTTTTTAATTTCCTCCTTTATAATGACTAGATCCCTCTTCTTCTCTTCTATTATAAGGCTCATTAATTTTATTGAACAGTCGTGTAATATTTGATCCCATTCCTTCATGAACTGTTCGTTCTGAATGTTAAAAGTTGGTTGTTTAAGGACCCTAAGGCCTCGGGGTACTCTGTTTACTTTAATATATTGTTCCAGACTGGTGATGTCCCACCAAATCTTCATTTCCTTTACAAGTAATTTCTCAATGTGCCAGAATTTGTCGTCCAAACTGTCATTAATACGGGGGGATTGATTCTCACTCTCATTAAAAATTTTGTGACACATGTCTCCTCTCCTTGGTCCCCCTATTTGAGATCTGAGGGAAGCCATGTATGTAAGGAGATTTGAAGGTTGCGGCCCTATATCCAAGAGAACAATGGTAATTTGGAAATAAAAGAAGTGATAATTGGCGCAATAAACCTTCCTCTAAAAGTCCATGTATTTTACAATAAGTTCTTAAAATGTCCAGAGCACTTCCCCTATATCCTCTGGGGTGGAAGCCTATTCTCCAAAATGATCCGCTGTTCCGGCAGATCTTCGATAATTCTAGAAAAACAAATGAGAGAGGCGCCCCTAGTGCAATATAGACAATATAGTATACCTCCACCAAGAACACCCTAAAATTAGAGGTGTACCGTGTAAAGTGGTCTCATAACCACTTTTGATCAACGTTTCTCAGAAAATCAATGCCGTTCCCCGCTTCTGGCAGTGGACTCCTTAATGTACTGGTCACGTCTGTGTTTGCGGTCTCAAACCGTACAATGCAAAGGATGAAGAGTAGAACACACCATAGTGTAATACAGTTTAAAAAAATTTTATTTACCATTAACACAAAAAAACAAGTTGCCCGTACCATAAAATAAATATAAAACAGCTTATCTGATAGCAGATGTGTTCGTCTGTCACTCAACGCGTTTCGTCCGTCGCTGTACTGCTGGACTTCCTCAGGAGTGCATACACAATGGCTCACATGTGCCTATATTTATACCCCTCTTAATTGGGCAATTAGCTCCACTCAGGTAATTTCCGGAAGTGATGTCACTTCCGGTCCTGAGTGGGAAATGACAACCAACTTAATTTAAAACTTTCAATTGTTGTAATATTTTAATTTAAATTACTGTGTCTCCCCCCCACATATACACCGCGTTGCTGGGTCCCCAGGGAACATGAAATCGAGCGGCGTACCCGCTCCCGCAGCCCGTGACCGCCGGAAGTCACGAGCGTGCCGGGCAGCGCTTCCGCCCTCAGTTGTTCCAGCGTCAGGCGCACTGACTGAGCATGCGTGGGACTAAGACGGTCACAGCGCCGCCCCTCCCCGCTGCTCTCGTGTGCGTCTGTTGGAACATATCATGCTGCCAAAGGAGTCCATACAGCACAATGCTGTAGTAAAGGGAGACAAATGCAATCGTACTTTATAATGTCACTCTTAATCAATTAACTTTATGAGTGAATTTTTATCCCAGAATTTCATCATTATATTGCTTAAACATTGTAAATGAAGGATTTAGATGCATTATTAAAATAAGAAGTCGTATGAATATAATAAGAGACTATATCATATATAAAAGAGGATATTAGTAATAGGGATCATTAAGAGTCAATAAAATTAAATATATATATATATAGGGCATATACTGTACAGGATATACATATAAAGTATATATAAAAATACTTAAAATTAGTGCATATTTTAAACATATTCAGGACTAAAATATATTAAAATATCTCAAAAAATAATTAAATAAAACTGACCACACACTAATATACTCTTTCAGAGGAATGGGGCAATCTCATAATTATCATTGAGTCCTCTTGGGGCCAAAGTTTTAAGTTCATAGATCCAATACATCTCCCTTTGGGAAAGTTTTTTTTCCCTATCTCCACCTCTGGGCCCCAATTTGACATTCTCTAGGGTTCTCACAGTCAATTCTTTCGTCTCAGAGCTATGGAAATTCTTGAAATGTCTCGGGATGATGTGGTGTTCCTGTTTATTTCTTATACTCCGGATGTGTTCCTGAATCCTGATTTTTAATGGACGTTTTGTTTTCCCTATATATTTTAATTTACAGGGACATTCTAGCATATAAATGACCCACAATGTATTGCACGTTGTGCGGTCTTTTGTTGTATAGGATTTCGATCCTTCCGAGTTGGTAAAGGAGCTTGATCGGGGATGTACAAATTGACAAACATTACAATGTTGGCACTTAAAAAGACCTTTCATATCCCATTGTGTCTTTATCTCTGGTTTCAATGATGATATCATGCTTGGTGCCAGGTGGTCTTTCAAATTCTTAGCCTTTTTGAAAACCACCATAGGTTTTTCTGGTAGAATAGTGTTCAAAATGGTGTCCATCTTTAGAATACCCCAATGTTTATTTAAAATGGCGCGTATTCGTTTTTCCTGGCAATTGAACCTAGTGATAAAGTTAAAACCTTGTTCTTTTGGGGTTCTGTTTCTATATGCTAAAAGAGTGTCTCGTTCTGTAGCGTGTGTTTTATTTTTCGCCTCCTCCACCAGATCCTTAGGATAGCCTCTTTCTAGGAATCTTTCTCCATATAATGTAATTTGTTCCTCACAATCCTCTACCTTACTGCAATTTCTTTTAATTCGGCAGAATTGTGAGTAGGGTATATTTGTTTTCCATTTCGTTGCATGATTGCTTTTGAAATGTACATAAGAATTGCTGTCAACTTTTTTCACAAAATTTTTTGTGACAACTTCGTCCCCTTCTGCCATTAATATCAAGTCCAAATATTCAATCCAAGTATCATCTGTTTTGTGGGTGAAGGACAGGTTAAAATCATTACTCTCAATATGTGCCATAAAATCGTAAAATGTGTCCACCGTACCATTCCAAATTAGAAGTATATCATCGATATATCTTTTATATAAGATTATGTTCTCCGAGAAAGGATTATTTGCATAGATGTATTTCTGTTCCCAGCTTCCCATTTGTAGATTGGCGAAGCTGGGTGCGAAAACCGTACCCATTGCGGTTCCGCATGTCTGTAAATAAAAATCCTCTAAAAATTTAAAATAATTGTGTTTCAATATAAAATCAATTAAAATACAAATCAGATCTTTATGTTTTGTGTCCAAGTCGGGGTTGTCATTTAAAAATTCCAGACATGAACTAATCCCTTTTTCATGGTTTATGGACGTATATAACGACTGAACATCAATCGTTACCCATAGGTAACCAGGTTTCCATTCCTGCTCTTTCAGGATTTGCAACAATGATGTTGTGTCCTTAACGTATGATTTCAGTTTAGGCACATATTTCTTCAGGAAGATTTCAACATATTCTGATATATTTGCCGTTAGTGAATTAATTCCTGCCACTATAGGTCTCCCGGGGGGGTTACCAAACGCTTATGGATTTTAGGCAAAAAATAAAAGATGGGTATGGTGGGATAGTTGATCATCAAAAACTGATATTCATCTTTTACCAGGACCTCTTCATGTAAAGCCTTTACCAGAATCGGTCTTAGTTCATCCACAAAAGCCTGTGTGGGATCATTAGATAATTTTCTATAAGAGGTGGTGTCCCCTAGTAGCCGGAAAGCTTCTGCTTCATAATCTTTGCGGTTAATGACAACCAGGCCACCTCCTTTATCTGCTTGACGTATTACTATTTCTTTGTTGTCTTTCAAATGTTTGAGTGCTTTCTTCTCAAAGTTGGAAAGATTTTTTCCCGATCCGTGTTCTAGATGTTCTAGGTCTTTCTTCACAAGTTCATAAAAAAGATCTATTTGATTGCTTTTAGATTCAAGGGGATAAAATTTTGAAGGGAGTTTTAGTCCTGATTTTGACGTACTTTGTCCATTCTCATTTTGCCCCATATTCTTTTTCTGAAAATGTCTTTTCAAGGTGAGTTTCCTCACGTACTTATTCAGATCGGTGAAAACCTCGAAATGATCCATCTGAGATGTGGGTGCGAAAGACAGTCCTTTTGTCAACAGTGTATTTTCTATAGGTGTCAGTTGGTATTCTGATAAATTAAAGATCCCTTTCTCCCCCATTGCTGGAATTTTTACGGCCTCATGTTTCTTCTTTTTTTGTACTCGCTTAAAGCCCCCTCTTCTTCCTCTTCGAGTCTTCTTTTTAGTGGTGAGGCCCTTCTTATTACTTCCTTGATCTGTCGATCTCCCTGTGTCCTCTGCCCTGAGGCTACTGGTGATAAAAAATCATCCACATCTGTTTCAGAATTCAATCTTCCTAATGATGAATACCTGTTCTTTGTTTCAAAATGTACCTTCCTTGGGGTTCCTGGTTGTTTCCCATATTCCTTCTGTTTGTAATATCCCTGTCTCTGTGGGTGACCTTTCTGCTCCCAGTTCTTTTGGTAATCCCAATTCTTCTGATTGTCGGAGTTCCTGATTCCATTCCACTTTTTAATTTTGTTATTCGTATAATCCATCCGATCTCGTTTATATTTCTTTTCCTTGATAAGTACTACTTCACCCTCGATCTTCTCCAATTTCTTCACCAATACGACTTCATTAATTTTGTAGTCTTCCTTCCCTTTATACGGCTCCAAGGTTGTTTCATCTTTTTTAATTTCCTCCTCTATAATGACTAGATCCCTCTTCTTCTCTTCTATTATAAGGCTCATTAATTTTATTGAACAGTCGTGTAATATTTGATCCCATTCCTTCATGAACTGTTCGTTCTGAATGTTAAAAGTTGGTTGTTTAAGGACTCTAAGGCCTCGGGGTACTCTGTTTACTTTAATATATTGTTCCAGACTGGTGATGTCCCACCAAATCTTCATTTCCTTTACAAGTAATTTCTCAATGTGCCAGAATTTGTCGTCCAAACTGTCATTAATACGGGGGGATTGACTCTCACTCTCATTAAAAATTTTGTGACACATGTCTCCTCTCCTTGGTCCCCCTATTTGAGATCTGAGGGAAGCCATGTATGTAAGGAGATTTGAAGGTTGCGGCCCTATATCCAAGCGAACAATGGTAATTTGGAAATAAAAGAAGTGATAATTGGCGCAATAAACCTTCCTCTAAAAGTCCATGTATTTTACAATAAGTTCTTAAAATGTCCAGAGCACTTCCCCTATATCCTCTGGGGTGGCAGCCTATTCTCCAAAATGATCCGCTGTTCCGGCAGATCTTCGATAATTCTAGAAAAACAAATGAGAGAGGCGCCCCTAGTGCAATATAGACAATATAGTATACCTCCACCAAGAACACCCTAAAATTAGAGGTGTACCGTGTAAAGTGGTCTCATAACCACTTTTGATCAACGTTTCTCAGAAAATCAATGCCGTTCCCCGCTTCTGACAGTGGACTCCTTAATGTACTGGTCACGTCTGTGTTTGCGGTCTCAAACCGTACAATGCAAAGGATGAAGAGTAGAACACACCATAGTGTAATACAGTTTAAAAATTTTTATTTACCATTAACACAAAAAAACAAGTTGCCCGTACCATAAAATAAATATAAAACAGCTTATCTGATAGCAGATGTGTTCGTCTGTCACTCAACGCGTTTCGTCCGTCGCTGTACTGCTGGACTTCCTCAGGAGTGCATACACAATGGCTCACATGTGCCTATATTTATACCCCTCTTAATTGGGCAATTAGCTCCACTCAGGTAATTTCCGGAAGTGATGTCACTTCCGGTCCTGAGTGGGAAATGACAACCAACTTAATTTAAAACTTTCAATTGTTGTAATATTTTAATTTAAATTACTGTGTCTCCCCCCCACATATACACCGCGTTGCTGGGTCCCCAGGGAACATGAAATCGAGCGGCGTACCCGCTTCCGGAGCCCGTGACTACCGGAAGTCACGAGCGTGCCGGGCAGCGCTTCCGCCCTCAGTTGTTCCAGCGTCAGGCGCACTGACTGAGCATGCGTGGGACTAAGACGGTCACAGCGCCGCCCGTCCCCGCTGCTCTCGTGTGCGTCTGTTGGAACATATCATGCTGCCAAAGGAGTCCATACAGCACAATGCTGTAGTAAAGGGAGACAAATGCAATCTTACTTTATAATGTCACTCTTAATCAATTAACTTTATGAGTGAATTTTTATCCCAGAATTTCATCATTATATTGCTTAAACATTGTAAATGAAGGATTTAGATGCATTATTAAAATAAGAAGTCGTATGAATATAATAAGAGACTATATCATATATAAAAGAGGATATTAGTAATAGGGATCATTAAGAGTCAATAAAATTAAAAAAAATATATATAGGGCATATACTGTACAGGATATACATATAAAGTATATATAAAAATACTTAAAATTAGTGCATATTTTAAACATATTCAGGACTAAAATATATTAAAATATCTCAAAAAATAATTAAATAAAACTGACCACACACTAATATACTCTTTCAGAGGAATGGGGCAATCTCATAATTATCATTGAGTCCTCTTGGGGCCAAAGTTTTAAGTTCATAGATCCAATACATCTCCCTTTGGGAAAGTTTTTTTTCCCTATCTCCACCTCTGGGCCCCAATTTGACATTCTCTAGGGTTCTCACAGTCAATTCTTTCGTCTCAGAGCTATGGAAATTCTTGAAATGTCTCGGGATGATGTGGTGTTCCTGTTTATTTCTTATACTCCGGATGTGTTCCTGAATCCTGATTTTTAATGGACGTTTTGTTTTCCCTATATATTTTAATTTACAGGGACATTCTAGCATATAAATGACCCACAATGTATTGCACGTTGTGCGGTCTTTTGTTGTATAGGATTTCGATCCTTCCGAGTTGGTAAAGGAGCTTGATCGGGGATGTACAAATTGACAAACATTACAATGTTGGCACTTAAAAAGACCTTTCATATCCCATTGTGTCTTTATCTCTGGTTTCAATGATGATATCATGCTTGGTGCCAGGTGGTCTTTCAAATTCTTAGCCTTTTTGAAAACCACCATAGGTTTTTCTGGTAGAATAGTGTTCAAAATGGTGTCCATCTTTAGAATACCCCAATGTTTATTTAAAATGGTGCGTATTCGTTTTTCCTGGCAATTGAACCTAGTGATAAAGTTAAAACCTTGTTCTTTTGGGGTTCTGTTTCTATATGCTAAAAGAGTGTCTCGTTCTGTAGCGTGTGTTTTATTTTTCGCCTCCTCCACCAGATCCTTAGGATAGCCTCTTTCTAGGAATCTTTCTCCATATAATGTAATTTGTTCCTCACAATCCTCTACCTTACTGCAATTTCTTTTAATTCGGCAGAATTGTGAGTAGGGTATATTTGTTTTCCATTTCGTTGCATGATTGCTTTTGAAATGTACATAAGAATTGCTGTCAACTTTTTTCACAAAATTTTTTGTGACAACTTCGTCCCCTTCTGCCATTAATATCAAGTCCAAATATTCAATCCAAGTATCATCTGTTTTGTGGGTGAAGGACAGGTTAAAATCATTACTCTCAATATGTGCCATAAAATCGTAAAATGTGTCCACCGTACCATTCCAAATTAGAAGTATATCATCGATATATCTTTTATATAAGATTATGTTCTCCGAGAAAGGATTATTTGCATAGATGTATTTCTGTTCCCAGCTTCCCATTTGTAGATTGGCGAAGCTGGGTGCGAAAACCGTACCCATTGCGGTTCCGCATGTCTGTAAATAAAAATCCTCTAAAAATTTAAAATAATTGTGTTTCAATATAAAATCAATTAAAATACAAATCAGATCTTTATGTTTTGTGTCCAAGTCGGGGTCGTCATTTAAAAATTCCAGACATGAACTAATCCCTTTTTCATGGTTTATGGACGTATATAACGACTGAACATCAATCCTTACCCATAGGTAACCAGGTTTCCATTCCTGCTCTTTCAGGATTTGCAACAATGATGTTGTGTCCTTAACGTATGATTTCAGTTTAGGCACATATTTCTTCAGGAAGATTTCAACATATTCTGATATATTTGCCGTTAGTGAATTAATTCCTGCCACTATAGGTCTCCCGGGGGGGTTTACCAAACGCTTATGGATTTTAGGCAAAAAATAAAAGATGGGTATGGTGGGATAGTTGATCATCAAAAACTGATATTCATCTTTTACCAGGACCTCTTCATGTAAAGCCTTTACCAGAATCGGTCTTAGTTCATCCACAAAAGCCTGTGTGGGATCATTAGATAATTTTCTATAAGAGGTGGTGTCCCCTAGTAGCCGGAAAGCTTCTGCTTCATAATCTTTGCGGTTAATGACAACCAGGCCACCTCCTTTATCTGCTTGACGTATTACTATTTCTTTGTTGTCTTTCAAATGTTTGAGTGCTTTCTTCTCAAAGTTGGAAAGATTTTTTCCCGATCCGTGTTCTAGATGTTCTAGGTCTTTCTTCACAAGTTCATAAAAAAGATCTATTTGATTGCTTTTAGATTCAAGGGGATAAAATTTTGAAGGGAGTTTTAGTCCTGATTTTGACGTACTTTGTCCATTCTCATTTTGCCCCATATTCTTTTTCTGAAAATGTCTTTTCAAGGTGAGTTTCCTCACGTACTTATTCAGATCGGTGAAAACCTCGAAATGATCCATCTGAGATGTGGGTGCGAAAGACAGTCCTTTTGTCAACAGTGTATTTTCTATAGGTGTCAGTTGGTATTCTGATAAATTAAAGATCCCTTTCTCCCCCATTGCTGGAATTTTTATGGCCTCATGTTTCTTCTTTTTTTGTACTCGCTTAAAGCCCCCTCTTCTTCCTCTTCGAGTCTTCTTTTTAGTGGTGAGGCCCTTCTTATTACTTCCTTGATCTGTCGATCTCCCTGTGTCCTCTGCCCTGAGGCTACTGGTGATAAAAAATCATCCACATCTGTTTCAGAATTCAATCTTCCTAATGATGAATACCTGTTCTTTGTTTCAAAATGTACCTTCCTTGGGGTTCCTGGTTGTTTCCCATATTCCTTCTGTTTGTAATATCCCTGTCTCTGTGGGTGACCTTTCTGCTCCCAGTTCTTTTGGTAATCCCAATTCTTCTGATTGTCGGAGTTCCTGATTCCATTCCACTTTTTAATTTTGTTATTCGTATAATCCATCCGATCTCGTTTATATTTCTTTTCCTTGATAAGTACTACTTCACCCTCGATCTTCTCCAATTTCTTCACCAATACGACTTCATTAATTTTGTAGTCTTCCTTCCCTTTATACGGCTCCAAGGTTGTTTCATCTTTTTTAATTTCCTCCTCTATAATGACTAGATCCCTCTTCTTCTCTTCTATTATAAGGCTCATTAATTTTATTGAACAGTCGTGTAATATTTGATCCCATTCCTTCATGAACTGTTCGTTCTGAATGTTAAAAGTTGGTTGTTTAAGGACTCTAAGGCCTCGGGGTACTCTGTTTACTTTAATATATTGTTCCAGACTGGTGATGTCCCACCAAATCTTCATTTCCTTTACAAGTAATTTCTCAATGTGCCAGAATTTGTCGTCCAAACTGTCATTAATACGGGGGGATTGATTCTCACTCTCATTAAAAATTTTGTGACACATGTCTCCTCTCCTTGGTCCCCCTATTTGAGATCTGAGGGAAGCCATGTATGTAAGGAGATTTGAAGGTTGCGGCCCTATATCCAAGCGAACAATGGTAATTTGGAAATAAAAGAAGTGATAATTGGCGCAATAAACCTTCCTCTAAAAGTCCATGTATTTTACAATAAGTTCTTAAAATGTCCAGAGCACTTCCCCTATATCCTCTGGGGTGGCAGCCTATTCTCCAAAATGATCCGCTGTTCCGGCAGATCTTCGATAATTCTAGAAAAACAAATGAGAGAGGCGCCCCTAGTGCAATATAGACAATATAGTATACCTCCACCAAGAACACCCTAAAATTAGAGGTGTACCGTGTAAAGTGGTCTCATAACCACTTTTGATCAACGTTTCTCAGAAAATCAATGCCGTTCCCCGCTTCTGGCAGTGGACTCCTTAATGTACTGGTCACGTCTGTGTTTGCGGTCTCAAACCGTACAATGCAAAGGATGAAGAGTAGAACACACCATAGTGTAATACAGTTTAAAAAATTTTATTTACCATTAACACAAAAAAACAAGTTGCCCGTACCATAAAATAAATATAAAACAGCTTATCTGATAGCAGATGTGTTCGTCTGTCACTCAACGCGTTTCGTCCGTCGCTGTACTGCTGGACTTCCTCAGGAGTGCATACACAATGGCTCACATGTGCCTATATTTATACCCCTCTTAATTGGGCAATTAGCTCCACTCAGGTAATTTCCGGAAGTGATGTCACTTCCGGTCCTGAGTGGGAAATGACAACCAACTTAATTTAAAACTTTCAATTGTTGTAATATTTTAATTTAAATTACTGTGTCTCCCCCCCACATATACACCGCGTTGCTGGGTCCCCAGGGAACATGAAATCGAGCGGCGTACCCGCTCCCGGAGCCCGTGACTACCGGAAGTCACGAGCGTGCCGGGCAGCGCTTCCGCCCTCAGTTGTTCCAGCGTCAGGCGCACTGACTGAGCATGCGTGGGACTAAGACGGTCACAGCGCCGCCCGTCCCCGCTGCTCTCGTGTGCGTCTGTTGGAACATATCATGCTGCCAAAGGAGTGTTACGATTCCTGTACTCCAGACTGGAGAAGATCTTATGGCAGAGATCTGAGTACAGGAATGAAATACAGGTTGTGGGAGCTGGAGAGCCTAGTAACCCCTGGCGCCCTAACTCCGTTGTCTCGCCCGTGTTATCAGAAATCCCCTGCGAGACTATGGTTGCTTGAGCCCATGGCAGCCGCGTTCGAAGGGCGGATTATGTCTGCCCAACCCCGATGCCCCCGCAGGTCTTAATGGGAGACAAGGGGAAGTCCGAGACAGGGTGATAACAAGGGGCCCTCTGACTAAGCAACCAAGCCAGGGGTTACAAGCTAACTTAACTAAATCAAAAGGTATGTGCGGACTAGCCGCCAGGGAAAAGGACAACCAAGGATCCACGGATCCGACACTCCTATCCGGCACCGCTGGACACCAGAGTGGATCTTGTGGAAGCGGAATCCTCCGCAAAGCTCCAGAACTCAAAATAAACACAATAATAAATAGTAGCGGACAAGCCGCAACACACGGCTGCGCCGCGACTCACGAACACCACCAGATGTTAAAGGTGCTCGGTCAGACTCCAGGAACAGATGGTAACTTCCGAGTACTGGATCACTGAGAACAGGAACAAACGAACAGACCGGGACTGGGAACTCTCTCTGCAGCAGAATCAGGCAAACAGGAAGCTATCACCGGCGTCTGTGAGGAGTCCTGGGAGTGCTTTTAACAGAGAGTCTTCCAATCAGCTGTTTGGAGGCTGATTGGATTAAATGCCATGCAGCTGACAAGCTGCATGGCCAGGGAAACAGATGAGTGATAATTACAACATGCCGTGCAGCTGCATGCTACACAGCCAGGAAACCAGTGATGATATAAACTTAGACCCAGCAACGGGGAACACGATCCGACAGTGGCGTCCCCGTTGCTAGGCGCCGGCCGCACTGACGAGCAGACCCTCGGCGCCTAACAGTACCCCCCCCTTGAGGAGGGGTCAAGGAACCCCTAAATCCGGGTTTCTGAGGAAATTCTTGAAAAAATGCCCTTTTGAGCCTTGGGGCATGAAGGTCCTCATCTAGGACCCACGACCTTTCCTCAGGACCATAACCTTTCCAATGCACCAAAAAATAAAGCCGACCCCGGGACAGCTTGGAATCGAGAACCTTCTCAACCACGAACTCCTGCTGACCCTGTACATTAACTGGTGATCTCCCCTGAGGTTTTTTACGAGGAAATCTGCTAGATGAAACATATGGTTTGAGCAAAGAGCAATGGAAGGTATTTCCGATTCGTAACGTTTTTGGTAGCTGTAACCGGAAAGCAACTGGATTGACTTTTTTGATAATGAGAAATGGTCCAATAAATCTAGGACCCAATCTGGCTGAGGTTTGTCGAAGTTTGATATTGCGAGTCGACAGCCACACCCTGTCTCCTACTCTAAAAGTGCACGGCCGCCGGAACCTGTCCGAAAAATCTTTTTCCTTGAAAGCTGCTTTTCTGAGAGCTATGTGCACTTTTTTCCAAATAAGTTTAAGATGAGAGGTCAGGGCCAGAGAGGAGACAGAGGAATGTTGGAAAAATGAATTAGCTCTGGGGTGGAAACCAAAAACTGCAAAAAATGGAGACACATTGGTGGAGGAATGACAGGCATTATTATAAGCAAACTCTGCCAATGGAAGAAACTCAGACCAGTCATTTTGGAGTTTGGCCGAGTACAAACGCAAATATTGTTTTAAGGATTGGTTCACTCGCTCAGTCTGTCCATTTGATTGTGGATGATAACCGGAGGTTAATGATAATTTCATTTTTAACGAAGCACAAAAAGACTTCCAAAACTGTGCAATGAATTGTGGACCCCTGTCAGAAACAATATCAGTGGGTAACCCATGGAGTCTGAAAACATGACGGAGGAACAAGACTGCCAATCCCTGGGCAGATGGCAATCGGGGAAGACCAATAAAATGAGCCATCTTACTAAAACGGTCCACTACCACCCATATGACTGTGCATCCAGCTGACAGGGGGAGATCCACCACAAAATCCATGGAGATATGCGACCATGGTCTAAGAGGAACATTCAATGGCATAAGTTGACCAATAGGCAAAGAACGGGGAACTTTATGCTGTGCACAGACCTGACACGAAAAAACAAACTCTTTAATGTCTTTAGAAAGACCAGGCCACCACACTGAGCGGGATACCAATTCAAAAGTTTTAGCGACTCCCAGATGCCCTGCAACTTTGCTATCATGAAATTCCTCCAAAACAGTTGCTCTCAAAAACTCAGGAACAAAAAGACGACCAGCAGGAGTATTTCCCGGAGCTTGATGTTGAAGCAGCTTCAATTGAGAAAAAACATCCTGTGTGAGACCTGCCTGAATGACTGAAGGCGGAAGTATGAGAGTAACAGGACTGTTGTCTTGAGCGGGAAGAAAACTGCGTGAGAGGGCATCTGCCTTGGTATTCTTGGAACCAGGTCTGAAGGTGATAATGAATTTGAAACGAGTGAAAAATAAAGCCCAACGAGCCTGTCGGGCATTCAGTCGCTTAGCTGATTCAATGTATTGAAGATTTTTGTGATCTGTCAAAACAGAAATGGTATGGGTCGCTCCTTCAAGCCAATGTCTCCACTCCTCAAAAGCCCATTTAATAGCCAGCAACTCCCGATTACCAACATCGTAGTTGGATTCAGCAGATGAGAATTTCCTGGACATAAAAGCACAAGGATGTAACTCAAGGGAATCTGGATCCTTCTGAGAAAGGATAGCCCCTACACCAACCTCCGAGGCATCTACCTCAACGATGAAAGGCAATTCTGGGTTGGGATGTCTAAGGACAGGGGCTGAGACAAAGGCTTGTTTCAAGGCCTGAAAAGATACTTTAGCTTCACATGACCAATTGGTAGGATCTGCTCCCTTCTTAGTGAGTGCCACAATGGGAGCAACTATGTCAGAGAAAGAGTGAATAAACCTTCTGTAGTAGTTCGCAAACCCTAAAAAGCGCTGAATTGCTTTTAAGTTGGTGGGTTGCGCCCAACTCAGGATGGCTTGGAGCTTCTTAGGTTCCATTCGGAATCCCCGAGGGGAAATAATGTACCCTAAAAAGGATACCTCCGTGACGTGAAATTCACACTTCTCCGGTTTGGCATACAAGTGATTTTCACGTAATTTCTTAAGTACCTGACGCACCTGGGTAACATGTTGTTCTATAGAGTCAGAATAAATCAAAATGTCGTCTAAATAGACCACAACGAATCTTCCCAGAAACTCACGGAGCACATCATTAATGAGATCCTGAAAGACTGCCGGAGCGTTAGATAGGCCGAAAGGCATGACCAGATACTCATAGTGACCTGATTGAGTACTGAATGCCGTTTTCCACTCATCCCCCGATCTGATTCTAATGAGATTATATGCTCCTCTCAGGTCAATCTTAGAAAAAATAACAGCCGAACGTAGCTGATCAAAGAGGACAGAGATCAGAGGCAGAGGGTAAGTATTCTTTACTGAGATTTTATTCAGGGCTCGAAAGTCAATGCAGGGTCTGAGGGAACCATCCTTCTTCTCTACGAAGAAAAAACCTGCACTTAAAGGGGATTTAGATGGCCTGATAAACCCTTTCTCAAGACTTTCTTTCACATACTCATTCATGGCCACAGTTTCAGGACCAGACAATGCATATAACCTTCCTTTAGGCAACGTGGCACCAGGAATTAACTCAATGGTACAATCATAAGGCCTATGGGGAGGCAAAATATCCGCATTGCCCTTGGAAAACACATCCAAAAAATCTTGGTACTCTCCAGGAATATGTGCGGACCTGGCAGCAGCTACTCGGATAGGAAGTGTAATACATTCTTTATCACAGATGGTACTCCATTGTAGAATCTCCCCAGACTGCCAATCTATGATGGGATTATGAAAGGCCAGCCAAGGGTGACCCAGAACCACAGGAACTGCTGGACAATGGGTAAGAAAAAACTCAATCTTTTCAGAATGTAGAGCTCCCACCGAGAGCAAAACAGGAGGTGTACATAGAGAAATAACCCCATTGGATAAGGGACTCCCATCTAAACCATGCATGGTGATACACCTACTTAAGGTTAACTGAGGAATACCTAAGGCCTTGGCCCATGTTAAGTCCATAAAGTTTCCTGCAGCTCCACTGTCCACAAAAGCAGAGACCGAGGAACAGAGGCTGTCATAAGAAACTTTAGCAGGAACCAATAGTGAATTATTTGAGGAGATGAGCTGTAGACCAAAGTGAACCCCCTCACTATTCACTTGGTCAGGAAGTTTCCCGACTTGTTTGGGCAACTACGGGCAAAATGTCCCTTACCTCCGCAGTACAAACACAGACCAGAATTTTGCCTCCTGGTTCTTTCTTCCGGAGACTATTTGGAGAGACCAATCTGCATAGGCTCCTCCATGTCTATCGGAACGGAAGAAACACAGGGAAAAGAAACTACAGATGCCCCTTTCTCAGTCCTCCGCTCTCTGAGCCGACGATCTATTTTAATAGAGAGCTCCATGAGTTTATCAAGGTTCTCAGGAGCGGGATACTGAAGGAGGCTGTCTTTTATAGATTCAGATAAGCCGAGGCGAAACTGACTGCGCAGGGCAGGATCATTCCAGCCACAGTCGTTCGACCAACGGCGAAACTCCGTACAATAATTCTCTGCAGGATTCCTACCCTGTCTTAGAGCACGCAACTGACTTTCTGCGGATGCCTCTCTATCAGGGTCGTCATACAATAGCCCTAAAGATTTCAAAAAAGCGTCTACAGACGATAAGGCCGGATCGTCTGTCTTTAAACCAAAAGCCCAGGTCTGAGGATCCCCCTGAAGCAGAGAAATTATAATTCCAACCCGCTGAGCCTCCGTACCTGAGGAAACTGGTCTTAAACGAAAATACAGTTTACAAGACTCTTTAAAATTAAAAAACTGTTTTCTATCCCCAGAAAAACGGTCAGGCAGATGCATTTTTGGTTCAGGGATGACCCTCGGGGAAGTCCGTAACAGATCTTCCTGTGAGCTCACCCGGAGGGACAGATCCTGAACCATCTGGGTAAGTTCCTGAATCTGACTAACCAAAAACTGGCCAGGATTTGGCCCAACACCGGTGGGATTCATGAGGCCGACAAAATTCTCCCTACTGGATAAGTGAAAAAATTAACTCCTGTTGAAATTTTTTCTTTTGTCTGGCCGGTGATAATGTTACGATTCCTGTACTCCAGACTGGAGAAGATCTTATGGCAGAGATCTGAGTACAGGAATGAAATACAGGTTGTGGGAGCTGGAGAGCCTAGTAACCCCTGGCGCCCTAACTCCGTTGTCTCGCCCGTGTTATCAGAAATCCCCTGCGAGACTATGGTTGTTTGAGCCCATGGCAGCCGCGTTCGAAGGGCGGATTATGTCTGCCCAACCCCGATGCCCCCGCAGGTCTTAATGGGAGACAAGGGGAAGTCCGAGACAGGGTGATAACAAGGGGCCCTCTGACTAAGCAACCAAGCCAGGGGTTACAAGCTAACTTAACTAAATCAAAAGGTATGTGCGGACTAGCCGCCAGGGAAAAGGACAACCAAGGATCCACGGATCCGACACTCCTATCCGGCACCGCTGGACACCAGAGTGGATCTTGTGGAAGCGGAATCCTCCGCAAAGCTCCAGAACTCAAAATAAACACAATAATAAATAGTAGCGGACAAGCCGCAACACACGGCTGCGCCGCGACTCACGAACACCACCAGATGTTAAAGGTGCTCGGTCAGACTCCAGGAACAGATGGTAACTTCCGAGTACTGGATCACTGAGAACAGGAACAAACGAACAGACCGGGACTGGGAACTCTCTCTGCAGCAGAATCAGGCAAACAGGAAGCTATCACCGGCGTCTGTGAGGAGTCCTGGGAGTGCTTTTAACAGAGAGTCTTCCAATCAGCTGTTTGGAGGCTGATTGGATTAAATGCCATGCAGCTGACAAGCTGCATGGCCAGGGAAACAGATGAGTGATAATTACAACATGCCGTGCAGCTGCATGCTACACAGCCAGGAAACCAGTGATGATATAAACTTAGACCCAGCAACGGGGAACACGATCCGACAGTGGCGTCCCCGTTGCTAGGCGCCGGCCGCACTGACGAGCGGACCCTCGGCGCCTAACAAGGAGTCCATACAGCACAATGCTGTAGTAAAGGGAGACAAATGCAATCTTACTTTATAATGTCACTCTTAATCAATTAACTTTATGAGTGAATTTTTATCCCAGAATTTCATCATTATATTGCTTAAACATTGTAAATGAAGGATTTAGATGCATTATTAAAATAAGAAGTCGTATGAATATAATAAGAGACTATATCATATATAAAAGAGGATATTAGTAATAGGGATCATTAAGAGTCAATAAAATTAAAAAATATATATATAGGGCATATACTGTACAGGATATACATATAAAGTATATATAAAAATACTTAAAATTAGTGCATATTTTAAACATATTCAGGACTAAAATATATTAAAATATCTCAAAAAATAATTAAATAAAACTGACCACACACTAATATACTCTTTCAGAGGAATGGGGCAATCTCATAATTATCATTGAGTCCTCTTGGGGCCAAAGTTTTAAGTTCATAGATCCAATACATCTCCCTTTGGGAAAGTTTTTTTTCCCTATCTCCACCTCTGGGCCCCAATTTGACATTCTCTAGGGTTCTCACAGTCAATTCTTTCGTCTCAGAGCTATGGAAATTCTTGAAATGTCTCGGGATGATGTGGTGTTCCTGTTTATTTCTTATACTCCGGATGTGTTCCTGAATCCTGATTTTTAATGGACGTTTTGTTTTCCCTATATATTTTAATTTACAGGGACATTCTAGCATATAAATGACCCACAATGTATTGCACGTTGTGCGGTCTTTTGTTGTATAGGATTTCGATCCTTCCGAGTTGGTAAAGGAGCTTGATCGGGGATGTACAAATTGACAAACATTACAATGTTGGCACTTAAAAAGACCTTTCATATCCCATTGTGTCTTTATCTCTGGTTTCAATGATGATATCATGCTTGGTGCCAGGTGGTCTTTCAAATTCTTAGCCTTTTTGAAAACCACCATAGGTTTTTCTGGTAGAATAGTGTTCAAAATGGTGTCCATCTTTAGAATACCCCAATGTTTATTTAAAATGGTGCGTATTCGTTTTTCCTGGCAATTGAACCTAGTGATAAAGTTAAAACCTTGTTCTTTTGGGGTTCTGTTTCTATATGCTAAAAGAGTGTCTCGTTCTGTAGCGTGTGTTTTATTTTTCGCCTCCTCCACCAGATCCTTAGGATAGCCTCTTTCTAGGAATCTTTCTCCATATAATGTAATTTGTTCCTCACAATCCTCTACCTTACTGCAATTTCTTTTAATTCGGCAGAATTGTGAGTAGGGTATATTTGTTTTCCATTTCGTTGCATGATTGCTTTTGAAATGTACATAAGAATTGCTGTCAACTTTTTTCACAAAATTTTTTGTGACAACTTCGTCCCCTTCTGCCATTAATATCAAGTCCAAATATTCAATCCAAGTATCATCTGTTTTGTGGGTGAAGGACAGGTTAAAATCATTACTCTCAATATGTGCCATAAAATCGTAAAATGTGTCCACCGTACCATTCCAAATTAGAAGTATATCATCGATATATCTTTTATATAAGATTATGTTCTCCGAGAAAGGATTATTTGCATAGATGTATTTCTGTTCCCAGCTTCCCATTTGTAGATTGGCGAAGCTGGGTGCGAAAACCGTACCCATTGCGGTTCCGCATGTCTGTAAATAAAAATCCTCTAAAAATTTAAAATAATTGTGTTTCAATATAAAATCAATTAAAATACAAATCAGATCTTTATGTTTTGTGTCCAAGTCGGGGTCGTCATTTAAAAATTCCAGACATGAACTAATCCCTTTTTCATGGTTTATGGACGTATATAATGACTGAACATCAATCCTTACCCATAGGTAACCAGGTTTCCATTCCTGCTCTTTCAGGATTTGCAACAATGATGTTGTGTCCTTAACGTATGATTTCAGTTTAGGCACATATTTCTTCAGGAAGATTTCAACATATTCTGATATATTTGCCGTTAGTGAATTAATTCCTGCCACTATAGGTCTCCCGGGGGTGGTTTACCAAACGCTTATGGATTTTAGGCAAAAAATAAAAGATGGGTATGGTGGGATAGTTGATCATCAAAAACAGATATTCATCTTTTACCAGGACCTCTTCATGTAAAGCCTTTACCAGAATCGGTCTTAGTTCATCCACAAAAGCCTGTGTGGGATCATTAGATAATTTTCTATAAGAGGTGGTGTCCCCTAGTAGCCGGAAAGCTTCTGCTTCATAATCTTTGCGGTTAATGACAACCAGGCCACCTCCTTTATCTGCTTGACGTATTACTATTTCTTTGTTGTCTTTCAAATGTTTGAGTGCTTTCTTCTCAAAGTTGGAAAGATTTTTTCCCGATCCGTGTTCTAGATGTTCTAGGTCTTTCTTCACAAGTTCATAAAAAAGATCTATTTGATTGCTTTTAGATTCAAGGGGATAAAATTTTGAAGGGAGTTTTAGTCCTGATTTTGACGTACTTTGTCCATTCTCATTTTGCCCCATATTCTTTTTCTGAAAATGTCTTTTCAAGGTGAGTTTCCTCACGTACTTATTCAGATCGGTGAAAACCTCGAAATGATCCATCTGAGATGTGGGTGCGAAAGACAGTCCTTTTGTCAACAGTGTATTTTCTATAGGTGTCAGTTGGTATTCTGATAAATTAAAGATCCCTTTCTCCCCCATTGCTGGAATTTTTACGGCCTCATGTTTCTTCTTTTTTTGTACTCGCTTAAAGCCCCCTCTTCTTCCTCTTCGAGTCTTCTTTTTAGTGGTGAGGCCCTTCTTATTACTTCCTTGATCTGTCGATCTCCCTGTGTCCTCTGCCCTGAGGCTACTGGTGATAAAAAATCATCCACATCTGTTTCAGAATTCAATCTTCCTAATGATGAATACCTGTTCTTTGTTTCAAAATGTACCTTCCTTGGGGTTCCTGGTTGTTTCCCATATTCCTTCTGTTTGTAATATCCCTGTCTCTGTGGGTGACCTTTCTGCTCCCAGTTCTTTTGGTAATCCCAATTCTTCTGATTGTCGGAGTTCCTGATTCCATTCCACTTTTTAATTTTGTTATTCGTATAATCCATCCGATCTCGTTTATATTTCTTTTCCTTGATAAGTACTACTTCACCCTCGATCTTCTCCAATTTCTTCACCAATACGACTTCATTAATTTTGTAGTCTTCCTTCCCTTTATACGGCTCCAAGGTTGTTTCATCTTTTTTAATTTCCTCCTCTATAATGACTAGATCCCTCTTCTTCTCTTCTATTATAAGGCTCATTAATTTTATTGAACAGTCGTGTAATATTTGATCCCATTCCTTCATGAACTGTTCGTTCTGAATGTTAAAAGTTGGTTGTTTAAGGACCCTAAGGCCTCGGGGTACTCTGTTTACTTTAATATATTGTTCCAGACTGGTGACGTCCCACCAAATCTTCATTTCCTTTACAAGTAATTTCTCAATGTGCCAGAATTTGTCGTCCAAACTGTCATTAATACGGGGGGATTGATTCTCACTCTCATTAAAAATTTTGTGACACATGTCTCCTCTCCTTGGTCCCCCTATTTGAGATCTGAGGGAAGCCATGTATGTAAGGAGATTTGAAGGTTGCGGCCCTATATCCAAGCGAACAATGGTAATTTGGAAATAAAAGAAGTGATAATTGGCGCAATAAACCTTCCTCTAAAAGTCCATGTATTTTACAATAAGTTCTTAAAATGTCCAGAGCACTTCCCCTATATCCTCTGGGGTGGCAGCCTATTCTCCAAAATGATCCGCTGTTCCGGCAGATCTTCGATAATTCTAGAAAAACAAATGAGAGAGGCGCCCCTAGTGCAATATAGACAATATAGTATACCTCCACCAAGAACACCCTAAAATTAGAGGTGTACCGTGTAAAGTGGTCTCATAACCACTTTTGATCAACGTTTCTCAGAAAATCAATGCCGTTCCCCGCTTCTGGCAGTGGACTCCTTAATGTACTGGTCACGTCTGTGTTTGCGGTCTCAAACCGTACAATGCAAAGGATGAAGAGTAGAACACACCATAGTGTAATACAGTTTAAAAAAATTTTATTTACCATTAACACAAAAAAACAAGTTGCCCGTACCATAAAATAAATATAAAACAGCTTATCTGATAGCAGATGTGTTCGTCTGTCACTCAACGCGTTTCGTCCGTCGCTGTACTGCTGGACTTCCTCAGGAGTGCATACACAATGGCTCACATGTGCCTATATTTATACCCCTCTTAATTGGGCAATTAGCTCCACTCAGGTAATTTCCGGAAGTGATGTCACTTCCGGTCCTGAGTGGGAAATGACAACCAACTTAATTTAAAACTTTCAATTGTTGTAATATTTTAATTTAAATTACTGTGTCTCCCCCCCACATATACACCGTGTTGCTGGGTCCCCAGGGAACATGAAATCGAGCGGCGTACCCGCTCCCGGAGCCCGTGACTGCCGGAAGTCACGAGCGTGCCGGGCAGCGCTTCCGCCCTCAGTTGTTCCAGCGTTAGGCGCACTGACTGAGCATGCGTGGGACTAAGACGGTCACAGCGCCGCCCGTCCCCGCTGCTCTCGTGTGCGTCTGTTGGAACATATCATGCTGCCAAAGGAGTCCATACAGCACAATGCTGTAGTAAAGGGAGACAAATGCAATCGTACTTTATAATGTCACTCTTAATCAATTAACTTTATGAGTGAATTTTTATCCCAGAATTTCATCATTATATTGCTTAAACATTGTAAATGAAGGATTTAGATGCATTATTAAAATAAGAAGTCGTATGAATATAATAAGAGACTATATCATATATAAAAGAGGATATTAGTAATAGGGATCATTAAGAGTCAATAAAATAAAATAAAAATATATATAGGGCATATACTGTACAGGATATACATATAAAGTATATATAAAAATACTTAAAATTAGTGCATATTTTAAACATATTCAGGACTAAAATATATTAAAATATCTCAAAAAATAATTAAATAAAACTGACCACACACTAATATACTCTTTCAGAGGACTGGGGCAATCTCATAATTATCATTGAGTCCTCTTGGGGCCAAAGTTTTAAGTTCATAGATCCAATACATCTCCCTTTGGGAAAGTTTTTTTCCCTATCTCCACCTCTGGGCCCCAATTTGACATTCTCTAGGGTTCTCACAGTCAATTATTTTGTCTCAGAGCTATGGAAATTCTTGAAATGTCTCGGGATGATGTGGTGTTCCTGTTTATTTCTTATACTCCGGATGTGTTCCTGAATCCTGATTTTTAATGGACGTTTTGTTTTCCCTATATATTTTAATTTACAGGGACATTCTAGCATATAAATGACCCACGATGTATTGCACGTTGTGCGGTCTTTTGTTGTATAGGATTTCGATCCTTCCTGAATATCAGTTTTTGATGATCAACTATCCCACCATACCCATCTTTTATTTTTTGCCTAAAATCCATAAGCGTTTGGTAAACCCCCCCGGGAGACCTATAGTGGCAGGAATTAATTCACTAACGGCAAATATATCAGAATATGTTGAAATCTTCCTGAAGAAATATGTGCCTAAACTGAAATCATACGTTAAGGACACAACATCATTGTTGCAAATCCTGAAAGAGCAGGAATGGAAACCTGGTTACCTATGGGTAACGATTGATGTTCAGTCGTTATATACGTCCATAAACCATGAAAAAGGGATTAGTTCATGTCTGGAATTTTTAAATGACGACCCCGACTTGGACACAAAACATAAAGATCTGATTTGTATTTTAATTGATTTTATATTGAAACACAATTATTTTAAATTTTTAGAGGATTTTTATTTACAGACATGCGGAACCGCAATGGGTACGGTTTTCGCACCCAGCTTCGCCAATCTACAAATGGGAAGCTGGGAACAGAAATACATCTATGCAAATAATCCTTTCTCGGAGAACATAATCTTATATAAAAGATATATCGATGATATACTTCTAATTTGGAATGGTACGGTGGACACATTTTACGATTTTATGGCACATATTGAGAGTAATGATTTTAACCTGTCCTTCACCCACAAAACAGATGATACTTGGATTGAATATTTGGACTTGATATTAATGGCAGAAGGGGACGAAGTAGTCACAAAAAATTTTGTGAAAAAAGTTGACAGCAATTCTTATGTACATTTCAAAAGCAATCATGCAACGAAATGGAAAACAAATATACCCTACTCACAATTCTGCCGAATTAAAAGAAATTGCAGTAAGGTAGAGGATTGTGAGGAACAAATTACATTATATGGAGAAAGATTCCTAGAAAGAGGCTATCCTAAGGATCTGGTGGAGGAGGCGAAAAATAAAACACACGCTACAGAACGAGACACTCTTTTAGCATATAGAAACAGAACCCCAAAAGAACAAGGTTTTAACTTTATCACTAGGTTCAATTGCCAGGAAAAACGAATACGCGCCATTTTAAATAAACATTGGGGTATTCTAAAGATGGACACCATTTTGAACACTATTCTACCAGAAAAACCTATGGTGGTTTTCAAAAAGGCTAAGAATTTGAAAGACCACCTGGTACCAAGCATGATATCATCATTGAAACCAGAGATAAAGACACAATGGGATATGAAAGGTCTTTTTAAGTGCCAACATTGTAATGTTTGTCAATTTGTACATCCCCGATCAAGCTCCTTTACCAACTCGGAAGGATCGAAATCCTATACAACAAAAGACCGCACAACGTGCAATACATCGTGGGTCATTTATATGCTAGAATGTCCCTGTAAATTAAAATATATAGGGAAACAAAACGTCCATTAAAAATCAGGATTCAGGAACACATCCGGAGTTAAAGAAATAAACAGGAACACCACATCATCCCGAGACATTTCAAGAATTTCCATAGCTCTGAGACGAAAGAATTGACTGTGAGAACCCTAGAGAATGTCAAATTGGGGCCCAGAGGTGGAGATAGGGAAAAAAAACTTTCCCAAAGGGAGATGTATTGGATCTATGAACTTAAAACTTTGGCCCCAAGAGGACTCAATGATAATTATGAGATTGCCCCATTCCTCTGAAAGAGTATATTAGTGTGTGGTCAGTTTTATTTAATTATTTTTTGAGATATTTTAATATATTTTAGTCCCGAATATGTTTAAAATATGCACTAATTTTAAGTATTTTTATATATACTTTATATGTATATCCTGTACAGTATATGCCCTATATATATATATATTTTTAATTTTATTGACTCTTAATGATCCCTATTACTAATATCCTCTTTTATATATGATATAGTCTCTTATTATATTCATATGACTTCTTATTTTAATAATGCATCTAAATCCTTCATTTACAATGTTTAAGCAATATAATGATGAAATTCTGGGATAAAAATTCACTCATAAAGTTAATTGATTAAGAGTGACATTATAAAGTACGATTGCATTTGTCTCCCTTTACTACAGCATTGTGCTGTATGGACTCCTTTGGCAGAATGATATGTTCCAACAGACGCACACGAGAGCAGCTGGGACGGGCGGCGCTGTGACCGTCTTAGTCCCACGCATGCTCAGTCAGTGCGCCTGACGCTGGAACAACTGAGGGCGGAAGCGCTGCCCGGCACGCTCGTGACTTCCGGCGGTCACGGGCTCCGGGAGCGGGTACGCCGCTCGATTTCATGTTCCCTGGGGACCCAGCAACGCGGTGTATATGTGGGGGGGAGACACAGTAATTTAAATTAAAATATTACAACAATTGAAAGTTTTAAATTAAGTTGGTTGTCATTTCCCACTCAGGACCGGAAGTGACATCACTTCCAGAAATTACCTGAGTGGAGCTAATTGCCCAATTAAGAGGGGTATAAATATAGGCACATGTGAGCCATTGTGTATGCATTCCTGAGGAAGTCCAGCAGTACAGCGACGGACGAAACACGTTGAGTGACAGACGAACACATCTGCTATCAGATAAGCTGTTTTATATTTATTTTATGGTACGGGCAACTTGTTTTTTTGTGTTAATGGTAAATAATTTTTTTTTAAACTGTATTACACTATGGTGTGTTCTACTCTTCATCCTTTGCATTGAACGGTTTGAGACCGCAAACACAGACGTGACCAGTACATTATGGAGTCCACTGCCAGAAGCGGGGAACGGCATTGATTTTCTGAGAAACGTTGATCAAAAGTGGTTATGAGACCACTTCACACGGTACACCTCTAATTTTAGGGTGTTCTTGGTGGAGGTATACTATATTGTCTATATTGCACTAGGGGCGCCTCTCTCATTTGTTTTTCTAGAATTATCGAAGATCTGCCGGAACAGCGGATCATTTTGGAGAATAGGCTGCCACCCCAGAGGATATAGGGGAAGTGCTCTGGACATTTTAAGAACTTATTGTAAAATACATGGACTTTTAGAGGAAGGTTTATTGCGCCAATTATCACTTCTTTTATTTCCATATATATATATATATATATACACACATGTAAACATAAATACCCACAGACACATATGCAACACAGGCTTAAGAGCCTGATAGTTATTTCAATGCTGCTGGGCATATACTCTGAGAACCCCTTACACAGGCTTAATAGCCTGAGATCTGCCTGCTGCATTTAAATGCTGCATAGTTATGGGGCCTCCCGCTGCGGTGGGCATAATCCTCCCTTCCCCCGTGACCTACCTCCTCGCTGACAGACCACGGCAGCAGTGAAAGCTGTCTGCAGTCAGCCTCCCCCTCTTCCCCATCTGCAGACAGAACCGCGGCAGCCGCTGTTCATAACTCTGGAGCTCTGGAGGGCAGCAGTTAGCAGTAGCTAACTGCTGGAGGGAGGGGGAGAGCAGCGGCAGCAGGGAGCCGGAGACTGATCAGGGCAGTTGGAGAGTGGCGGTTTGGTGCCCAGCAGCGGCTGCTGGGCAGGGCAGCAGGGGAAGCTTGTTAGTTTAAAAAACAACAACACTTGTATGTCAAAAAATAAAACATACAGTCTCCACATGGCAGGCGGCATGACTGTCCCTCACCCCCAGCAAGACAAAGCAAGTGAGCAGCGGCAGTGTGAGCTGCCTCACCGTTCATTACCTGAAATCCGTGGAGGCTATGATAGGGCTTCTCTCTGTTAAGCTCTGTCCAGCTCCTTCTGTGGACTCAGGCTGCAATCAGCTCTGCTGATTGTGGTATATGGTGGTGCTCCTCTCTTGAGCACCAACAATCCCGGACCCAAGCTTCTTTATAAGATGGGAAGGGATTGTGAGAAAAAGAAAAAATCCTTGTAAAAAATAGAAGTAAAATTGTGGAGTCTCTCTCCACGTCTACCTTCCCTAGAGGCACAGAAAAAACACTGAGGTCTCTATGGAAGTATGGAGGGGGTGGGGAGTTACTAATTTAAATATTTAAAAGTGCCTATCCCTGCTAACGCCCCGTCCATATCCCAAGAGTGCTCCAGTGACCCCTAGTGGATGAAAAAGAAATACATATTGTAGCCAGGGGTTAGAACGGGTAACATTCAGCATAATACCAATAATTTATCCAAGGTTCAGAAAAGACAGATGTGGGTTAATGGATACACAGCATGAGGACGAATAGCCATAGCCCCAAGATGGTGCAACCAGTTCCATTTCATTTGGCAGAGCAGCATGTACTGTATAAAGGCATTGTATTGTATTATTGGCATTCACAATAATGTCCCTACACACTTGTCCATGACCTCTAGTACCACGGTCAAATAGATTCAGGGACCACCCTGATGATAGCTTTCAGACAAAGTAAATTGAATAATGTGAAAGCAGGGCCCCAGAAATCCAGTGTTGGACTGGACCACAGGGGTACAGGGGAACCCCCCCCCCACCACCACCACCCCGGTGGGCCCAACTGCCTGGGAGCCCACCTCCTCCTCTAGGGATCAGGTTCCTGACTGTTCACTTGAATTATACATTGCACATATGTTACCTTATACTGCACAGTACTATGGTGCATTCTCTACAGTGCATTGCTGTTATCTTGTACATTATCCTGCATGTACTAGCAATATTTACTATATATACAGTATATTTATTTAGGGGCCCAGACCATGCACTCTCCAATGGTTAGGCAAACCTCTGTGGCAACTGGCCACACCCCTAAGCAAGGGCCCCTATCACTGCATTCCCCGGTGGGCCCTTCATGCCCCAGTCCGACCCTTCAGAAAGCTATCACCTTCAGGAAGGCTCTGTACTCCTGGCATTTAATTTTAATACTTCTCTAGTGCAAGTACCCCAAGTAAGATTAGTATTGCAGTCTTGTGACCACTAGACAGTTGCATCCCAGCTGGGTAAAAGTATATGGTGGAGTCGACTCTCATTACACTGAGGAAATTACTTCAATGCAATGAAATGCGTCAGTCCATTAAGCCTGTCTACATGTTCCCAGTAACACTCTCAAGATCCAATTGGGGATATCCTCACATGTCTTCTCATCCTTCCTCTCGACCCCGGTTCATCATTGCTGTATGACCATATCATACAGCCCACCAAGAACCTTTGCAATCTGGTGGACAACTATGCAATAGATAGCACCTATCCTTGTATATACATGCCTATTTCCCCATAGATTGTAAGCTTGCGAGCAGGGCATTTCTACCTCTATGACTGTTTGTTATCACCCAGTTTTGTTATATCATTGTTTTGTTATTTCCAATTGTAAAGCGCAACGGAATTTGCTGCGCTATATGAGAAACTGTTAATAAATAATTAATAAATAAATAGAACTACTGTACTGTACCTTAATTTGGAGCCTTAATTTTCCTCTGGGGTATGTCATTCCTTTCAGAGCTGTAGCCATCATTATTGTCACACTAATCGATGCAACCGCAGTAACCCAGTTCCAGGCAGCGATGCACACGTGCAGATCCCGTCCTGCATGTGCGCGAGAAGCCAATACGATCTGATCACATTGGCTGCAAACGCCTCTGCCTGATTGACAGGCAGAGGCATTTGCAGGGCAGCGATGGAGCATTGCAGGAGCAGCATGGGGAAAATGGGGGGGTGTTGGCAGCATTTTTGGGGCAGCTGCATGACGTCTTATGCAGCCACTCAGAACAAAAAGATGGCGACGGGACTCTTGACGACAAAGCCAGGCTGGAGGCTTCCTTAGCTTCTGCAACAGCGCACTATTTGCAGCACTATCGCAATTAGAGCGTGGTCGCAGTTGGTGGGTGGCGGGTAACATGCTGGGCGGCCTTGCCCTGAGATGGGCAGAATTTGCAATCCGTACTGAATCTCCCGCAACTTACAGTTTAAAGCTGGTCATGCACTATACAATTATCTGACAGATCATCTGCCAGACTGGCTGGTTGGAATGAAAATCTGGTAATGGATGAGAGCACATGACAATCGACTATTTGCTCCCAAACACTGGAAAATGGACATAAACTGTCAGTCATACAAATTGGTTAAATCAGTGATATAACCAATTTGTCTGAACAACAGGTTTCTCGCAATTTTCTTTGAATCGACTGTCTCCCTCCTTATTCACCTCCTCCTCTTATATCCACCCGATATTCCTCACGCAGGGGGTAATGGAAAACAGTAGATCAGTGTAGTGCACAGATCTAACTAAAGTGACGCTGTGCTGTGTGTGTAAATTTAGTGCAAAAAAACGTGCAATAAAGTGCTAGTAGTGCTTAGTTTGTGCCATGGTGGTTATACCAATACCCTTCTGGTAATTGTGCTTGTTTACCACTTATGAGGGTGTAGTACCAAACCAAATTAAAATACCATGGCAGTACTTACGTTTATAAAGGTATCATATGACTGGATGGAGCCAACAAAAACATCCAATAGACCAGAATACCTTAAAACCAGAAAGTACTCCCAAGGGGGAAAAAATCTCTGATAGTGTAATAACGCGTTTCGTCCCAATTTTTCATGCTGGGACTTCCTCAGGGGTATCAGATCTGATACCCCTGAGGAAGTCCCGGCACGAAAAAACGGGACAAAACGTGTTGGGTAACTACGGGTTCTCCTGCTTGATTGACAGATAAGCATTCATACTTTGATTTAAATTGTACAAGTCCATTTTTTTGTTTAAATTGTCTCATTAAATGTGTAAAAACGTTATTACACGATCAGCTTTTTTCCCCCCTTGGGAGTACTTTCTGCTTTTAAGGTATTCTGGTCTATTGGATGTTTTTGTTGGCTCCATCCGGTCATATGATACCTTTATAAACGTAAGTGCTGCCATGGTATTTTAATTACATGGTAGAGCAGGAACATTGATATGCACTGTAACATCTATGTTGTCTGCATGGCATGTCCTCTATACTGGTTACAATCCTTAGCCTTCCCCCATTGGGCCCTTCATGCCCTACACGGATAAATATACCCTTTGTGAATGGTGCCGAGCTCACTCAAAGTGCAGCCATTTTCTTTGACTGCTTACTAAAATCACACCCAGCCCCCATTGATTACTGCCAGGGTTTTATATATACCTGGAGTATTTTAAGAGGGGAGTTAGCCATGATACACAAGAGAGGCCAAATTTCGGTCTTTATGAGTGTTAGAGAATCAAAGTGAAAAAGTGGATACGTGTAATACAAGCTGAATGTGGACATTCATAGGGGGCTATTCAATTGTTTGAAAAGTCAGTTGGGTGTCTGTTTTTTAATAGACAGAAAAAAACAGACACCCAACCGACTTTTCAAACATTTGAATTCCCCCCATAATGTCGACATTGAACATCTTGACACGCACAATGTCGACATGGACATAATGTCAATATGGTCATAATATCACCATTGTGCATGTCAACAGTGGACATGTTGACAAAGCCCTTTTAATGTGCTAGAGCCCTAACCCTACCCTAACAGCAGACAAACCCTAACACAAAACCTAAACCTACCGTAAACCTAACAGCAGCCTAATCCTAACCCTAAACCTAATCCTAACATTAACCTAAACCAAACCCTAACCCTATACTGTCAACATTGCAACTGTCGACCTTCAAAATGTCAACATAATGACCATGTTGGCATTATGTCCATGTTGACATTGTACATGTCAACATATTCACTGTCGACATTTGCATGTTGCCATTCTGAATGTCAACATTCAGGTCATGTCAACATTTTTGTGTCAATATTCTGAATGTCGCCATAATGACTACATACTGTAACCTATTGTGGAAGCTGCTGCTCAATACAGGCTCCATTGTTCTCTGATTTGTCTGGGATATTCAGTGTTCTACTATGGATCATTATATCAAGGGCCCAACTAGCAATAAGAAATTATAGCAATTTTGTAAGAAGCTTTACAAAATAATAAAAGTACTGTAACAGTTATTGTTATGGGTTACTGTATAGTTTTTATATTGTGCATAAAACGTTATACATTATGCTCAGTAGGGGAAATAAGTTATTAAAATATTTCACTATATTGCCTATGGTATATCTGACTTTGTCATGTTTCCTGTTACATTTGAACGCCCCCCAGAACAGAGCTAGTAGAGCAAAGCACAGAAGGAATTCATTCCAGTGGATTTTCATTTGCCTGCAGGAAATGTCAGATTTGCATCTTGACTGAACGGAAGGATGTGACTCTTGCTTCCTGTGCGAGGAACATGAATTTAGATTTTGTCATTTTTTTTTGTTGAGCCAAAAAACAAGTTAATGAAAGGATACCTTTCTTATTTTAGAATTTAATGAAAAAATTTCACTGGTAAGCTCTATTCAAGGCTGAAACACTGCCAAATAAACAGGTGAATTTACTGAAACAGCATGACCAATAAATTATTCACACAACTGTATGCCAGACTTTCCCTTTACTGTAGCCAAGAAATAAGTTCCCTTCTGGCAAGAAATGAAACTATACTTTCCCTGACATCACAAAGCGCCTAACCAAAGACTCAATGGGCGAGGCTAGAAGAAAAGATTGGGTTAGGTTACTTTAAAGAGTTCTAAAATATGTACCTAAATTACTGTCACTGGCTAGGCTAGTGACTTATATTAAATACTTGAAAAAGACATGCATTGCATATCTAGAAACGAATACATTTTCTATGGTGGTCAGTAAGTTTCATTATATACAGCAATACTGTCCAGTTCCATGTCATCAGCACATAATCTCCATTCAAACCCCCCCCCCCCTTCCCTCCTGGAAAAAAATAGCTTCTAGTCCATGAGCATGCTCAGAACTGTGAGGCAGATGTATTAAGCCTAGAGAAGTGATAAAGCAGTGATAAGGGGAAGGTGATAATGCACCAGTCAATCAGCTCCTAACTGTCATTTCTCAAACCCGTAATGATTGGCTGGTGCGTTATCACCTTCCACTTATCCCTGCTTTATTACTTCTCCAGGCTTAAAACATCTGCCCCTGTATGTACAGAAGGGTATCCAGACTATAGATCTACATTTAAAAGGTCTACAGTCAATAGGTCTGCCATTAATGGTAGACATGCATTTAGTTAACAGGGTCAAAAGGTCAACATGTAAAAGATAGACAGTTCAACAGGTTGACAGGGTCAAAAAGTCAACATGACAATGGTCGACACACATATGGTAGACACAAGTTTTTTTGTTTTGTTTTTTAATTTTTTCAACTTTTTCATACTTTACCACCTACGTGGACTACAATTGGGAATAATAACCTTGCCCGAAGCATGGCGAGCAAAGCAAGCCATGCGATGGGATGCAGTACACTAATGGGGCTTGTTTGTGGCAGAAAAGTGACAAAACAGCCAAAAAACAAAAAAAATCTGTCTACCTTTTTTGTGTCAACCATTTTCATGTCGACCTTTTGACCCTGTCAAGCTAATGCATGTCTACCATTAGTGGACCTTCTTAGTGTAGATCTAATAATTGACACCCGTATAGAAGAGATAACTTCCACAAGGCAAAGTCAATGAGCATGCCTAGTATGTACTCCTCCAGTACTCCTCTATTCTAGCAATCCTCGTGTCCCGCTTTGGGAGTTAATAACATAGGGATATCAGTGAAAATAAAATGTGATTAGAGAAAAAACTGCACAATTTTATAAGATTAATGAGCAGATAAGAAGGCTTATTAATTTATTATACAGTATTTAGTTAAATTCATAGATGTACTGTACATCACTAGAGAGTCCTGGGGAACCCAGCTGCTTACTTCTGTTACACACCCATTTGTAAAAGAACACTGTTAGCTTGGTTCAGTTCCAAGAGAGGCTATGGTTTATTATTGTACAGTAGTCACCTTTTATACCCTTAGTGGCATTTCCCAAGTAAGAACACTAGCTATAGAATGCATACATTAGTTATGTTCTCTAACTAACTGTTAGTGATGAGCGGGTTCGGTTTCCGAGAAACCGAACCCACCCGAGCTTTACCTTTTTTACACGGGTCCGAGCAGACTCGGATCCTCCCGCCTTGCTCGGCTAACCCGAGCGCGCCCGAACGTCATCATCCCGCTGTCGGATTCTCGCGAGATTCGGATTCTATATAAGCAGCCGCGCGTCGCCGCCATTTTCACACGTGCATTGAGATTGATAGGGAGAGGACGTGGCTGGCGTCCTCTCCATTTATATACGAGACAGTTGATCTGATTGCTTTGCTAGTTTATTTTACTATTGTAGGGAGGATTGGGGAGCAGCTGTTAGGAGGAGTACAGTGCAGAGTTTTGCTGATAGTGACCACCAGTTTTTTATCCGTTCTCTTCTCTGCCTGAAAAAAACGCTCCATACCATATCTGTGCTCAGTGTGCTGCATGTTATATCTGTGCTGAGTGCTCACACTGCTTAATTGTGGGGACTGGGGAGCAGCTATAGCAGGAGTACAGTGCAGAGTTTTGCTGACAGTGACCACCAGTATACGTTTGTCAGCCTGAAAAACACTCCTGTGGCTTTTTTTTTTATACTAGTAGTTTAGCAGTTTGCTGACAGTGTCCACCAGGTCCATTATACTGTATATAGCAGTACGGTAGGCCACTGCTGTACCTACCTCTGTGTCGTCACTCGTCATCCATAAAGTATACTATCCATCCATCTACATTGTATACCTGTGGTGGCTTTTTTTTATACTAGTAGTTTAGCAGTCTGCTGACAGTGTCCACCAGGTCCATTATACTGTATATAGCAGTACGGTAGGCCACTGCTGTACCTACCTCTGTGTCGTCACTCGTCATCCATTAAGTATACTATCCATCCATCTACATTGTATACCTGTGGTGGCTTTTTTTTATACTAGTAGTTTAGCAGTCTGCTGACAGTGTCCACCTGGTCCATTATACTGTATATAGCAGTACGGTAGGCCACTTCTGTACCTACCTCTGTGTCGTCACTTGTCATCCATAAAGTATACTATCCATCCATCTACATTGTATACCTGTGGTGGCTTTTTTTTTTATACTAGTAGTTTAGCAGTCTGCTGACAGTGTCCACCAGGTCCATTATACTGTATATAGCAGTACGGTAGGCCACTGCTGTACCTACCTCTGTGTCGTCACTCGTCATCCATAAAATATACTATCCATCCATCTACATTGTATACCTGTGGTGGCTTTTTTTTTATACTAGTAGTTTAGCAGTCTGCTGACAGTGTCCACCAGGTCTATTATACTGTATATAGCAGTACGGTAGGCCACTGCTGTACCTACCTCTGTGTCGTCACTCGTCATCCATTAAGTATACTATCCATCCATCTACATTGTATACCTGTGGTGGCTTTTTTTTATACTAGTAGTTTAGCAGTCTGCTGACAGTGTCCACCAGGTCCATTATACTGTATATAGCAGTACGGTAGGCCACTGCTGTACCTACCTCTGTGTCGTCACTCGTCATCCATAAAGTATACTATCCATCCATCTACATTGTATACCTGTGGTGGCTTTTTTTTTATACTAGTAGTTTAGCAGTCTGCTGACAGTGTCCACCAGGTCCATTATACTGTATATAGCAGTACGGTAGGCCACTGCTGTACCTACCTCTGTGTCGTCACTCGTCATCCATTAAGTATACTATCCATCCATCTACATTGTATACCTGTGGTGGCTTTTTTTATACTAGTAGTTTAGCAGTCTGCTGACAGTGTCCACCTGGTCCATTATACTGTATATAGCAGTACGATAGGCCACTTCTGTACCTACCTCTGTGTCGTCACTTGTCATCCATAAAGTATACTATCCATCCATCTACATTGTATACCTGTGGTGGCTTTTTTTTTATACTAGTAGTTTAGCAGTCTGCTGACAGTGTCCACCAGGTCCATTATACTGTATATAGCAGTACGGTAGGCCACTGCTGTACCTACCTCTGTGTCGTCACTCATCATCCATAAAGTATACTATCCATCCATCTACATTGTATACCTGTGGTGGCTTTTTTTTTTATACTAGTAGTTTAGCAGTCTGCTGACAGTGTCCACCAGGTCCATTATACTGTATATAGCAGTACGGTAGGCCACTGCTGTACCTACCTCTGTGTCGTCACTCATCATCCATAAAGTATACTATCCATCCATCTACATTGTATACCTGTGGTGGCTTTTTTTTTAATACTAGTAGTTTAGCAGTCTGCTGACAGTGTCCACCAGGTCCATTATACTGTATATAGCAGTACGGTAGGCCACTGCTGTACCTACCTCTGTGTCGTCACTCATCATCCATAAAATATACTATCCATCCATCTACATTGTATACCTGTGGTGGCTTTTTTTTATACTAGTAGTTTAGCAGTCTGCTGACAGTGTCCACCAGGTCCATTATACTGTATATAGCAGTACGGTAGGCCACTGCTGTACCTACCTCTGTGTAGTCACTCGTCATCCATAAAGTATACTATCCATCCATCTACATTGTATACCTGCGGTGCCTTTTAGTTGTGCGCATTAAAATATGGAGAACAAAAATGTGGAGGTTAAAAAAATAGGGAAAGATCAAGATCCACTTCCACCTCGTGCTGAAGCTGCTGCCACTAGTCATGGCCGAGACGATGAAATGCCATCAACGTCGTCTGCCAAGGCCGATGCCCAATGTCATAGTACAGAGCATGTAAAATCCAAAACACAAAAGTTCAGTAAAATGACCCAAAAATCTAAATTAAAAGCGTCTGAGGAGAAGCGTAAACTTGCCAATATGCCATTTACGACACGGAGTGGCAAGGAACGGCTGAGGCCCTTGCCTATGTTCATGGCTAGTGGTTCAGCTTCACATGAGGATGGAAGCACTCATCCTCTTGCTAGAAAACTGCAGTGCCACTCCTAGATGGGCCAGGTGTTTGTGTCGGCCACTTGGGTCGCTTAGCTTAGTCACACAGCGGCCTTGGTGCACCTCTTTTTTTCTTTGCATCATGTGCTGTTTGGGGACTATTTTTTTCAAGTGCCATCCTGTCTGACACTGCAGTGCCACTCCTAGATGGGCCAGGTGTTTGTGTCGGCCACTAGGGTCGCTTAGCTTAGTCACACAGCTACCTCATTGCGCCTCTTTTTTTCTTTGCATCATGTGCCGTTTGGGGACTATTTTTTTCAAGTGCCATCCTGTCTGACACTGCAGTGCCACTCCTAGATGGGCCAGGTGTTTGTGTAGGCCACTTGTGTCGCTTAGCTTAGCCATCCAGCGACCTTGGTTCAAATTTTAGGACTAAAAATAATATTGTGAGGTGTGAGGTGTTCAGAATAGACTGAAAATGAGTGGAAATTATGGTTATTGAGGTTAATAATACTATGGGATCAAAATGACCCCCAAATTCTATGATTTAAGCTGTTTTTTAGTGTTTTTTGAAAAAAACACCCGAATCCAAAACACACCCGAATCCGACAAAAAATTTCCGGTGAGGTTTTGCCAAAACGCGTCCGAACCCAAAACACGGCCGCGGAACCGAACCCAAAACCAAAACACAAAACCCGAAAAATTTCCGGTGCACATCACTACTAACTGTAGGGGGCAGTATTTCCTCAGTTATGAATATAGGTAAAGAATAATGCATCAGTTACTGTACCTGATATATCTGTGTAAGCTGAACACAAAGGTCAGACATCTGGTATTGTGACAAAAACTATTATTCTGCATATTCAGCATGTTAAGTTCAATAACATGTTTCTGCGCATGTCATAATCAGCAATGTTCAACAGTGACTATTGTATCTAGCTGATACAAATACTGTATATATACAGCATCTTTCTTCCAGGATTTGAGCTGAATCTAAGCAATGCAAAGATGTACACAGATTTACACAAATGACCAGATAAATGTAGCAAGAGTTACATACCCACTGTTGTTTATCAACTACTTGTACACATTGAGTCTCCATTTGTATTGCTTTATTTAATTAGTCACTACCTAGATCTGCACAAGTTTGAATCCTCTTTTTAATATTTTCTAGCTTGTCTCCTTTTGCAGTCCTCTTGCTCCCCTCACCCACATTGATCACTGTGTTTTGGATATTCTATATTCTGATTACCTGATCTTTGCTGTGATTTCATCCTTTGACTAAATTAAACAATCCTTATGGTTTCCCTACACTGCAGACACCCCAGCACTCATCTTCACCTCAGGCCTGGATCCAGTTTGCAACCATGGTTCTCTTGTTATCTGCAAACACTGTAATAATCCTCTGCAACTCAACCTGTTAGCTTTCACAGCAGAGGCATAAATTCATCCCAGCCGCCCGGAGGCAAGTTGGAGTTTGGTGCCAAGGAAAGGGTGACAGCAGTGGGTGACAGGTAGAGGGTGACAGCAGAGAATTACACCAAGGAGAGGGTGACGGGGAAAGGGTGACGCCAGGGAGAGGGTGACAGCAGTGGGTGATGCCAGGGAGAGAGTGACAGCAGTGGGTGACAGGGTGAGGGAGATGTCAGGGAGAGGGCAACAGCAGTGGGTGACAGGGAGATGGTTGCAGCAGGGGATGACACCAGGAAGAGGTTGACAGGGAGAGGGTGATGTTAGGGAGAGAGTCACAGCAGTGGGTGACAGGGTGAGGGTGATGTCAGGGAGAGGTCGACAGCAATGGGAGGCAGGTTGAGGGTACAGCAGAGGATGACCCGAGGGAGAGGGTGACAGGGAGAGGGTGAGAGCAGTGGATGATGCCAGGGTGAGAGTGACAGCAGTGGATGACAGGTTGTGGTTGATGCCAGGGAGATGGTGACAGCAGTGGGTGATAGGGAGAGGGTGACAGCAGTGGGTGACAGGGAGAGGGTGACAGCAGTGGGTGACAACAGAGAGAGGGTGACAGCAGTGGGGGACAAATATACAGTATTACAATTTTCATACCTGGGCCTAGACCTGCAGCATGTAGATGGGAGATCCTCCTTGGGTTTAATATCAGGGACAGTCATGAGATTGTGACGTCACATCCCCTGCGCCGAAGGCAAATACCGCTCCAGTAAAGAGGGATCCGGTTCAGACTCACAGCTATAGGGAGAGGGGAGGAGCTGGAAGGAGAGGAGAGCCTGGCCCCCTCCTCTCCCCAGGGACATGCAGTCGGGGAGGCAGTGCCTCCCCTGTCATTAATGATTAAAATAATACAAAGAAGATACTTATGAGTCAGACATATCTTCTTTGTATTAATCTAATCATTAATACTGTTTAAATGGCAATGAGAAAGGTGTGGGAGCGGGGGGGAGGGTGGGGGCAGGGCCAAGCCATGGACAGAAAAAGCCCATTGAAAATACATACGAAAGCAGTACCATTAGAAGTGTCACTTTCATACAGGGACGTGCTTTCAACCCATGAAAGCACGCCCCTGTCAGTGAGGCCACAGTGATTGGCCAGCGGATCCATCACTGGATCCGCTGTCATCACTGTGTGGGCGCGGCGGAGGTGCGGGCATCGGTGGTGGCGGGATGCGGCAGAGGTGCAGGCGGCAGGACGCAGTGGAGGTGAGAGTATTAGCGGTAGGCATTCTGCAGAGTTTGGCAGCAGAGCGGTAACAGTTTCAAAAAATGGCGCCTCAGCGTAATTTTTGAAATTCAAGATGGACGCCGCGAGCCAATCACAGCTTGCCGCGTCATCGCCCCACCCCCTCCGGCTGACTTATATAAGTCAGCGCGAAGCAGCGGCGTTAGTCTGACGGCAGAGAAGGAGCAGTGAAGAGCTCCTGAAGAAAGAAAACGCAGTGGAAGTCCTGGATGGGCAGCGGCTATGCAAAAGAGCTTAACATCCGCCGCCCACCAGGTGAAGATGCCGGAAGCCCTGGGAAGGCGTCAGCCTTTAAGCTCTTTTTTATGTCCGCCGCCTTTCCAGGGAAGACGCCGGAGGAAGACGCCGGAAGCCCTGGGGAGCCAGCGGCACCCCAGGTGAAGACACTGGAAGCCCCGGGAAGGCAGAGGCCATGCAAAAGAGCTTAAAGACTGTCGCCCCCAGGGGAAGACCCTGAGTAATAAAACTTTTTTTTAAAACGGTGTGATGTTTATTTTAATATTTTCTTTACAAGTGGACTACAGGTGCGAGCGGGCCCTTTGTGTCCGGGCATGCTGACACTTGCGGTTCTCCAAGTGCCAGCATGTTGGGGCAGGCTTGCTGGGACCTGCAGGCTGACTGTAAAGATATAGCAAAGAACAAACACAAAATTGGGCGCTAATGTTTAAATAAAATGCTAGCCGCACGTTCCTGGGGCCTGGTTCGTAAGCCACCAATTAATTATAACAAGACAAAATGATTTGAAACAGCGCTTAGCATTTAATTAAAGCTTTTTTTTTATTTAATTATTTACTATAAAATTGAATAAAAATACAAATGAAAATAAAAGAATTATATAATTGTACAATTACCGGCCGGATTTCTTGTTTTATACAATCAGTACATAAAACAATTAATATGTATAAAATGCATAACTGTTGTACACAGCGAGAAATTCTCTCCTGTAGATGTATATTTGTGCACAAACGGGTATACTCCACTAATTAAGAGAAAACTACTTTAGTAACAGTTAGGACTTGGCAGGCGTCCCTGCACTGTAGATTACCTAATACTGTCCGTTTAGTTAAGGAAAAGGATTTGGTGAATTTCTACCTTGATTATTAAATCGTTACAGGCTTTCCTGAAAACGCAGATGACAGCACAATGTTTGGACAGATATTATACAGTTTGTCCTTCCTTTAAGCAGCAGAATATGATGGCAGTCTCTGTATGAAATGTGAGGGAGTTCAAGTGACAGACTGTCCATATATCAGCACAACGACATATCTCACAGCTGTTTGTATTGAGCTGATATTATGATCCTCCCTTTAGCCCCAGGTGCCGCACCAACCTCTATGTTGTAATGTGGTCTTTGCTCAGATGTAGAAGAGCCCTCCTTATTCCCCCTTAGCACTGGGGTCCGGACAACCGGGTACTGAGACAATTGATGTATTGAAGGCAGCAAGCGTTTCCTGGAATATTTGAATAAGCCGGCCGGCTATAACTCACTTGTTTTTTCACATACGCGTTTCTCCGCCTTCCTGTATCCTCAGCGGCTTCCTCAGTGTGTATAGAGCCTCTCGATCTTTACCTGGCTTATAAGCCGGGTCCGTCTCTCCGTCCTCCTGTTTCATTGATTGACACGTGATACGTTGCGTGTCAGACCTCTTTATGGTTCCACATTATGTGCCGCAAATCACAGCCTGGGATCTCGTCCCGAACCAAAGATCTTTTTAAATGTCAACCAATTATTCTATCCAAATTTGGATTGCATTATGATGTAACATAGTAATACGGGGATTATCCTTAATTGGTGGAGTCACCTGTTAGTCTTATATATATATGCATAATTGAACACATAATTCTGACAAAACAGTTTATCAATTAAAATATGACTTTTAAACATAACCCCAAATATTTAATATTCTCATTATACTTTCTACGTCAACAATACATAATACTCATCAATTTGTATTTCTTATAATTTCATACTAATATTGATCAATAATTATACATATTAATTTAAATTCTCTGTATTTGATATGTTTAGCTTCTACTATTCTTTTTTGTGATTAATTGTACTTATGATAATATTTATTATACATTGGATTATGAACTTGTAAAGTTTAATTTAACCGACTTGATTGAGTATTGTTATAATAAATACTACACACGGTAAACACACATCCTTCAATCCTCATGGCCTGTAGTCCTATTTTGACTTAGAAATCTGTACAGTGATGGGAACTGATGTACTATATTAAGCTATTACATCCTGAATTACACTAAACCCCATTCAATTCGACAGTATCATTTAATCCATTCGGCATCATTGTATCGAGTTGGAAAATCCAGTATGCTTCACGTCTACATAATGACCCATACCTATTCCCCCCCCCCCCGTTTAGTTGATGCAATTTGTTCTATAGCTAGCATGGTAACACCTTTAAATCTACCTTTACAACACCGATTTATATGATTCGATACTGGGTGCTGTGCATTTTTTCTCATATTACGCCTATGTTCCATAAACCGCACATGCATGGTTCGTGTAGTGCGACCTACATATTGTCTGCCACAAACAAACGTTAATAAATAAATAACGTATGTGGATAAACAATTGATAAATTCTTTTATTAGAAATTTTTCTTTGGTCACAAATGACTGAAATTCGGTACTTTTACGAGGGAGGTAAGAACATGATAAACAGTCTAATTTACCACACCTGTGGAATCCACTAGGTTTTTGTGGCAGCCAATTTGTATCAATATTTAAAGCCTTTTTACCTTCATAGTGGCTAGTCACCAATTTTGATTTAAGATTATCAGCCCTTCTAAAAATAACTGTACCTCTGGGGTCTACATCTGCTTTTATTAGTTCATCAGAAAGTAACATTTGTGTATTCCTTTTAATGATACGTCCAATTTGATATGCACAACAATTATATTTTGTGGAAAAGAGACCACTTTTTTCTTTATTCTTATTCTCCTCTTGGTTTTTTGTCTCTATGGTTCTGGGTTCTAATAGTCTTTCCCTATCTATCTGAATCACCTCCTTATAGGCTTTTTCTAACAGTTCGCAGGGATAACCCTGTTCACGGAACGAATCCATCATTTTGTTTGCCTGTGCCTGAAAAGTGGACAGTTCTGTACAATTTCTTTGCAACCTTACAAGTTGACCCCTGGGGATATTTGTTTTCCAGATGCGTTTATGTGCACTTTTGTAATTTAAATATCTATTCTGATCTACCTGTTTGATATAAGTTTTGGTAACCAATTTATTTCCCTCGGCGGACAGGTCTATATCCAAAAAATTTAAAGAGGTGTTACTGTACTTATACGTGAATTTTAATCCAAATTCATTGGTGTTAAGTGTATCAGTGAATTTAACAAATGATTGTAAATCCCCTGCCCAAATAATAAATAAGTCATCTATATAGCGACCATAGTAAACCAGATCCGCGCCGAGCCCGCCACCCCACACATGGGCATCCTCAAAGACGCCCATATATAGGTTCGCAAAGCTCGGCGCGAATCTGGCCCCCATGGCCGCACCCCGTGTCTGTAAATAAAAATGTGAATCAAAGACAAAATAATTGTGCGTCAAAATAAATGTGATGGAATCTAAAAGGAAGGCACGCAAAGAGTCCGAAATGTCACTTTGCCTCAAATAATGTTCAACAGCTGACACACCCCTATCATGAGGGATGTTAGAATAAAGCGACTCAACATCGCAAGTGAGTAAATAATAATGTTTTTTCCATTCTATTTTATTAATTGCATTGAGAAAATGTTGTGTATCTTTTATATATGATTTAAGACTCTCCACGTGCCCCTGTAAGTAATGATCCACAAAAAAAGATAAATTATTGGTTAAAGATCCCACCCCCGAAATTATAGGACGACCTGGTGGATTGGAAAGTGACTTATGAATTTTCGGTAAATAATAAAAAGTGGCGGTGATGGGGTGTGCACAACTTAAAAAATTAAATGTTTCTTTGGAAATAGTCCCGTCCCCAAGGGCAGACTCAAGTAGACACACATATTGTCTTTGAAAAGGGGTGGTGGGGTTGGCATCCAATTTACAATAGAATTGTTCATTCTCCAATTGCCTATGACACTCTGTCACATAATCCTTGGTATTAAGAATTACCACCCCACCACCCTTATCGGCAGATTTAATTATGATATCTTGATTCCTTTGTAATAAGCCTAATGCTTTTCGTTCCCCAGGGGTCAAGTTGTCCCCATGTATTGGGCCTTCTGCTTTGTTGCAGATGTCCCTAAAACTGTTAAGGGTCGACTTATAGAAACTTTCTATGTATGGGCCTTTATAAGTAAGAGGATAGAAGTCTGACAATTTCTTGAAAGGGTTACGTTTAATGTCAAATAAAGGCATCTCTTTATCCTGATTGACCCCTCCCTCCACCTGAAGTGGCTCTAAGATGGTTAGGGCATTGTCATCATCATTATCTAAAAATATGGGCATCTCATGACTATTCTGAGTTTTCAATTGTTTTAATGCGAAGTATCTTTTCCTACTCAACATCCGCACATACCGGTTTAGATCCACAAACAACTGAAATAGGTTTGGTCGTGCAACAGGGGCGTAGTTTAATCCCTTCTCTAGAATTTTTATTTCATCCTGACTTAATATTTTACTGGATAAATTGAATATTCCCTTTCCAGATTGTTTATTTTTATTGGGATCTATTATCTTTTGCGAGGTGTTTTCATTTCGTTTCCCTCTGCCCCCTCTACATCCTCTGACTCTAGATTTCTGCTTCTTTTTCTTAAGCCTTGTGATCCCTGCCACCTTATCTGTGGTTGGAATCTGTTCATGCCTAAAAAAACTGGTTCTCCAGGTGTATTTTGGAAATCATCGTCAGTTTCTGAATATTTAAGAAACTGTCTGTTTCTATTTTTGGGTATAGCTCCTCCTTCCCTCCTGGTATCTAATGTGTGGTATCTATTTTTGTGTTCTAAATCAAATCTTTATTTTTTTCCCCTATTTTCAATTGAGTTTGTACGTACTTCCCTCCCTCTAGCTTTTGATTTCATATATTGAGAGTGCCTGTGGATTTGAGAATTATTGAACTGTTGTCTGGGTCTGTATTCATAGTTATCCTTTTCATTGACCTTAGGCCTTTTGTTGTAAGTTCTTGTGATCTCTCTCTGATAGTCCAATACATCCCTCTCCATTTTATGTTCCTTTCTTTCTATCAATAGTTGTTCGAATTCTTCTAATTTCTTGTTAACCTTCCCATCTCTTATTAGGAATTCTTCTAATTTTTCATAACTCTTAAGTGATGTGTGTACCTTTTCTATTTCTAACTGTAATTCATTCACTTTACATTCTCTATATTTCACTAATATTTTCATAAGATCTTTGGAGCAACCATCCAATATGTTGTTCCATTCTTCCAAAAATATTTTATCCTCCTTAAAGGTGGATTCTTTAAGGATTCTTAACCCCCTAGGGACAAGACCCTCATCCAGATATTTCTGTAATGATATCTGGTCCCACCAATGTTTAGTTTCTGCAATGCACAAATGTTCAAGATTATTGAATAATTTGTGCATTTGGGTGAGATCATCCTGTGGTATATCCATTGCAATGGTGCTTTTTTTATTTTTCCCTTTGATGTAATTATCACGTCTCTCCATTCTTTGGGAAATGCACCTAAGCAAGGACATTTGTTCACAGAAAAAGAAACTAGTTTGACCAATAAAAAGTTGTTCAAATTATAAAAATATATGGAATGGACGGAAATATATTTTACTACTACAATATAATGCTCCTTGCAACAAGTGAGTTTGGTATTTAGTAATCTCAAATGATTATATGTGTATCACTTTAAAACAAACAGCTGCCACAAATAAACCAATTTTTGTATATATAGCAAAGAACAAACACAAAATTGGGCGCTAATGTTTAAATAAAATGCTAGCCGCACGTTCCTGGGGCCTGGTTCGTAAGCCACCAATTAATTATAACAAGACAAAACGATTTGAAACAGCGCTTAGCATTTAATTAAAGCTTTTTTTAAATTTAATTATTTACTATAAAATTGAATAAAAATACAAATGAAAATAAAAGAATTATATAATTGTACAATTACCGGCCGGATTTCTTGTTTTATACAATCAGTACATAAAACAATTAATATGTATAAAATGCATAACTGTTGTACACAGCGAGAAATTCTCTCCTGTAGATGTATATTTGTGCACAAACGGGTATACTCCACTAATTAAGAGAAAACTACTTTAGTAACAGTTAGGACTTGGCAGGCGTCCCTGCACTGTAGATTACCTAATACTGTCCGTTTAGTTAAGGAAAAGGATTTGGTGAATTTCTACCTTGATTATTAAATCGTTACAGGCTCTCCTGAAAACGCAGATGACAGCACAATGTTTGGACAGATATTATACAGTTTGTCCTTCCTTTAAGCAGCAGAATATGATGGCAGTCTCTGTATGAAATGTGAGGGAGTTCAAGTGACAGACTGTCCATATATCAGCACAACGACATATCTCACAGCTGTTTGTATTGAGCTGATATTATGATCCTCCCTTTAGCCCCAGGTGCCGCACCAACCTCTATGTTGTAATGTGGTCTTTGCTCAGATGTAGGAGAGCCCTCCTTATTCCCCCTTAGCACTGGGGTCCGGACAACCGGGTACTGAGACAATTGATGTATTGAAGGCAGCAAGCGTTTCCTGGAATATTTGAATAAGCCGGCCGGCTATAACGCACTTGTTTTTTCACATACGCGTTTCTCCGCCTTCCTGTATCCTCGGCGGCTTCCTCAGTGTGTAAACTTATATCAAACAGGTAGATCAGAATAGATATTTAAATTACAAAAGTGCACATAAACGCATCTGGAAAACAAATATCCCCAGGGGTCAACTTGTAAGGTTGCGAAGAAATTGTACAGAACTGTCCACTTTTCAGGCACAGGCAAACAAAATGATGGATTCGTTCCGTGAACAGGGTTATCCCTGCGAACTGTTAGAAAAAGCCTATAAGGAGGTGATTCAGATAGATAGGGAAAGACTATTAGAACCCAGAACCATAGAGACAAAAAACCAAGAGGAGAATAAGAATAAAGAAAAAAGTGGTCTCTTTTCCACAAAATATAATTGTTGTGCATATCAAATTGGACGTATCATTAAAAGGAATACACAAATGTTACTTTCTGATGAACTAATAAAAGCAGATGTAGACCCCAGAGGTACAGTTATTTTTAGAAGGGCTGATAATCTTAAATCAAAATTGGTGACTAGCCACTATGAAGGTAAAAAGGCTTTAAATATTGATACAAATTGGCTGCCACAAAAACCTAGTGGATTCCACAGGTGTGGTAAATTAGACTGTTTATCATGTTCTTACCTCCCTCGTAAAAGTACCGAATTTCAGTCATTTGTGACCAAAGAAAAATTTCTAATAAAAGAATTTATCAATTGTTTATCCACATACGTTATTTATTTATTAACGTGTGTTTGTGGCAGACAATATGTAGGTCGCACTACACGAACCATGCATGTGCGGTTTATGGAACATAGGCGTAATATGAGAAAAAATGCACAGCACCCAGTATCGAATCATATAAATCGGTGTTGTAAAGGTAGATTTGAAGGTGTTACCATGCTAGCTATAGAACAAATTGCATCAACTAAACGGGGGGGGAATAGGTATGGGTCATTATGTAGACGTGAAGCATACTGGATTTTCCAACTCGATACAATGATGCCGAATGGATTAAATGATACTGTCGAATTGAATGGGGTTTAGTGTAATTCAGGATGTAATAGCTTAATATAGTACATCAGTTCCCATCACTGTACAGATTTCTAAGTCAAAATAGGACTACAGGCCATGAGGATTGAAGGATGTGTGTTCACCGTGTGTAGTATTTATTATAACAATACTCAATCAAGTCGGTTAAATTAAACTTTACAAGTTCATAATCCAATGTATAATAAATATTATCATAAGTACAATTAATCACAAAAAAGAATAGTAGAAGCTAAACATATCAAATACAGAGAATTTAAATTAATATGTATAATTATTGATCAATATTAGTATGAAATTATAAGAAATACAAATTGATGAGTATTATGTATTGTTGACGTAGAAAGTATAATGAGAATATTAAATATTTGGGGTTATGTTTAAAAGTCATATTTTAATTGATAAACTGTTTTGTCAGAATTATGTGTTCAATTATGCATATATATATAAGACTAACAGGTGACTCCACCAATTAAGGATAATCCCCGTATTGCTATGTTACATCATAATGCAATCCAAATTTGGATAGAATAATTGGTTGACATTTAAAAAGATCTTTGGTTCGGGACGAGATCCCAGGCTTTGATTTGCGGCACATAATGTGGAACCATAAAGAGGTCTGACACGCAACGTATCACGTGTCAATCAATGAAACAGGAGGACGGAGAGACGGACCCGGCTTATAAGCCAGGTAAAGATCGAGAGGCTCTATACACACTGAGGAAGCCGCCGAGGATACAGGAAGGCGGAGAAACGCGTATGTGAAAAAACAAGTGAGTTATAGCCGGCCGACTTATTCAAATATTCCAGGAAACGCTTGCTGCCTTCAATACATCAATTGTCTCAGTACCCGGTTGTCCGGACCCCAGTGCTAAGGGGGAATAAGGAGGGCTCTCCTACATCTGAGCAAAGACCACATTACAACATAGAGGTTGGTGCGGCACCTGGGGCTAAAGGGAGGATCATAATATCAGCTCAATACAAACAGCTGTGAGATATGTCGTTGTGCTGATATATGGACAGTCTGTCACTTGAACTCCCTCACATTTCATACAGAGACTGCTATCATATTCTGCTGCTTAAAGGAAGGACAAACTGTATAATATCTGTCCAAACATTGTGCTGTCATCTGCGTTTTCAGGAAAGCCTGTAACGATTTAATAATCAAGGTAGAAATTCACCAAATCCTTTTCCTTAACTAAACGGACAGTATTAGGTAATCTACAGTGCAGGGACGCCTGCCAAGTCCTAACTGTTACTAAAGTAGTTTTCTCTTAATTAGTGGAGTATACCCGTTTGTGCACAAATATACATCTACAGGAGAGAATTTCTCGCTGTGTACAACAGTTATGCATTTTATACATATTAATTGTTTTATGTACTGATTGTATAAAACAAGAAATCCGGCCGGTAATTGTACAATTATATAATTCTTTTATTTTCATTTGTATTTTTATTCAATTTATAGTAAATAATTAAATAAATAAAAAAAGCTTTAATTAAATGCTAAGCGCTGTTTCAAATCGTTTTGACTGTAAAGAACATTATTAGTATGCCATGTACCCCGCACCCACCGCCACCAGGGATGCGGGGCATAGTGCCCAGTGCTGGTTGTTGCTCAGGAGGGGGGACCCCTTTTTTTTGGGGGGGGGGTTTCCCACTTTCCGAGGAATTCCAGCCCTGAGCTGATTAGCTTGGGGGGTTGATCAATGTAATGGCAGGGGGAGCCCACACTGAGTGTTTCCCTGCTATGGCATTACCCCCCCTGGCTGGTTCTGCTTGGTGCTAATTTTGGTGATGTGTGGGGGACTACACTTTTTTTCCCTAAGGGGGGGTTGGTTAGCTGCCAGTGCCTCCCCAGCCACTGACCTTACTGCATGTCACTGCCTCTCGCTCTGGCTGGACTGTCACAACACTCAGACAGCAGCTCAGCTGCTGCAGCTGTACTGCTCACAGCACTGCTTCGGACACAGGAACTTTGCATGACATTGAGGTGGAGCTTCAGATGGCAAGGGTGCAGAGCTTCAGACGACCACAGCAGAGCTTCATACTACTCCAAGGGTATAGACAAGAATTTTTTAGTCTCTGCCCCTCACCACCTGACTTAATATGAACTTGGGTCCAACTTTGTGTCATGTTTTGAATTGGGAGCAGGTATGGGCATGTGGCAGAATCTGATGACCATTGAAAGGGCATGTGTGGTGGTCTGATTGAAGGAGCATGTGTGTGGATTTATACAAGTTTTCTGGCTTTTAAACTTTTAAGAAATGCTCTCTGTAGTACAGTGCATCCTGAAAGTATTCACAGAACTTCACTTTTTCCACATTTTGTTATGTTAGAGCCTTATTCCAAAATGGAATAAATTCATTTTTCCCCTCAAAATGCTACACACACTACCCCATAATGACAATGTGTAAAAAGTTTTTCTGAGATTTTTGCTAATTTATTTAAAATAAAAAACTAAGAAATCACATGTACATAAGTATTCACAGCCTTTGCTCAATACTTTGTTGATGCACTTTTGGCAGCAATTACAGTCTCAAGTCTTTTTGAATATGATGCCACAAGCTTGGCACACATATCTTTGGGCAGTTTCGCCCATTACACTTTGCAGCACCTCTCAAGCTCCATCAGGTTGGATGGGAAGCGTCGATGTACAGCCATTTTCAGATCTCTCCAGAGATGTTCAATCAAATACAAGTCTGGGTTCTGGCTGGGGCACTCAAGGACTTTCACAGAGTTGTCCTGAAGCCACTTCTTTGATATCTTGGCTGTGTGCTTAGGGTTGTTGTCCTGCTGAAAGAATAACCGTCGCCCCAGTCTGAGGTCAAGAGCGCTCTGGAGCAGGTTTTCATCCAGAATATATAGACTGTGCAGGCAAGTCAATTTTGACTATCTCTATAGAAGAGATAGTCAAAATTAACACTTAGCCAAAATCGCACATAGTCAGTATCGCAAGCACATAAAGAGTGTGCTTGCGATGCTGACTATGTGCCGACCTAGCCCCTGTCGCATAGTGAGAATCGGACATAGCCCGAATCTCACCGTGTGTATGGGCCATTAGTCCTAGCTGCCGCTGGACCCTATAGCTGCTTACACTTCCCCAACCTATCTCTGACCCAGTGGTGGAACTAGAGAGTGGTGGGCTTAGGTCCATATGCATTCCCCTCCCCCCACACACACACACCACACCGCTTGCACCCCCCCTGGAACCTACACCTTGATTTTGAGTAGGCCACAAACTCTGAAAAGTATGGGAGATTTAGGGGGCCAAACATTTGAGTTTTTATATAACAGAAGTAAAATTTTAAATGTACACATGTGCCATCAGAGCCTTATTTGCCTCTTTCTATGCCATCAGACCCCTCCTCTGCAGGACACCAGCATTTGTCACACATGTCCCTATGCTCACCAGCTACTGACAGTAGTGCCCATTATTCACATTATGCCACACAGTATGAGCCGAAATTCACATTAGGCCACACAGTATGAGCCAAGTTCACATTATCCCACACAGTATGAGCCCAAATTAACATTATGTCACACAGTATGCCACCAGCAGTGCCAGATACACATAATACCCCCAGCAGTGCCAGATACACACAATACCCCCAGTGGTGCAAAATACATGTAATGCCCCAGCAGTGCCAGATACACGTAATACCCCCAGAGGTGCAAGATACACTTAATACCCCCAGCAGTCCAGGATACACATAACATCCCCAGAGGTGCTGATTACACGTAATACTCACAGCGGTGCCAAATACACTTAATACCCCTAGCGTTACCAGATACTCATAATACCCCCAGTGGTGCCAGATACATGTAATACTCCCAGCGGTGCCAGATATATGAAATACCTCCAGATGTGCCAGATACAGATAATACCCCCAGAGGTGCCAGATACAGATAATACAAACCACGGCTGCTGCTGGCTTGCTGCTGCTTGTCCTGTATGAAGGGTGGAGAGCGCAATTCCTGCTCCTCACTGAAGTCCTCCTGCGGCTGTAGCCTTTGAAACATGGTGCCAGGCATCAGCCAATGGAAGCTTGCAGTCTGGCAGCCAATCAGGAGCCACCACTACCAGTCCACGAGCTCTGATTGGCTTTTGGCCAACACCAAATTTGAAATGGCAGGACGCGCAGGAAGGGGGCAGGAATTGCTCGGCATGCGGGGGGGGGGGGGGACCAGACATTCGGGACCCCCCTTGCACATGCTTATGATTGCCATGGAAACACCAACCTTCACTGCAGCCATGGCTCCTCTGTGGATGCTGACTTTTACCAATTGGTGGGAGCTCTGTGAGTGATACCTTGTATATCTGGGTATCACACTTTTCCCTCCAACATGTTTGTGCCCCACTCTCTAGCAGTCATCCTCCTTCATAAATCCCTCCTTCAAGACCCCCCATGATCTTTTTCCTCTTTGACTCCAATATTTCTTGTAGCCCCATCTCCCACACCATAGGCCTGATCCACAGATGTATACAATCATGAATTTTTGAGTGATTAACAGAAGTCTGCACATCTTAGTTGCACTGCTCATGTGCTGCTATGGTCTTGCAATTAAAAATATTGAAAAATCAATAAAAAAATCAGTTATGTTGCGACGATTTTGGAGACATTTTTGAGGTTGCACCTGCGATCCCATACACAGCTGCAATGGCTGTGGCATCTTACTTCCTGCGGCCAGGCTTTCTGACCATAGGGCTTCTCATAACTTGATAATTGACTGTTATGCAACAGATGCTGTGTTTTTGTATGCATCCACTGGGATATGCAGAGCCACCAGTGGGCAACTCAATACAAATCCAGGTGGTTGTGGCATTTGCATATTTTCACACAGCAGCTCCATTCCACCATCAGCCACACACCCCATAGGTTTCTATGGGGGATGCAATGCTGCCAGATAGGCCCCCACAGCTACTGTCATCTGAAGATGTCGGTAGCCCACTGTAATAACCTCTAACCTACACACTAGAACCCTCCTCAAAAATGGCCTCTGTGCAAGTGTGGTCAGTGGGACTTTGCATGCACAGTAGTCTTGCTTCCACACTGAGCACATCGCGAGAGCTCAATAATACACTGGCCAGGTACAATCGCGTATTGCAGTGCGATCATGTGCGCTAATGTTGCACCCAGATCACACTGCGCATGCAATCAATAATAAAAGGGCCCCTTTGCCTTCCAGTCTCATGCTGTCTCCTCTCTTCCTGTCCAGGCTTGGCTCTGCCACAGAGACCTCTGCAAGCTTGGCTGAGTTTAGCTTCTGGCAGCCACAAATGTCAGGAGCTGTTGTTTCTTTAACCCCTGTCAGCAGCAATCCCAAATGCAGGTGCTGCTTCTCACAGTGTGGACCAAATTATTTCGTGAGCCAAGTATGGCCTGCGCACCTGCTCTAAAGTTTAAAGTTTTTATAAATCTTCATTGCGCTGGTGGCACTATAGCAACATATATAGGGGCCTATTTATTAATTGCTAAATTTTTTGTAGCAAATATAGTGGTTTCAGGACAATTTATCAAAACATTTTGTGATGTCCCCAGTGATCTCTATACTAGATTGGCTACAATGGAGGGCATTAGCTAACTTTGACAAGCTCTTAAAAGCTCTTGGTAAATTAGGTAACAGGCTTTTATGCAGTCCTCAAGAGAGGGAACAAAGCGGATGGGCGGGTTGTAATTCCGCCTGAGTTTGGCGGCCATGCGGGATGCCGGCCAAACTCTGACTTCATTTTAAAGGGGCAATCATTTACAAGGCAAAACCATGCCTTGTAAGTGATTGCCCCTTTTTAAAAAAAAGTCAGAGTTCGGGCGGCATCCCGCACAGCCACCGATCTCGGGTGGCATTGTATCGCACCTGATATCTCCAATGTCTGCTGTGTTACCCCATTGTTGAATACTCTCAGAGTCCAAAAATGAGGCAGTTTTTGAATGCATATTGGGGCTTAATAAATAGGCCCCAGAGTGGCTTGGAACAATAGCCTCACATACACTATGGGGGAGATGTACTAAGCCTTTTAGAGTCATAAAGTGGAGAGAGATAAATTACCAGACAATCTTGATGCTTGACAAAGCACCCAGGTGGTGTGAAATGTGTAGGAGCTTCAAAAACACAAGCAGTGAATACTGAGAGCTACTTTGAACAACTACGGACGGCTTCTAACATAATCAAGAAGCATTGCCTGCGGGACCACAGGAGCCACACGCCATGTATACCTGCTGGGCTGTCAACCCATGGAAAAGAAACAAGCTGCAGGACTAGCAAGAGGAGAGATAGAGTAAGCTAGGGATAGTTTCTCCTGCCTACCCATGCAGCTGTACTACGTCGTGACTCCCATATCCACATAAGCAGCGTCATCCATGTACCCGTTTCTACAAATAGAATAAGTCTAAAAAGACTATAAACATTGTTTTATTATATTCACCTTATTTTTTTCTACAGTTGCCAACTGCATGTTTATTTGGGGTGTATTATACAAGATCTACAGTGTCTAGGTCGAAAGTCATTAGGTCGACCCCATATTGGCGACATGCAATAGGTAAACACAGACAAAAGGTTGACATTGGCAAAAGGTCAAACTATGACAGGTCCACAAGGAAAAGGTCGACATGGACAAAAAGTCAACAATGTCAAAAGGTCAACATGGCAACGGTTGACAAAAAAAGTGTTTGACACATTTTATTTAGCATTTTTGGGGTTAGTGTGGAAAGTATTTCCATCTGGGACCACCATTTGTAGAAACTCATTTGTGCCCCTTTCACACTGACAAATATTTCCCAGGTTATCTCACATGAACGCGCATCAACCCGGGAATTTGCTCAGTGTGAAAAGGTCCTGAAAGAATATCCCAGGTCGAGTGTGCTGGCATTTCATCCCAGGTCATGACCTGGGTTGAAGCCGGAATCGACCCAGGATGCGTGCAGTGTGAACGGGTAAGCCGGGTCAAGGCGACCCGGCACCCGTTCTCTGAATAGGAGGAGGCGGTGCTTGGAGGTAGCGTCAACGGTGACGTCACCGACACGGCATCGCCGCAAGTCTGAAAGTGGTCTCAAGCCGGGAAGCACCTGTGTACACATTCCCGGGTGCGACCCCTCTATGTGAGTCTGGAAGGGGTATTGCTTGCCATGCTTTGGACACGGTGTCTTGCTCAGCTCCTCTTCGCTTGACACAAGGTTACTAAAGATTATGATTTGTGACATGGATAGTCAAGGATGGAAAAAGTAAAAAAAAAAAAAAAAAACATGAAAAAAATCCCCCAAAACACGTTTCAACCATATGTGTGTCGAGTCGACCATTGTCATGTCGACCGTTTGAACCTGTCGACCTTTTGTCGATGTTGACCTTTTGTCAATGTCGACCTAATGCATGTTGGCCATATTGGGTCGACCTATTGACTGTCAACCTAGACAATGTCAACGTATAGTCAGGATCCCGTTTAGTTTAATAGCCCGTTTAATATATAATGTTACAGGCTCTTAAGAGCTGATTGGTTGGTAATTTATCTCTCTCTATTTCATCACTCAGTACATCTACCCTTGTATGTGTGTACCCAAAATGAGGAAAAAATACAGTGTATACTGCATACAGTTGGGGGTGCAATATATTTAATGCTTTCATTTGCACTCACCACTGTAATTACTGATTTAGGAAGTGTCAAATTTCCTAACGATTTCTATATGTGGCAGATTAATAACAGCAATGCACTGTAGAAAATACAACTTAGTCCAGTACAGTATAAGGTAACATATGTATAATGTATAATTCAAGCACACAGTCTAAAACCTGATCCCTAGAGGAAGTGGTGGGCCTCTGGGCAGTGAGGCCCACTGGTGGTTTCCCCTGTACCCCTAGGGGCCAGTCTCACCCTACAGGCATGACTGTAGGGCCAGGCATAGAGTATTAGAAACGCTTCTTACTCAACAACAACACTTTCTGACCTTGCACATAAAGTTGTATTGTAGCAGTATATAATAATAATAATAATTAATAATAATAATAATAATAATAATAATAATAATAATAATAAAAACATTTTTTATTTCCATTGGTACATTATAATACACTGATATGCAATCTATTATTTGGAATTCTCAGGACTAACAATATGGATAGAACTAAAACGGGTTCATAAGATGTTTCAAATGTGTTTAACTTGCACTATGTAGAACACATTAGACTGCATTGGATATAGATATATATATGATAATATGGGAGGTCATTCCGAGTTGATAGCTAGCTGCATTAGAACGCTGTGCATCGATATGGAAAAAAATGGCACTTCTGAGCATGCGTATGCGGCACAATGCGCACGCGTGACGTACTATTACAACGAACGATGTAGTTTCACACAGGGTCTAGCGAAGCTTTTCAGTCGCACTGCTGGCCGCATAGTGATTGACATGAAATGGGCGTTTCTGGGTGTCAACTGACCGTTTCAGGGAGTGTTCGGAAAAAAGCAGGCGTGCCAGGAAAAACGCAGGCGTGGCTGGCTGAACGCAGGGCGTGTTTGTGACGTCAAAACAGGAACTGAATGGTCTGAAGTGATCGCAAGCGCTGAGTAGGTTTTGAGCTACTCTGAAACTGCACAAAAATAATTTGTAGCCGCTCTGCAATCCTTTCGTTTGCACTTCTGCTAAGCTAAAATACACTCCCAGTGGGCGGCGGCATAGCATTTGCACGGCTGCTAAAAACTGCTAGCGAGCAAACTCCTCGGAATGACCACCATGGTGTAAGAAATTGCTTTTGTAAGATAAGGAAACTAATCTGTTTTTTTATGTTTTGTTTTTTTGAGTACAAGAATTAACAGTAGAATTAGCCTGTGATAGGATTACATTAAATTCTACTTCTGACCTTTTAGTGAACTTTAAACTGTATATTAATCCCTAGGCCATAATCTTATTAAAGCTATAAGATTGTTGGTATTTGGAAAAAAAAAACATTACAGTTGACCTTTTTTTAAACGTTACACCCTTTTCACTCATAGTTATCACCAGAGGGTGTCCAGAACATTGAAGGAAGGGGAGATGTGAGTTTTAAGGGGGGTACACACGGAGCGATGTTCACTTCATTTCTAAGCAATCTGACTAGATTGTTAAGAAATTAAGAACACATCGCTTCGTGTGTAGGGGTGCCGGTGACAGCGATGTGTGGTCCCGTGCGTTGCTATTGGCAGTGCTAGATTGGCCTGCATGCAGGCACAATTTAGCAGGTTGCTCATTTCACCGCTGGACCACACACAGTGCCTTCTAGTCCTGGCTCTCCCGCTGACTCCCTCTCAGTTCTGCAGCATGACACGCTCCGGCAGCACACCTCACTGCCCAGCGAGAGACCTGACACCAGCCCTGCCTCTCCTTTCTCCTGCTGTGACACTGACAATCGCCACGGTCCGCCGCCTCCCACTCTCTGGGACCCACTCCTTGCCTCCCTTGGTCCTAGTGCTCCCCATGTGATCCTCTTGCTGGCCGGTGTTGCATAGCAACCAGCCAGTCAATTAACCCTCGCGGATCCAGGTGGCAACATCCTGCACACCACCAGCTGAAGGCTTGGATACAGGGATTGTGGCCATATACTGGAGTATCATATATGTACCAACGATGAACGATGCGTGGCCCCACGGTCATACATCGTTGGTGCTGGCTCGTTTATGCATGCAAGCCAATATAGACAATCTCGTCCATATTTGCATGCAGGGCTATGGGGCCAGGTGACAGGGGCAGTGAAGAAACTCCCCCATCACCCTCCCCCCCGCCGCTGGGTCGTCCGACAGCCGTATCGGCCATCGGGGCACCTCAGCCAATTTGTAGGGCCCATAAACTTGTTTTAACTAGGGATAAGCGGTTAAGTTTTGACTTAGTTATGTTCGGTTCTAAAAATGTAATTTTATTTATCTATACATCTTTTTCATGTTTTGGATAGCCAATAAGATGATACAGTATTCTGCGATCCAAACTTGCGATAAGCTGGCGAAAAGAACCAAGTCAAAACTGAACTGCTCATCTCCTTTCGTTCTAACCTCTTCTACCTCAAAACTATGGGCACCCAGACAGAGTGGAGATGTTGGCTGAAGATAAGAAAAACCAACTGACCATATTCAAGTTAGGGATGTGCGCCAGCCCTTTTCCCAGGTTTTGAGTTTTGGTTTTGGATCTGTATCTCCTTCGTATTTTGGATCTGTGTTGGTTTTGTGGGTTTTGGATCTGTATTTTTTTTTAAATCCTAAAAACAGTTAAAATCACAGAATTTTGGCCTGTTTTTGTTCCTACAGTATTATTAATCTCAATAACATTAATTTCCACTCATTTCCCAGTCAGTTTTGACCACATCACAATATTGTTTTCATCCAGCGTCAGATCTTGCAGGTTTAGAGTTCCATTTAAGGGATTGCACTCCACTTGCCACAATGTCTGCAATAAAGTGGAAACATGTTGAACTAATACAAAAATTAGTTGTGTATAAGAAACTTTTACATGTTACTACAGTACATAACTTGCTTAAAGCTGGATGAAGCGGAACCTTTTCCAGGTCAACATAACTTTCAGGAACTGATCCTACATTGAGGCTGAAAGTAATCTGTACAGTTGATTACAGCATATAAAAATATATATTGTACAATATATATTTTTCATTGTTTGTACTGTGGTCAAAATTGGATATGCCTGGAAATTCATGTTATTGAGGTTAATAATACTCTAGGAACAAAAAAAGGCCAAATCATGTGATTTTACCTATCTTTGTAAATTTTGAAAACCCATTATGAAATCAAAATCAGCAAAAATGGTCTGACACAGATCTTTATCAATAACAAGATCAGGGGCTCAAGGAGGCAGAGTATGTATGTAGTGGATGGATGGAAGGATTGATTAGTAATTTAATTAAATTTGTTTGATTTAAAAAATTTAAATTAATCATTGGGGGTATTGGTGACGGTCTTTAGTGCATATACAACAATTTTTATTGGTTATATTATTGCACTAATTTGACTTTTGCTGATCCAACATTTACTTTTTCTTTGATTTTACATGCCCTGAATTAAGCTGTCTATACCTCTCCTCTCAATTGTTTGTTCTCCATATCTATCAAGTATCAACAAACACGAGCCAAGTGGGATCAGCACATACTACAATTAGTACAAAAAATTAACCACCTACAGTGTCACATCACATGTATGAGTCAGAGATAATAATTGATTGCTGCGGTTTAATTTCACAAACTGTGTCGCACAATAAATGTATGAGTAGGAAATAAAATATATTACTGCGGTACCACCTTCACCCACAGAATCACACAATACATGTATGCATCAGCAATAGTAATTGAACACTATGGTTGACCATCACCAACAGCGTCGCACAATACGTGTATGAGTAGGAAATAAAATTGTGGTACCACCTTCACCCACAGCACCACACAATATGTATATGCATCAGAAATACTGTGGAACCACCTTCAATCACAGTGTCACACAAAACGTGTATGAGTCAGAAATGGTAGCCAAACACTCTGGTTGACCTTCACCAACAGCCTTGCTCAATATGTGTATGAGTAGGAAATAATAATATACTATGGTCTGACCGGCAATGTCACAGTACTTATGAAGATAAAATAACGATTGTATAGTACACTGGGGTACAGCACACAACCAAAAAAAAACAAAAAAAACATCTAATTATATTTTTAGGCTTTTGTTTTTAGATTTTATTTTCATTTTACACTGGGGTGGAGCCCCTGGCTGCATGGACAGATCACCACTTTCAGATACAGCAGACAGAGCACCCCTGGATTGATAGTGATAGGATACACCACACCTGGATGTTGCTGGGTTAATTTAATTAACACTGGGGCAGAGCCCCTGGATGTATGGACAGATCACCCCTTTCAGATACAGCAGACAGAGCACCCCTGGGTTGATACTGGTAGGACACACCAGCCCCTGGATGTTACTTGGTTAATTTAATTAACACTGGTGCAGAGCCCCTGGATGTATGGACAGATCACCCCTTTCAGATACAGCAGACAGAGCACCTCTGGACTTATAACAGCAGAGCAGACAGCGCACCACAACTGATACAGAAGAGCAGACACAGAGCACTAATTTCAGCTACACCCGCCCCACGCCGACATAACACAGTACTGACGGACACCTCCCTCCAGTACACTCTCCACAGCCGGAGTGAAGATGGCGCCGATCACTTTTATAGAATCCAAAACCCGTGAGAATCCAACAGTGGGAAGATAACGTTCGGCCTTGCTTTGAGTACGGCGGGAAGTCCCAAGCCGTACTTGGATCCGGACTAGTATTGCAAAGTTCGGGTGGGTCGGGTTCCCGAAGAACCGGACGTGCTTATCTCTAATTCAAATGCACCACAAAATTAAAATTAAGCCATGCTCAATTTATTTTTGCTGAACAATAAATAATACATAGCAAATGGGTTCATGGTACAGTTGAAGAACAATATTCTATTACCAAGCTATACTTACTTTCCTGTGCTGCAAAATTCATAACACAGCCAAAGATTGCATCTTTGAAACAATTTTTAAATTAAAATGGATTTGAGGTACCAAAAAACTGGTTATTTTTGTACTGAATGGATTAAGTAAACTGTTTTAATTAGTGAGATTTTATCAAGGTAAGTCTTTGTCACCGTCGGTAATCTTGTACAATCTGCACTCCCAATGATTATACCAGGTGTTAAGAAAATATTTGGCTAATATGTTTGGCACAAGAACTTCGTAAAAAAAAAATACTGAGCAATTAGTGTTGATTACAACGTTTTTTTGGCTTTCGTTATTTGAATAGCAAAGTTATCCACATGCTCATAAACCATGTTAATGTGCTACTAAATGGTTTTGGAACACTCATAATAAACTGCAATGAAGCCTTCCTTTTTTTTTACAACTAAAGCAGATGGCTAGAATAATGGTAGCAAATGTATGTAAGTTCCAGCACATTTCTTGGTTAATGGACAGACAAATGACTGCAGTACATATTATGCTTTCTTTTATACATCTTCAACTAGGATCACAGTCTTAATGTATTTTTTTTCAGTGAACTCTAAAGACAGGTCAAATAGACAAAAATAGACATCAATGTACAAAGTAAATTCCACAGAATTTCTTCCCGTCCTCCCCCACAGCTATAATTTAGCATATTTGTGTAATATAATTGTGTATGATATTTTCAACATTGTCTACTGTTCAATTTAGCACTTATGTACAATGGGCCTGATGAAGAGCTGGATGCTATTGCACAGCTACTATGACTTTGTACTGAGCAGCTATACAATAATATGCAAATGCCACAGGAGGTGTCTTGTGTAAATAGACAACTCCTGCTGGCTTCTCTGATCCACTGCTGCCCCCTGAAGATGCAGCATCCAATCATCTCTGTGAACATTGGTCATCTGATTAACCCTCACTTTAATCAGGACAGCCGGTGTTTCCAAGTATTGGAGTATTGTGCTCCAATAGAGGAGAAGCTTGCTGTAACCCTAATGAGTTCTTTGAAGCATGTGCAGGAGGAGATAAATAAAGATGTATATTTTTTATAAGAGCAGGTCTGGCACCCAGGGAATCCCTTCACATCCTGGAAAACTAGCCTGGGGTGGTATAAGTTCAAGATCCCGGCTGTCGGGATCTTGGCAGTCGAAATACAGATGCAGAATCCCGAAACCCCTCAGAATGCCAATGCCGGAATCCCGACCAGGTCAGCACTCTGCCACCGAAATACCGACAACCTGGATCCCAAAGGTAAGTACTGCCAGGAGTGATAGGATTTGACTGTGGTGGTATGGGAGGGTGGTTTAGGTGACACCAGGGGGGGGTAGATTTAGGGTTAGGCTGTGGGGAGGGGGGGGTTAGGGCTAAGTACCATCAGTGGGAGGGTTAGGGTTTGGCTGCAGAAAGAGGAGATTAGGTGTAGGCACTAAGGGGGAGGTTAGTTTGGCACTAAGAGGAGAGGATAGGGTTAGGCAGCATTAAAGGAGGGTTGGGGGGTAGGTCGAATACTTACCTCACCCCTTACGGGATTGTGACCATCGGGATGCTGGTGTCGGTATTCTGACCACTGCATCCCATCCGCCGGGATTGCATACCAATCCCCCTGGGGTAATGGGAGGTGTGAATTTTAGAAAATTGTTTTGTTCCTTGAAAGAGATCAAGAGAACAAAAAAGAAAACCTCTTTGTGGGGGCACTCTTTATCAAAATTGTTTAATTTATTTAAAACATAACATTTATTGAATCAAAAATAAGAAATATATATCATTCATATCCTTTCTCAAACAAAAAGGAAATTTTTGACCTCTAAGTATAGGTCACCCTCAGGTGAAAATATAGTGTAATATAAAATTGTATCCAAGAATGCTTTTTTTCAATTTGATTTTAAGATAAAATAAGCAAGGTCAGAAAATAATGATCCGACCGTGACGGCATAATGTATTTTCCTAACTGGACGATCTACCTATAGTTAGTAGCTACTGTATCACTCCTCTTGAGAGAAACCAAAAGCAATTTTATCAGATTAGTTTGTAGCTGATCACTGTACCTGCTCAGAACAGAATATACCTGAGCAGGCTTTGTAGATCAGAGCTTTATTGTGTTAAAATCCTGATATATAAACAATTGGTCATGAACAATTTTGAAAGTGAGTATTTACCTGAATAAGGCAGATAAGTCATATATTCCTTAATAATGAGAAGCAATTTGCTTTATAGCCCACAATGACAGGTACAGATAACAAAAAGACTTTTTCTGTCTTTATATGAGCATGATTTGCACTGAGGAGAAATATATATGTGTGTATATCCCCTGCTGCTGTGCTTGCAACAATTACTAAGGAAAAAGACACAAAGTAAGAACTCAAAAGAATGAAGCAGCAGCTCCTTATATGGACTCAAATCTCCAAATTACTTGCAACAATATTGTTATTTCTTTAAGCAAAATGTAACATCAGCAATGCAACAATATTGTTATTTCTTAAGCAGAATGTAACATCGATAATAAGGTAAAATTACAATGAATTGTTAATCTTCCTATAAATCCAATTGTAGCCAGAGGAAGCAAAATGTAACATCACCAATAAGGAGAAAATTACAATGAATTGTTAGTCTTCCTATGAATCTAATTATAGCCAGAGGAAAAGTTAGATTAGTTAAGTCTGTTTTAGGGCTATAGCTATAATAGACGTCTGTGGAAAAAAAAAAAAAAAAAAAAACTTTTTTATTTTAATTACCACAGAAAGGGGATATTAGTATAAATTAAATTAAAGAATCCCCATCTACAGGCATAATAGAAGTCCGTCCCATATGTCCAGCCAACTTCTGCTGCCTTCCCATGTGTGTATAGATACACAGTGAATGGGAGGTGAGAGAGTCGGTCAGACGGTGACGGACTGAAGGAAGAAAAAGAGTGTTTCTTGCTGTCATCCGCTATAGTGCCCACCGCCCTGTTGATATTTAATCAGTGCAGGGCTGGGAGGTACCGCCAAGCGGATGATGAGAGCGCACTGAAAATACCTAGCGGGGAGAGAGAGTGTCCCCGAGTGTAGCGGTTGCGGCAGTCGTCTCTGTTAGTGCCGTGGTCCGGGCCCCAGTCATGTGTCGGGATTCCGGTAATGGCGTCATGTGACGCTATCCTAGTACTGCTGAACGTACGTTTCACCCTGTATAGCGGGCTTGTTCACCATCTGTTATGAAGGTGTGCTCCTTCATGGATATTTAAATAAAAGAGAGCCAATCATGATAGCTATAAGAAAATGAGTGACACTTGTATCAGCCAATAGGGGAGTGATTGCTGACAAAAATCCGCTGAAGCAAATGACTTGATAAAAGAAATCACTTAACTACATTAGCTGGCTGTATGCAGGCTGTTGGGGAACCTGTGTCAAATTAATTAATTAATTCCATATGTTAATTCAATGGATATTAGATCCCAAACAGAGTTGATAATTAAGGAATGCGGTTTAAAGGTTATTAATAATAAACGGTAGAAAAAATATAGAAAAATATAGAAAAATATAGAAAAATATAGAAAAAATATATAAAAAATATATATAATAAATATATATAAAATATATATATATGATATGAATTCGGCAAAGTAATATAAAATTATCATTATGTGTAAGAAAACGGGAAGGAAGCAAAAAGATTATGGAGAATGAATGTTACAATATTATTCTTAAATATGTGATGTTTATTCTATATGTGTACATATGTGCCAAGACCAAAAAGTACAGAATAGAACAAAATACAAAGTGCAAACAAATGATCCCCTCAGGGAAGATTTTAAATGTCAACAGAAATTCATTAAATAGTTATATGATATAGACAGTTTATAATTGAAAAAGTTTTTGGAATAATAATAAAATAAAATAAATTAAAATACAGAGGATTAACATGTAATAGATGTAACAATATATGTATATTCCCTGTGAGAAATTGGTTTGGGGGAGGGGGACGGGGGGTTGGGGCGGGGAAGGGGGGGGGGTTTGGGGGGGTTTGGGGGGGGGGGGGTGGGGGGGGGGGGGGGAAGGGGGAAAAAGGAGGGGAGGGGAGAGTTTGTTTATCCGTAATGTTATAATTTGACATCTGGTGTGTGTGTGTATATATGCACTAGGCAAAATAATAATAAAGAAGATAAATATGAAAAATTTGAAAAATATGAAAAATATGAAAAATATGGAAAAAAGGGGGTAATATGAATAATGATGAGAGGTTAGGAGTAAATCGGGGTTAAAGTAGTTGAAATGGTAGCACAGGCTAGGCACATATGTGTAGATGTGCCTATGCACTTTGTGCTATGGATGAGATATCAGAAGTTAATTCTATTGGAGATAGAGTTTGGAGGACCTATTAATTAGGTAGTTAAGAAGGCGCTATAATTAATGTTCTCATTAAGACCCATAGGGGAAATTGAACCCAGTCTGAAAATCCACTGGCTTTCCCGTCTGAGAAGCTCTTTCTGGAGGTCTCCCCCTCTTATTCCTAATCTGATTCTCTCAAGTCCAAAAACTTGTAAGCATTCTGAGGAGTTCCCATGAACATTTAGAAAATGTCTAGCCACAGTTGTTAGTGGTTTGAATTTTTTCTGGTCAGCTTCTGCGTTTCTTATTGTCCCGATATGTTCCAAGATGCGATGTTTGAGCATCCTGGAGGTCATTCCAACATAGCGGATATTACATGTACAGGTGATGCAGTATATCACATTTTTTGTCTTACAATTGAAAAAATCGGTTATATTGTGTTCCGTACCGTATTTATCCTGTATAGTTAGTTGGGAATGAATATGTTTGCAGGCTTTACAAGACCCACATGGGAAACTGCCTCGTGCTGATGGTTGTCTTGGGGGTCTTTCCTCAAAGTGGCTTTTCACTAGTCTGTCTTTAAGATTTGGTGATCTTCTCCAACTCATGGATACTCGTTCTTTTAATGCCTTGTTCAGATCATTGTCTAGATGTAATACAGGCCAGTGTTCTTGAATAATCTGTTGTATCTCACGCCACTCAGTGCAGAAGTTACCAACGAACCTCACTTCTGTATCATCCTTCTGCCTTGTGCGTCAATCTTGTATACAGGGTTAGAAGATTATCAGTGGGATTGAAGATGGATCTCTTATAGCAGTCTGTGTCGTTTAATTGCCTCATGGCTTCTCCAATATAGAGCTGCTTATCCCAGATCACTATGTTACCACCCTTATCAGATGGTTTAACCACCACATCTTCCCAAGATTCTATTTCCGAAATAGCTGTTCTTTCTCTGTAGTTCAGATTGCGTCGGCTGGGTCCTCTCCGTTTCTGATGTAAAGTATCCAAGTCTCGAGAGACTAAACGCATAAAGACCTTTACTTCTGGACATATATTGTCCTGTGGGAAGAAGGTGCTTCTTTTTTTACATATAGGTCTATTCCCAGGTGTTTCTTCATGGGTTTCCGAATCATCCTGGAGTTCTTCCAACATCCTAATTGCCCTCCTATCATCTTCCGATGTTGTATCCCACTGTCCAGCACTGTCCAGTGTTGAACTAGCTGGTTGGCTTATTGGTATTCCCTGAAGCTCTCCTATCCCTAGGACTTCAGGATTGGTTTTATTTGCGAAAAACTTTTTTACATAAAAATGACCTTAATTTGAGGTTCACATACGTGACTAATAAAGACAGGGTCTCTTTCCTAGATTTGTCCATATATCGTACAGAATGAGGTCATATTGCTACAGAACTCTTTAGAAAACCGACAGCCACGAACTCTTTGCTCCATCAGTCTAGCTCCCACTTTCCATCAACGGTGAAAACCATCCCCAAGGGTGAATTCTTGAGGCTCAAGAGAAACTGTTCGGACCAACGGGTCTTTCAGGAACAAAGTATTGAACTCACAAACAGACTCAAAAATAGGGGATACAGCCACAGACTGATAAAGCAAGCTAGAAGAGAGGTGGAGCATACAGACAGAGAAACCCTGATCTTCCGAGGTAAACCAAGACAGAAGGATGATACAGAAGTGAGGTTCGTTGGTAACTTCTGCACTGAGTGGCGTGAGATACAACAGATTATTCAAGAACACTGGCCTGTATTACATCTAGACAATGATCTGAACAAGGCATTAAAAGAACGAGTATCCATGAGTTGGAGAAGATCACCAAATCTTAAAGACAGACTAGTGAAAAGCCACTTTGAGGAAAGACCCCCAAGACAACCATCAGCACGAGGCAGTTTCCCATGTGGGTCTTGTAAAGCCTGCAAACATATTCATTCCCAACTAACTATACAGGATAAATACGGTACGGAACACAATATAACCGATTTTTTCAATTGTAAGACAAAAAATGTGATATACTGCATCACCTGTACATGTAATATCCGCTATGTTGGAATGACCTCCAGGATGCTCAAACATCGCATCTTGGAACATATCGGGACAATAAGAAACGCAGAAGCTGACCAGAAAAAATTCAAACCACTAACAACTGTGGCTAGACATTTTCTAAATGTTCATGGGAACTCCTCAGAATGCTTACAAGTTTTTGGACTTGAGAGAATCAGATTAGGAATAAGAGGGGGAGACCTCCAGAAAGAGCTTCTCAGACGGGAAAGCCAGTGGATTTTCAGACTGGGTTCAATTTCCCCTATGGGTCTTAATGAGAACATTAATTATAGCGCCTTCTTAACTACCTAATTAATAGGTCCTCCAAACTCTATCTCCAATAGAATTAACTTCTGATATCTCATCCATAGCACAAAGTGCATAGGCACATCTACACATATGTGCCTAGCCTGTGCTACCATTTCAACTACTTTAACCCCGATTTACTCCTAACCTCTCATCATTATTCATATTACCCCCTTTTTTCCATATTTTTCATATTTTTCATATTTTTCAAATTTTTCATATTTATCTTCTTTATTATTATTTTGCCTAGTGCATATATACACACACACACCAGATGTCAAATTATAACATTACGGATAAACAAACTCTCCCCTCCCCTCCTTTTTCCCCCTTTCCCCCCCCCCCCCACCCCCCCCCCCCAAACCCCCCCAAACCCCCCCCCCCCCTTCCCCGCCCCAACCCCCCGTCCCCCTCCCCCAAACCAATTTCTCACAGGGAATATACATATATTGTTACATCTATTACATGTTAATCCTCTGTATTTTATTTTAATTTATTTTATTTTATTATTATTCCAAAAACTTTTTCAATTATAAACTGTCTATATCATATAACTATTTAATGAATTTCTGTTGACATTTAAAATCTTCCCTGAGGGGATCATTTGTTTGCACTTTGTATTTTGTTCTATTCTGTACTTTTTGGTCTTGGCACATATGTACACATATAGAATAAACATCACATATTTAAGAATAATATTGTAACATTCATTCTCCATAATCTTTTTGCTTCCTTCCCGTTTTCTTACACATAATGATAATTTTATATTACTTTGCCGAATTCATATCATATATATATATTTTATATATATTTATTATATATATTTTTTATATATTTTTTCTATATTTTTCTATATTTTTCTATATTTTTCTATATTTTTTCTACCGTTTATTATTAATAACCTTTAAACCGCATTCCTTAATTATCAACTCTGTTTGGGATCTAATATCCATTGAATTAACATATGGAATTAATTAATTAATTTGACACAGGTTCCCCAACAGCCTGCATACAGCCAGCTAATGTAGTTAAGTGATTTCTTTTATCAAGTCATTTGCTTCAGCGGATTTTTGTCAGCAATCACTCCCCTATTGGCTGATACAAGTGTCACTCATTTTCTTATAGCTATCATGATTGGCTCTCTTTTATTTAAATATCCATGAAGGAGCACACCTTCATAACAGATGGTGAACAAGCCCGCTATACAGGGTGAAACGTACGTTCAGCAGTACTAGGATAGCGTCACATGACGCCATTACCGGAATCCCGACACATGACTGGGGCCCGGACCACGGCACTAACAGAGACGACTGCCGCAACCGCTACACTCGGGGACACTCTCTCTCCCCGCTAGGTATTTTCAGTGCGCTCTCATCATCCGCTTGGCGGTACCTCCCAGCCCTGCACTGATTAAATATCAACAGGGCGGTGGGCACTATAGCGGATGACAGCAAGAAACACTCTTTTTCTTCCTTCAGTCCGTCACCGTCTGACCGACTCTCTCACCTCCCATTCACTGTGTATCTATACACACATGGGAAGGCAGCAGAAGTTGGCTGGACATATGGGACGGACTTCTATTATGCCTGTAGATGGGGATTCTTTAATTTAATTTATACTAATATCCCCTTTCTGTGGTAATTAAAATAAAAAAGTTTTTTTTTTTTTCCACAGACGTCTATTATAGCTATAGCCCTAAAACAGACTTAACTAATCTAACTTTTCCTCTGGCTATAATTAGATTCATAGGAAGACTAACAATTCATTGTAATTTTCTCCTTATTGGTGATGTTACATTTTGCTTCCTCTGGCTACAATTGGATTTATAGGAAGATTAACAATTCATTGTAATTTTACCTTATTATCGATGTTACATTCTGCTTAAGAAATAACAATATTGTTGCATTGCTGATGTTACATTTTGCTTAAAGAAATAACAATATTGTTGCAAGTAATTTGGAGATTTGAGTCCATATAAGGAGCTGCTGCTTCATTCTTTTGAGTTCTTACTTTGTGTCTTTTTCCTTAGTAATTGTTGCAAGCACAGCAGCAGGGGATATACACACATATATATTTCTCCTCAGTGCAAATCATGCTCATATAAAGACAGAAAAAGTCTTTTTGTTATCTGTACCTGTCATTGTGGGCTATAAAGCAAATTGCTTCTCATTATTAAGGAATATATGACTTATCTGCCTTATTCAGGTAAATACTCACTTTCAAAATTGTTCATGACCAATTGTTTATATATCAGGATTTTAACACAATAAAGCTCTGATCTACAAAGCCTGCTCAGGTATATTCTGTTCTGAGCAGGTACAGTGATCAGCTACAAACTAATCTGATAAAATTGCTTTTGGTTTCTCTCAAGAGGAGTGATACAGTAGCTACTAACTATAGGTAGATCGTCCAGTTAGGAAAATACATTATGCCGTCACGGTCGGATCATTATTTTCTGACCTTGCTTATTTTATCTTAAAATCAAATTGAAAAAAAGCATTCTTGGATACAATTTTATATTACACTATATTTTCACCTGAGGGTGACCTATACTTAGAGGTCAAAAATTTCCTTTTTGTTTGAGAAAGGATATGAATGATATATATTTCTTATTTTTGATTCAATAAATGTTATGTTTTAAATAAATTAAACAATTTTGATAAAGAGTGCCCCCACAAAGAGGTTTTCTTTTTTGTTCTCTTGATCTCTTTCAAGGAACAAAACAATTTTCTAAAATTCAGTCTTTTTTTCCTTGGGGTGCACCACCAGCAGGATGATTTATCTTTGGAAATTCTCTCCTTAATTATTTTCCAGATTGTTGGTTTACAATACGTTTCATTATTTTCTGAAAGGTTGTGCAGGAACACTCCCCCTTCCCTGTAATGGGAGGTGTATCAATATATATGCATCTTCACCACTCTGGGGTGGGGATGGCAAGCAGTGGGGATACATCTAGAAACACCTTTTCTCTTTGTAGCAGCTTTCTTAACTGTCTATATTAAGGATGAGCAGGTTTGGTTCCCTGAGAACCGAACCCTACCGAACATCCTGTCCCGAGCCCGCATCTGAGCCCGGCTTGGGTTTTCCCGCCAGACTCGGAAACCAGAACGAGGCAAAACGTCATCATCCCGCTGTCGGATTTTTTGCGGGTTTTGGATTCCATATAAGGAACCGCGCGTCGCCGCCATTTTCACTCCAGTCCTGGAGCGTGTAGCGAGAGGACGTGTCTCCTTAGTGTCTGTGCGGGAAAGTGGTCTGGCGCATGGGGTGGCGACCTGCTCTTTTGTGTCATTCTAGTGCTGTCTTGTGCTGCATCAGTCCAGTAACACTGGTGGTGTCCTGTGCTGCCATAAGTCCAGTGCTGCTGTATAAGTCCAGTCCAGTGGTACTGTCTTGTGCTGCATCAGTCCAGTGGTGGTGTCCTGTGCTGCTATAAGTCCAGTGGTGGTGTCCTGTACTGCCATAAGTCCAGTGGTGCTGCTGTATATGTCCAGTCCAGTGATGCTGTGTTGTGCTGCATAAGCCCAGTGGTGGAGTCCTGTGCTGCCATAAGTCCAGTGGTGGTGTCCTGTGCTGTCATAAGTCCAGTGGTGGTGTCCTGTGCTGCCATAAGTCCAGTGGTGCTGCTGTATAAGTCCAGTCCAGTCCAGTGGTGCTGTGTTGTGCTGCCATAAGTCCAGTGGTGGTGTCCTGTGCCACCATAAGTCCAGTGGTGGTGTCCAGTGCTGCCATAAGCCCAGTAGTGGTGTCCTGTGCTGCCATAAGTCCAGTGGTGCTGCTGTATATGTCCAGTCCAGTGGTGCTGTGTTGTGCTGCATCAGTCCAGTGGCAGCCGGTGTGTTTCCAAGTATTGGAGTATTGTGCTCCAAAGGAGTAGAGAAGCTTGCTGTATTGAGTTCTTTGAAGCATGTGCAGGAGGAGAGAAATAAAGATGCATATTTCTTATAAGGGTAGGTCTGACACCCAGGGAATCCCTTCACATCCTGGAAAACTAGCCTGGGGTGGTATAAGTTCAAGATCCCGGCTGTCGGGATCCTGGCAGTCAAAATACAGATGCAGAATCCCGAAACCCCTCAGAATGCCAATGCCGGAATCCCGACCAGGTCAGCACTCTGCCACCGAAATACTGACAACCGGGATCCAAAAGGTAAGTACTGCCAGGAGTGATAGGATTTGGCTGTGGTGGTATGGGAGGTAGGTTTAGGTGACACCAGGGGTGATAGATTTAGGGTTAGGCTGTGGGGAGGGGGGGGTTAGGGTTAAGTACCATCAGTGGGAGGGTTAGGGTTTGGCTGCAGAAAGAAGAGATTAGGTGTAGGCACTAAGGGGGAGGTTAGTTGGGCACTAAGAGGAGAGGATAGGGTTAGGCAGCATTAAAGGAGGGTTAGGGGGGTAGGTAGAATACTTACCTCACCCCTTACGGGATTGTGACCATCGGGATGCCAGTGTCGGTATTCTGACCACCGCATCCCATCCATCGGGTTGCATACCAATCCCCCTGGGGTAATGGGAGGTGTATATGCATCTTCACAACTCTGGAGTGGGGATGGCAAGCAGTGGGGATACATCTAGAAACACCTTTTCTCTTTGTAGCATCTTTCTTAACTGTTTATATTAAGGATGAGCAGGTTTGGTTCCCTGAGAAATGCAAATGCCACAGGAGGTGTCTTGAGTAAATAGACAACTCCTGCTGGCTTCTCTGATCCACTGCTGCCCCCTGAAGATGCAGCATCCAATCATCTCTGTGAACATTGGTCATCTGATTAACCCTCACTTTAATCAGGACAGCCGGTGTTTCCAAGTATTGGAGTATTGTGCTCCAATAGAGGAGAAGCTTGCTGTAACCCTAATGAATTCTTTGAAGCATGTGCAGGAGGAGAGAAATAAAGATGTATATTTTTTATAAGAGCAGGTCTGGCACCCAGGGAATCCCTTCACATCCTGGAAAACTAGCCTGGGGTGGTATAAGTTCAAGATCCCGGCAGTCGGGATCCTGGCAGTCGAAATACAGATGCAGAATCCCGAAACCCCTCAGAATGCCAATGCCGGAATCCCGACCAGGTCAGCACTCTGCCACCGAAATACCGACAACCTGGATCCCAAAAGTAAGTACTGCCAGGAGTGATAGTATTTGACTGTGGTGGTATGGGAGGTAGGTTTAGGTGACACCAGGGGGGGTAGATTTAGGGTTAGGCTATGGGGAGGGGGGGGCTAGGGTTAAGTACCATCAGTGGGAGGGTTAGGGTTTGGCTGCAGAAAGAGGAGATTAGGTGTAGGCACTAAGGGAAAGGTTAGTTGGGAACTAAGAGGAGAGGATAGGGTTAGGCAGCATTAAAGGAGGGTTGGGGGGTAGGTAGAATACTTACCTCACCCCTTACGGGATTGTGACCATCGGGATGCTGGTGTCGGTATTCTGACCACTGCATCCCATCCGCCGGGATTGCATACCAATCTCCCTGGGGTAATGGGAGGTGTATCAATTTATATGCATCTTCACCACTCTGGGGTGGGGATGGCAAGCAGTGGGGATACATCTAGAAACACCTTTTCTCTTTGTAGCAGCTTTCTTAACTGTCTATATTAAGGATGAGCAGGTTTGGTTCCCTGAGAACCGAACCCTACCGAACATCCTGTCCCGAGCCCGCATCTGAGCCCGGCTTGGGTTTTCCCGCCAGACTCAGAAACCAGAACGAGGCAAAACGTCATCATCCCGCTGTCGGATTTTTGCGGGTTTTGGATTCCATATAAGGAACCGCGCGTCGCCGCCATTTTCACTCCAGTCCTGGAGCGTGTAGCGAGAGGACCTGTCTCCTTAGTGTCTGTGCGGGAAAGTGGTCTGGCGCATGGGGTGGCGACCTGCTCTTTTGTGTCATTCTAGTGCTGTCTTGTGCTGCATCAGTCCAGTCCAGTGGTGGTGTCCTGTGCTGCCATAAGTCCAGTGCTGCTGTATAAGTCCAGTCCAGTGGTACTGTCTTGTGCTGCATCAGTCCAGTGGTGGTGTCCTGTGCTGCTATAAGTCCAGTGGTGGTGTCCTGTGCTGCCATAAGTCCAGTGGTGCTGCTGTATATGTCCAGTCCAGTGGTGCTGTGTTGTGCTGCATCAGCCCAGTGGTGGAGTCCTGTGCTGCCATAAGTCCAGTGGTGGTGTCCTGTGCTGTCATAAGTCCAGTGGTGGTGTCCTGTGCTGCCATAAGTCCAGTGGTGCTGCTGTATAAGTCCAGTCCAGTGGTGCTGTGTTGTGCTGCCATAAGTCCAGTGGTGGTGTCCTGTGCCACCATAAGTCCAGTGGTGGTGTCCTGTGCTGCCATAAGCCCAGTAGTGGTGTCCTGTGCTGCCATAAGTCCAGTGGTGCTGCTGTATATGTCCAGTCCAGTGGTGCTGTGTTGTGCTGCATCAGTCCAGTGGCAGCCGGTGTGTTTCCAAGTATTGGAGTATTGTGCTCCAAAGGAGTAGAGAAGCTTGCTGTAACCATATTGAGTTCTTTGAAGCATGTGCAGGAGGAGAGAAATAAAGATGCATATTTCTTATAAGGGTAGGTCTGACACCCAGGGAATCCCTTCACATCCTGGAAAACCAGCCTGGGGTGGTATAAGTTCAAGATCCCGGCTGTCGGGATCCTGGCAGTCAAAATACAGATGCAGAATCCCGAAACCCCTCAGAATGCCAATGCCGGAATCCCGACCAGGTCAGGACTCTGCCACCGAAATACTGACAACCGGGATCCAAAAGGTAAGTACTGCCAGGAGTGATAGGATTTGGCTGTGGTGGTATGGGAGGTAGGTTTAGGTGACACCAGGGGGGGTAGATTTAGGGTTAGGCTGTGGGAAGGGGGGGGGGTTAGGGTTAAGTACCATCAGTGGGAGGGTTAGGGTTTGGCTGCAGAAAGAGGAGATTAGGTGTAGGCACTAAGGGGGAGGTTAGTTGGGCACTAAGAGGAGAGGATAGGGTTAGGCAGCATTAAAGGAGGGTTAGGGGGGTAGGTAGAATACTTACCTCACCCCTTACGTGATCGTGACCATCGGAATGCCAGTGTCGGTATTCTGACCACCGCATCCCATCCATCGGGTTGCATACCAATCCCCCTGGGGTAATGGGAGGTGTATATGCATCTTCACAACTCTGGGGTGGGGATGGCAAGCAGTGGGGATACATCTAGAAACACCTTTTCTCTCTGTAGCATCTTTCTTAACTGTTTATATTAAGGATGAGCAGGTTTGGTTCCCTGAGAACCGAACCCTACCGAGCATCATGTCCCGAGCCCGGATCTGAGCCCGGCTCAGGTTTTCCCACCAGACTCGGAAACCAGAACGAGACAAAACGTCATCATCCCGCTGTTGGATTCTTGCTGGTTTTGGATTCCATATAAGGAGCCGTGCGTCGCCGCCATTTTCACTCCAGTTCTGGAGCGTGTAGCATGAGTACGTGTCTCCTTAGTGTCTGTGCGGGAAAGTGGTCTGTCGCGCGGGGTGGCGACCTGCTCTTTTGTGTCATTCTAGTACTGTCTTGTGCTGCATCAGTCCAGTGACAGTGGTGGTGTCCTGTGCTGCCATAAGTCCAGTGCTGCTGTATAAGTCCAGTCCAATGGTGCTGTCTTGTGCTGCATCAGTCCAGTGGTGGTTTCCTGTGCTGCTATAAGTCCAGTGGTGGTGTCCTGTGCTGCCACAAGTCCAGTGGTGCTGCTGTATAAGTCCAGTCCAGTGGTGCTGTGTTGTGCTGCATCAGTCCACTGGTGGAGTCCTGTGCTGTCATAAGTCCAGTGGTGGTGTGCTGTGCTGCCATAAGTACAGTGGTAGTGTCATGTGCTGCCATAAGTCCAGTGGTGCTGCTGTATAAGTCCAGTTCAGTGGTGCTGTGTTGTGCTGCCATAAGTCCAGTGGTGGTGGTGTCCTGTGCCACCATAAGCCACCATAAGTCCAGTGGTGGTGTCCTGTGTTGCCATAAGTCCAGTGGTGGTGTCCTGTGCTGTCATAAGTCCAGTAGTGCTGCTGTATATGTCCAGTCCAGTAATGCTGTGTTGTGCTGCATCAGTCCAGTGGCAGAGTTCTGTGCTGCCATAAGACCAGTAGTGGTGTCCTGTACTGCCATAAGTACAGTGGTAGAGTCCTGTGTTGCCATAAGTCCAGTGGTGCTGCTGCATAAGTACAGTCCAGTGGTGCTGTGTTTTGCTGCATCAGTCCAGTGGTGGTGTCCTATGCTGCCATAAATCCAGTGGTGGTGTCCTGTTCTGCCATAAGTCCAGTGGTGATGCTGTATATGTGCAGTCTAGTGGTGCTGTGTTGTGCTGCATCAGTTCAGTGGTGGAGTCCTGTGCTGCCATATGTTCAGTGGTGCTGCTGTATAAGTCCAGTCCAGTGGTGCTGTGTTGTGGTGCATCAGTCCAGTGGTGGTGTCCTGTGCTGCCATAAGTCCAGTGGTGTGGTGTCCTTATACTGCCATATAAGTCCAGGGGTACTGCCATGTAAGTCCAGGGGTACTGCCGTATAAATCCAGTCCAGTGGTACTGCCGTATAAGTCCAGTGGTACTGCCGTATAAGTCCAGTGGTGCTGCCGTATAAGTCCAGGGGTACTTCCGTATAAGTCCAGGGGTACTGCCGTATAATTCCAGGGGTACTGCCATGTAAGTCTAGAAGTACTGCCGTATAAGTCCAGTCCAGTGGTACTGCTGTATAAGTCCAGGGGTACTGCCGTAAAAGTCCAGTGCTGCTGCAGTATAAGTCCAGTGGTGCTGCTGTATAAGTTCAGGTGTGCTGCCGTATAAGTGCAGGGGTAATGCCGTATAAGTCCAGTCCAGTGGTACTGTCATATAAGTCCAGTGGTGCTGCCGTATAAGTCCAGTTCACTAATACTGCCGTATAAGCCGGACCACCATACGGGGGGGAGGGGTACTTCAGTCTCAGGCCCGGACTGAGATGGGGCCTGGGTGCTTGTAGTCAGGATCATGGACACAGGTTAGCTGCCTGCCTGCGCATCGGCAGGCAGCAACGGAGGGACTGAGGCAAAGCCACAGTCCGCGGCCATATTCTTAATACAGAGGCATCTGTGAGCCAATCAGAGCACACGGACCAGCAGCCAATCAGGAGCTGCCATTTGGCAACTCCTGATTGGATGCCGGTCCATGAGCTCCGATTGGCTCACGGCCGGCTCTGTATTAAGAATATGGCTGCGGTCGGCTTCTGTCCCTCCGTGGCTGCCCTTACGATGCACTCTGTCCATCCGTGGATTCCTCACAATGCGCAGGCAGGCAGCTGACCTGGACCCTTATTCTGACTACAACCACCCAACCCCCTCAAAAGGTACAGTTTGAGGAATGAAGGGGAGGGGGAGTGGACAGTGTGTGTGGTGCGGGTGGGTGGGCCTGCCTTGTGAGGGTGGGGAGGGATGGCAGCCCTGCATATAAGTCCAAGGGTACTGCCATATAAGTCCAGGGATACTGCCGTATAAGTCCAGTGGTGCTTCCGTATAAGTCCAGGGGTACTGCAGTCCAGTCCAGTGAAACTGCTGTATAATTCCAGTCCAATGATACTGCCATATACTGTAAGTCCAGTCCAGTGGTACTGCTGTATAAGTCAGTGGTGCTGCCATATAAGTCCAGTGGTACTGCCATATAAGTCCAGGGGGGCTGCCGTATAAGTCTAGTCCAGAGGTATTGCTGTATAAGTCCAGGGGTACTGCCGTATAAGTCCAGTGGTGCTGCCGTATAAGTGCAGGGGTACTACTGTATAAGTCCAGTCCAGTGGTACTGCCACATAAGTCCAGTCCAATGGTACTGCCATATAAGTCCAGAGCTACTGCCGTATAAGGCCAGTCCAGTGGTACTGCCGTATAAGTTCAGTAGTGCTGCTGTATAAGTCCAGGGGTACTTCCGTATAAGTCCTGGGGCACTGCCGTATAAATCCAGTCCAGGGGTACTGCCGTATAAGTCCAGTCCAGTGGTGCAGCCTTATAAGTCCAGGGGTACTGCCATATAAGTCCACCAATATTGTGCGTGCATTACATCTGGCCAAATTCTAGCACGTCCCATGTTTTGAACATACAATTAATTTGGTGGTGCATAATTTTTTGAAAAATGACGGGCATGCAGGAGATGCTGTCGGTGGTCCAAAAAATTGCGGGCCACTTTCAATATTCAGCCACTGCGTGCCACTCCTAGATGGGCCAGGTGTTTGTGCTGCACACTTGTGTCGCTTAGCTTAGTCATCCAGCTACCTCATTGCACCTCTTTTTCTTCTTTGCATGATGAGCTGTTTGGGGCCTAGTTTTTAAAAGTACCATCCTGTCTGACACTGCAGTGCCACTCCTAGATGGGTCAGGTGTTTGTGCCGCACACTTGTGTCGCTTAGCTTAGTTATCCAGCTACCTCATTGCACCTCTATTTCTTCTTTGCATGATGAGCTGTTTGGGGCCTAGTTTTTAAAAATGCCATCTTGTCTGACACTGCAGTGCCACTCCTAGATGGGCCAGGTGTTTGTACCGCACACTTAACATAGAAACAGAATTTGATGGCAAATAAGAACCACTTGGCCCATCTAGTCTGCCCCTTTTTTTATCCTTTAGGTAATCTCAACCCTTTTGAACCTTAATTCTTTGTAAAGATATTCATATGTCTATACCAAGCATGTTTAAATTGCTTCTTTTTTCCCCGCTACTGATTCCTCTCGCTATGCAACCAAGCATCTGACTTGCCTTTCTCATTGCTTTCCTGCCTTTAAGTCACTTGAAATAGTGACTCCTAAATCCCTTTCCTCCTCAGTAGTTTCCATTATAGTACCCATGATACTATATTTAGCCTTTGGGTTTTTGAGACTCAAGTGCATGATTTAGCATTTTATTACATTAGACTGTAGTTGCCACATTCTTGACCATTTTTCAAGCCTATCTAGGTCCTCAATCATTTGTTTTACCCCTCCCGGTGTATCTACCCTGTTGCATATCTTTGTATCATCTGCAAAAAGGCATACTTTCCCTTCAATACCATTTGCAATGTCACCAACAAAGATATTAAAGAGAACTGGTCCAAGTACAATCCCTGGGGTACTCTACTGGTAACATTTCCCTCCATAGATTGCACTCCATTTACTACTGTTTCCTATCCTGCAACCAGGTTCTTATCCATTTAACTGTTTTATAATCCCCCCTCCCCCCACACACACTTTCAAGTTTATTTAGCAGTCTGCGATGTGGGACAGTGTCAAAATGCCTTACTAAAGTTTAGATATGCTACATCTATAGCTCCCCTTTGATCTATTATTTTGTCACAGAGTCAAAAAAGTCAATAAGATTTGTTTGGCATGATCTCCCACCAGGAAATCCATGCTGTTTTGGATCCTGTAAGTTGTTTGATTTAAGATGTTCCTTTTAATAGTTTTTCCATTACTTTCCGTATTACTGATGTAAGGCTTACTGCTCTGTAGTCACTTGCTTCTTCCTTGCTTCCACATTTGTGCAGTGGAACTACATTTGCTCTTTTCCAGTTCTCTGGAATGGCACCTGTAGTTAGTAACTAGTTAAATAATTCTGTTAAAGGTGTAACCAGCACATCTTTTAGCTCTTTGAGTATCCTTGGGTGTTTCCCATCTGGTCCCATTGATTTATCCACTTTAAGTTTTGAAAGTTCTGTTAGGACCTTCTCCTCTGTAAATTTACTTTCATCTACCTTATTTTTATGAATGTTCTTGCAACTTAACTGTGGCCCCTTCTCTTCTCCTTCTGTAGTAAATACTGAGCAAAAATAATTATTTAGGTGATCTACTATTGCCTTGTCTCCCTCCACCAAATGCTCACTCCCTGTCTTAAGTCTTATTATTCCTTCATTTGATTTTCTCCTTTCACTTATATACTTAAAAAAATTTGACTGGGCCATTTTCTCCTCAGCTTCTGCCTTTCTTAGCATCCTTCTGTTTGTCAAGATACACCTCTTTGTTGTTATTATTTTGAGTTTGTTTGTATTTCCTAAAAGCCATCTTTTTTGCTTTCACACTAGTTGATACTTCTTTTGTGAACCACACTAGCTTCCTTTTCCAGGTGCTTTTCCTAACCCTTTTGATGCAAAGGTCTGTTGCCATTAGTATTGTACTTTTTTTCCCACCTCTCCTGCGCTCCTTCCAAGTTCCTCAAGTCTGTCAAGGAATCACTTAAACATCTCGCCATTATTGTAAAGTTAGCATTTCTAAAATCCAACACCTTTGTTTTTGTGTGACAGGAGTTGGATCCTGTCTTTATACTAAACCATACTGCTTGATGATCACTGGATCCCATGTGCTCACCTACATATATGTCTGATATCCTGTCACCATTTGTAAGAATTAAATCTAATATTGAGTCTTTGCAAGTGGGCTCCATCACGATTTACTTGAGAGATGATCCCTGTAAGGAATTTTGAAATTTGCCACTTGTAGCTGAACTTGCAAAAGACCCCTCCCAATTTACATTAGGTAAATTAAAGTCTCCCATGATTATGACTTCTCCCTTTAAAGCCATTTTAGTGATATCCAACAATAGGTTCCTGTCCAAATCCTGCCCCTGGCCTGGTGGTCTATAGATCACCCCAATGTGAATAATGTCCTTCTCCCCGGTTTCTATGGTGACACAGAGGGCCTGTTTTGTCTTCAATATTTTTTATTAAAGTAGCATTTATGCTTTTTTCACATACATTGCTACCCCTCCTACTATTCTTCCCATTCTATCTTTCCTAAATAAATTGTATCCCGGTATAGCTATGTCCCAGTCATGAGTCTCATTGCACCATGACTCTGTAATTGCCACAATATCCAGGTTATCCCTTGTCATTATTGCAATTAGCTCTGGAATTTTGTCTCCTAAGCTCCTAGCATTTGCACACATAGCTTTAAGATTTTTCTCTGTGCATCTGTTATTAGTAGCCATGTACAAAATAAATGACAAGTTTACAGTTGAAATTACCTGTTTGGTGATGTTGCTCAGTGTTTGGTATTTGTTTTTTTACTAATCAGGAATCACACTCTGTCCTTTACACCACGGCTACACCTCACTAAATGTAAAGATATGGGCCCTCATTCCGAGTTGTTCGCTCGGTAAAAATCTTCGCATTGCAGCGATTTTCCGCTTAATGCGCATGCGCAATGTCCGCACTGCGACTGCGCCAAGTAAATTTGCTATGCACTTAGTAATTTTACTCACGGCTTTTTCATCGTTCTGGCGATCGTAATGTGATTGACAGGAAATGGGTGTTACTGGGCGGAAACAGGCCGTTTTATGGGCGTGTGGGAAAAAACGCTACCGTTTCTGGAAAAAATGCAGGAGTGGCCGGAGAAACGGAGGAGTGTCTGGGCGAACGCTGGGTGTGTTTGTGACGTCAAACCAGGAACGACAAGCACTGAACTGATCGCAGATGCCGAGTAAGTCTGAAGCTACTCAGAAACTGCTACGAGGTGTGTAATCGCAATATTGCGATTACTTCGTTCGCAATTTTAAGATGCTAAGATTCACTCCCAGTAGGCGGCGGCTTAGCGTGAGCAACTCTGCTAAAATCGCCTTGCGAGCGAACAACTCGGAATGACCTCCATAGTACACCTGACCACAAATGGCCAAGTGATCAAAGGAGATACAGTAAACACAGAGAGCATGCAATAATAAACTGTGTTTCACTGAGCAACTTCCCCACACATGCAATGCCAATTACAAGCAAATCATTACATCAAAAAACATACAAGTTTGCATAAGAGAGAACTGCAGTGAGCAGATTGGGGATGTTTTTTCATACTTTAAAAAGACAGATAACATTGGTACAGGTGATAATTCAGATGTTTTTGGTATGCTATAGACATAAATTTAAGTAGCTGCGGATGAAGTGGAAAGGTCTTGCAGTGTTCCTAACATGGGGCCTAATTCAGAGTTGATCGCAGCAGCAAATTTGTTAGCAGTTGGGCAAAACCATGGGGGTAATTCCAAGTTGATTGCAGCAGGAATTTTGTTAGCAGTTGGGCAAAACCATGTGCACTGCAGGGGAGGCAGATATAACATGTGCAGAAAGAGTTAGATTTGGGTGGGTTATTTTATTTCTGTGCAGGGTAAACACTGGCTGCTTTATTTTTACACTGCAAATTAGATTGCAGATTGAACACACCACACCCAAATCTAACTCTCTCTGCACATGTTATATCTGCCTCCCCTGCAGTGCACATGGTTTTGCCCAACTGCTAAAAAATTTCCTGCTGCGATCAACTCAGAATTACCCCCATGGTTTTGCCCAACTGCTAACAAAATTCCTGCTGCGATCAACTTGGAATTACACCCCATATGCACTGCAGGGTGGGCAGATATAACATGTGCAGAGAGAGTTAGATTTGGGCAGGGTGTGTTCAAACTGAAATCTAAATTGCAATATAAAAATAAAGCAGCCAGTATTTACCCTGCACAGAAACAAAAAAAACCACCCAAATCTAACTCTCTCTGCAAATGTTATATCTGCCACACCTGCAGTGCACATGGGGGGTCATTCCGAGTTGTTCGCTCGTTGCCGATTTTCGCTATATTCCGATTAGTCGCTTACTGCGCATGCGTAAGGTTCGCAGAGCGCATGCGGTTAGTTATTTTACACAAAAGTTAGGTATTTTACTCACGGCATAACAAAGCTTTTTCATAGTTCTGGTGATCATAGTGTGATTGACAGGAAGTGGGTGTTTCTGGGCGGAAACTGTCCGTTTTCTTGGCGTGTGTGAAAAAACGCTGGCGATTCTGGGAAAACGCGGGAGTGTCTGAAGAAACGGGGGAGTGGCTGGGCGAACGCTGGGTGTGTTTGTGACGTCAAACCAGGAACGAAACTGACTGAACTGATCGCAATGGCTGAGTAAGTCTGGAGCTACACAGAAACTGCTAAGAAATTTCTATTCGCAATTCTGCAAATCTTTCGTTCGCAATTCTGCTAAGCTAAGATACACTCCCAGAGGGCGGCGGCTTAGCATGTGCAATGCTGCTAAAAGCAGCTAGCGAGCGAACAACTCGGAATGAGGGCCATGGTTTTGCTCAACTGCTAACAAATTTGCTGCTGAGATCAACTCTGAATTACCCCCACAGATTTAAGTTATAAGTGTCTGGGTTACTCAGACTGGAGTAATTTGATGTGTAGAGGAATTGGACTCACATTTGTTTGAAAGCTGTCCTTCAGTGGTCCAGACTGTGGGTTGATTGTAGTCCTTCTGTTTACCTTCGGTTTATCGTTGGTGTAACGTCGAAATTATATTTAAAATTGTAATGTGAGGATACAGGGTTCTCCTAATCACTCAGACACAGAGCCGATGAAACCAAAGTGATGGTTTATTTCTCACTACATACAGAAGTATATAATTCACAGGAAACAGAAGTAAATATAGCCCAGAAACAATACGCAAGTAGCAGTCCAAATAGTAAGTCACAATAAAGGATTTAGATCCACCGCAATTCCTCACAAAAGTTACAGATAAACAGGTCCACACAGCACTTGTGTCACTTAGCTTAGTCATCCAGCAACCTCATTGCACCTCTTTTCTTCTTTGCATGATGTGCCACTCCTAGATGGGCCAGGTGTTTGTGCCGCCCACTTGTGTCGCTTAGCAAAGTCATTCAGTTACCTTGGTGCAACCTTTTGGCTTAAAAGCAATATTGTGAGGTGTGAGGTGTTCCGAATAGACTAGAAATGAGTGGAAATTAATGTCATTGAGGTTGATAATACAGTAGGATCAAAATTACCCGCAACTTCTGTGATTTTAGCTGTTTTTGTGTGTGTGTGTGTGTGTGTGTGTGTGTGTGTGTGTGTGTGTGTGTGTGTGTGTGTGTGTGTGTTAAAATCATCGAGATCCAAATCCAAAACCCGAATGGGTGGTTTTGGCAAAACCAATCCAGATCCAAAACACAAGCAGGGGTCCAAATCCAAAACAATACACGAAAAGTGCCCACCGCACATCTCTAGTCTATATGTGTCTAAGGTGCTAAAACAAATTTGTAAACTCAACTCAGCTGTTTAGTCAACTGACTGTGTAGAGTACTGCTCAAAATGATATACAGTATGTCTATAAAGTTAATCAATACATACTGTACGGTATATACTGTAAGTCAGGTACTGCCATAGTAAAATAAAAATGTGAAGATTTTAGTTCAATAATAGAGGGTACCTAAATCAATAAATGATGTTTGTTAAAAACATTCTCTCCTTCCTTTTCTGCTTTCTTTTTGGCTGACAAAGGGGAAGAGAGGTACAGTATGTGTTTATTGCGTAAACATTATTTGTATGGTCTTCTATTCCACTGCTATGGCAATTCTACTTACTAGAATAGGCTGGCAGAGTAGTTTATTGTCGGTCTCTGGAGTCATGTGGTTATGCACTTAACACTCTTGCTTCTCAGTGTCACTGAAGGGCTATGAACATATGAGCAATATGGGAAGCATGGGATGAATTACAGTTGAGTGTGGTGAGAAATTAATTACATGAAAGAGAGCTGCACCCAGATAACTACATAAAAACTAGAGATGAGCGGGTTCGGTTCTCAGAGAACCGAACCCTACCGGACTTTGCCTTCCAAGTTCGGTTTCCGAGCCCAGCTCGGGTTTTCCCACCTGACTCAGAAACCCGAACACGGCAAAACGCCATCATCCCGCTGTCGAATTCTCACGGGATTTGGATTACATATAAGGAGCCATGCGTCGTGGCCATTTTCACTCCAGTCTCGGAGAGTGTATTGAGAGGACATGTCCTCAGTGTTTAGTGTCTGTGTGGGGGCGGGAAAGTGGGGTGGCGAGTCTTGTGCTGTGTTGTTCTGTCCAGTGTAGTCAGTGTATTGTGCTTCATCAGTCCAGCCAGTCACAGTGTTGGTGTCCTCTGTTGCCATATATCCAGTGTAGCTGTATAAAGTGGTGCTGTGTTGTGCTGTCCAGTCCAGTGTAGTCAGTGTATTGTGCTGCATCAGTCCAGCCAGACACAGTGTTGGTGTCCTCTGCTGCCATATATCCAGTGTAGCTGTATAAAGTGTTGTGTTGTGCTGCATCAGACCAGTGGTAGTGTCCTGTCCATCATTCAAGTGATGTCATACGCTGCTACTATATGTCCACTGCTGCCGTATAATTATAACAACAACCACAAGTCCCTTACAGTGTTGTTGTGTTGTGCTGCATCAGACCAGTGGTAGTGTCATGTCCATCAGTCATTCAAGTGACGATATACTCTGATGCTATATGTCCACTGCTGCCGTATAATAATTATAACTACAACCACAAGTCCCTTACAGTGTTGTTGTGTTGTGCTTCATCAGACCAGTAGTAGTGTCCTGTCCATCAGTCAATCAAGTGATGATATACGCTGCTGCTATATGTCCACTGCTGTTGTATAATAATTATAACAACAACCACAAGTCCCTTACAGTGTTGTTGTGTTGTTCTGCATCAGATCAGTGGTAGTGTCCTGTCCATCATTCATTCATTCCAGTGACGAGGCAGTTACAGTGGTATACGCTGCTGCTATATATCCACTGCTGACATATAATAATAATAATAATAATAACAACCACAAGTGCCTTACAGTGTTGTTATGTTGTGCTGCATCAGACCAGTAGTAGTGTCCTGTACATCATTCATTCCAGTGACGATATACGCTGCTGCTATATGTCCACTGCTGCCGTATAATAATAATAATAATAACAACAACAACCACAAGTCCCTTACAGTGTTGTTGTGTTGTGCTGCATCAGACCAGTGGTAGTGTCCTGTCCATCATTCATTCCAGTGACGAAGCAGTCACAGTGGTATACGCTGCTGCTATATGTCCACTGCTGAAGTTTAATAATTATAATAACCACAAGTCCCTTACAGTGTTGTTGTGTTGTGCTGCATCAGACCAGTGGTAGTGTCCTGTCCATCAGTCATTCCAGTCATTCCTGTGACGCATATTGTCTTATATAACTCCCAATAAATAATGGAGAACAAAAATTTTGAGGATAAAATAGGGAAAGATCAAGAAGAACCTGCCACTAGCCATGACATAGACGATGAAATGCCATCAACGTTGTCTGCCAAGGCCGATGCCCAATGTGATAGTAGAAGGCATGTAAAATCCAAAAAGCCAAAGTTCAGTAAAAAGAACCAAAAAAAGAAATTTAAATCGTCTGAGGAGAAACGTAAACTTGCCAATATGCCATTTATGACACGGAGTGACAAGGAACGGCTGAGGCCCTGGCCTATGTTCATGGCTAGTGGTTCAGCTTCACATGACGATGGAAGCCCTCATCCTCCCTTTAGAAAAATGAAAACAGTTAAGCTGGAAAGAGCACAGAAAAGACATGTGCATTCTGAGATGGTATCACAAATCCCCAAGGAGAGTCCAAGTGTGTCGGCGGTTGCAATGCCTGACCTTCCCAACACTGGATGGGAAGAGGTGGCTACTTCCACCATTTGAACTGAGCACCCACAGTCCAATTCCTGAAATTCAAATTGAAGATGTCACTGTTGACGTACACCAGGATGAGGATATGGGTGTTGCTGGCGCTGAGGAGGAAGTTGATGATGAGGATTCTGATGGTGATGTGATTTGTTTAAGTCAGGCACTGGGGGAGACACCTGTTTTCCGTGGGATGAAGAAGCCCATTGTGATGCCTGGGCAAACTACCAAAAAAGACACCTCTTCAGTGTGGAATTATTTCTCTACAAATCCGGACAACAGGTGTCAAGCCATCTGTTGCCTCTGTCAATCTGTAATAAGTAGGGGTAAGGTTGTTAACCACCTTGGAACATCCTCCCTTATACGTCACCTGCTGCGCATTCATCAGAAGTTAGTGTCAAGTTGTAAAACTTTCGGTAAGAGTGTAAGCAGTCCACTGACACCTAAATCCCTTCTTCCTCCTGTACCCAAGCTCCTGCAAGCTACACCTCCAACTCCCTCAATGTCAACTTCCTCCTCAGTCAGGTACGTCAGTAGTCCTGCAGGCCATGTCACTGTCAAGACTGAGGAGTCCTCTCCTAACCAGGATTCCTCCGTAGGATCCTTGAGTGGTACGCCTGCTGTTGCTGCCACTGCTGTTGTTGCTGCTGAGAGTAGATCGTCATCCCAGAGGGAAAGTCGGAAGACCACTTGTACTACTTCCAGTAAGCAATTGACTGTCCAACAGTCCTTTGTGAGGAAGATGAAATATGACAGCAGTCATCCTTTTGCAAAGCGGATAACTGAGGCCTTTACAGCTATGTTGGTGTTAGATGTGCGTCCGGTATCCGCCATTTTTTCAGTGGGACTTAGAGAATTGTTTGAGGTACTGTGTCCCCGGTATCAAATCCCATCTAGGTTCCACTTCTCTAGGCAGGCGATACAGAGAATGTACACAGACGTCAGAAAAAGAGTCACCAGTGTCCTACAAAATGCGGTTGTATCCAGTGTCCACTTAACCATGGACATGTGGACAAGTGGAACAGGGCAGACTAAGGACTATATGACTGTAATAGCCCACTGGGTAGCTGTATAGCCTCCCGCAGCAACAACAGCAGCGGCACCAGTAGCAGCATCTCGCAAACGCTGACTCATTCCTAGGCAGGCTACGCTATGTATCACCGCTTTCCTTAAGAGGCACACAGCTGACAACCTCTTACAGAAACTGAGGAACATGATCGCAGAATGGTTTACACCATTGGACTCTCCTGGGGATTTGTGATATCAGACAACGCCACCAATATTGTGCGTGCATTACATCTGGGCAAATTCCAGCATGTCCCATATTTTGCACATACAATTAATTTGGTTGTGCAGAATTTTTTGAAAAATGACAGGGGTGTGCAGGAGATTCTGTCAGTGGCCCGAAAATTGCGGGCCACTTTTCGGCATTCTGCCACCTCATGCCATAGACTGGAGTGCCAGCAAACACTCTTGAACCTGCCCCGCCATCAACTGAAGCAAGAGGTGGTAATGAGGTGGAATTCAACACTCTATATCCTTCAGAGGATTGAGGAGCAGCAAAAGGCCATTCAAGCCTATACATCCACCTATGATATAGGCAAAGGAGGGGTAATGCACCTGACTCAAGTGCAGTGGAGAATGACTTCCGTCTTGTGCAAGGTTCTCCAACCCTTTAAACTTGCCACATGTGAAGTCTGTTCAGGCACAGCCAGCTTGAGTCAGGTCATTCCCCTCATCAGGCTTTTGCAGAAGCAGCTGAAGAAATTGAAGGAGGAGCTAAGACGGAGCAATTCCGCAAAGTATGTGGGACTTGTGGATGGAGCCCTTCATTCACTTTCCCATGATTCAAGGGTGGTCAATCTGTTGAAATCAGAGCACTACATTTTGGCCACCGTGCTCGATCCTAGGTTTAAAGCCTACATTGTATCTCTCTTTTCAGCAGACACAAGTGTGCAAAGGTGCAAAGACCTGCTGGTTAGTAAATTGTCAACTCAAGCGGAATGTGATCCGTCAACAGCACGTCCTTCAATTTCTCCCGCCACTGGGGCTGCAAGGAAAAGGATAAGATTTTCTAGCCATCCGCTGGCGGTGATGCAGGGCAGTCAGGAGCGAAAGCTGACATCTGGTCTGGACTGAAGGACCTGCCAACGATTACTGATATGTTGTCTACTGTCACTGCATATGATTCTGTCACCATTGAAAGAATGGTGGAGGATTATATGAGTGACAGCATCCAAGTAGGCATGTCAGACAGTCTGTATGTATACTGGCAGGAAAAAGAGGCAATTTGGATGCCCTTGCACAAACTGGCTTTATTTTACCTAAGTTGCCCCCCCCCCTCCAGTGTGTACTCCGAAAGAGTGTTAAGTGCAACCGATACCCTTGTCAGCAATTGGCGTAGGAGGTTACTTCCACTAAATGTGGTGAAGATGATGTTCATCAAAATGAATTACAAATTCCTCCGGGAAGACCTTTACCAGCAATTGCCTCCAGAAAGTACACAGGAACCTGTGATGGTGGATTCCAGTGGGGACAAATTAATACTCTGTGAGGAGGATGTACACAGTGAAAGGGGTGAGGAATCGGAGGATGAGGTGGACATCTTGCCTCTGTAGAGCCAGCTTGTGCAAGGAGAGATTGATTGCTTCTTTTTTGGTTGGGGCCCAAACAAACCAGTCATTTCAGCCACAGTCGAGTGGCAGACCGTGTCGCTGAAATGATTGGTTAAAGTGTGCATGTCCTGTTTATACAACATATGGGTGGGTGGGAGGGCCCAAGGACAATTCCATCTTGCACCTCTTTTTCTTCTTTGCATCATGTGCTGTTTGGACAACTTTTTAGAGGTGAAAGCCACCCCAATTCCCAGTGCAAATGACCAATATATAATAAATAATAGATTAACTAGGTGCTTCATCGCGCCCTATGGGCGCTCTTCACACCGTCGCAAGGGGCTACGCCCCCTTAACTCTTGCATGCCTTTCTGGGGTTCAATATTTGTATTATATGGAGTATTACCTGCATTCCTTTGTTAGTGGTTAAATATTGCACAATGAAAGTGTGTGCGATGGTGAAGGAGGCGCAGCCCCTTGCGACGGCGTGAACAGCACCTGCAGCGCATGATGTACTGAATGTAGCAGGTGCGGGGGGGACTGCGGTTGGGGGAGGGTGTCTGTAGATGCTGCGGGTGGAGGGGGGGGCGGAAGCGGGGGGGCCCGGATGGGGAAGGGTTGGGAGGTGCTGCGGATGGGGGAGGGGCAGAGGAGTGGGGCTGCAGATGAGGGAGGGGTCTGGAGGCACTGCAGGTGGGGGAGGGGCAGGGTGCCACGGGTGTGAGAGGGGCAGGTGCGGGGATGTTGCGGATGGGTGAAGGGTTCCGGAGGTGCTGTGGGATGGGAAGGGGCAGGGGTGCCGGGGGTGGGGGAGGGGGTCCGGAGGCACCATGGGTGGGGAAGGAGCAGGTACAGGTGGTGCGGCGGATGGGGAAGGGGGTTTCGAGGCGCTGCAGGTGGTGGAGGGGCAGGTGTGGGGGTGCCGTGGGTGGGGTAGGTGTGGGTGAGGGGGGGGACCATGGATTGAGGAGGGTGTCTGCAGATGCTGCGGGTGGAGGGGGGGCAGGTGTGGGGGAGACATATATGGGGGGTGGATGGTGGAGGGGGCCTGGAGGTGCTGTGGGTGGTGGAGGGGCGGGGGAGTGGGAGCCGCGGGTGGTGTAGGGGGTCTGGAGGCACAGCGTGTGGGGGATGGGAAAGTACGGAGGTGTGGTGCATTGGGGAGGGGTCTGGAGGCGCTGTGGGTACTGTACCTTCCAAAAAGGTAGTTGGAGGGTATGCAGTAACAGGGCCAGGACAGGGGTGACAGGGTCAGGACAGGGGTGACAGGGTCAGGACAGGGGTGACAGGGTCAGAACAGGGGTGACGGGGCCAGGACAGGGGTGACTGGGCCAGGACAGAAATTATAGGGACAGGATTGGGGTGACATGGCCAGGGTAGGGGCAGCATGACCAGGACAGGGGTGACAGGGTCAGAACAGGGGTGAAAGGGTCAGAACAGGGGTGACAGGGGTGACAGGGCCAGAGTAGGGGCAACAGGACCAGGCCAGGGGTGACAGGGACAGGATAGGGGTCACATGGCCAGGGTAGGGGCGGCAGGACCAGGACAGGGTTGACAGGGCCAGCATAAGGGTGAAAGGGCCAGGATACGGGTGACAGGGCAAGGCCAGGGGTGACAGGGACATGACAGAACAAAGGGCACGGGAGAGATTGGTATTAGGGACAGAACAGTGGTGACAGACAGATGTGTATTACCGGAGTCACTGCTGCTGGCTGCTGCTGTTCCACTCCAACCTGTTGGGATCTGCTGCTGGTGGAGACTTGGCATGGCTGACTCTCTCAGGCTGGAATCCTGCTTCCTCTGCCCGTCCGCATCCCTCCCCCCCTCCTAAGGGGGGAGAGGCACTTAAATATATTATGCAGTCAACACTAATGTGATTGAGGGTATAATAATAAGTATTATAAGGTATGGGTGCTACCATTATATATCAGTGCCCCCCCCCCCCACACACTAATTGTAGAACGTCCCCCATTCCCTATTAGCAGATCCCCCATTCCTTATTATACCCATTACCCATTATTGTGCTAATTATATATCAGTGCCTCTAGTGTAACTCCATTATAAATATATCAATGCCTTCTCCCCCCCCCCCCCCTCACTGATAGTAGCAGGTCCTACAATCAGTGAGGGGACAGAGGAGGGTGGGCACTGATAATTAATACAGTCAATGACTGAGGGGTAAAATAATGGGAATTCTAAAATGCTGTTATAAAATGCTGTTATGAAATGCAGTCAGTGAGTGAAGGGGGGATATAACAAATAATGTAAGGAATCAGGATTGAAAATATAGTGCTATGGATTGTTTGAGGGAGGGGGACCCTAAATCGGTATCTTGCTTAAGGCCCCATGAGGTCTAAATCCACCTTTGCTTAGAGCAACAGAGGTTGGCTGGTAGACACTAGGAAGTTGATGCTGACTCTCTGGTATATACTGGTTTACAGGGAGACTGGAGAACTGACATGATACAATGTACACAACTGGAACAGACAAGGACTTCTGGAGAACCAGAGTGAGACTGGTTTAGCAGTATTACCAGCTAAGACTGGCTATGCTTAGTATTGCCAAACTGGGATGGGCTAAGAATTGCAGGGATACTGGCCTGGAACCAGCTAAGGCTTTGATGAAGCCAGGCTGGGATCTGCTATAGCTGCAGTGATGCCAAGCAGGAAAATGAAATAGCTTGATACGCAATATCCAGGCTGGAACCGGAATAACTCGAAATGCAGAATCTGGGCAGGAACCAGAATAGCTTGATGCACAGAATTCAAGCTCGAACAGAATGGGATGCAGTCAGATGAGCAGGAACTGGCTACCGATTGGTTTGTCTAAAGTCAGCTGACTGGGACCAAGATGGTGGCACCCAGTATATGGAGCCAGCAGGAAGAATCACACAGGGATGCCCTGGAGATGATTGCATTAGAACTCTGGAGAGATGCGACCCACCACCAGATTGCAGAAGAGACCTTGGTCATGTGCCATGACCCTGGTGAGCAGATGTCAGCAGCTATGACAAGCGTGTAACCACCACTGAATCCTGACATTACCCCATCTCTTGACGGCGGCCTCTGGACACTTTCTTGGCTTCTTAAGAAATTTAGCATGGAAGTGCTTGACTCAGTTGAGGAGCATAAACATCAGAAGCCTTAATCTAAGCTCTTTCATCTGGACCATGTCCTTTCCAATCAATGATGTACTGTAGACAACCACACCTTAAACAAGTCTGGGATTCTTTCTACTACTAACTTGATTCCACGATTAGTTTGAATGTGAGGAGTTTTGGGTGGAGATGGTTGGATTTTTCTTAAGATGAGTGGTCATAACAAAGAGATACGACAGGAATTTCCAATTCACAGGAAAGGCAGTAGTTTTAATGTATATGCCACTGGATTAATAACACATTTGATTAGAAAAGACCCAATACATTTGTGAGCAAATTTCATAGAAGGTACTTTGAGCCTAAGACTGCGGGTGGACAGCCAAGAATGATCACCTGGTTTTAGACTTGGAACAGCTTGGCACTTACGGTCAGTGAAGATTTTGTAGCAACTGGATTGATGAGTTTGTGAGTGGCTGACGGGGCATATACTGATGGTAGGGACTGGATATAGTGCTATGCAGAGGAGAACTTTAACTTTACTTGAAGGGTAGAGCACAATGCTCGCCAAAACTTTGCAACAAAATGAACTCCTTGATCCAAGACTATTCAACTTGAAGACCATGCAGCCAAACAAATCTCATGAATAAAAAGTTGTGCTAATTTTGAAGCAGAAGGTAGACCATTCTGAGGTACAAAGTGGGCCATCTTGGAAAATTGATCCACTGCCATCCAGACAGTATTGCAACCCTTGCGAGGGAAATAAATCTGTTATAAAGTCCATAGACAAGTGTGACCATGGGCATTTGGGTATGGACAGAGGCTGAGGAGGACTGGCAGGAGCCTACCAAAATACTTTATGTTGAGTGCATTTGGCGCACAAAGCAATAAACTCTTTAACATTTCAGATTTTATGGAAAGCCACCAAAACACTCTTTGCAGAAATGTGTATGTCTTTGTAACTCCAGAGTGATCAGCAAAAAAAGAGGCATGAGCCCTGGACATTCATATCTTACAAAGACCAGGAGATATTAAAAATTTGCCCATAGGTGGAGTAGATGAAATCTTTTAGTAGCAAAAGCAACTGGATTGATAATGGGTGATTCTCTTGTGAGGCAGAGTCTTCATCTGTTTCTAGAGACGTAGATAAGGAATCAGACTTTCAGTTGAGAGCACCTTAACCCTCACAAAGTGGGCTTGGTGAGGGTTAAGACACTGAGAGGTCCTCAAATATAATACATTTTTTTGGGTTGGTAAGAATAGTCACAGGAAACCTAGCTCCTTCTAGTAGGTATCTCCATTTCTCTAGAGCAAGTTTGATTGCAAGCACCAATTGAATATTTTTTTTCTGTAGCTGAGAACTTCTGAGTGAAGAAACTGCATGGAAGCAACTTCTCATTATCTCCATATTGTGATAGAACTGCACCTACACCAACTGAGGAGGCATCAACTTCAAGAATAAAGGGCCTATCGGTGTCAGGTTGAAGCAGGACAGGTGCCGAGATGAAAGCTTACTTTAAACGGTGAAATGCAGTAAATGCTTCTTTGGACCATTGAGCTGGTTCAGCCCCTTTCTTAGAAAGGACTGTGATTGGTGCCACAATAGTAGAAAATCCTCAAATAAATTTCCTATAGTAATTGGCAAAACCTAAAAATCTTTGAGTTACCTTGAGGGACATTGGGGGAGTCCAATCCAGGATGGATTTAAGTTTCTCTGGATCAATTTGTGGACTTGTCCCATAGTTTATATACCTAAGAAAGGAATAGAGGGAACTTCAAAAATGCAATTGGATAGTTTCCCATACAAATGATTGGCCTGTAGTCTGCAGATAACTTCCTTGACCTGTTAATGATGAGTTTCCAAACCTCGAGAGAAAATCAGTGATATCATCAAGGTATATCACAACAAACTAGTATTATACAGCGTTAAAAATGTAATTAATGAAATGTTGAAATACTGTGGGAGCATTGTAAAGACCGAAAGGCATAATAAGGTACTAAAAGTGAACATCCCTAGTATTAAATGCTGTTTTCCACTTGTCGCCTGCACATAATCTAATCAAATTATATGCTCCTCATTGATCCAACTTGGTGAAGACCGTGGACTCTTTTACCCTATTGAAGAGTTCGGTGATCAGCGGAAGAGGATATCCATTCTTAATAGTTATATAATTTAAGCCTCAGTAATTTATACAAGGATGAAGACCACCATCCTGTTGTTGTTTTTTTTAATAAAGAGTAATCCTGTTCCTGCAGGGGAAGAAGAAGGTCTGGATGAAACATTTTTGCAGATGATCTATAATATGCTGTAGTCCACAATAACTTGAGTTTCAGGAATAGATAATATACTGTATATGTACAACGTTTCGGCAGCATCTTTCCCAAGTTTAAATCAATAAGATAATGTCACTCACGATGAGGATGCAATTTTTTGGCTTCTTGTTTACTGAATATTTAGATTAATTCTTTATAGGCTTCAAAAAGTTCAATAGAGGATTTGGCAGTTGCTTCCCGCAGGGGCACAATTCAAGCTAGGCAAGATTGAATACAAGATAAACCCCAGGATGTTATTTGGGAAGAAGGCCAGTCAATATGAGTGTTGTGTAATAGCAACAAAGTAAATCCTAGGACCATATCATGAAAGGCCTCTGGGATCATAAAGAACTAAATTTGTTCTTAGTGCAATACTCCAGCATGTAAAGATATGGCTTCAGTGGAATGCAAAATCAGCCCATCAGAGCCACAGTTTCCATCAACTGTCAGCGTTGTGGATCTGGCTAGAGTTTTCGAAGGAATATTTAATGTCTTGACAACAGAGGATGTAAGACAGTTGCCTTCCTTCCCAGTATCAATTAAGGTAGTTAGAAGTTGATATTTCTGGGCATATTCCAGGATAACAGTTACAGTAAAGTCTGAGTTCAGAGGAGTTTGACTCCTCTGGAACAGGTTAGGTTCCGGAGTTTTCCGGCCCAAGAGGACAGGAACTTAGAATATAGGGGGTCATTCCGAGTTGATAGCTAGCTGCATTTGTTCACAGCGCAGCGATCAGGCTAAAAAATGGCAGTTCTGTGCATGCGTATGCGGCGCAATGCGCACGCGCGACGTACGGGCACAACAAACAATGTAGTTTTGCACAGGGTCTAGCGATGCATTTCAGTCGCACTGCTCGCCGCAGAGTGATTGACATGAAGTGGGCATTTCTGGGTGGCAACTGACCGTTTTCAGGGAGTGTGCGGAAAAACGCAGGCGTGGCTGGGCGAACGCTGGGCAGGTTTGTGACATCAAATCCGGAACTGAATAGTCTGAAGTGATCGCAAACGCTGAGTAGGTTTTGAGCTACTCTGAAACTACACAAAAAAAATTGTAGCAGCTCTGCGATACAACCATTCACACTTCTGCTAAGCTAAAATACACTCCCAGTGGGTGGTGGCATAGCGTTTGCACGGCTGCTAAAAACTGCTAGCAAGCGATCAACTCGGAATGAGGGCCATAATCTAAAGCTGCACAGTAGAAACAGAGCTTTTCCTGCTGACTCTGTTGATGTTCCTCCACAGGTAGCTCTAGGTGATTTATTTGAATGGGTTGCTCCTCAGGAGGTGATTAAGGACATGGCCAGGGAACTGACTGAGATCTGAACTGATCACCTCTGAACTTTTCTGCAACTCGTTCACAAATGTGATGGTCAATCTTAGTACATAGGGGGTAATTCAGACCTGATCGCTAGGCTGCCTTTTTGCACAGCGGGCGATCAGGTCTAACCTGCGCATGCATATGCACCGCAATGCACAGGCACGTCGCACGCGTACAAAGCGGAACGCCGCTTGGCGATGGGCTTGTGCGAAGAATCTATTCACACGAGCGAATGCAAGGAGATTGACAGGAAAAGGGCATTTGTGGGTGTAAACTCACCGTTTTCAGGGAGTGGTTGGAAAAACGCAGGCATGTCCAAGCGTTTGCAGGGCAGGTTCTTGATGTCAATTTCCGGTCCCCAGGCAGGCTGATGTGATCGCAGCGGCTGAGTAAGTCCTGGGCTGTGCAGAGACTGCACCAGATCTGTTTGTACAGCTTTGCTACACATGCGTTTGCACACTTGCACAGCTAAAATACACTCCCCCTGTAGGCGGCGAATATCTGATCGCAGCAGTGCAAAAATCGCCTGCTAGCGATCAGATCTGAATTACCCCATAGAGAAATCAGATCTTTGAGACTGTCAGGGAGATCCCAAGAAGTGAGTTCATCTTTAATCTTATTCATAAAGAACTGTTTGATTCTGCACCAGTCAAGAAATTATAAGTGATCATGGAAAAACCAAGATAGACAGTAAGTAGGGCACCCCCTTAATGGTATTAAGTCTTGGGGGGTAATTCAGGTCTGATCGCTGCTGTGCAGATCTGGTCGCTGCTGTCAGAGCCGCACTGCGCTGGCGCGTTTCATACCAGCAACAGGCATCGGTGCCTAGCTACGGGATGGTGCGAAAAATCCGAATGCACGGGCATTCACAAGGAGATTAACAGGAAGGCTGTTTGTGCGTGGCAACTGACCGTTTTCCAGTAGTGTCCGGAAAAACGCAGGTGAGTCCAAGCGTTTGAAGGAAGGGTGTCTAACATCAGCTCCGGCCCCGATCAGCAGGATTCCATCGCAGCATCTGAGTAAGTCCTGGGCTGCACAGAGACTGCACAAATTGATTTTTAGGCAGCACTGCAAAAGAAGCGAATGCACACTTGCACAGCACATTTCCCCTCCCCCTGTAGGCGGTGACTATCTGATCAAAGGGCAGCAAAAAACACAGCACAGCGATCAGATCTGAATTACCCTTTTAATCTTTTTCAAATTCACAAATTGTTTATTTCTAAGCGTGTGCCCAACAAGGAGTCCTCTCTCTCTCTTCTTGTTTTAACTCATCTTTAATCTTGTCATATAAATCAGACCAAAAAGCTGCTGTCTAGGCCTCATTTTTCGAGCAGGGCTCAGATGCAGGAGTCTGAAATTGGACCAAATATTGTTCCACAGTACGGAAATCTTAGTGTATACAAAGAATATCTGAGAAAGCTAAAGGTGATTTGCCAGGTTGGTCAAAGATATTGCGGAAAGAAGAAATGAAGTCAGAATAACTGGACAAGAGCGGATCTGCTCATTCCAATAAAGGTAAAACCCATTCTACAGCTCATCGTGTCAATAATGAGACAAAGTATGCAAATCTTGATCTGAAAGTTGGAAAATTATGAGACAGCAGTTCAAAATGTATCTGGCACTGGTTTAGAAAGCTTCAACAGAGTCTTGGAATGCTGTCAAACTTGTTCCAAGTTAGAAGATGAAGTTGAGACACAGGTGAAGCAGCTGGAACCGGAGCAGGAACTGGAACTAGCAGAGCAGCACTGGGAGCAGAAGCTGCATTGGTTATGGAGGATTGAGTACTATTAAGTTGAGTGGAAAGTTCTTGGAGAAATTGTTTGACCTGCCATTGAGCAGATTCCTGTCTCTCGAGTTTTGCCATAAGACCTTGTGTAACACCTGCACCCATGCTCTGATCTTCCACTGTATCCCTGTGGCCAGACGAATCTGTCATTATTGGAGGAACTTGTTTAGTCATTAGAGATTTAGAGTCTGCTGTGCATTTGGGGCTTGCGTGCAGGAAGCTGAGTGGGTATACTGTAGGTAATTCACCTCATAAAATACTTAGAACTACAGAGGTTGGTTGGCAGACACTAGGAATGTAATTATTGTTGGATGATGCTGACTCTCCGGTAGATACTGATTCACAGGGAGACTGGAGAACTGACATGATATTGAGTACACAACTGGAACAGACAAGGACTTCTCGAGAACCAGAGTGAGACTGGTTTAACTGGATTGCCAGCTAAGATGTATATGCTTTGTACTGCCAAACTGGGATGGGCTAAGACTTTAGGGATACTGGCCTAGTCACTGCAACTTACCACCAGATTGCAGAAGAGACGATGTTCAGTTACCACAAACCCAATGAGCAGAACTCAGCTGCCATGACCAGAAGGCAGGTTAAGTGTAACTTCAACTAGACCCTTACAGATACCTTCCTGGGAACAACCCTGCAAGCTACCTGGGTTGGATTCACAGGTAACTTGACCTAGGTTAATCCTCTGGGACTTTTTCACACTGAGCTGCGACCCGGGTTAACCTGGCATTAAACAGGTCAAATCGGTGATGTGAAAAGGGAATTATTGTAGCAGGAAATCCTCTGAAAAGTGCAGTTTTTGAAGATTTAGTGCATCACGCATGAATCCTAGGGCTGGCGCTCAACGAGGTCAGCAATGCAAGGCTAGAGAGGCGCTCTCCCCACTCTGCTGCTATCAACTGTTGCTGCACCTGTCAAATTGTATGACAGGCAGCAGCAGCACCAAAGTGCTTCAGCGCTGATCCCCCAGAGCTGCTGCTGCTGTAGATTGGAAGTTTTTTTCTGCCACAGCAGCTATCTAGTAGTCAAGACCCTGCCCACTTTCACAGGCCCCACCACCTATCATGGCCCATGGCTACACCTATGATGGATAGGGTAAGTTAAGGAAAGTTTCACATTCCTTACTAAAAGCTTTTTTTTAAAGCTACTGTGGGCATTATGTATTTAAGTGGCAATACTACTGTGGGCATTATGTATATAAGTGGCACTACTACTGTGGGCATTATGGAAGTGGCACTACTGTGGGCATTATGGGCCTAATTCAAGGTTCCTTGCAAAACAACATTTTCCTCTAATGGGCAAAACCATGTTCACAGCAGGTGAGGCAGATATAACATGTGCAGAGAGAATTAGATTTGGGTGGGGTGTGTTCGTGTTTAAATCTAAATTGCAGTGTAAAAATAAAGCAACCAGTATTTACCATACACAGAAACAAAATAACCCACCCAAATCTAACTCTCTCTGCACATGTTATAGCTGCCCACCTGCACTGCACATGGTTTTGCCCATTAGAGGAAAATGTCTGACCTCGGGCAGGGGGAGCCGGGCACACAGGGAGGAATTTCCCCGGGAGGCCGACTGCACGAAGGGGCTGTTTGACACATGGCACCACCCCCAGCAGCGACTCACTGACACTCACTATTTTTCTGACAGCACAGTACATCCTGAAGAAGCTCTCTGTGAAATCGCAAGCAGAGGCTGGCAAGAAGGAGCTCCTCCAATCACTTCCCCTGGCGGGCTGGCCAATGCTAAATATACCGATAATCAGTTCAACTATGCAGTGTGACACTTTCCCATTGCACCTGGGGCTCCACTACTTTGACACAGTTGTAACTGATTGTCGGTATATTTAGCAGTGGCCAGCCTGCCATGGGAAGCGATTGGAGGAGCTCCATCTTGCCAGAGAACAGCCTCTGCTTGCGATTTCACATAGAGCTCCTCCAGGCTGCAGCCACTACAGGCACCGGCTGGCTACTTGTGCCAGTGCACTCACTGCACTGTGCTGTCAGTAAAAATGGTGAGTGTCAGTGACTCACTGCTGGGGGCAGAGCCACATGTGTCAAACGGCCCCTTCGTGCAGTCGGCCTCCCAGCACCTGGGGCTGCACTGCTTTGATTCACTGCAGACAGACAGTATTGGAGCTTCAGGGCAGAGGGGTAGCATCCGTCGGTGCAGCCTGACAGTTATTGAGATCAAATCCCATCTATCTGCATTGTATTGCACCACATCCAGTGTCTCTGAGACCCGCGCGACTGGAGGTCATAAGTGGTTACAGCAATGTGCCTTAGTGCTCTACCTGGTGCAATGCGCCTCAGTGCTCTACCTGGTGCAATGTGCATCAGTGCTCTACCTGGTGCAATGTGCATCAGTGCTCTACCTGGTGCAATGTGCCTCACTGCTCTTCCTGGTGCAATGTGCCTCAGTGCTCTACCTGGTGCAATGTGCCTCAGTGCTCTACCTGGTGCAACGTCTATAACGTGCTCTACCTGGCGCAATGTGTATAACGTGCTCTGCCTGGCGCAATGTGTATAACGTGCTCTGCCTGGCGCAATGTGTATAACGTGCTCTACCTGGCGCAATGTGTATAACGTGCTCTACCTGGCGCAATGTGTATAACGTGCTCTACCTGGCGCATTGTGTATAACGTGCTCTACCTGGCGCATTGTGTATAACGTGCTCTACCTGGCGCATTGTGTATAACGTGCTCTACCTGGCGCATTGTGTATAACGTGCTCTACCTGGCGCAGTGTGTATAACGTGCTCTACCTAACGCAATGTGTATAATGTGCTCTACCTGGCGCAATGTGTATAATAACGTGCTCAACCTGGCGCAATGTGTATAATAACGGGCTTTACCTGGCGCAATGTGTATGATAACGTGCTCTACCTGGCGCAATGTGTATAACGTGCTCTACCTGGCGCAATGTGTATAACGTGCTCTACCTGGTGCAAAGCGTATGACGTGCTGTACCTGGAGCAAAGTGTATAACGTGCTCTACCTGGCGCAGTGTGCATAGGAGGTTCTACCTCGTGCAATGTGTATAAGCGGCACTACTGTGTGGTGTAATGTGAATTGACACTATTATGTGGCCACGCCCCTTCCCTATGAAGCCACACCCCTAAAATTTTGCGCTACGCCTACGGTGCGCACTACTTATACCTTACAATCTAGGAGGTGGAACACCAATTCACTTTCTGCCTGAGGGCACCAAAATGTCTAGTTACACCTCTGGTGCAGGGTATCCTGCATGCTACACAGCCCAGCAGCATTGTCACCCCATCCCCCCACCTTGCAACACTTTTGTAGTGTCCAAACAAGATTAAGATTAATAAGAACTTTCATTCCGATGGGACCCAGAAAAAGACCGGTAGGACCCCAATTTTTAAAAGTGAAGGGTCCCTGGGATCCACATTTTTTTTGGCTCAGCGCGATCACTGACAGGTACAAAGCGGATTGCCGTTCAGCAATGGGTTTGTGCAACGGATCTGTTTGCACAGGCGATCGCAAGGAGATTGATAGGAAAAAGGCGTCTCTGGGTGGCAACTGACCATTTTCAGGGAGTGGTTGGAAAAACGCAGGTGTGTCCAAGCATTTGTAGGGTGGGATCCTGATGTCAATTCCGGTCCCAGACAGGCTGATGTGATTGCAGTGGCTGAATAGGTCCTTGGCTGAACAGAGACTGCACAAAATCTGTTTGTGCAGCTCTACTACACATGCATTCGCATACTTGCACAGCTAACATATCCTCCCACTGTAGGCGGCGACTGTCTGATCGCAGCAGTGCAAAAATCGCTTGCTAGCGATAAGGTCTGAATTAGGCCCTATGAGTATGAGGTGCACTACTACTGTGGGCATTATGTGAAATGGCCATTACTACTGTGGCATTATGTGTAAGTGGCACTACTACAGTAGGCATTATGTGTGTAAGCGGCATGACTACTGTAGGCATTATGTGTATAAGGGGCACAACTACTGTGGGCATTATGTGTATGAGGAACTACTACTGTGGGCATTATTTTTAAGGGGCACTTCAATTGTGGTCATTATGTGTATAAGGGGCACAACTACTGTGGGCATTATTTGTAAGGGCACTGCTATTGTGAACTTTATGTGTATAAGGAACACTACTGTGGGCATTGTGTATAAGGGGAACTATTGTGGGCACTATGTATAAGGGGTACTACTGTGGGCATTATGTGTATAAGGGGTAATTCTGTGTGGTGTAACGTGACTATAAGAGGTACTACTGTGTAGTGAGCTGTGACTAAGGGACACTTCTGTGGGCAATATGTATATAAGGGGCACTACTTTGGGCTTTGTTTATAAGGGGTACTACTTTGTCACATAATGTGAATAAGTGGCACTACTGTGTGTTGTAATGTGAATAAGGGGTACTACTGTGGGCATTGTGTAAAAGGGGCACTACTGTGGGCATTGTATATAAGGGGCACTACTGTGGGCATTGTTTATAGGGGATACTACTGTGTAGTGTAACGTGATTAAGAGACAGTACTGTGGAGATTATGGTGGTCATTCCGAGTTGTTCGCTCGGTAATTTTCTTCGCATCACAGCGATTTTCCGCTAATTGCGCATGCACAATGTTCGCACTGCGACTGCGCCAAGTAAATTTGCTATGAAGATTGGTATTTTACTCACGGCATTACAAGGTTTTTTCTTCGTTCTGGTAATCATAATGTGATTGACAGGAAGTGGGTGTTTCTGGACGGAAACTGGCTGTTTTATGGGAGTGTGTGAAAAAACGCTACCGTTTCTGGGAAAAACCCGGGAGTGGCTGGAGAAACGGAAGAGTGTCTGGGCGAACGCTGGGTGTGTTTGTGACATCAAACCAGGAATGACAAGCACTGAACTGATCGCACTGGAAGAGTAAGTCTCGAGCTACTCAGAAACTGCACAGAGAAGTCTTTTCGCAATATTGCGAATCTTTCGTTCGCAATTTTACTAAGCTAAGATTCACTCCCAGTAGGCGGCGGCTTAGCATGTGCAAAGCTGCTAAAAGCAGCTTGCGAGCGAACAACTCGGAATGAGGGCCTATGTGTATATTTGGGACTACTGTGGGCATTGTTATTAAGGAACACTACTGTGTGACATAATGTGAATAAGGGGCACTACTGTGTGTCGTAATGTGAATAAGGGGCACTACTGTGGGCATTGTGTTTAAGGGCTACTATTGTGTGCATTATGTGTATAAGGGGCACTACTGTGGGATATACTGTGTATAAGGGGCACTACATGTGCTGTAATTTGAAGAAAATTGTGCTACTGTGTAACGTCATTTGAATTGGGAGAACTATTGTGTTGCCACACCCTTTCCTTAGGGTGGTCTTCAGTATGCCAGCTGTCGGGATCCCGGCGCACAGTATACCGGCGCCGGAATCCTGACAGCCGGCATACCGACACTTATTCTCCCTCGTGGGGGTCCACGACCCCCCTGGAGGGAGAATAAAATAGTGTGGTGAGCGCAGCGTGGCGAGCGCAGCGAGCCCGCAAGGGGCTCATTTGCGCTCGCCACACTGACGGTAAGCCGGCAGTCGGGCTCCCGGCACCGGTATGCTGGTCGCCGGGAGCCCGACCACCGGCATACCATACCACACCCCTTTCCTTACGAGTACAGACCCCTTTTTTGTGAGCTCTGTTTATAAAATATGGAAGGGAGGGCATAATTTTATAGTTTACTAGTGGGCATTGAACACTGTAGCACTTGCCTTGTGTATCCCCATATGTATGTAATGTGACCCTGCCGCACAGCAGTTCCCATTGGATTATATGGGACTGTGATGTGGCCATGTGCATCTAGCTCTGAAGAGCATGGCTCTCTGGAGCTTGTGCCCAATAGTACTGGAACACCATAATTGTGCATGCAGTGACTGCATAGCCAGGATAGCTCTATATAGGAAGAGCAGTCCGAGCAAGAATATATGATGCATGCCAATATAAGGTAATTCTGGTAATAATCCAAAGATAGAGGGAGATGATAAAAATTTCATTGTCATAAATTATACATCTTCTCCAGCGGCCTATTTGTCACAATGTGATAAATATTTTCTTCCTCTCCAGTAGAATTTGCAATATAGTAGCCCATAAGAAATGTCATTATTCTACTGGGGCTACGCTCCAGAATTCTTCACTTTCCAGAGCTTAGTAAATCTTTGAAGCCCCATAGAATCCTCTGGTATGTAGCTGTAGCTGCTGTCTGAAATAGAGAGACCGCAGCAGATAGCTCCAATAACTGCTGCGATTCCTCGAAAGTGCAGTCAGTGGATCCTTAATATTTTCAGGAATTCCCTGAAAACAGAGGTTTTCAGGGAATATCCCGCAATTATTGTTTAATGAATAGCCTTCCCAGAGAGTGAAATCCTAAAACTATTTCAATTCAAGGCAGGTAGCATTAAATCACTGTCATAATAAGGCAAGCCACAACAAGTAATCTATGGCACCGAATCAGGAGCTAAGATGGTAGTCATCTACCTCGGAAGCAGAAACTTTCATTGGAAAGGAGGCAAATTCCTTCATTTTTTTTTTACCTTTTATCTTTTTAGTCACACTCATTCTCCACAGTTGTGGGCTGCCTTAAAATAGGGATTGGCACTGTATGTCTTTAAGACTATTTATTAATGTCTCGGCAGATGACCCTCCAGCAGGCCTCTCTCTATCATTGCTTTTCCCTGGTGAGTCTTCATGCCCCAGTCTGACACTGTAGGTGCAGGTTGAGCCCACTGTAGAGAAGAGACATAGGAGTATATTCAATTAAAGTCGGATCCATTCCGACATGAATTTGTCAGAATGGATCCGACAACCCCTATTCAATGAACGGCCAAATCCGAAAGTCGGATTGAGATGAAGGTGCTGAGAGAGGGAGAGCAGTGGGGAGATAGGGGAGAGCAGTGGGGAGAGCAGCGGCTACAGCAGCATAGCCGGAGGATGGAGCACCGCCGCCAGACCCCACAGCAGCATCCACCCGGCTCCAGCAAGCGGGACATAACTTGCTGGAGCCGGGTGGACGCAACTGTGAGCGGCGGCGGTGCCCCATCCACCTGCTACGCTGCTATAGCCGCTGCTCTCCCCATCTCCCCACAGTGTATAAGTCTGGCAAGTGATGAGTGTCCCACTGGCATGACATGGTTTATCGTGGCAAGAGTCTGTGCAGCTAGCATGGAAGGGAGTGAAGCTGTTGGAGTAAACAGCTATTGGCAAGTGAATGATGCTATAGCCGCTGCTCTCCCCCATCTCTCCGCTACTATTTCCCATCTCCTCCTCTCAGCACTCTTATCTCCATCTGACTTTTTTAAAAGTCGGATTGAGATGGTTGGAAACGGGGCCAAAACCTGTCGGATTAAGCCCTGTTTCTGACAGAAGCACGCGGATCAGCAGCTATTCCACCGATTCACGTGCTTTTCGACAAGTCAAATTCCCCAACTTGTCGGATACAAAAGTCAGGGATTGAATAGGTTGGAACCCCTTCCGACCTGAAAAAGTCAAAAACTGCCGTCTTTCTGACAAGACGGCTGTTTCGACAGCAATTGAATATACCCCATAATGCTGAGTAGCACTGGGTTTTTGAAAATGAAAGAGGTAAGCCTTTACATTTCCCTTCAGTTTATCCTAATCAGATTTAGTTAGTAAATCCAATAGGTTCTGCAGTCCACAGGGAAGTGTGGTGGTTTGCAAATCACTAACAAAATTACTCTTTAGTATTTCTCCAATACTTATTAAGGAATCAGTACGAGATCCCACTGGACGGGATCCCGGCGGTCTGAATACTGACACCGGGATCCCGACCGGCACAATCCCGACAGGGGGGTGAGCGCAACGCAGCCCCTTGCGGGCATGGTGCCTCATTATGCTCGGCACACTAATTTATTCTCCCTCCATGGGTGTCGTGGAGACCCACAGAGGGAGAATATGTCGGTATTGTGCTGGTCGGGATCCCGGTGTCGGTATTCCGACCACCAGGATCCCGTCCGACAGGATCTTGACCGCATCCCCTTATTAAATAAAAAGTACTTCACATAGTTTGCTGTGCTAATGATGTTGAATAATTGTTTTATCCAACAGCTGACACTGAATTCTAGCTCTGCCATACATAGTCCCTCAACTGCTCTATTTAATCTGCTGCTAGAAGGTAATGTTCTTTTAATTTTGTTTGGCTACTGAAATATACCTCTGAATTTAAGCATTATGCACAAAAAAAAAACAAATTTCCTTTGTAGGGAAAACACAATTATGCTTAAATGCACATACAAATGCAGTCATTTTCTGCCAAGCACATACCAGGGAAATAAAGGAACACAATGTTCCTCAATAAGAGTTGGTGTAGAGATAATGATTTTATCTTAACTCTAATATTATCTATTTACAATCTATCTTATCTATATATCTATCTTATCTTACCTTTAAGCTTATGTAATTACAATCTATCTTATCTATATCTATCTTATCTTAACTATTATATTATCTATGTACAGTTATCTTATCTTATCTTATCTATCTATCTATCATCATGCTCGGTGTTGCAGGGGTGAGCAGGTGCTGTGGCGGATTGGGGTGCCACTACTAATACCTTACGTACAGCACTACATACCCCTAACCCGCTCCTTGCCCCCCAGTATGGCCTATCTGCTATCTGTCTTTGCCCCTTCCCTATTGCCCTATTTTTGAAGCATCGATGTATACCAGTGAAATATTATCAGTAATTAATAATCATTAATTACCTGTCCTGGGTCTTCTTCTGCTGTAGTTCACCTTTGAATGTTGTCGTGATAGGGTTTGGAGTCAAGTTGACCTCGCAATAGGCAGGGATGTAGCTTGCTTGATGTTCCCCTCACATGTTGCGTCATGGAGAATGCCCACCTGGAAAAAGAGAGAAGCGTGATAATATGTTCCTGGCAGACGTTGATACTTAGAAAAGACAAAGGTGCAACATCGGGCATGATAATGATTTTATCTTAACTCTAATATAATCTATTTACAATCTATCTTATCTATACATCTATCTTATCTTACCTTTAAGCTTATCCAATTACAATCTATCTTATCTATATATCTATTTTATCTTACCTTTAAGCTTATCTAATTACAATCTATCTTATCTATATATCTATTTTATCTTACCTTTAAGCTTATCTAATTACAAACTATCTTATCTATATATAGCTATCTTATCTTAACTCTAATATTATCTATGTACAATTATCTTATCTATCTATCTATCATCATTATCATGCTCGGTGTTGCAGGGGTGAGCAGGTGTCTGGTGTTGTGGCAGATTGGGGTGCCACTACTAATACCTTACGCACAGCACTACATACACCTAACCACCTCCTTGCCCCCCAGTATGGCCTATCTGCTATTTGTCTTTGCCCCATCCCTATTGCCCTATTTTTGAAGCATCAATGTATACCAGTAACATATTATCAGTAATTAATAATCATTAATTACCTGTCCTGGGTCTTCTTCTGCTGTAGTTCACCTTTGATCATTGTCGTGAGAACTCTGGATTCAAGATGGCCTCGCAATAGGCAGGGATGTAGCTTGCTTGATGTTCCCCTCACATGTTGCGTCATGGAGAATGCCCACCTGGAAAAAGAGAGAAGCGTGATAATATGTTCCTGGCAGACGTTGATACTTAGAAAAGACAAAGGTGCAACGTCGGGCAGGATAATGATTTTATCTTAACTCTAATATAATCTATTTACAATCTATCTTATCTATATATCTATCTTATCTTACCTTTAAGCTTATCCAATTACAATCTATCTTATCTATATATCTATTTTACCTTACCTTTAAGCTTATCTAATTACAATCTATCTTATCTATATATCTAGCTTATCTTACCTTTAGGTTATCTAATTACAATCTATCTTATCTATATATATCTTATCCTAACTCTAATATTATCTATTTACAGTTATCTTATCTAATCTATCTATCATCATTATCATGCTCGGTGTTGCAAGGGTGAGCAGGTGTCTGGTGTTATGGCAGATTGGGGTGCCACTACTAATACCTTACGCACAGCACTACATACCCCTACCCCCTTTTTTGCCCCCCCAGTATGGCTTATCTGCTGTCTTTGCCCCTACCCTATTGCCCTATTTTTGAAGCATCGATGTATACCAGTGAAATATTATCAGTAATTAATAATCATTAATTACCTGTCCTGGGTCTTCTTCTGCTGTAGTTCACCTTTGAATGTTGCCGTGAGAAGCTTGGAGTCAAGGTGACCTCGCAATAGCCGGGGATGTAGCTTGCTTGATGTTCCCCTCACAAGTTGCGTCATGGAGAATGCCCACCTGGAAAAAGAGAGAAATATGATAATATGTTCCTGGCAGACATTGATACTTAGAAAAGACAAAGGTGCAACGTCGGGCATGATAATAATTTTATCTTAACTCTAATATAATCTATTTACAATCTATCTTATCTATATATCTATTTTATCTTACCTTAAAGCTTATCTAATTACAATCTATCTTATCTATATATCTATCTTATCTTACCTTAAGGTTATCTAATTACAATCTATCTTATATATATATATATATATATCTTATCTTAACTCTAATATTATCTATTTACAGTTATCTCATCTAATCTATCTATCATCATTATCATGCTCGGTGTTGCAGGGGTGAGCAGGTGTCTGGTGTTGTGGCAGATTGGGGTGCCACTACTAAACCTTACGCACAGCACTACATACACCTAACCCCCTCCTTGCCCCCCAGTATGGCCTATCTGCTATTTGTCTTTGCCCCTACCCTATTGCCCTATTTTTGAAGCATCAATGTATACCAGTAACATATTATCAGTAATTAATAATCATTAATTACCTGTCCTGGGTCTTCTTATGCTGTAGTTCACCTTTGATCATTGTCGTGAGAACTTTGGATTCAAGATGGCCTCGCAATAGGCAGGGATGTAGCTTGCTTGATGTTCCCCTCACATGTTGCGTCATGGAGAATGCCCACCTGGAAAAAGAGAGAAGCGTGATAATATGTTCCTGGCAGACGTTGATACTTAGAAAAGAAAAAGGTGCAACATCGGGCATGATAATGATTTTATCTTAACTCTAATATAATCTATTTACAATCTATCTTATCTATACATCTATCTTATCTTACCTTTAAGCTTATCCAATTACAATCTATCTTATCTTTATATCTATTTTATCTTACCTTTAAGCTTATCTAATTACAATCTATCTTATCTATATATCTATCTTCTCTTACCTTTAAGCTTATCTAATTACAAACTATCTTATCTATATATATCTATCTTATTGTAAATCTAATTTTATCTATGTACAGTTATATTATCTATCATCATTATCATGCTCGGTGTTGCAGGGGTGAGCAGGTGTCTGGTGTTGTGGCAGATTGGGGTGCCACTACTAATACCTTACGCACAGCACTACATACCCCTAACCACCTCCTTGCCCCCCAGTATGGCCTATCTGCTATTTGTCTTTGCCCCATCCCTATTGCCCTATTTTTGAAGCATCAATGTATACCAGTAACATATTATCAGTAATTAATAATCATTAATTACCTGTCCTGGGTCTTCTTCTGCTGTAGTTCACCTTTGATCATTGTCGTGAGAACTCTGGATTCAAGATGGCCTCGCAATAGGCAGGGATGTAGCTTGCTTGATGTTCCCCTCACATGTTGCGTCATGGAGAATGCCCACCTGGAAAAAGAGAGAAGCGTGATAATATGTTCCTGGCAGACGTTGATACTTAGAAAAGACAAAGGTGCAACGTCGGGCAGGATAATGATTTTATCTTAACTCTAATATAATCTATTTACAATCTATCTTATCTATATATCTATCTTATCTTACCTTTAAGCTTATCCAATTACAATCTATCTTATCTATATATCTATTTTACCTTACCTTTAAGCTTATCTAATTACAATCTATCTTATCTATATATCTAGCTTATCTTACCTTTAGGTTATCTAATTACAATCTATCTTATCTATATATATCTTATCCTAACTCTAATATTATCTATTTACAGTTATCTTATCTAATCTATCTATCATCATTATCATGCTCGGTGTTGCAAGGGTGAGCAGGTGTCTGGTGTTATGGCAGATTGGGGTGCCACTACTAATACCTTACGCACAGCACTACATACCCCTACCCCCTTTTTTGCCCCCCCAGTATGGCTTATCTGCTGTCTTTGCCCCTACCCTATTGCCCTATTTTTGAAGCATCGATGTATACCAGTGAAATATTATCAGTAATTAATAATCATTAATTACCTGTCCTGGGTCTTCTTCTGCTGTAGTTCACCTTTGAATGTTGCCGTGAGAAGCTTGGAGTCAAGGTGACCTCGCAATAGCCGGGGATGTAGCTTGCTTGATGTTCCCCTCACAAGTTGCGTCATGGAGAATGCCCACCTGGAAAAAGAGAGAAATATGATAATATGTTCCTGGCAGACATTGATACTTAGAAAAGACAAAGGTGCAACGTCGGGCATGATAATAATTTTATCTTAACTCTAATATAATCTATTTACAATCTATCTTATCTATATATCTATTTTATCTTACCTTAAAGCTTATCTAATTACAATCTATCTTATCTATATATCTATCTTATCTTACCTTAAGGTTATCTAATTACAATCTATCTTATATATATATATATATATCTTATCTTAACTCTAATATTATCTATTTACAGTTATCTCATCTAATCTATCTATCATCATTATCATGCTCGGTGTTGCAGGGGTGAGCAGGTGTCTGGTGTTGTGGCAGATTGGGGTGCCACTACTAAACCTTACGCACAGCACTACATACACCTAACCCCCTCCTTGCCCCCCAGTATGGCCTATCTGCTATTTGTCTTTGCCCCTACCCTATTGCCCTATTTTTGAAGCATCAATGTATACCAGTAACATATTATCAGTAATTAATAATCATTAATTACCTGTCCTGGGTCTTCTTATGCTGTAGTTCACCTTTGATCAATGTCGTGAGAACTTTGGATTCAAGATGGCCTCGCAATAGGCAGGGATGTAGCTTGCTTGATGTTCCCCTCACATGTTGCGTCATGGAGAATGCCCACCTGGAAAAAGAGAGAAGCGTGATAATATGTTCCTGGCAGACGTTGATACTTAGAAAAGAAAAAGGTGCAACATCGGGCATGATAATGATTTTATCTTAACTCTAATATAATCTATTTACAATCTATCTTATCTATACATCTATCTTATCTTACCTTTAAGCTTATCCAATTACAATCTATCTTATCTTTATATCTATTTTATCTTACCTTTAAGCTTATCTAATTACAATCTATCTTATCTATATATCTATCTTCTCTTACCTTTAAGCTTATCTAATTACAAACTATCTTATCTATATATATCTATCTTATTGTAAATCTAATTTTATCTATGTACAGTTATATTATCTATCATCATTATCATGCTCGGTGTTGCAGGGGTGAGCAGGTGTCTGGTGTTGTGGCAGATTGGGGTGCCACTACTTAAACCTTAAGCACAGCACTACATACCCCTAACCACCTCCTTTCCACCCAGTATGGCCTATCTGCTATCTGTCTTTGCCCCTTCCCTATTGCCCTATTTTTGAAGCATTGATGTATACCAGTAAATATTATCAGTAATTAATAATCATCAATTACCTGTCCTGGGTCTTCTTCTGCTGTAGTTCACCTTTGATCATTGCCGTGAGAACTTTGGAGTCAAGATGGCCTCGCAATAGGCAGGGATGTAGCTTGCTTGATATTCCCCTCACATGTTGCGACATGGAGAATGCCCACCTGGAAAAAGAGAGAAGCGTGATAATATGTTCCTGGCAGACGTTGATACTTAGAAAAGACAAAGGTGCAACATCGGGCATGATAATGATTTTATCTTAACTCTAATATAATCTATTTACAATCTATCTTATCTATACATCTATCTTATCTTACCTTTAAGCTTATCCAGTTACAATCTATCTTATCTATATATCTATTTTATCTTACCTTTAAGCTTATCTAATTACAATCTATCTTATCTATATATCTATCTTATCTTACCTTTAAGCTTATCTAATTACAAACTATCTTATCTATATATAGCTATCTTATCTTAACTCTAATATTATCTATGTACAATTATCTTATCTATCTATCATCATTATCATGCTCGGTGTTGCAGGGGTGAGCAGGTGTCTGGTGTTGTGGCAGATTGGGGTGACACTACTAATACCTTACGCACAGCACTACATACCACTAACCCCCTCCTTGCCCCCCAGTATGGCCTATCTGCTATCTGTCTTTGCCACTTCCCTATTGCCCTATTTGTGAAGCATCAATGTATACCAGTAAAATATTATCAGTAATTAATAATCATTAATTACCTGTCCTGGGTCTTCTTCTGCTGTAGTTCACCTTTGATCGTTGCCGTGAGAACTTTGGAGTCAAGGTGGCCTCGCAATAGGCAGGGATGTAGCTTGCTTGATGTTCCCCTCACATGTTGCGTCATGGAGAATGCCCACCTGGAAAAAGAGGGAAGTGTGATAATATGTTCCTGGCAGATGTTGCACCTTTGTCTTTTCTAAGTATCAACATCGGGCATGATAATGATTTTATCTTAACTCTAATATTATCTATTTACAATCTATCTTCTCAATATATCTATCTATCTTCTCTTACCTTTAAGCTTATCTGATTACAAACTATATTATCTATATATATATATATATATATATATATATATATATATCTTATCGTAACTCTAATTTTATCTATGAACAGTTATATTATCTATCTATCATCATTATCATGCTCGGTGTTGCAGGGGTGAGCAGGTGACTGGTGCTGTGTCGGATTGGGGTGCCACTACTAATACCTTACGCACAGCACTACATACCCCTACCCCCTTTTTTGCCCCCCAGTATGGCTTATCTGCTGTCTTTGCCCCTACTCTATTGCCCTATTTTTGAAGCATCGATGTATACCAGTGAAATATTATCAGTAATTAATAATCATTAATTACCTGTCCTGGGTCTTCTTCTGCTGTAGTTCACCTTTGAATGTTGCCGTGAGAAGCTTGGAGTCAAGGTGACCTCGCAATAGCCGGGGATCTAGCTTGCTTGATGTTCCCCTCACATGTTGCGTCATGGAGAATGCCCACCTGGAAAAAGAGAGAAGCATGATAATATGTTCCTGGCAGAAATTGATACTTAGAAAAGACAAAGGTGCAACTTCGGGCATGATAATGATTTTATCTTAACTCTAATATAATCTATTTAAAATCTATCATATCTATATATCTATCTTATCTTACCTTTAAACTTATCTAATTACAAACTATCTTATCTATATATATATATATATATATATATATATATATGCAATAAAGCTGGCACTCAGTATTCCTGAATAGTATTTGCCTCGGTGCCCTCCTCAGACGCCTTGCAGCGAATGGTGTATAGCATATAGACGGCGGCACTCCAAGGACTTGTTAGGATAGTAATATATGAAGGTGACAGGCACCATGCGTTGCTTGTTAACGTTTCAGTTTATTTGCTAAACTTTCGTCAGAACAATTGAATAAAAAGCATTTCTTACCTTATATAGAAGAACACCCTGTGCATCTAACGATGTGTGTCTCGTGCAGGGCGCCGGGCCGGTGACGTCATCGTCCCGCGACGTGCGTCTCACGGCGCCATGTCAGAGTAAGCCGTAGCCATGGTTACAATACAAACAATGTGTGATACCATCACCAACAGAAAACAGACCTGGGGCATGCATAGGATAAACAAAGGAAGAAAGATTAATGTGCCAATTGTGCATCACTGTATAGCTGCATAAAATATATTATATTATTTGTAGTTGTGTAACAAACGTTTAAAGCCATGACAGTGTAGCACAATATTAGCCTCGTCAATATAATTAAAGCAAACGCATAATGGATATTCATGAAAAAAATTTAGTTATTAAGAGTCACTGATTCTCAGTCATGAGTGCATGCTCAATGCAAAGACCACCTAAGTATGGATAGTCAGGGTTAAAGAAAACAATTTAAATTAAGTTGCTCGTTAAGGCCCATAGGGGCAATTGTGTTCAATTTATGGATCCAAGTGGATTCCAATTGAAGTAATTTGCGTCCCCGGTCGCCACCTCTGATGTTGGGGGGAACCTGATCAATCATTTTGTAACGTAAAGTTGCTAGACTGTGATTATGAGATTTAAAATGTCTAGCTACTGGCTGCTCAGAGTCCGTTCCATCCAAGGCTTGGCGTATTGCAAGTCTATGATTCGCCATTCGCTCTTTAAATGTGCAGATAGTCTTACCTATATAATATAGGCCACAAGGACAACGGATGTAATAGACCACAAATTGGCTTGAACAGGTCAGCACATATCTGATGGGGATGTGTTTGCCTGTCTGGGGATGCGTAAAAAATGGACCAGTCTCTAAGTAGCTGCATGTAATGCAGCCTGTACATTTGTAGCAGCCAGGTTTTTTGGTTAGGAAATGAGTTTTAGTGGTGGTGGATTGTCCAGTGATGTCATTTTTTACCAGTAGGTTTTTCAGACTTCTTCCTCTGGTATAACTGGGCATAATCTTCAGGTTCTTGAATCCCTTGAGGTCAGGGTCCTGGGAGACGATTGGCCATAATTGTTTGGCCATGCGCATGTTGTATTTGCTGTGTGGATGATATTGTTGTACAAAAGGTACTTTATCCTTAATGTCATTTTTGTTGGCAGCTGGATTGAGCAGTTCATCTCTGGGGAGAGCCAGTGCTTTGCGTTTGGAGTTCAGCAGATCCCTGCGTCTGTATCCTCTTTCTAAGAAGAGTGTGATCATATTATCAATGGCCTCAGTAGCTTTATAGTAAGTGTCAGAAATACGACAAATGCGGAGGAATTGTGAAAATGGCAATCCATTAATGCATGCCGGCGGATGTTGGCTGGATGCATGTAGATAGGTATTGCGATCGGTAGGTTTCTGGTATAGGTTGGTTCGAAGAACTCCATCTTGTAAAGTGATCTGGACATCTAGATAATTTACGCTTTCAGGGCTGATGTTGAAGGTAAATTTGATGTTGTCATCCATAGTGTTGATCTGTTGAATTGCGAATGCTAGAGCCTCCTCAGATCCGTGCCACAAAAGAAACAGATCATCTATGTACCTCGTGATCCAAATAATACCTCCAAAAACGGCCGCACGAGGCGCAGCGGCCAGTGGAAGAGGGACTTCCAAAAAAACAACAAAATCAAAAAAATAGAAACAGTATTCAATCTCTCTGACCGGACCCTCACTGATAGTGAACTTTCTGTACTTAATAAAGGACTTTCCTTTGTGCCAACGGGCCACTTTAATGAGATGCAGTGGAAAGTGGACTCCTATCGTTTTGCACGCAGGCTCCGCATTAAGGAACATTTTGACAAAACCATTTCTCCTACACCACCCTCTACCTCAGAAGCCCTACTTAGGATCAAACCTAAATCTAGGTTTGACCCTTTCTTTAACAACATGTCCATTAAATGTTTTACCAAGACCTTAGACCAAACAACCGTGACACATGCAAGAAATTCCCCATGTACCCGACACAATATTACACCGAAGGAGAGAAAGGCAATCAATAATTTACGCTCATACACTGATATAGTGATAAGGCCAGCAGATAAGGGGGGAGGGATAGCAGTACTTAACCTTTCAGACTACAAATCTGAAATATACACACAACTGGCAGATGAATCCGTATACTGTAAATTACCCTCAGATCCTACTGCCCAATACAAACTTGAATTAGACAACATTCTTTCAGATGCCTGCCAGAACAAAATTATCTCAGAGACCACACGGGATTGTCTAGTACAACCATACCCGGTAGCTCCGATACTTTATACCATCCCTAAATTACACAAAAGTGTCACCCAACCCCCAGGCAGGCCCATCATCTCCGCCAGAGATTCACTATACTATAAAATTTCACAATACCTTGACATTCATCTTCAACCAATTGTACAAAAACAAAGTATGTATCTCAAAGACACAACCACTTTTCTACAGAAACTCAAACAAATCACATCTTTACCCACAGACTGCATCTTATGCACTTTAGATGTAGTTTCACTTTACACCAACATCCCCCATGATGAGGGAATTCTAGCAACCAAGAACCTTTTGCTGAGTGATCCGGAATATGCTGGTCCTGAAATTTCATTTTTCATTTCTCTTCTGGAACTCACACTGAAACGGAACTATTTCCTCTTTGATGGAAAATGGTTCCTGCAACTACGGGGGTGTGCGATGGGGTCCTGTGTGGCCCCCACCTTCGCAAACACCTTTATGTTCAAGAAAGAACAAGAATTGTTACTCTCAGAGGGCCCATCCTCCAAAGGAATTATTTGGATCACGAGGTACATAGATGATCTGTTTCTTTTGTGGCACGGATCTGAGGAGGCTCTAGCATTCGCAATTCAACAGATCAACACTATGGATGACAACATCAAATTTACCTTCAACATCAGCACTGAAAGCGTAAATTATCTAGATGTCCAGATCACTTTACAAGATGGAGTTCTTCGAACCAACCTATACCAGAAACCTACCGATCGCAATACCTATCTACATGCATCCAGCCAACATCCGCCGGCATGCATTAATGGATTGCCATTTTCACAATTCCTCCGCATTTGTCGTATTTCTGACACTTACTATAAAGCTACTGAGGCCATTGATAATATGATCACACTCTTCTTAGAAAGAGGATACAGACGCAGGGATCTGCTGAACTCCAAACGCAAAGCACTGGCTCTCCCCAGAGATGAACTGCTCAATCCAGCTGCCAACAAAAATGACATTAAGGATAAAGTACCTTTTGTACAACAATATCATCCACACAGCAAATACAACATGCGCATGGCCAAACAATTATGGCCAATCGTCTCCCAGGACCCTGACCTCAAGGGATTCAAGAACCTGAAGATTATGCCCAGTTATACCAGAGGAAGAAGTCTGAAAAACCTACTGGTAAAAAATGACATCACTGGACAATCCACCACCACTAAAACTCATTTCCTAACCAAAAAACCTGGCTGCTACAAATGTACAGGCTGCATTACATGCAGCTACTTAGAGACTGGTCCATTTTTTACGCATCCCCAGACAGGCAAACACATCCCCATCAGATATGTGCTGACCTGTTCAAGCCAATTTGTGGTCTATTACATCCGTTGTCCTTGTGGCCTATATTATATAGGTAAGACTATCTGCACATTTAAAGAGCGAATGGCGAATCATAGACTTGCAATACGCCAAGCCTTGGATGGAACGGACTCTGAGCAGCCAGTAGCTAGACATTTTAAATCTCATAATCACAGTCTAGCAACTTTACGTTACAAAATGATTGATCAGGTTCCCCCCAACATCAGAGGTGGCGACCGGGGACGCAAATTACTTCAATTGGAATCCACTTGGATCCATAAATTGAACACAATTGCCCCTATGGGCCTTAATGAGCAACTTAATTTAAATTGTTTTCTTTAACCCTGACTATCCATACTTAGGTGGTCTTTGCATTGAGCATGCACTCATGACTGAGAATCAGTGACTCTTAATAACTAAATTTTTTTCATGAATATCCATTATGCGTTTGCTTTAATTATATTGACGAGGCTAATATTGTGCTACACTGTCATGGCTTTAAACGTTTGTTACACAACTACAAATAATATAATATATTTTATGCAGCTATACAGTGATGCACAATTGGCACATTAATCTTTCTTCCTTTGTTTATCCTATGCATGCCCCAGGTCTGTTTTCTGTTGGTGATGGTATCACACATTGTTTGTATTGTAACCATGGCTACGGCTTACTCTGACAGGACGCCGTGAGACGCACGTCGCGGGACGATGACGTCACCGGCCCGGCGCCCTGCACGAGACACACATCGTTAGATGCACAGGGTGTTCTTCTATATAAGGTAAGAAATGCTTTTTATTCAATTGTTCTGACGAAAGTTTAGCAAATAAACTGAAACGTTAACAAGCAACGCATGGTGCCTGTCACCTTCATTTATTACTATCCTAACAAGTCCTTGAAGTGCCGCCGTCTATATGCTATACACCATTCGCTGCAAGGCGTCTGAGGAGGGCACCGAGGCAAATACTATTCAGGAATACTGAGTGCCAGCTTTATTGCATATCAATAGTACAGAGAAGAACATTGGGACCCTGGTTTTCCCTTTATCCCTGTACAGCAAGGCACTTACATCTATAACTTTCATCTTGTGGACTACTGGTGTGGAGTTTACACGTTTTCACCTGCACGGTGATTTCCACTTTTTCGGCTTTCTGACCTGGTTGGCCATGACACAGGACCACACTGGATATCGGAATATTCCTCTCCCGACAGGAGAGATATTGAGCTTTTCGGACGCAGAGGCACAGGATATCTATTTTAAAGAAAATCTACTATTATCACTTGGCGACGATTCCAATGAACAACTTTACTATAACATTCTCAAACTAAAAAAGAAAGAATTGGACTTTTTCATGCACGGGGTCACCCTAACCGACTATCATCGGAATAAACTCATACCAAGGGGATTCAGAATAAAGAATATTCCCACCATTGGGAAATATAATCAGGACTTCTGTAGGAGATGGGTGGCAATCCTTAATAAATGCAGTCTCGACTTAATACTAGAGATGAGCGCCTGAAATTTTTCGGGTTTTGTGTTTTGGTTTTGGGTTCGGTTCCGCGGCCGTGTTTTGGGTTCGAACGCGTTTTGGCAAAACCTCACCGAATTTTTTTTGTCGGATTCGGGTGTGTTTTGGATTCGGGTGTTTTTTTCAAAAAACACTAAAAAACAGCTTAAATCATAGAATTTGGGGGTCATTTTGATCCCAAAGTATTATTAACCTCAAAAACCATAATTTACACTCATTTTCAGTCTATTCTGAATACCTCACACCTCACAATATTATTTTTAGTCCTAAAATTTGCACCGAGGTCGCTGTGTGAGTAAGATAAGCGACCCTAGTGGCCGACACAAACACCGGGCCCATCTAGGAGTGGCACTGCAGTGTCACGCAGGATGTCCCTTCCAAAAAACCCTCCCCAAACAGCACATGACGCAAAGAAAAAAAGAGGCGCAATGAGGTAGCTGTGTGAGTAAGATTAGCGACCCTAGTGGCCGACACAAACACCGGGCCCATCTAGGAGTGGCACTGCAGTGTCACGCAGGATGGCCCTTCCAAAAAACCCTCCCCAAACAGCACATGACGCAAAGAAAAATAGAGGCGCAATGAGGTAGCTGTGTGAGTAAGATTAGCGACCCTAGTGGCCGACACAAACACCGGGCCCATCTAGGAGTGGCACTGCAGTGTCACGCAGGATGTCCCTTCCAAAAAACCCTCCCCAAACAGCACATGACGCAAAGAAAAAAAGAGGCGCAATGAGGTAGCTGACTGTGTGAGTAAGATTAGCGACCCTAGTGGCCGACACAAACACCGGGCCCATCTAGGAGTGGCACTGCAGTGTCACGCAGGATGTCCCTTCCAAAAAACCCTCCCCAATCAGCACATGATGCAAAGAAAAAGAAAAGAAAAAAGAGGTGCAAGATGGAATTGTCCTTGGGCCCTCCCACCCACCCTTATGTTGTATAAACAAAACAGGACATGCACACTTTAACCAACCCATCATTTCAGTGACAGGGTCTGCCACACGACTGTGACTGATATGACGGGTTGGTTTGGACCCCCCCCAAAAAAGAAGCAATTAATCTCTCCTTGCACAAACTGGCTCTACAGAGGCAAGATGTCCACCTCATCTTCACCCTCCGATATATCACCGTGTACATCCCCCTCCTCACAGATTATCAATTCGTCCCCACTGGAATCCACCATCTCAGCTCCCTGTGTACTTTGTGGAGGCAATTGCTGCTGGTCAATGTCTCCGCGGAGGAATTGATTATAATTCATTTTAATGAACATCATCTTCTCCACATTTTCTGGATGTAACCTCGTACGCCGATTGCTGACAAGGTGAGCGGCGGCACTAAACACTCTTTCGGAGTACACACTTGTGGGAGGGCAACTTAGGTAGAATAAAGCCAGTTTGTGCAAGGGCCTCCAAATTGCCTCTTTTTCCTGCCAGTATAAGTACGGACTGTGTGACGTGCCTACTTGGATGCGGTCACTCATATAATCCTCCACCATTCTATCAATGTTGAGAGAATCATATGCAGTGACAGTAGACGACATGTCCGTAATCGTTGTCAGGTCCTTCAGTCCGGACCAGATGTCAGCATCAGCAGTCGCTCCAGACTGCCCTGCATCACCGCCAGCGGGTGGGCTCGGAATTCTGAGCCTTTTCCTCGCACCCCCAGTTGCGGGAGAATGTGAAGGAGGAGATGTTGACAGGTCGCGTTCCGCTTGACTTGACAATTTTGTCACCAGCAGGTCTTTGCACCCCAGCAGACTTGTGTCTGCCGGAAAGAGAGACCCAAGGTAGGCTTTAAATCTAGGATCGAGCACGGTGGCCAAAATGTAGTGCTCTGATTTCAACAGATTGACCACCCGTGAATCCTTGTTAAGCGAATTAAGGGCTGCATCCACAAGTCCCACATGCCTAGCGGAATCGCTCCCTTTTAGCTCCTTCTTCAATGCCTCCAGCTTCTTCTGCAAAAGCCTGATGAGGGGAATGACCTGACTCAGGCTGGCAGTGTCTGAACTGACTTCACGTGTGGCAAGTTCAAAGGGCATCAGAACCTTGCACAACGTTGAAATCATTCTCCACTGCACTTGAGACAGGTGCATTCCACCTCCTATATCGTGCTCAATTGTATAGGCTTGAATGGCCTTTTGCTGCTCCTCCAACCTCTGAAGCATATAGAGGGTTGAATTCCACCTCGTTACCACTTCTTGCTTCAGATGATGGCAGGGCAGGTTCAGTAGTTTTTGGTGGTGCTCCAGTCTTCTGTACGTGGTGCCTGTACGCCGAAAGTGTCCCGCAATTTTTCTGGCCACCGACAGCATCTCTTGCACGCCCCTGTCGTTTTTTTAAAAATTCTGCACCACCAAATTCAAGGTATGTGCAAAACATGGGACGTGCTGGAATTTGCCCATATTTAATGCACACACAATATTGCTGGCGTTGTCCGATGCCACAAATCCACAGGAGAGTCCAATTGGGGTAAGCCATTCCGCGATGATCTTCCTCAGTTGCTGTAAGAGGTTTGCAGCTGTGTGCGTATTCTGGAAAGCGGTGATACAAAGCGTAGCCTGCCTAGGAAAGAGTTGGCGTTTGCGAGATGCTGCTACTGGTGCCGCCGCTGCTGTTCTTGCGGCGGGAGTCCATACATCTACCCAGTGGGCTGTCACAGTCATATAGTCCTGACCCTGCCCTGCTCCACTTGTCCACATGTCCGTGGTTAAGTGGACATTGGGTACAACTGCATTTTTTAGGACACTGGTGAGTCTTTTTCTGACGTCCGTGTACATTCTCGGTATCGCCTGCCTAGAGAAGTGGGACCTAGATGGTATTTGGTAACGGGGGCACACTGCCTCAATAAATTGTCTAGTTCCCTGTGAACTAACGGCGGATACCGGACGCACGTCTAACACCAACATAGTTGTCAAGGCCTCAGTTATCCGCTTTGCAGTAGGATGACTGCTGTGATATTTCATCTTCCTCGCAAAGGACTGTTGAACAGTCAATTGCTTACTGGAAGTAGTACAAGTGGGCTTACGACTTCCCCTCTGGGATGACCATCGACTCCCAGCGGCAACAACAGCAGCGCCAGCAGCAGTAGGCGTTACACGCAATTATGCATCGGAGGAATCCCAGGCAGGAGAGGACTCGTCAGAATTGCCAGTGACATGGCCTGCAGGACTATTGGCATTCCTGGGGAAGGAGGAAATTGACACTGAGGGAGTTGGTGGGGTGGTTTGCGTGAGCTTGGTTACAAGAGGAAGGGATTTACTGGTCAGTGGACTGCTTCCGCTGTCACCCAAAGTTTTTGAACTTGTCACTGACTTATTATGAATGCGCTGCAGGTGACGTATAAGGGAGGATGTTCCGAGGTGGTTAACGTCCTTACCCCTACTTATTACAGCTTGACAAAGGGAACACACGGCTTGACACCTGTTGTCCGCATTTCTGGTGAAATACCTCCACACCGAAGAGCTGATTTTTTTGGTATTTTCACCTGGCATGTCAACGGCCATATTCCTCCCACGGACAACAGGTGTCTCCCCGGGTGCCTGACTTAAACAAACCACCTCACCATCAGAATCCTCCTGGTCAATTTCCTCCCCAGCGCCAGCAACACCCATATCCTCCTCATCCTGGTGTACTTAAACACTGACATCTTCAATCTGACTATCAGGAACTGGACTGCGGGTGCTCCTTCCAGCACTTGCAGGGGGCGTGCAAATGGTGGAAGGCGCATGCTCTTCACGTCCAGTGTTGGGAAGGTCAGGCATCGCAACCGACACAATTGGACTCTCCTTGTGGATTTGGGATTTCGAAGAATGCACAGTTCTTTGCTGTGCTGCTTTTGCCAGCTTGAGTCTTTTCATTTTTCTAGCGAGAGGCTGAGTGCTTCCATCCTCATGTGAAGCTGAACCACTAGCCATGAACATAGGCCAGGGCCTCAGCCATTCCTTGCCACTCCGTGTGGTAAATGGCATATTGGCAAGTTTACGCTTCTCCTCCGACAATTTTATTTTAGGTTTTGGAGTCCTTTTTTTTCTGATATTTGGTGTTTTGGATTTGACATGCTCTGTACTATGACATTGGGCATCGGCCTTGGCAGACGACGTTGCTGGCATTTCATCGTCTCGGCCATGACTAGTGGCAGCAGCTTCAGCACGAGGTGGAAGTGGATCTTGATCTTTCCCTAATTTTGGAACCTCAACATTTTTGTTCTCCATATTTTAATAGGCACAACTAAAAGGCACCTCAGGTAAACAATGGAGATGGATACTAGTATACAATTATGGACTGCCTGCCGACTGCAGACACAGAGGTAGCCACAGCCGTGAACTACCGTACTGTACTGTGTCTGCAGCTAATATAGACTGGTTGATAAAGAGAAGATGTCTATGTAACTATGTATGTATAAAGAAGACTGAAAAAAATCCACGGTTAGGTGGTATACAATTATGGACGGACTGCCTGCCGAGTGCAGACACAGAGGTAGCCACAGCCGTGAACTACCGTACTGTACTGTGTCTGCAGCTAATATAGACTGGTTGATAAAGAGAAGATGTCTATGTAACTATGTATGTATAAAGAAGAATGAAAAAAAACCACGGTTAGGTGGTATACAATTATGGACGGACTGCCTGCCGAGTGCAGACACAGAGGTAGCCACAGCCGTGAACTACCGTACTGTACTGTGTCTGCAGCTAATATAGACTGGTTGATAAAGAGAAGATGTCTATGTAACTATGTATGTATAAAGAAGAATGAAAAAAATCCACGGTTAGGTGGTATTACAATTATGGACGGACTGCCTGCCGAGTGCAGAGACACAGAGGTAGCCACAGCCGTGAACTACCGTACTGTGTCTGCTGCGACTGGATGATAAATGATATAAAAAATATATATATATCACTACTGCAGCCGGACAGGTATATATTATATATTATATAATGACGGACCTGCTGGACACTGTCTGTCAGCAGAATGAGTTTTATTTTTATAGAATAAAAAAAAAAAAAAACACACAAGTGAAGTCACACGACGAGTGTTTAACTTTTTCAGGCAATCACAATATAAGTATACTACTAACTATACTGGTGGTCAGTGTGGTCAGGTCACTGGTCAGTCACACTGGCAGTGGCACTCCTGCAGCAAAAGTGTGCACTGTTTAATTTTAATATAATATGTACTCCTGGCTCCTGCTATAACCTATAACTGGCACTGCAGTAGTGCTCCCCAGTCTCCCCCACAATTATAAGCTGTGTGAGCTGAGCAGTCAGACAGATATATATAATATTATATATAGATAATAGATGATGCAGCACACTGGCCTGAGCCTGAGCAGTGCACACAGATATGGTATGTGACTGACTGAGTCACTGTGTGTATCGCTTTTTTCAGGCAGAGAACGGATATATTAAATAAACTGCACTGTGTGTCTGGTGGTCACTCACTATATAATATATTATGTACTCCTGGCTCCTGCTATAACCTATAACTGGCACTGCAGTAGTGCTCCCCAGTCTCCCCCACAATTATAAGCTGTGTGAGCTGAGCAGTCAGACAGATATATATAATATTATATATAGATAATAGATGATGCAGCACACTGGCCTGAGCCTGAGCAGTGCACACAGATATGGTATGTGACTGACTGAGTCACTGTGTGTATCGCTTTTTTCAGGCAGAGAACGGATATATTAAATAAACTGCACTGTGTGTCTGGTGGTCACTCACTATATAATATATTATGTACTCCTGGCTCCTGCTATAACCTATAACTGGCACTGCAGTAGTGCTCCCCAGTCTCCCCCACAATTATAAGCTGTGTGAGCTGAGCAGTCAGACAGATATATATAATATTATATATAGATAATAGATGATGCAGCACACTGGCCTGAGCCTGAGCAGTGCACACAGATATGGTATGTGACTGACTGAGTCACTGTGTGTATCGCTTTTTTCAGGCAGAGAACGGATATATTAAATAAACTGCACTGTGTGTCTGGTGGTCACTCACTATATAATATATTATGTACTCCTGGCTCCTGCTATAACCTATAACTGGCACTGCAGTAGTGCTCCCCAGTCTCCCCCACAATTATAAGCTGTGTGAGCTGAGCAGTCAGACAGATATATATAATATTATATATAGATAATAGATGATGCAGCACACTGGCCTGAGCCTGAGCAGTGCACACAGATATGGTATGTGACTGACTGAGTCACTGTGTGTATCGCTTTTTTCAGGCAGAGAACGGATATATTAAATAAACTGCACTGTGTGTCTGGTGGTCACTCACTATATAATATATTATGTACTCCTGGCTCCTGCTATAACCTATAACTGGCACTGCAGTAGTGCTCCCCAGTCTCCCCCACAATTATAAGCTGTGTGAGCTGAGCAGTCAGACAGATATATATATAATATTATATATAGATAATAGATGATGCAGCACACTGGCCTGAGCCTGAGCAGTGCACACAGATATGGTATGTGACTGACTGAGTCACTGTGTGTATCGCTTTTTTCAGGCAGAGAACGGATATATTAAATAAACTGCACTGTGTGTCTGGTGGTCACTCACTATATAATATATTATGTACTCCTGGCTCCTGCTATAACCTATAACTGGCACTGCAGTAGTGCTCCCCAGTCTCCCCCACAATTATAAGCTGTGTGAGCTGAGCAGTCAGACAGATATATATAATATTATATATAGATAATAGATGATGCAGCACACTGGCCTGAGCCTGAGCAGTGCACACAGATATGGTATGTGACTGACTGAGTCACTGTGTGTATCGCTTTTTTCAGGCAGAGAACGGATATATTAAATAAACTGCACTGTGTGTCTGGTGGTCACTCACTATATAATATATTATGTACTCCTGGCTCCTGCTATAACCTATAACTGGCACTGCAGTAGTGCTCCCCAGTCTCCCCCACAATTATAAGCTGTGTGAGCTGAGCAGTCAGACAGATATATATATAATATTATATATAGATAATAGATGATGCAGCACACTGGCCTGAGCCTGAGCAGTGCACACAGATATGGTATGTGACTGAGTCACTGTGTGCTGTGTATCGCTTTTTTCAGGCAGAGAACGGATTATAAAGTAAACTGCACTGTCCTCACTAGTAAACTCTCTCCACTCAGTCTCTACACTTCTACAGTAACAGTACTCCTCCTAGTCAGCTCCAGTAAATCTCTCTCAGTCTCTTATAATCTAAATGGAGAGGACGCCTGCCACGTCCTCTCCCTATCAATCTCAATGCACGTGTGAAAATGGCGGCGACGCGCGGCTCCTTATATAGAATCCGAGTCTCGCGATAGAATCCGAGCCTCGCGAGAATCCGACAGCGTCATGATGACGTTCGGGCGCGCTCGGGTTAACCGAGCAAGGCGGGAAGATCCGAGTCGCTCGGACCCGTGAAAAAAAACATGAAGTTCTGGCGGGTTCGGATTCAGAGAAACCGAACCCGCTCATCTCTACTTAATACTCCTAGTTATTGAGGAAGCCACAAGGGAATTAAACCTGATTAAAAACAACATTTCCACCTTTGAAGCTACACATCTTGAGACTCTAAAGGACGATAAGGACACTGACTGGATTTCCAAGCTCTCGGAACAAATTGACTCCCACCGCAGAGCACTGGTAAAGTACAAAAAGGACAAATTAACAACTGTTCAACGCGACTACCAAGAGGGTAGGGTCTATTCCTGGGTACAGAATCCAGCCGGCCCCAGGAATACCAGATTCAGAGAAAGACAGAGGAACAGACGCCCGTTTGAAACGGACACTTCCAGTGGGGAGGGCTCTTCCTCATACGAAACTGAAGAATTTGCCTCTACCAGCACAGGTAAACCCCCTTTAGGGGTTCGCACCCGCGCACAGCGCGGACCTCCAAAAACGGCCGCACGAGGCGCAGCGGCCAGTGGAAGAGGGACTTCCAAAAAAACAACAAAATCAAAAAAATAGAAACAGTATTCAATCTCTCTGACCGGACCCTCACTGATAGTGAACTTTCTGTACTTAATAAAGGACTTTCCTTTGTGCCAACGGGCCACTTTAATGAGATGCAGTGGAAAGTGGACTCCTATCGTTTTGCACGCAGGCTCCGCATTAAGGAACATTTTGACAAAACCATTTCTCCTACACCACCCTCTACCTCAGAAGCCCTACTTAGGATCAAACCTAAATCTAGGTTTGACCCTTTCTCTAACAACATGTCCATTAAATGTTTTACCAAGACCTTAGACCAAACAACCGTGACACATGCAAGAAATTCCCCATGTACCCGACACAATATTACACCGAAGGAGAGAAAGGCAATCAATAATTTACGCTCATACACTGATATAGTGATAAGGCCAGCAGATAAGGGGGGAGGGATAGCAGTACTTAACCTTTCAGACTACAAATCTGAAATATACACACAACTGGCAGATGAATCAGTATACTGTAAATTACCCTCAGATCCTACTGCCCAATACAAACTTGAATTAGACAACATTCTTTCAGATGCCTGCCAGAACAAAATTATCTCAGAGACCACACGGGATTGTCTAGTACAACCTTACCCGGTAGCTCCGATACTTTATACCATCCCTAAATTACACAAAAGTGTCACCCAACCCCCAGGCAGGCCCATCATCTCCGCCAGAGATTCACTATACTATAAAATTTCACAATACCTTGACATTCATCTTCAACCAATTGTACAAAAACAAAGTATGTATCTCAAAGACACAACCACTTTTCTACAGAAACTCAAACAAATCACATCTTTACCCACAGACTGCATCTTATGCACTTTAGATGTAGTTTCACTTTACACCAACATCCCCCATGATGAGGGAATTCTAGCAACCAAGAACCTTTTGCTGAGTGATCCGGAATATGCTGGTCCTGAAATTTCATTTTTCATTTCTCTTCTGGAACTCACACTGAAACGGAACTATTTCCTCTTTGATGGAAAATGGTTCCTGCAACTACGGGGGTGTGCGATGGGGTCCTGTGTGGCCCCCACCTTCGCAAACACCTTTATGTTCAAGAAAGAACAAGAATTGTTACTCTCAGAGGGCCCATTCTCCAAAGGAATTATTTGGATCACGAGGTACATAGATGATCTGTTTCTTTTGTGGCACGGATCTGAGGAGGCTCTAGCATTCGCAATTCAACAGATCAACACTATGGATGACAACATCAAATTTACCTTCAACATCAGCACTGAAAGCGTAAATTATCTAGATGTCCTGATCACTTTACAAGATGGAGTTCTTCGAACCAACCTATACCAGAAACCTACCGATCGCAATACCTATCTACATGCATCCAGCCAACATCCGCCGGCATGCATTAATGGATTGCCATTTTCACAATTCCTCCGCATTTGTCGTATTTCTGACACTTACTATAAAGCTACTGAGGCCATTGATAATATGATCACACTCTTCTTAGAAAGAGGATACAGACGCAGGGATCTGCTGAACTCCAAACGCAAAGCACTGGCTCTCCCCAGAGATGAACTGCTCAATCCAGCTGCCAACAAAAATGACATTAAGGATAAAGTACCTTTTGTACAACAATATCATCCACACAGCAAATACAACATGCGCATGGCCAAACAATTATGGCCAATCGTCTCCCAGGACCCTGACCTCAAGGGATTCAAGAACCTGAAGATTATGCCCAGTTATACCAGAGGAAGAAGTCTGAAAAACCTACTGGTAAAAAATGACATCACTGGACAATCCACCACCACTAAAACTCATTTCCTAACCAAAAAACCTGGCTGCTACAAATGTACAGGCTGCATTACATGCAGCTACTTAGAGACTGGTCCATTTTTTACGCATCCCCAGACAGGCAAACACATCCCCATCAGATATGTGCTGACCTGTTCAAGCCAATTTGTGGTCTATTACATCCGTTGTCCTTTTGGCCTATATTATATAGGTAAGACTATCTGCACATTTAAAGAGCGAATGGCGAATCATAGACTTGCAATACGCCAAGCCTTGGATGGAACGGACTCTGAGCAGCCAGTAGCTAGACATTTTAAATCTCATAATCACAGTCTAGCAACTTTACGTTACAAAATGATTGATCAGGTTCCCCCCAACATCAGAGGTGGCGACCGGGGACGCAAATTACTTCAATTGGAATCCACTTGGATCCATAAATTGAACACAATTGCCCCTATGGGCCTTAACGAGCAACTTAATTTAAATTGTTTTCTTTAACCCTGACTATCCATACTTAGGTGGTCTTTGCATTGAGCATGCACTCATGACTGAGAATCAGTGACTCTTAATAACTAAATTTTTTTCATGAATATCCATTATGCGTTTGCTTTAATTATATTGACGAGGCTAATATTGTGCTACACTGTCATGGCTTTAAACGTTTGTTACACAACTACAAATAATATAATATATTTTATGCAGCTATACAGTGATGCACAATTGGCACATTAATCTTTCTTCCTTTGTTTATCCTATGCATGCCCCAGGTCTGTTTTCTGTTGGTGATGGTATCACACATTGTTTGTATTGTAACCATGGCTACGGCTTACTCTGACAGGGCGCCGTGAGACGCACATCGCGGGACGATGACGTCACCGGCCCGGCGCCCTGCACGAGACACACATCGTTAGATGCACAGGGTGTTCTTCTATATAAGGTAAGAAATGCTTTTTATTCAATTGTTCTGACGAAAGTTTAGCAAATAAACTGAAACGTTAACAAGCAACGCATGGTGCCTGTCACCTTCATTTATTACTATCCTAACAAGTCCTTGGAGTGCCGCCGTCTATATGCTATATATATATATATATATATATATACAGTCACAAGGTTCTTATAAATAAGAATTGAGGGCGGCACTCCAGTTTTTCATATAAATAAATTTTTAGTGAAAATCCATAGAACAGTCGACGACTGTTCTATGGATTTTCACTAAAAATTTATTTATATGAAAAACTGGAGTGCCGCCCTCAATTCTTATTTATAAGAACCTTGTGACTGTCTATGCTTGTGGGGAGGGCACCACATTTATACTTAAGTTATCCGGAGTGCCAAGCTTTTGTTGCAGTATATATATATATATATATATCTTAATTCTAATATCTATGTACAGTTATCTTATCTATTTATCATCATTATCATGATCGGTGTTGCAAGGGTGAGCAGGTGACTGGTGCTGTGGCGGATTGGGGTGCCACTACTAATACCTTACGTACAGCACTACATAACCCTAACCCCATCCTTGCCCCCCAGTATGGCCTATCTGCTATCTGTCTTTGCCCCTTCCCTATTGCACTATTTTTGAAGCATCGATGTATACCAGTGAAATATTATCAGTAATTAATAATCATGAATTACCTGTCCTGGGTGTTCTTCTGCGGTAGTTCACCTTTGATTGTTGCCGTGAGAACTTTGGAGTCAAGGTGACCTCGCAATAGCCGGGGATGTAGCTTGCTTGATGTTCCCCTCACATGTTGCGTCATGGAGAATACCCACCTGGAAAATGGGAGAAGCGTGATAATATATTCCTGGCAGACATTGATACTTAGAAAAGACAAAGGTGCAACGTCGGGCATGATAATAATTTTATCTTAACTCTAATATAATCTATTTACAATCTATCTTATCTATATATCTATTTTATCTTACCTTAAAGCTTATCTAATTACAATCTATCTTATCTATATATCTATCTTATCTTACCTTAAGGTTATCTAATTACAATCTATCTTATATATATATATATATATATATATATATATATATCTTATCTTAACTCTAATATTATCTATTTACAGCTATCTTATCTAATCTATCTATCATCATTATCATGCTCGGTGTTGCAGGGGTGAGCAGGTGTCTGGTGTTGTGGCAGATTGGGGTGCCACTACTAATACCTTACGCACAGCACTACATACACCTAACCCCCTCCTTGCCCCCCAGTATGGCCTATCTGCTATTTGTCTTTGCCCCTTCCCTATTGCCCTATTTTTGAAGCATCAATGTATACCAGTAACATATTATCAGTAATTAATAATCATTAATTACCTGTCCTGGGTCTTCTTCTGCTGTAGTTCACCTTTGATCATTGTCGTGAGAACTTTGGATTCAAGATGGCCTCGCAATAGGCAGGGATGTAGCTTGCTTGATGTTCCCCTCACATGTTGCGTCATGGAGAATGCCCACCTGGAAAAAGAGAGAAGCGTGATAATATGTTCCTGGCAGACGTTGATACTTAGAAAAGAAAAAGGTGCAACATCGGGCATGATAATGATTTTATCTTAACTCTAATTTAATCTATTTACAATCTATCTTATCTATACATCTATCTTATCTTACCTTTAAGCTTATCCAATTACAATCTATCTTATCTTTATATCTATTTTATCTTACCTTTAAGCTTATCTAATTACAATCTATCTTATCTATATATCTATCTTCTCTTACCTTTAAGCTTATCTAATTACAAACTATCTTATTTATATATATCTATCTTATTGTAAATCTAATTTTATCTATGTACAGTTATATTATCTATCATCATTATCATGCTCGGTGTTGCAGGGGTGAGCAGGTGTCTGGTGTTGTGGCAGATTGGGGTGCCACTACTTATACCTTAAGCACAGCACTACATACCCCTAACCACCTCCTTTCCCCCCAGTATTGCCTATCTGCTATCTGTCTTTGCCCCTTCCCTATTGCCCTATTTTTGAAGCATTGATGTATACCAGTAAATATTATCAGTAATTAATAATCATCAATTACCTGTCCTGGGTCTTCTTCTGCTGTAGTTCACCTTTGATCATTGCCGTGAGAACTTTGGAGTCAAGATGGCCTCGCAATAGGCAGGGATGTAGCTTGCTTGATATTCCCCTCACATGTTGCGTCATGGAGAATGCCCACCTGGAAAAAGAGAGAAGCATGATAATATGTTCCTGGCAGACGTTGATACTTAGAAAAGACAAAGGTGCAACATCGGGCATGATAATGATTTTATCTTAACTCTAATATAATCTATTTACAATCTATCTTATCTATACATCTATCTTATCTTACCTTTAAGCTTATCCAATTACAATCTATCTTATCTATATATCTATTTTATCTTACCTTTAAGCTTATCTAATTACAATCTATCTTATCTATATATCTATCTTATCTTACCTTTAAGCTTATCTAATTACAAACTATCTTATCTATATATAGCTATCTTATCTTAACTCTAATATTATCTATGTACAATTATCTTATCTATCTATCATCATTATCATGCTCGGTGTTGCAGGGGTGAGCAGGTGTCTGGTGTTGTGGCAGATTGGGGTGCCACTACTAATACCTTACGCACAGCACTACATACACCTAACCCCCTCCTTGCCCCCCAGTATGGCCTATCTGCTATTTGTCTTTGCCCCTTCCCTATTGCCCTATTTTTGAAGCATCAATGTATACCAGTAACATATTATCAGTAATTAATAATCATTAATTACCTGTCCTGGGTCTTCTTCTGCTGTAGTTCAGCTTTGATCATTGTCGTGAGAACTTTGGATTCAAGATGGCCTCGCAATAGGCAGGGATGTAGCTTGCTTGATGTTCCCCTCACATGTTGCGTCATGGAGAATGCCCACCTGGAAAAAGAGAGAAGCGTGATAATATGTTCCTGGCAGACGTTGATACTTAGAAAAGAAAAAGGTGCAACATCGGGCATGATAATGATTTTATCTTAACTCTAATTTAATCTATTTACAATCTATCTTATCTATACATCTATCTTATCTTACCTTTAAGCTTATCCAATTACAATCTATCTTATCTTTATATCTATTTTATCTTACCTTTAAGCTTATCTAATTACAATCTATCTTATCTATATATCTATCTTCTCTTACCTTTAAGCTTATCTAATTACAAACTATCTTATCTATATATATCTATCTTATTGTAAATCTAATTTTATCTATGTACAGTTATATTATCTATCATCATTATCATGCTCGGTGTTGCAGGGGTGAGCAGGTGTCTGGTGTTGTGGCAGATTGGGGTGCCACTACTTATACCTTAAGCACAGCACTACATACCCCTAACCACCTCCTTTCCCCCCAGTATTGCCTATCTGCTATCTGTCTTTGCCCCTTCCCTATTGCCCTATTTTTGAAGCATTGATGTATACCAGTAAATATTATCAGTAATTAATAATCATCAATTACCTGTCCTGGGTCGTCTTCTTCTGCTGTAGTTCACCTTTGATCATTGCCGTGAGAACTTTGGAGTCAAGATGGCCTCGCAATAGGCAGGGATGTAGCTTGCTTGATATTCCCCTCACATGTTGCGTCATGGAGAATGCCCACCTGGAAAAAGAGAGAAGCGTGATAATATGTTCCTGGCAGACGTTGATACTTAGAAAAGACAAAGGTGCAACATCGGGCATGATAATGATTTTATCTTAACTCTAATATAATCTATTTACAATCTATCTTATCTATACATCTATCTTATCTTACCTTTAAGCTTATCCAATTACAATCTATCTTATCTATATATCTATTTTATCTTACCTTTAAGCTTATCTAATTACAATCTATCGTATCTATATATCTATCTTATCTTACCTTTAAGCTTATCTAATTACAAACTATCGTATCTATATATAGCTATCTTATCTTAACTCTACTATTATCTATGTACAATTATCTTATCCATCTATCTATCATCATTATCATGCTCGGTGTTGCAGGGGTGAGCAGGTGTCTGGTGTTGTGGCAGATTGGAGTGACACTACTAATACCTTACGCACAGCACTACATACCACTAACCCCCTCCTTGCCCCCCAGTATGGCCTATCTGCTATCTGTCTTTGCCACTTCCCTATTGCCCTATTTTTGAAGCATCAATGTATACCAGTAAAATATTATCAGTAATTAATAATCATTAATTACCTGTCCTGGGTCTTCTTCTGCTGTAGTTCACCTTTGATCGTTGCCGTGAGAACTTTGGAGTCAAGGTGGCCTCGCAATAGGCAGGGATGTAGCTTGCTTGATGTTCCCCTCACATGTTGCGTCATGGAGAATGCCCACCTGGAAAAAGAGGGAAGTGTGATAATATGTTCCTGGCAGATGTTGATACTTAGAAAAGACAAAGGTGCAACATCGGGCATGATAATGATTTTATCTTAACTCTAATATTATCTATTTACAATCTATCTTCTCAATATATCTATCTATCTTCTCTTACCTTTAAGCTTATCTGATTACAAACTATATTATCTATATATATATATATATCTTATCGTAACTCTAATTTTATCTATGAACAGTTATATTATCTATCTATCATCATTATCATGCTCGGTGTTGCAGGGGTGAGCAGGTGACTGGTGCTGTGTCGGATTGGGGTGCCACTACTAATACCTTACGCACAGCACTACATACCCCTACCCCCTTTTTTGCCCCCCAGTATGGCTTATCTGCTGTCTTTGCCCCTACTCTATTGCCCTATTTTTGAAGCATCGATGTATACCAGTGAAATATTATCAGTAATTAATAATCATTAATTACCTGTCCTGGGTCTTCTTCTGCTGTAGTTCACCTTTGAATGTTGCCGTGAGAAGCTTGGAGTCAAGGTGACCTCGCAATAGCCGGGGATCTAGCTTGCTTGATGTTCCCCTCACATGTTGCGTCATGGAGAATGCCCACCGGGAAAAAGAGAGAAGCGTGATAATATGTTCCTGGCAGAAATTGATACTTAGAAAAGAAAAAGGTGCAACTTCGGGCATGATAATGATTTTATCTTAACTCTAATATAATCTATTTAAAATATATCATATCTATATATCTATCTTATCTTACCTTTAAGCTTATCTAATTACAATCTATCTTATCTATAGCACAGCATAAATGAATATAATTATTTATTTTTTTGCAAGGAGTCGGGATTCGGAGCATAACTCTGCCTGCCTCCGGGGTGTGATTGGTCCGCAGGTTATTCACTGATATAACACAGATGACCATCGATGGATGAAACCATAGATGGTCTCCCATAGTATAGTTGGTGACCATCGATGGTCACTCAGTTTCACCAACGATGGTGAACACACCGATGTCCATCCCTATTCAGTATTGCATTGCAATATGCGTATACATCGAGCCAATGTATTAATCAGCACCAGCAGGTACAAGGCTCCGAAAGTAGCCAATCCCTGTATAGGCTACAATGTGCTCAATGCCTAAGGACTGCCATCGATCATCTATGACTATAAATCATTGTCAAATAGTTTTGCCATCAATGGCAGAGAACTAATGATTCTTCACCATCAATGGTATAGACACCACAATGGGTACCCCCTTAATGCCCCCCCCCCCCCCGATCGACCTCTGAAATGCCGCACCCAGGCTCTGATTGGCTGGAGGCCTACTAATCAATTGCACAGAGATGACCATCGGGTGGTTGAAACCATCAATTGTTTACCTGTGAATGGTTACCATTGAGGTTAACCACCAATGGTACCATTGATTATTAACCCACCGATGGCCATCCCTACTACTGCCATCTTCAGCTGTGTGGGTAAATATCGGCAATACTTTGCATTCTGTATATTGGTAAATACGGAAGCATTGCATCCCCCATAGAAACCTATGGTGGATGTGGGAGTGAATCTCCCCTCCTTCATAGACTCAGGGGTTACCTAATATTTGCGGCTAACCCCCGATAACGAGTGTTTGGGGGAAATAGCAGCAAATACATACCCTCCAACTGTACCCTTTTGACAGGTACATTACCTTTTTTTATGGTCTGTGCTATTTTTTGGCTCTCTAAACTTCCATTGAAATTATAGGAGAAGAGGCGTGACCACTGTACCCGCGGCCACGCCGCCTTCCCTAATTTGTACAGATTTTTATGTATAAAATGTTGGAGGGTATGCAAGTATGCAATGATAAATGGGCCCCAGTATCTTAGTCTCGGCCGGCGAGGCAGGAAGTAAGCTGAGTAAATGAAGGGCATACAGTATATACTTATAAATGCTATACTCAGCTAGAGATGCGGGATAATGAGACATAATGGGAATGCGGAATTGAAGTACAAGCCGTGGATCTGTATGAAGTGTGAGTATAATTACACCGCTACAATAGACGATATGAAGAACATGGTTTTGTGTGATCCTTTACATTCGGTTTTCCTCTCTTACTACTTTTGAAATAACGTCTTCCTGTCTCTCTGCTTCCCTAACGGTCTCATTATACATTTACATTCCTACTCTTTACCTCCTGACACTTCTCGTTTCTGTTTCATCCACCTTTCTTCTCCAGCCTTCTGTCTTACTTGTGCTCGTATTACCGGCTCCCCCAGTTATGGCCCCCAGGGTCTCTGCTCTGCTGGCTGTTTGGCGTCTCCGGGCTCCTCACACTAGAGCTCATCCTCCGCCTCCCTCGATTTAGGAGGGTTGAGTAGTAATAGCATTCAAGTAACTATACTCCTGTACTGCGCCCGCCCCAAAGCCGTTGCAGCTCAGCCGCAGGCTCCTGTGACGTCACGATTAGTGGGGCGGAGTTAGCGCTAACACCGCCTCCCACTAGTCATGGGCAAAGTGATTCACTGAACTGAGTTGAGACACATGACTCAGTTCAGTGAAGTGTCTCGAGTCAGTGTCTCGGCACATGAGTCATGACTCATTTGTATTTTAATGTATTGCAGAGACTGCACATGAATCAGTGAGTTGCCAGTGCTGGCAGATCAGTGCTGGACTCATGGAGGGAGTTATTCAACTGCAGTGATTGTGCAGAGTGCAGTGTATCTGGGGGAGGCAGCTGCTTATGCACTGATTGTTAATAATATATTAACATAGATTCAGTGTTATATTGATATATTATGAATAATCCAGGGCCGAAACTAGGATTTTCATCACCCGGGGCAAGGCAGTAATTCCCCCCCCCCCCCCATAAAAAATATAAATAAATAAATAAAATAAAAATCCCACAAAAAAACAAATCAAACAAACCCTATCAGACTAAAATAATCAGATTATCTAAAAAAAAAAAATTTAAAAAGTGGATACTACTGGACAATATTCCCCTTTGTGCCTCAAATGCCGAATGCGTCACATGCACCACCAGCGTGTTCAACTACAGGACATGCTCCTCTGTGTGTCCCCATACATTGCACTATGGGGGTCATTCCGAGTTGTTAGCTCGTTGCCGATTTTCGCTATACTGCGATTAGTCGCTTACTGCGCATGCGCAAGGTTCGCAGAGCGCATGCGCGTAGTTATTTTACACAAAAGTTAGGTATTTTACTCACGGCATAACAAAGCTTTTTCATCGTTCTGGTGATCGGAGTGTGATTGACAGGAAGTGGGTGTTTCTGGGCGGAAACTGGACGTTTTATGGGAGTGTGCGGAAAAACGCGGGAGTGTCTGAAGAAACGGGGGGAGTGTCTGGGCGAACGCTGGGTGTGTTTGTGACGTCAAACCAGGAACAAAACTGACTGAACTGATCGCAGTGTAGGAGTAAGTCTCGAGCTACTCAGAAACTGCTAAGAAATTTCTATTCGCAATTCTGCTAATCTTTCGTTCGCAATTCTGCTAAGCTAAGATACACTCCCAGAGGGCGGCGGCTTAGCGTGTGCAATGCTGCTAAAAACAGCTAGCGAGCGAACAACTCGGAATCACCCCCTATGTTATATAACACTTCATCACTGCACTACTTTCCCCTATCCACTGCCCTACATCACTATACTACATACCCTACATGCTGAACTACATCACTACACTACATGCCCCTATCCACTGCACTACATACCCTATATGCTACATTGCGTCCCCTTATATGTTACACCACATCAGTGCACTACATGCCCCTATTAATGCAATACATTACTACACTACATACCCTATATGGTACACTACATCACTGCACCCCATTATAAGCTATACCAATTTCCCCCATCTGGGAAGCAAAGCGGAGGATGATACTGCCAACTGGGAGCACAGTGCACTTCTATAGCTTGTACGGTGCACCGCACGCAAGTCGTAGCACTGCATGGCAAATAAGAGAGTTTAAGACAGTAGCCAACATAGGAGAGATCCTAGGTACTCAAGATCACCCGCACAGTGTTGGAGCCAGCTGCGGGCAGACAGATGGGTCAGATACATTGCCCTGGAAGCTGTCTGCTGTCTCACTGGAGCAGCACAGCACTGCCGGTTTAAAAAAAAAAACCCTTGCTCTTCTAACTCTTTGGCACCCCCTGAAATACTGCACTCGGGGCGCATGCCCCCTTAGCCCCCCCCCCCCCCCCCTAGTTACGGCCCTGAATAACCACTTATTGCATACTAGTTACAGAATATGCACATTACTTCTGGTTGAGAAGAGAAAGCTTAACAGCCATGAAACACATCATTCAGTCTGTAACTAAACCAAATACATTTTTTATTTTTTATTTTGCATACTTTGCTAATTGGATGATTTTAGGTGGGCTTGGATTTATTATATTATCCACTATCTAGCCTCCAGGGAGCTTGCCACCCACAATCACACTGAGCAGGATCAGTGAGCACTGAGCTGAGAGCCCTGTACCACAGGGGCTCCACCTCCTGCAGGCTTATGCTGCATGAATCAGATCCATCCACTGAGTCACTGAGTCTACACAGTGTACAACTGTGTCAACTCACTGGCAGACTCAGGATGAATCTAGAGATGTGCACTTGAAATTTTTTGGGTTTTGTGTTTTGGTTTTGGGTTCGGTTCCGCGGCCGTGTTTTGGGTTCGACCGCGTTTTGGCAAAACCTCACCGAATTTTTTTTGTCGGATTCGGGTGTGTTTTGGATTCGGGTGTTTTTTTCAAAAAACACTAAAAAACAGCTTAAATCATAGAATTTGGGGGTCATTTTGATCCCAAAGTATTATTAACCTCAAAAACCATAATTTCCACTCATTTTCAGTCTATTCTGAATACCTCACACCTCACAATATTATTTTTAGTCCTAAAATTTGCACCGAGGTCGCTGGATGACTAAGCTAAGCGACCCTAGTGGCCGACACAAACACCTGGCCCATCTAGGAGTGGCACTGCAGTGTCACGCAGGATGGCCCTTCCAAAAAACCCTCCCCAAACAGCACATGACGCAAAGAAAAAAAGAGGCGCAATGAGGTAGCTGTGTGAGTAAGATAAGCGACCCTAGTGGCCGACACAAACACCTGGCCCATCTAGGAGTGTCACTGCAGTGTCACGCAGGATGGCCCTTCCAAAAAACACTCCCCAAACAGCACATGACGCAAAGAAAAAAAGAGGCGCAATGAGGTAGCTGTGTGAGTAAGATAAGCGACCCTAGTGGCCGACACAAACACCTGGCCCATCTAGGAGTGGCACTGCAGTGTCACGCAGGATGGCCCTTCCAAAAAACACTCCCCAAACAGCACATGACGCAAAGAAGAAAAAAAGAGGCGCAATGAGGTAGCTGTGTAAGTAAGCTAAGCGACCCTAGTGGCCGACACAAACACCTGGCCCATCTAGGAGTGGCACTGCAGTGTCACGCAGGATGGCCCTTCCAAAAAACACTCCCCAAACAGCACATGACGCAAAGAAAAAAAGAGGCGCAATGAGGTAGCTGTGTGAGTAAGATAAGCGACCCTAGTGGCCGACACAAACACCGGGCCCATCTAGGAGTGGCACTGCAGTGTCACGCAGGATGGCCCTTCCAAAAAACACTCCCCAAACAGCACATGACGCAAATAAAAATGAAAGAAAAAAGAGGTGCAAGATGGAATTGTCCTTGGGCCCTCCCACCCACCCTTATGTTGTATAAACAGGACATGCACACTTTAACCAACCCATCATTTCAGTGACAGGGTCTGCCACACGACTGTGACTGAAATGACGGGTTGGTTTGGACCCCCACCGAAAAAGAAGCAATTAATCTCTCCTTGCACAAACTGGCTCTACAGAGGCAAGATGTCCACCTCATCATCATCCTCCGATATATCACCGTGTACATCCCGCTCCTCACAGATTATCAATTCGTCCCCACTGGAATCCACCATCTCAGCTCCCTGTGTACTTTGTGGAGGCAATTGCTGCTGGTCAATGTCTCCACGGAGGAATTGATTATAATTCATTTTAATGAACATCATCTTCTCCACATTTTCTGGAAGTAACCTCGTACGCCGATTGCTGACAAGGTGAGCGGCGGCACTAAACACTCTTTCGGAGTACACACTTGTGGGAGGGCAACTTAGGTAGAATAAAGCCAGTTTGTGCAAGGGCCTCCAAATTGCCTCTTTTTCCTGCCAGTATAAGTACGGACTGTCTGACGTGCCTACTTGGATGCGGTCACTCATATAATCCTCCACCATTCTTTCAATGGGGAGAGAATCATATGCAGTGACAGTAGACGACATGTCCGTAATCGTTGTCAGGTCCTTCAGTCCGGACCAGATGTCAGCATCAGCAGTCGCTCCAGACTGCCCTGCATCACCGCCAGCGGGTGGGCTCGGAATTCTGAGCCTTTTCCTCGCACCCCCAGTTGCGGGAGAATGTGAAGGAGGAGATGTTGACAGGTCGCGTTCCGCTTGACTTGACAATTTTGTCACCAGCGGGTCTTTGCACCCCAGCAGACTTGTGTCTGCCGGAAAGAGAGATCCAACGTAGGTTTTAAATCTAGGATCGAGCACGGTGGCCAAAATGTAGTGCTCTGATTTCAACAGATTGACCACCCGTGAATCCTTGTTAAGCGAATTAAGGGCTCCATCCACAAGTCCCACATGCCTAGCGGAATCGCTCCCTTTTAGCTCCTCCTACAATGCCTCCAGCTTCTTCTGCAAAAGCCTGATGAGGGGAATGACCTGACTCAGGCTGGCAGTGTCTGAACTGACTTCACGTGTGGCAAGTTCAAAAGGTTGCAGAACCTTGCACAACGTTGAAATCATTCTCCACTGCACTTGAGACAGGTGCATTCTACCTCCTATATCGTGCTCAATTGTATAGGCTTGAATGGCCTTTTGCTGCTCCTCCAACCTCTGAAGCATATATAGGGTTTAATTCCACCTCGTTACCACTTCTTGCTTCAGATGATGGCAGGGCAGGTTCAAGCGTTTTTGGTGGTGCTCCAGTCTTCTGTACGTGGTGCCTGTACGCCGAAAGTGTCCCGCAATTCTTCTGGCCACCGACAGCATCTCTTGCACGCCCCTGTCGTTTTTAAAAAAATTCTGCACCACCAAATTCAAGGTATGTGCAAAACATGGGACGTGCTGGAATTTGCCCATATTTAATGCACACACAATATTGCTGGCGTTGTCCGATGCCACAAATCCACAGGAGAGTCCAATTGGGGTAAGCCATTCCGCGATGATCTTCCTCAGTTGCCGTAAGAGGTTTTCAGCTGTGTGCGTATTCTGGAAACCGGTGATACAAAGCGTAGCCTGCCTAGGAAAGAGTTGGCGTTTGCGAGATGCTGCTACTGGTGCCGCCGCTGCTGTTCTTGCGGCGGGAGTCCATACATCTACCCAGTGGGCTGTCACAGTCATATATTCCTGACCCTGCCCTGCTCCACTTGTCCACATGTCCGTGGTTAAGTGGACATTGGGTACAACTGCATTTTTTAGGACACTGGTGAGTCTTTTTCTGACGTCCGTGTACATTCTCGGTATCGCCTGCCTAGAGAAGTGGAACCTAGATGGTATTTGGTAACGGGGGCACACTACCTCAAGAAATTGTCTAGTTCCCTGTGAACTAACGGCGGATACCGGACGCACGTCTAACACCAACATAGTTGTCAAGGCCTCAGTTATCCGCTTTGCAACAGGATGACTGCTGTGATATTTCATCTTCCTCGCAAAGGACTGTTGGACAGTCAATTGCTTGGTGGAAGTAGTAAAAGTGGGCTTACGACTTCCCCTCTGGGATGACCATCGACTCCCAGCAGCAACAACAGCAGCGCCAGCAGCAGTAGGCGTTACACGCAAGGATGCATCGGAGGAATCCCAGGCAGGAGAGGACTCGTCAGAATTGCCAGTGACATGGCCTGCAGGACTATTGGCATTCCTGGGGAAGGAGAAAATTGACACTGAGGGAGTTGGTGGGGTGGTTTGCGTGAGCTTGGTTACAAGAGGAAGGGATTTACTGGTCAGTGGACTGCTTCCGCTGTCGCCCAAGGTTTTGAACTTGTCACTGACTTATTATGAATGCGCTGCAGGTGACGTATAAGGGAGGATGTTCCGAGGTGGTTAACGTCCTTACCCCTACTTATTACAGCTTGACAAAGGCAACACACGGCTTGACAAATGTTGTCCGCATTTCTGTTGAAATACTTCCACACCGAAGAGCTGATTTTTTTGGTATTTTCACCAGGCATGTCAACGGCCCTATTCCTCCCACGGACAAAAGGTGTCTCCCCGGGTGCCTGACTTAAACAAACAACCTCACCATCAGAATCCTCCTTGTCAATTTCCTCCCCAGCGCCAGCAACACCCATATCCTCCTCATCCTGGTGTACTTCAACACTGACATCTTCAATCTGACTATCAGGAACTGGACTGCGGGTGCTCCTTCCAGCACTTGCAGGGGGCGTGCAAATGGTGGAAGGCGCATGCTCTTCACGTCCAGTGTTGGGAAGGTCAGGCATCGCAACCGACACAATTGGACTCTCCTTGTGGATTTGTGATTTCGAAGAACGCACAGTTCTTTGCTGTGCTTTTGCCAGCTTGAGTCTTTTCATTTTTCTAGCGAGAGGCTGAGTGCTTCCATCCTCATGTGAAGCTGAACCACTAGCCATGAACATAGGCCAGGGCCTCAGCCGTTCCTTGCTACTCCGTGTGGTAAATGGCATATTGGCAAGTTTACGCTTCTCCTCCGACAATTTTATTTTAAATTTTGGAGTCCTTTTTTTACTGATATTTGGTGTTTTGGATTTTACATGCTCTGTACTATGACATTGGGCATCGGACTTGGCAGACGACGTTGCTGGCATTTCATCGTCTCGGCCATGACTAGTGGCAGCAGCTTCAGCACGAGGTGGAAGTGGATCTTGATCTTTCCCTAATTTTGGAACCTCAACATTTTTGTTCTCCATATTTTAATAGGCACAACTAAAAGGCACCTCAGGTAAACAATGGAGATGGATGGATACTAGTATACTTATGGATGGACCAGCGACTGCCGACACAGAGGTAGCTACAGCCGTGGACTACCGTACTGTGTCTGCTGCTAATATAGACTGGATGATAATGAGATGAAATTAATATATATATATATATATATAATATCACTAGTACTGCAGCCGGACAGGTATATATATTTATTATGTAATGACTGATGACGGACCTGCTGGACACTGTCAGCTCAGCAGCACCGCAGACTGCTACAGTAAGCTACTATAGTAGTATGTATCAAGAAGAAAGAAAGAAAAAAAAAACCCGGGTAGGTGGTATACAATTATGGATGGACCAGCGACTGCCGACACAGAGGTAGCTACAGCCGTGGACTACCGTACTGTGTCTGCTGCTAATATAGACTGGATGATAATGAGATGAAATTAATATATATATATATATAATATCACTAGTACTGCAGCCGGACAGGTATATATATTTATTATGTAATGACTGATGACGGACCTGCTGGACACTGTCAGCTCAGCAGCACCGCAGACTGCTACAGTAAGCTACTATAGTAGTATGTATCAAGAAGAAAGAAAAAAAAAAAACCACGGGTAGGTGGTATACAATTATGGATGGACCAGCGACTGCCGACACAGAGGTAGCTACAGCCGTGGACTACCATACTGTGTCTGCTGCTAATATATACTGGATGATAATGAGATGAAATTAATATATATATATATATAATATCACTAGTACTGCAGCCGGACAGGTATATATATTTATTATGTAATGACTGATGACGGACCTGCTGGACACTGTCAGCTCAGCAGCACCGCTGACTGCTACAGTAAGCTACTATAGTAGTATGTATCAAGAAGAAAGAAAAAAAAAAACACGGGTAGGTGGTATACAATTATGGATGGACCAGCGACTGCCGACACAGAGGTAGCTACAGCCGTGGACTACCGTACTATGTCTGCTGCTAATATAGACTGGATGATAATGAGATGAAATTAATATATATATATATATATAATATCACTAGTACTGCAGCCGGACAGGTATATATATTTATTATGTAATGACTGATGACGGACCTGCTGGACACTGTCAGCTCAGCAGCACCGCAGACTGCTACAGTAAGCTACTATAGTAGTATGTATCAAGAAGAAAGAAAAAAAAAAACCACGGGTAGGTGGTATACAATTATGGATGGACCAGCGACTGCCGACACAGAGGTAGCTACAGCCGTGGACTACCGTACTGTGTCTGCTGCTATATAGACTGGATGATAATGAGATGAAATTAATATATATATATATATAATATCACTAGTACTGCAGCCGGACAGGTATATATATTTATTATGTAATGACTGATGACGGACCTGCTGGACACTGTCAGCTCAGCAGCACCGCAGACTGCTACAGTAAGCTACTATAGTAGTATGTATCAAGAAGAAAGAAAAAAAAAACAACGGGTAGGTGGTATACAATTATGGATGGACCAGCGACTGCCGACACAGAGGTAGCTACAGCCGTGGACTACCGTACTGTGTCTGCTGCTAATATAGACTGGATGATAATGAGATGAAATTAATATATATATATATATAATATCACTAGTACTGCAGCCGGACAGGTATATATATTTATTATGTAATGACTGATGACGGACCTGCTGGACACTGTCAGCTCAGCAGCACCGCAGACTGCTACAGTAAGCTACTATAGTAGTATGTATCAAGAAGAATGAAAAAAAAAAACACGGGTAGGTGGTATACAATTATGGATGGACCAGCGACTGCCGACACAGAGGTAGCTACAGCCGTGGACTACCGTACTGTGTCTGCTGCTAATATAGACTGGATGATAATGAGATGAAATTAATATATATATATATAATATCACTAGTACTGCAGCCGGACAGGTATATATATTTATTATGTAATGACTGATGACGGACCTGCTGGACACTGTCAGCTCAGCAGCACCGCAGACTGCTACAGTAAGCTACTATAGTAGTATGTATCAAGAAGAAAGAAAAAAAAAAACACGGGTAGGTGGTATACAATTATGGATGGACCAGCGACTGCCGACACAGAGGTAGCTACAGCCGTGGACTACCGTACTGTGTCTGCTGCTAATATAGACTGGATGATAATGAGATGAAATTAAGATATATATATATATATATATAATATCACTAGTACTGCAGCCGGACAGGTATATATATTTATTATGTAATGACTGATGACGGACCTGCTGGACACTGTCAGCTCAGCAGCACCGCAGACTGCTACAGTAAGCTACTATAGTAGTATGTATCAAGAAGAAAGAAAAAAAAAAAAAAACACGGGTAGGTGGTATACAATTATGGATGGACCAGCGACTGCAGACACAGAGGTAGCTACAGCCGTGGACTACCGTACTGTGTCTGCTGCTAATATAGACTGGATGATAATGAGATGGAATTAATATATATATATATATTTAATATCACTAGTACTGCAGTCGGACAGGTATATATATTTATTATGTAATGACTGATGACGGACCTGCTGGACACTGTCAGCTCAGCAGCACCGCAGACTGCTACAGTAAGCTACTATAGTAGTATGTATCAAGAAGAAAAAAAAAAAAACCACGGGTAGGTGGTATACAATTATGGATGGACCAGCGACTGCCGACACAGAGGTAGCTACAGCCGTGGACTACCGTACTGTGTCTGCTGCTAATATAGACTGGATGATAATGAGATGAAATTAATATATATATATATATATAAAATCACTAGTACTGCAGCCGGACAGGTATATATATTTATTATGTAATGACTGATGACGGACCTGCTGGACACTGTCAGCTCAGCAGCACCGCAGACTGCTACAGTAAGCTACTATAGTAGTAGTCTGTATCAAGAAGAAAGAAAAAAAAAACACGGGTAGGTGGTATACAATTATGGATGGACCAGCGACTGCCGACACAGAGGTAGCTACAGCCGTGGACTACCGTACTGTGTCTGCTGCTAATATAGACTGGATGATAATGAGATGAAATTAAGATATATATATATAATATCACTAGTACTGCAGCCGGACAGGTATATATATTTATTATGTAATGACTGATGACGGACCTGCTGGACACTGTCAGCTCAGCAGCACCGCAGACTGCTACATTAAGCTACTATAGTAGTATGTATCAAGAAGAAAGAAAAAAAAAACCACGGGTAGGTGGTATACAATTATGGATAGACCAGCGACTGCCGACACAGAGGTAGCTACAGCCGTGGACTACCGTACTGTGTCTGCTGCTAATATAGACTGGATGATAATGAGATGAAATTAATATATATATATATATAATATCACTAGTACTGCAGCCGGACAGGTATATATATTTATTATGTAATGACTGATGACGGACCTGCTGGACACTGTCAGCTCAGCAGCACCGCAGACTGCTACAGTAAGCTACTATAGTAGTATGTATCAAGAAGAAAGAAAAAAAAAAAAACACGGGTAGGTGGTATACAATTATGGATGGACCAGCGACTGCCGACACAGAGGTAGCTACAGCCGTGGACTACCGTACTGTGTCTGCTGCTAATATAGACTGGATGATAATGAGATGAAATTAATATATATATATATATATATAATATCACTAGTACTGCAGCCGGACAGGTATATATATTTATTATGTAATGACTGATGACGGACCTGCTGGACACTGTCAGCTCAGCAGCACCGCAGACTGCTACAGTAAGCTACTATAGTAGTATGTATCAAGAAGAAAGAAAAAAAAAATCACGGGTAGGTGGTATACAATTATGGATGGACCAGCGACTGCCGACACAGAGGTAGCTAGAGCCGTGGACTACCGTACTGTGTCTGCTGCTAATATAGACTGGATGATAATGAGATGAAATTAAGATATATATATATAATATCACTAGTACTGCAGCCGGACAGGTATATATATTTATTATGTAATGACTGATGACGGACCTGCTGGACACTGTCAGCTCAGCAGCACCGCAGACTGCTACAGTAAGCTACTATAGTAGTATGTATCAAGAAGAAAAAAAAAAAAAAACACAGGTAGGTGGTATACAATTATATATATATTATATACAATTATATATATATATATATATATATATATATATTAAACTGGTGGTGATTAATTAAACTGGTGGTCAGGTCACTGGTCACACTATCAGCAACTTGCAAGTAGTACTCCTAAGCAGACAATCACAATATATATACTGGTGGTCAGTGTGGTCACAATGGCAGTGTTGCACTCTGGCAGCAAAAGTGTGCACTGTACGTTAAAATATGTACTCCTGCTCTCAGACTCTAACTGCTCCCCACTGTCTCCCCCACAAGTCAGATATACAGTCACACTATCACTTCAGCAAGTAGTAGTACTCCTCCTAATGCTCCCCAAAATTACTAAAGTAAATACTGTGTCTCTCTCTACTCTAGTCTCACTCTCTTCTCTATAAACGGAGAGGACGCCAGCCACGTCCTCTCCCTATCAATCTGAATGCACGTGTGAAAATGGCGGCGACGCGCGGCTCCTTATATAGAATCCGAGTCTCGCGATAGAATCCGAGCCTCGCGAGAATCCGACAGCGGGATGATGACGTTCGGGCGCGCTCGGGTTAACCGAGCAAGGCGGGAAGATCCGAGTCGCTCGGACCCGTGTAAAAAAACATGAAGTTCGGGCGGGTTCGGATTCCGAGGAACCGAACCCGCTCATCTCTAGATGAATCATGATTCATGAAATGGATCAGGCACAGCAGCACAGCACTCACTGACTGGTGAGTCGTGACTGCTCCCTCCCCCCAGCGACTGGGTGTCACCTGGTATAGCCTCTGGCCAATCACAGATAAAGACGCTCAGCAGAAGACACTGACTGAAGGACACACAGTTTCTTCCCTCTGGCTGAGAGAGGCTACTGCTGCAGCTGTCTCGACTCATTAAACAGTGAGTGACTCGAATCATTCACACTTCCTGATGATTCGAGTCACTGTGTTGAGACAGTGAGTCAGTAGCCATCTCTACCTCCCACATCCACGTGACCTGTGCTGTTGCCGCGGACCGCTGCGGGGTGAGGATCAGGCTGCTTGCTGGCACCGCACTCTAGTTTCCTTCTGTTACCAGCTGCACTGACACGGACGCCAGCCATGCGACCTCGCACAATTCCTAGTCCGTGGAAAGGATCCAGACGCTACCCGAGCTGAGCCGGAGGAGCGGGATGGCAGCGGCGCAGGAAGGTGGGTTACTGGAGTGTATATGAGTGTGCTGGGCTTGTGCTAGCGGGGTACAGGCTGTGATGCTGAGGTGGGACGGCTTCAGTATCTGTGTGAGAGTTACCCGGCCGGCAGGATTGTCTGATGCTCACTTACCTTCTAGTGTCCTTATTACATGTCCCTCATATCCTGCTGCGCACCCCTCATGTTCTGATTATCCACAGCTCCCCCAACATCCATATCCCCCGTCCTGCCAATTGCTCCCCCATATACTCCCCAGTATCTATACTACCCCCATTCCTGCCAACTGCTCCCCCTATACTACCCCTCTCTCCTCAGTATCTATACTATCCCCATTACTTCTAACTGCCCCCTCATATACTACCCCTCTCTCCCCAGTATCTGTACTACCCCCATTCCTGCCAACTGCTCCCCCATATACTACCCCTCTCCCCAGTATCTGAACTACCCCCATTCCTGCCAACTTCTCCCCCATATACTACCCCTCTCTCCCCTGTATCTATTCTACCTTCATTCCTGCCAACTGCTCCCCCATATACTACCCCTCTCTCCTCAGTATCTATACTACCCCCATTACTTCTAACTGCCCCCATATACTACCCCTCTCTCCCCAGTATCTGTACTACCCCCATTCTGCCCAACTTCTCCCCCATATACTACCTCTCTCTTCCCAGTATCTATACTACCCCCATTCCTGCCAACTTCTCCCCCATATACTACCCCTCTCACTCCCCAATATCTGTACTACCCCCATTACTGCCAACTTCTCCCCCATATACTATCCCTCTCTCCCCAGTATCTATACTACCCCCATTCCTGCCAACTTCTTCCCCATATACTACCCCTCTCTCCCCAGTATCTATACTACCCCCATTCCTGCCAACTGCTCCCCCATACACTACCCCCTCTCCCCAGTATCTATACTACCCCCCATTACTTCTAACTGCTCCCCCATATACTACCCCCTCTCTCCCCAGTATTTATACTACACCCATTCCTGCCAACTGCTCCTCCATATACTAACCCTCTCTCCTCAGTCTCTATACTACACCCATTCCTGCCAACTGCTCCCCCATATACTACCCCTCTCTCCCCAGTTTCTATACTACCCCATCACTTCTAACTGCTCCCCCATATACTTCCCCTCTCTCCTCAGTCTCTATACTACACCCATTCCTGCCAACTGCTCCCCCATATACTACCCCTCTCTCCCCAGTATCTATACTACCCCATCACTTCTAACTGCTCCCCCATATACTTCCCCTCTCTCCCCAGTATCTATACTACACCCATTCCTGCCAACTGCTCCCTCATATACTACCCCTCTCTCCCCAGTATCTATACTACCCCCATTACTTCTAACTGCTCCCCCATATACTACCCCACTCTCCCCAGTATCTATACTACCCCCATTACTTCTAACTACTCCCCCATTTACTACCCCTCTCTCCCCAGTATCTATACTACCCCCATTACTTCTAACTGCTCCCCCATATACTACCCCTCTCTCCCCAGTATCTATACTACCCTCTTTCCTGCCAACTGTTCCCCCCATTCCTATACTACCCCTTTCCTGTTAACTGTGCCCCCTTGCCTATACTCTCTACCCGATATTAAAGCTACCCCCTCTTCTGATAGCTGCTCCCCAATATCTCTAATGCCACCTCCTGCTAAATGTCCTCCAATATCTATATTGCTCATCTCCTGCTAACTGCTCCCACATATCTAGGCTGCCCCACCTCCTGATAAATGCTCTCCCATACCCAGTCTACCCCCCTGTTGTTAACTGCTTCCCTATACCTACCCCCCTTCACATACCTCCCACCTGTCCCGATTTTGGCAGGACAGTAGTGAATAGATGCTGTGCGCATGCGCACAGTGTCTATTCAATAGAGACAGAACGACTGGAGGCATGCCAGCATCTAACAGAGCGCTGGGCATGGCCCCCTCAGTGATGCAACGCGTGGATCGCGGTGATGCTGTGAGGCCATGCCCCCCTTTTCGGGCTCGTGCACATGAATCCCGCTCTAGTGTTTTAAAATGTTGTGAGGTATGCTTTTATATGATCTAGAGTGTGCCTGTATAACCCGCTGCTCCTTATAACCCAAAACTGAATTTGTCATAAGAATGTTATCAAATGCATCTAAACTAGGTATCATGGAGTCCTTTCATGCATGTTGGCTGTGCTTTGTCCATTGGAGACCCACTTCCACCAGCTACTATAGGCTTCGCTTCCCTGGAGAGAATCAACTTCTGCATCTTTATCCCAGCATCCATAGAACACCCTGTGAACTCAATTGATGTTCTCTCTAATAATAATTTTGTATGATCTTTTGGTGTTCTTGACCACCATGTTTCCCTTATAACCCCCACCCCATATATGGTTTAAACATTCCAGTGCCCCCCAGCTCTTATCTGCAACTTGTTTGTGTCCCCATCCTAGTACTGTAGTTCTGTGTAGTATAACCACAGATCTATTCCTAGTACACAAGCCCAAGGTCTGTCTTATAGAGCCATTTTCAGGATTTTAAAACCTCCAAGCATTGTGGAGGTATTTTTGACACCTTTGGTGGGATGTAATGGGGTGCGAGTTTCCACAAATGTGCGAGTTTAGCGCTAAATTCGCACATTTTGTAAACTCGACCAATGTAATGGGGTGCGGGAACATGCAAACTTGTATGTTTCCTGTAATCCCCAAACTCGCAATGCCAAAACTCGCATGCAGATGTTTTGCCATTGCAGACCTACAACTCGGGCAATGTGATAGGGTACAACTTGCACCTAAAACATTACCAAAAGCTATCCAATAAATAGACCAGCTTCTGGCTGGTGAGTTTGACGGAGGTTTCTCTTACGTCCTAATGGATACTGGGGAACTGTACTTTAGTACCGTTGGATATAGATCGGGTCCGCTGGAGCCTGGCACTTCAAAACCTTTAGTGTACGTAAGTGTGTGCTGGCTCATCCCTCTATGCCCCTCCTACCAGACTCAGTTTAGAAAAATGTGCCCAAGTAGCCAGGTGTATTCCTGTGGAGCTCCAGAGTTTCCTTAATTTTTTTATTTTAGTTCGGTTTTTTTTCAGATAGTACTGGTTGGCAACCAGTCTGCCTGCTTCATGGGACTTAGAGGGGTGACCGAACCAACCTCCTGAGGGTTAATGATTCGTAATCCCTGCTGACAGGACACTGAGCTCCTGGGGTGCCGTTTCACACACCACACTGTGTGTGCACACACCAGCAGCAAGCCGCCACCATCAAACAGATGCCAAAGAGACGCAGGTGCAGTGAGTGTTAACACCGGGGTCCCGGTTAGCTGGTCCCCGGTGCAGTTTGGCGGCAATTCGCACGACGGTCATGGACCACGAGCTACGGTGCCAGCCGCGGACCACACTGGCTTAGAGAAGTTTGTAACTCCACTGGGTGCTCAGCATCTGACAGCAATGTTATGTTAGTATGTTTTCACATTGATATGGCCAGTATAATTTCTTAGGGACCACGCGCCATTACGGGGTCGGAGCTTCCCGGAGAGCGGGACCAGGGCAGAAAAGGTGCCATTTCCTGCTGCTGCAGATCACAAGGCTGCATGCAAGCTGCTCCTCCATGGACTCAGGATGTTCATGTTGAAATATGGACAACAGACTATGGGTTTGTTTATATGCATGTAGTTACCGTACAGGGGCAGCAGATGGCGCTGTATACTTACAGAGGTGTAGTGTTTGTCTGTTGCATATGTTTGTACTTGTTTGTTTTTATCTCCTCACATGTGTGTTCTAGAAAAGTCTCTGAGGAAAGGAGATGAGCTGATGTTACTGACATGTTTAAGTTGAGAAGCTGATACTGAAACATGTTGTTATATTGATCCTGCTATTCAGTACTATATAAAGAAGATATACATCTCAAGTCTCGTTCTGTCTGAATACAAGGTAACTCCTGAGGTGATACTTTATCTATAAGACTTCCCACTGCACACCTATGGTATCGATCCATCGCACTATGCCAACAGGTTATGGGCCCAGACTGGAGTCTATACAAGATAAAGTTTTCAGGAGTGCATCCTAAGCAGCATCCAGATCACGAGTCGCACTGCAAGTCCCAGCAGGCGCAGACAGCAGACTGTGTAACGCACACAAGAAACAACCCAGGAGAACCTTGGAAAGAAAACTGTGAGTAAAACAAGTTTAATACCACAGAAGAATAGAGAGATCTATACAAGGAAGGGTTATGGCAAATTACACAGATCTCAGACTAGCTGCTAGCAAGCTTTCTAATGAGAACTATCAAACATGGAAGTTTAAAGTAGAAATGCTATTAACCAGAGATGATTTATGGGATGTTATAAATGCAGACAGACCTGAAGGAGAGGATCAGCAGTGGATTAAGAAGGACAGACAGGCAAGAGCCACTATAAGTTTACTAGTGGAAGATGAACAGCTTATACACATAAGACAAGAGAGTACAGCTAAAGGCATGTGGACTGCATTACAGAGAGTGCATGAAGGATCAAGTTTGAACAGCAAACTATTCCTATTAAGAAAATTATATCAAATGAGATTTAATAAAGGCAAGACAATGCAAGAACACATCAGTGCACTACTAGAGATAACCATACAGCTCAGGTCAATGGGAGAAGAAATCAAAAGCAACCACATAGTAGCCATCCTCCTTTGCAGTTTACCAGATACATACAGTGCACTAATAAACGCACTAGAAATGAGACCTGAAGCAGAAATCACACCAGACTTTGTGAAGAACAGGCTCATAGAGGAGTATCAACGCAGAAAGGAGCTTACAGAGTGCGATACTGAATGTGACACAGAGAAAGCACTTAAAATGGCGGACACTAAGCCACACACCAGGGAAACAAGAGCTTGTTTCAGATGCAAGAAAGTGGGTCACCTGAAAAAAGATTGCACCATATGGAAGACAGAGCAGCACAAACCACCAGAAAGATTACACAAACAAAGAGCCAAAGCCACACTTACAGATACAGGAGCACACACTTGGAATGGAACATTTAAAGCGACAGTAACCCAATTGTCAGAAAAGTGGTATGTAGACTCAGGAGCGACTAGTCATATGACAAATAACAAGGACTTCTTTACTGAACTTGATTTGAACCATAAAGAAACAATCTACCTAGCAGATGGAACAAATATCATTGCAGAAGGGAAAGGGAATAGTCAATTCCTATGCTCCAAGGGTAATGGCAGCTATGCAGAAATACCCGTAACAGATGTGCTATATGTTCCCAAGCTTGAGGGAGCACTGCTATCAGTAAAGAATCTAGTAGAAAAAGGACTTACTGTAAAGTTTCAGAATAATAAGTGTTTTATCCAAAATGGAAGAGAAACACTAGCTACAGCCAGAATAAAAGAACATTTATACTGTCTGGATATCGCAGCACAGCAGGCAAAGCTGAGTACATAGAAACACGCTGACTGTATTCACAAGTGGCATAGAAGATTAGGACACAGACACCCAGATTGCATAAAGGAAATGCAGAAGAGAGACCTAGCCAGGGATCTCAAAGTGTCAGACTGTTCAGAAATGATGAAGTGCCAATGCTGCATAAAAGCAAAGGCAACAAGGACGACAATTCCTAAGAAAAGTGAAAACAGAGCTTCCAGACCACTAGACCTGGTACATAGTGATGTATGCGGACCTATGAAAACGCGAACCGTAGGAGACAAAAGGTATATGCTGACATTCATTGACGACTACTCCAGGTTCACAGTCACTTATTTAATAAAAAGTAAAGATGAAGTCTTAGAAAAGCTGCAAGACTACGTGACCATGACCAGAAACAGGTTCAAGAGGAATATGCTAACTCTTCGCAGTGACAATGGAGGCGAGTTCACAGGACAGAAAATAGAAAGGTACTTGAGAGGACTCGGTATTGAGCATCAGAAGACAGTACCATATACACCAGAGCAAAACGGTGTATCTGAGAGGAAAAACAGATCACTAACAGAAATGATAAGGTGCATGCTTACAGATTCAGGACTACCTGATAAATATTGGGGTGAAGCAGCAGCAACAGCCACCTATCTTCAAAACAGACTACTTTCCAAAGCAGTAAGGAAGACACCATATGAGCTGTGGCACGGTAAGAAACCCAGCTTAAAGCACATTAGAGTTTTTGGATGCAGAGCCTTCGTCTACATTCCTGCTGAAAAACGAAGCAAGTTGCAGAACCGAGCAGAAGAGGGAGTTCTAGTCGGCTATAGTGAACATTCAAAAGGCTACAGAATCTTAAATCCAAGAACTGGAAAAGTAGTTATAAGCAACAGTGTGACATTCATAGAAGAAACACGAGATAATGTCATAACTCCAGTAGACTCTACTGAAGAAGAAAGCACTGAATCCAAAGAAACAGATGAAGTAGAGATCACTCAAGAAGTTGAAGTACAACACAAGACAAATACCAGCGACACTCATGAGAGTGCATCCGAGGGGGTGAGACGCTCTTCAAGAGAAAATAAGGGAAAAGCACCTACACGTTTATCTTACAAAGCAAAAGCTATTAACATACAAGAACCTGCATCATGGGAAGAAATTGCTAATTTTTCTGAAAGAGAAGCACAGAAATGGCTAGGAGCCGCAAAAGAAGAAATGGAATCAATGGAAGACAATCAGACATGGACATTGACCAGACTACCAATAGACAAAAAGGCCATAGGATGTAAATGGACTTTTAAGGTCAAGTATGATTCTGAAGGAAAAATAGAAAGATATAAGGCAAGACTCGTTGCTAAAGGATATTCACAGAAATTTGGAGAAGATTATGATGAAACGTTTGCTCCAGTTGTGAAGCACACTACCATTAGAACCTTACTCCTAACAGCAGCCATAAAGGGTATGCAAGTGAAACATTTCGATGTAAAGACGGCTTTCCTACATGGTGAACTAAAGGAAGATATATACATGGAACAACCACCAGGCTTCGTGAATTCTCAGAACCCAGATCATGTATGTAAACTTAACAAGAGTATATATGGTCTTAAACAAGCAGCAAGAGCATGGAATACAAAGATAAATGGAGTTCTGACAGAAAAGGGATTCATCAGAAGCAAAGCAGACCCATGTCTCTATACAAAGTTGATAGAGGAAAGATGGTTCTATGTATTGATTTACGTGGACGATTTGCTAGTTTGTTTTGAACAAGAAGGGGACGAAGTTGAATTGTTACAAGAACTAAACCGTCAGTTTGAAACAAAAGACCTCGGCCACATAACGCATTACTTTGGAATGCAAATCTCAAGAGAAGGTGATGGAACATTCACACTAAGTCAGAAATACAAAATTCAGGAAACCATTGAGGAATTCGGTATACAAGATGCAAAGACAGCAAGCACTCCTATGGAGACAAGTTATGAAAAGGACCCAAATGATCAGAGCAACCTGTTACAGGATAACCATCTATACAGAAAAGACATAGGAAAATTGCTATACATTGCAACCGTCACCAGACCAGATATCTCCACAGCAGTCGGGATTTTAAGCAGAAAAGTCTCAAAACCAACAAAGATGGATTGGAACGCAGTTAAGAGGGTAATTCGTTACTTAAAGGGAACGATTAACAAGAAGCTTAAGCTCTCAGCAAACACAAGTCACAAGTTAACAGGATATGTTGACGCAGATTGGGCTGGAGACACAAGTGACAGAAAATCCACAAGTGGATATCTATTCTCTATTGGAGAAGGATTAATCAGCTGGACAAGCAAGAAGCAGTCTACCGTAGCACTATCTTCTACAGAAGCTGAATATATTGCAGCAGCTCACGCCAGTCAAGAAGTGGTATGGTTAATGCAACTACTATCAGACCTAGGAATGCCTCAAGAAGAACCTATCAAGATATATGAGGATAATCAAGGATGCCTTGCATTAGCGCAAACAGAAAGAGTGAACCCAAGAACCAAGCACATTGATGTCAAGCATCACTTCCTGAGGGATCTACAGGAACAAGGTCTTATAGAGCTGAACTATTGCCCAACAGAAGATATGACAGCTGATATCATGACTAAGCCTCTTACCAGAGAGAGACATTGGAGACTTACGTCAAAGATGGGTCTAACTGAAGACACCCAGTCTGTTGAGAAGGGGTGTTGAAATATGGACAACAGACTATGGGTTTGTTTATATGCATGTAGTTACCGTACAGGGGCAGCAGATGGCGCTGTATACTTACAGAGGTGTAGTGTTTGTCTGTTGCATATGTTTGTACTTGTTTGTTTTTATCTCCTCACATGTGTGTTCTAGAAAAGTCTCTGAGGAAAGGAGATGAGCTGATGTTACTGACATGTTTAAGTTGAGAAGCTGATACTGAAACCTGTTGTTATATTGATCCTGCTATTCAGTACTATATAAAGAAGATATACATCTCAAGTCTCGTTCTGTCTGAATACAAGGTAACTCCTGAGGTGATACTTTATCTATAAGACTTCCCACTGCACACCTATGGTATCGATCCATCGCACTATGCCAAAAGTTCAAACTCTGTATTGATACCAGGGGGGAGCACATCAGCTGTAGCACCACTTCACATAGATAGTTTAATCCATATACACAGCGATACGCTGCGCTGCTGTGTTTGTGTGCTGGTTTCCATTTTCTCTGTGTCTCTCCAGGGGCTCTCTAGGGTCTGTGTGGAGGTAGTCAGTGGGTTTCACTGTATTGTCACTGTAAAATCATGTCTGCTGACAAGGTTATGTGTACTGCTTGTAATTCTACCCAGTCTTCTGAGGGGTCCCTCATGTGTGAATAGTGTTCATTATCCCCATGGGGAAATGGTTCACAGGCACCTGACTGGTTAGATACTTTTAAGAGCATGATTCATAATGTTAATTCAGAACTGGCTGAAGCTAGGAAGGAGAGACAGGTGTTAAGACAGTCTGTTGATTGTATGGCTGAAGCTGCAGATAACAGAAAGGCTTCTCAGCCACCTCTGTTGGTTTCACATAAACGTTTACTTCTGCAGGTGCTCCAGTCTGATTCTGATCTGCCTGATTTGGATGACACTGATAATATGGAGGAGGATAACTCTCTGTCACGAAGGGTGGAGGCCCTCATCTATGCTGTGAGGGAGGTTCTTAACATACCCGATTAGGAAGCAGAACCAGATGAAGAATTGTACTTTAATGTAAAACCAAAATCCTCAGCCACGTTTCCTGTATCAAAGGAATTAAACTCCCTGGCCAGGAAGGCATGGGTAAACCCTGACAAAAAATTCAAAACTCCTCAGAGGTTATTATCTTCTCCCCCCCCCCCCAGCTGAAGACAGGATGGTATGGGAAACCCCCCATCAGTCGATACGTCTGTGTCCAGACAGTGTCTCAGAAGGTATTTTTCCCTATGGACAAGGTTTTTAGTCTCCCATCTATGGTGCGCTCAGTGCTCAGATCCCGCAAAGTCTCAATACATCTTTGCATACGCTTGCTGAGCAAGATGGTGGCCGCGTACGAGGCAGTCCCATACAGCAGGTTTCATGTCCGGTCTTTTCAGCTGGATTTGCTGGACAAGTGGTCAGGGTCTCACCTACACAGGGACGGTGGTCGAGTCAGGAATGTGCTCTTCCGATCAATGTCCTGGAACTACCTTCTCTAGGATCAAGCCATCCAGGTTCAGTCGGACAAAGCCACGGCAGGGGCGTACATAAACCATCATGGAGGGACAAAAAGCAGAGCAGCAATGCGAGAAGTGTCAAAGATACTCCTCTGGCTGGACACGGCCTCAGTTTTTGCCTAAAGCGGTGTCAGCCTTTCACGTAAATCATCCGATTGTGGTACCAGTGTTGTCTAATGCTTCCATTGCCACAGGGTCCTTGGATGTTTTGTGGGCTGCACGTCATTGGAATTCTGACTTGCTTTTTGTCCTTTATGATGTCTCCAAGATTGGTCGTCCGGCTTCTAAGCAATCTATTGCTCACTGGCACAGGTTGACTATTCAACAGGCCTACACTTCAGCGGCTCTGCCTTTGCCGACGTCTGTTCAGGCACACTCCACTACGTCGGTGGGTTCTTCCTGGGTGGCTGCCCGGGGTGTCTCATCTTTACAGTTGTGCCGAGCTGCTACTTGGTCTTGTTCAAACACGTTTGTGAAGTTCTATAGGTTCGACACCTTGGCCAAGGATGACCTTCAGTTTGGTCAGGCGGTTTTGCAGGGGTCTTCGCCCTCTCCCACCCGTTTTGGGAGCTTTGGGACTTCCCCACGGTACTAAAGTAGTTCCCCAGTATCCACTAGGACTTAAGAGAAAATAGGCATTTAATACCTACCGGTAATTCCTTTTCTCGTAGTCCGTAGTGGATACTGAGCGCCCGCCTCAGTGCTTCGTATCCTGATTAATGGATGTACAGGTTGGTTGGGCCCCTTTACTATGTTGGATTAGCTTTGCTGTCCTAGTTATGCTGGTTGTAGCTATCCTCTGATCGGTTAGCGCTCCTGTTCATTTGGTTGTGTGTTGGCTTGTTGCCTCACCGCTGTTGTCTATGTTTTCTTCTCTCATGATATGTCCGTCTCCTTGGTCACAGTTTTCCTAGGGAGCGCCAAGTCATAGTGCTCTCCTGATTGGCTGGGAGCACACAGCCTGTTAGTCAAGCGGAGCCCATAGGCTAAAATATCCCCATTGTAGACTATTGTGGAAATCTGTGGTCTACCGCAGACTGCAAGGTAATTTCTTTTCTCGTAGTCCGTAGTGGATACTGGGGAACTGTACTTTAGTACCGTGGGGTATAGATCGGGTCCACTGGAGCCTGGCACTTTAAAACCTTTAGTGTGTGTATGTGTGTTCTGGCTTCTCCCCTCTATGCCCCACCTACCAGACTCAGTTTAGAAAAATGTGCCCAAGGAGCTGGGTGCATTTCTCTGGAGCTCCAGAGATTTTTCTTTTAAATTTAATTTAGTTTATTATTTTCTCTTACGTCCTAGAGGATGCTGGGGACTCCAAAAGGACCATGGGGTATAGACGGGATCCGCAGGAGACATGGGCACACTATAAGACTTTTACTGGGTGTGAACTGGCTCCTCCCTCTATGCCCCTCCTCCAGACCTCAGTTAGATTCTGTGCCCAGGAGAGACTGGACACACACTAGGGGAGCTCTACTGAGTTTCTCTGGAAAAGACTTTGTTAGGTTTTTTATTTTCAGAGAGACATGCTGGCTACAGGCTCTCTGCTTCGTGGGACTGAGGGGAGAGAAGTCAGACCTACTTCTGCTGAGTTAAGGGCTCTGCTTCTTAGGCTACTGGACACCATTAGCTCCAGAGAGTTCGATCACTTGGTGCGCCTAGCTGCTTGTTCCCGGAGCCGCGCCGTCAACCCCCTCACAGAAGCCAGAAGACAGAAGCCGGGTGAGTATGCAGAAGGTAGAAGACTTCAGAGACGGCAGAAGACTTCAGTAACGGATGTACAGCGCAGCGGTCGCGCTGCGCTCCATGCTCCCACACACACACCAACGGCACTCACAGGGTGCAGGGCGCTGGGGGGGAGCGCCCTGGGCAGCAAGTTACTGAGGTTGTTAACTGTCAAAAAAAGCATATTTTAGGTGCCTTGGCACTATGTATAAATCCCCCGCCAGTATAATAATTTAAATTTAAGCAGGACTACAGCGCGCCGGGAAGGGGCGGGGCTTAGCTGCACAGCTTACCAGCGCCATTCTCTCTCTTCACAGTGCATGCAGAGACGCTGGCCCGGACCTCCGCTCTCTTTACAAGTACAGGGAGCAAAACGGGGGGGGGGGGGGGGGCACAGGCAATTGGTGCTTTATAATCCAGCGCAATTTATCATATATTATTGTTTTTAGTAGTATATGGGCGCTGGGGTGTGAGCTGGCATACTCCCTCTGTGTTCTTTCTACAGGCTTCCCTGTGGGTCTGTCCCCTTTGGCCAGTGTGAGAGTGTGTGTGTGTGTGACGGTACCGTGTGTCGACATGTCTGAGGCTGAGTGCTCCACCCCGGAGGAAGTTACTGGGGTTGCAGAGAAGGATTTGAGAGTGGCTCTGATTGGGTGAATATGTTGAGAACACTGAATGCAAATGTGGCGTTATTGTCTAAAAGGCTGGATAAATCTGATTCTCAGACACAAACGTGGAGAAAATCCATGGAGGACGCCTTGTCTCAGGTACAGGCCCCCTCAGGGTCACAGAAGCGTTCCTTTACCCAGATGGTAGATACGGATACCGACACGGACTCTGATTCCAGTATCAACTTTAGTGAAGCCACTTTACATCCAAAAATGGTAAAGAGTATTCAGTACATGATTGTGGCTATTAAAGATGTTTTACATATCTCTGAGGAACCTCCTGTTCCAGATACAATACAGGTTTGTTTATTTAAAGGGAAAAAGCCTGAGGTGAAATTTCCCCCCTCTCATGAACTGAACGCTCTTTATGAAAAGGCTTGGGAGCCGCCTGACAAAAGGTGGCAAATTCCCAAGAGAATTTTTATGGCATATCCTTTCCCCTCTGACGACAAGGAGAAATGGGAGTCGTCTCCCAATGTGGACAAAGCTTTGTCCAGACTGCCCTCAAGGATCGTAAGCAGGAAACGACATTAAAGCCCATTTATGTCACTACGGGTGCACTCCTCAGGCCTGCAGTGGCGTCGGTGTGGGTGAGTAGTGCTATTGCTAAGTGGGCTGATAATTTGGCATCTGACATGGATACCCTTGATAAGGGTAACATTCTTTTGACTCTTGGTTATATCAGGGACGCTGCAGCTTACCTAAAGGATGCGGCGAGGGATATTGGCCTCTTGGGATCAAGGGCCAATGCCATGGCGATCTTGGCCAGGAGGGCGCTGTGGATTCATCAATGGAATGCTGATGCCGATTCCAAGAAAGCTATGGAAGCTCTTCCTTTTAAAGGTAGTGTCTTGTTTTGTGACGGCCTTACTGACCTGGTGTCTACCGCTACTGCGGGTAAGTCATCTTTTCTTCCTTATGTTCCCACACAACAGAAAAAGGCGCCCCATTATCAGATGCAGTCCTTTCGGCCTAATAAATACAAAAAAGGAAGGTGTTCGTCCTTCCTCGCTTCAAAAGGTAGAGGAAGGGGAAAAAGGTCGCCTGCTGTGTCTGGCGCCCAGGACCAAAAGTCCTCCCCCGCTTCTGCCAAGTCCACCGCATGAAGCTGGGGCTCTCCTACGGGAGTCCGTGCCAGTGGGGGCTCGTCTCCGAATCTTCAGTCACGTCTGGTTTCAATCGGGCCTAGATCCCTGGGTCTTAAACATAGTGTTCCAGGGACACAAACTGGAGTTTCAGGAGATGCCCCCCCGCCGATTTTTCAAATCAGCCTTGGCAGTTTCTATTCCAGAAAGGGAAGTAGTAAGTGCTGCGATACAAAAGCTGTGTCAACAGAGGGTCATTGTCCCGGTTCCTCCGTCCCAACGGGGGGAAGGGTTCTATTCGAGCCTCTTTGTCATGCCAAAGCCGAACGGCTCGGTCAGACCAATCCTGAACCTAAAAACCCTCAATCCGTACTTGAAAACTTTCAAGTTCAAGATGGAATCTCTTCGAGCTGTGATCTCCAGCCTGGAAGGGGGGATTTTATGGCGTCAGTCGACATAAAAGATGCCTACTTACACGTCCCGATATATCCTCCTCATCAGGCCTTCCTGAGATTTGCGGTGCAGGATCGTCATTACCAATTTCAGACGTTGCCGTTTGGGCTTTCCACTGCCCCGAGAGTCTTCACCAAAGTGATGGCAAGCAGGGTGTCACAATTATCCCGTACTTGGACGATCTCCTGATAAAGGCAAGATCAAGAGAGCAGTTGCTAAGAGATGTGGAACTTTCCCTGACTGTTCTGCAACATCATGGTTGGATTCTAAATTTGCCAAAGTCTCAGTTGATCCCGACAACTCGGCTGCTCTTCTTGGGTATGATCCTAGACACGGAACTACAGAGAGTGTTTCTTCTGGCGGAAAAAGCTCTAGACATCTAGACCATGGTCAATGAGATTCTGAAACCGGCAAGAGTGTTGATTCATCAATGCACTCGAGTGCTAGCTGCTAGGGGAGATTGTTGCGGCTTACGAAGCCATTCCATTTCGCAGGTTTCATGCCCGGGTGTTTCAGTGGGACCTGCTGAACAAATGGTCCGGGTCTCACCTGCACATGCACCGGAAAATAAGTCTATCTTCCAGGACCAGAATTTCTCTCCTGTGGTGGCTGCAAAGTTCTCACCTTCTAGAGGGACGCAGGTTCGGAATCCAGGATTGGGTTCTGCTGACCACGGATGCACGTCTCCAAGGCTGGGGTGCAGTCACACAAGGAAGAAGTTTCCAGGGAAAATGGTCAAGCCAGGAATCTTGTCTCTGCATAAATGTTCTGGAGTTAAGAGCCATTTACAACGGCCTTCTGCAAGCGAAAAACCTTCTTCAAGGTCTACCTGCCCTGATTCAGTCGGACAACGTAACAGCGGTGGCGTACGTAAACCGCCAGGGCGGAACAAGGAGCGGCAATGGCAGAGGCCACAAGAGTTCTCCGCTGGGTGGAACAACACGTGAGTGGTCTTCCTTCCGGCCATGGACAACTGGGAAGCAGACTTCCTCAGCAGACACGATCTCCATCCAGGAGAGTGGGCCCTTCATCAAGAGGTATTTGCAGAAGTGACAAGGCATTGGGGAATTCCTCAAATAGACATGATGGCGTCTCGCCTCAACAAGAAGCTTCCGATGTATTGTTCCAGGTCAAGGGACCCCAAGCCAGTGCAGTGGACGCCCTAGTAACTCCGTGGGTATTTCAGTCGGTATATGTGTTCCCTCCACTTCCTCTCATTCCAAGAGTGTTGAGGATCATAAGACGAACAAGAGTTCAGGCAATACTCGTCGTTCCAGATTGGCACGGAGGACCTGGTATCCGGATCTTCAGGAATTGCTCATAGAAGATCCTTGGCCACTTCCTCTCAGAGAGGACCTGTTACTGCAGGGGCCATGCGTATTTCTGGACTTACCGCGGCTGTGTTTGACGGCGTGGAGGTTGAACGCCAAATTCTAGCTCGTAAGGGTATTCCCGGGGAAGTCATCCCCACCCTCCTTAAGGCTAGAAAGGAGGTCACGGCGAAGCATTATCACCGTATTTGGAGAAAATATGTGTTGTGGTGTGAAGCCAAAACAGCTCCGGCGGAGGAGTTTCACTTGGGTCGTTTCCTCCATTTTTTGCAGGCAGGCGTGGATGCAGGCCTGAAATTGGGTTCCATCAAAGTGCAAATTTCGGCTTTATCTATTTTCTTTCAAAAAGAATTGGCAGCCCTTCCTGAAGTTCAGACTTTCGTGAAGGGAGTGCTGCATATCCATTCTCCATTTGTGCTCCCAGTGGCACCGTGGAATCTTGAAGTGGTGTTACAATTTCTTATGTCTCACTGGTTTGAACCTTTGCGAAAGGTTGAGTTGAAGTTTCTCACTTGGAAAGTGGTTATGCTTTTGGCCTTGGCGTCTGCCAGGCGAGTGTCGGAATTGGCGGCTTTGTCTCACAAGAGCCCCTATTTTATTTTCCATGTGGATAGAGCGGAATTGAGAACTCGCCAACAATTTCTGCCGAAGGTGGTTTCTTCGTTTCACATAAATCAACCTATTGTGGTACCTGTGGCTACGGATGCTGTGGCGGTGCCAAGATCTCTTGATGTCATAAGAGCTTTAAAAATGTATGTCGCCAGAACGGCTCTTGTTAGGAAAACGGAGGCTCTGTTTGTCCTGTATGCTTCCAACAAGATTTGAAATCCTGCTTCCAAGCAGACTATTCCACGCTGGATTTGTAATACGATTCAGCATGCTCATTCTTCGGCTGGGTTGCCGTTGCCAAAGTCACTAAAGGCCCATTCTACCAGGAAGGTGGGCTCATCTTGGTCAGCTGCCCGAGGAGTCTCGGCGCTTCAACTTTGCCGAGCAGCTGCGTGGTCGGGTTCAAACACTTTTGCTAAGTTCTACAAGTTTGATACCCTGGCTGATGAGGACCTCATGTTTGCTCAATCGGTGCTGCAGAGTCGTCCGCACTCTCCCGCCCCATCTGGAGCTTTGGTATAGACACAATGGTCCTTTTGGAGTCCCCAGCATCCTCTAGGACGTAAGAGAAAATAGGATTTTAATACCTACCGGTAAATCCTTTTCTCCTAGTCCGTAGAGGATGTTGGGCGCCCATCCCAGTGCGTACTGTTACTTGCAGTTGTATTGTTGGTTGTTGTTTTCGGTTACACGACGGTTGTGTATCGGTTATGTTCAGCTTGTTGTTGTTCTTTCGTTCATACTGTTATCTGCTATTCAAGCTTATCCAGTTATACGGTGTGTTTGTGGTGTGAGCTGGTATGTATCTCACCCTGAGTTTAACAAAAGTCTTTTTCCTCGAAATGTCCGTCTCCGCTGGACACAGTTCCTATAACTGGGGTCTGGAGGAGGGGCATAAAGGGAGGAGCCAGTTCACACCCAGTAAAAGTCTTATAGTGTGCCCATGTCTCCTGCGGATCCCGTCTATACCCCATGGTCCTTTTGGAGTCCCCAGCATCCTATATGGACTAGAAGAAAAGGATTTACCGGTAGGTATTAAAATCCTATTTTCTGCTGCGGGGTACACTGGGCTCCACAAGGAATGGACAATGAGGTGTAGAGTAGGATCTTGATCCGAGGCACCAACAGGCTCAAAGCTTTGACTGTTCCCAGAATGCATAGCGCCGCCTCCTATATCACCCCGCCTCCCTGCACAGGATCTCAGTTTTGGAGTTGGTGCTGCAGTAGCAGGCACCTAACAGAGGGGCTGCTCCAGGCAGCCCTAAGAAGAGCTTTTTTTCTGAGAAAAAAAGTGAAGACTTCAAGGGCAGCAGCAGTGTTACATGTCAGTGGACATTCACGGCTGCAGCTCTGGCTCTCCCCAGCGGCGCTGTACACTCCCGAGCCCTGGTTGCCGGGTAACTACAGCAGGAGGCTCCAGTTTTCTTCTTGTCAGGCACACACGACGGGGGCTCTCCGGGATCGCGTGGCTGCGCTTCGGCAGGTGGTAAGTGGGTCCCGCTTGCGGGACCCGGTCTTTATCGCGATCTGGCGCAGTCAGTGGGAGGCGGGCCGCGCGCGCTGGCGGTGGACACTGTGGCAGTACAGGCGATCCCACTGGATCACCAGGGCATGGGACAGGTCAGGTTTTCTCTATAAACCATTTTATTAGAGCCCGCAGTACCCGGTGGTTTTGCCAGCAGGGGGATAGCGCTTGGACCTGAAGCCCCTCCCCCAGCCCCAGGGCGCCATTTTCTGCAAATGTTCCCGCCCTGGAGCTGCATATCTGTCTCTCCCTCACTCCCTGGCAGTGTTTGCGGGGCCATTATCCCTCAGCTCACTGTTCATAGGAATGCTTGGGCAAATCCTCCTATGTAAAGCCGCCTGGTTGTCAGTGCTGTGACTTTACAAGACACTTAAGTATTCTACCTGCCTTTTTTAGTTAGTGTTAGTTAAGAAAGAGTGCATTTAGTCAGGGTTTATTAGTACAATTACCCTGTGATATACATCCAGTTCTTACTGTGTACTGTTATATCTATTGTTATATAGCTATGTAAGCTAGTCCAGTGCAGTATTATTGTTAGTAATAACCTCTGCATTGTACAAACTGTGACTATTTGTGTGTGCATTTGATAGCTGAGTGGTGTTCATTTCGTGTCTTTCACTCAATATTCTATAACCTGAGGGGGCTTGGTGCGTCAGGTTTTATCTGATATAGGATTTCACAAAGATATACTGTATTACGTATTTTTCTCTGTGATTTAGTCACCATATCTCTCCTTTATCTCTGCTGGTGCTGACTACACTGCGCAGGGGTTTTGGCTAGAGGTATTGTGCTGCTGACAAATTGTACTGTGTTACCTGATACTGCAAATTATATCATGTCTGCTTCTGAGGGTAACGGTTCTGGGGCTGAACACACTGCCGGTGTTGCTGAAGCCGCAGATACTTTTGAGGAGAATATAGCAGCTTTGGGCTCTGGTTCTGGGGGCTCCTTGCACCCCAGTGGGACGGTGGCAACGGGGGCAAATTATGACCCGATGTGGGCCGCTTTTTCCACGCTTCTGCATACACTAGTTCATAAACTAACACCCCCTATGGGACCCCCAATGCCGGTACAACTGTTTGTGGTCCCTGCAGCTAATCCGCCATGGGCGGACGATTTATCTGCTCAAATAAAGAAGTTGAACCAGTCCCTGACTACTAAAAAGTCTGACCGTCGCTCGCCTACGTCCAAGGGGTCCTCTAAGTCTCCTCACAATCCACTGCTGTCACTGACACCTCGTCGGACGAAGACGGCACTTACACTGACCCCACAGGTTCTGACTCAGATACGGCTGATGGGGAGGGTGGTTCACATGTGGATGTTCCTGATCTTTTGGAGGCTATTAAGTTAATTTTACAGACTACGGATGATCCCGAGCCATTCGGTCCTCCTAAGAAACTAGATAGGTTCAAGCGTCAGAAGGTAATTAAACAAGTTTTACCTCACTCTGACCACCTAATTGATATACGTCAGGAACCCTGGGAAAACCTGGGTACGAAGTTTGTGCCTCAAAAGAAGATGCTGGCTCGCTATCCCCTCGCGCCGGAGCTGTCTAAGAATTGGGAAACGCCTCCAGTGGACTCACATGTGGCTAGGATGGTGGTTTCCTCAGCTCTACAGGTCACCACCGTCACATCTCTAAAAGAGCCTACGGATAAACGTGTGGAGGGTTGTCTGAAAGCGATTTACACCCTCACGGGTGCTGCACAAAGGCCCACTATTGCAGCTACTTGGGCTGCAGAGGCCATTGAAGCATGGGCCTTGGAGTTAGATGCTGAAATTTCCTCTGACCATGCTAGACAATGCTTGTCTTATATTGTCACAGCTTCTCGTTATATTAAATAGGCGGCTTCTGATGCCGGTATACTGGCAGCCAAGGCCTCTACTACGTCAGTCCTGGCTCGCCGGATATTGTGGCTGAGATCCTGGTCTGTGGATCTGGACTCTAGAAATACCCTGGAGGTACTCCCTTTTAAGGGAGATATTCTGTTTGGGGAGGATTTGTGGCTGACTTGGCTACTGTCAAAACTGCCTGTCTGCCAAGTACTGCTCCTTCTGTGTTGAAGGCTAAAGGTACTTCCTTTCGCCCCTTTCGTCCTCCAGGTAAAGCAAAAGGTCAGGCGTACAACAACAAACAGGCCCGCACTTCCAAACCTGGCAAGCCTAAGCCCAAAAGAGCCTGGGCGGCCCGTCAGCCAGCTTCCAAGACAGATAAGCCCGCCGCATGACGGGGCGGGCCTCCCTCTGGGGGATCCCAGGGTGGGGGGCCGGCTTCTAGGGTACACCCAGGAATGGTTGAAGACCACTTCAGATGCCTGGGTACGGGAAGTTGTCACTCGAGGTTAAGCCATATCCTTTAAAAACCGACCCCCTCATCGATTTTGCCAGACAGATGTCCTGTTGGACAAGACAAAGGCAAATACTCTACATTCGGTGGTACAGACCCTCCTGGATACAGGAGTCGTAGTACAGGTGCCTCTTGCGCAGAGGGGCCGGGGGTACTATTCTCCGCTGTTTCTAGTCCCGAAACCGAATGGGTCCTCCCGGCCTATTCTCAACGTCAAGGCATTGAACAGGTTTGTGAAGGTTTCCAAGTTCCGTATGGAAACCCTTCTATCTATAGTTCTGGCCTTGGAACCTGGGGACTTCATGGTCTCCCTGGATACACAGGATGCTTACCTGCATATTCCTATAGCAGTGTCTAATCAGCAATACCTGAGATTTGCGATTGGCAACTGCCATTACCAGTTTCGGGCGTTCCCTTTTGGTTTAACAATGGCTCCGCGAGTCTTTACAAAAGTCATGGCGGTGATGACGGTGGTACTCCGCCGTCAAGGGTTCAGGATACTGCCGTATTTGGACGACTTGTTAATCCTGGCAAATTCCCCAGAACTTCTCCTGTGTCATCTAGATGTGACGGTCCGGTTTCTGCAAGCCCACGGGTGGCTCATCAACTGGAAGAAGTCATCCCTGATCCCTGCTCAGAGCATGGTGCATCTGGGAGCACTATTGGACACTCACAACCAGCGGTTGTTCCTGTCTCAAGAGAAAATCCTGAAACTGCAGGACAGGATTCGTTGCTTCCTATCTCGTCCGCAAGTGTCGATACATTCGGCGATGCAGGTGCTGGGCCTCATGGTGTCAGCATTCGACATGGTGGAGTAAGCTCAATTTCACTCTCGCCCTCTCTAGAGACTAAGTCTAGCCAAATGGGACGGCCTGCCTCACCGGATCAGATCTCAAATGATCTCATTGACTCTGGAGGTCCGTCTGTCGCTGCTCTGGTGGCTCCGGGACCAACAACTGTGCAGGGGCCGTCCGTTCTGGATATCCGACTGGGTCCTGTTGACGACAGATGCCAGTCTAAGAGGTTGGGGTGCGGTGCTGGAGCAACACTCCCGTCAGGGGCGGTGGACCAAGGAGGAGTCCCTCCTCTCGATCAATATTCTGGAGTTGCGGGCGGTCTTCAATGCCTTGAACCTAGCTTAGCATTTAATTCAGAACCGTCTTGTTCAAGTACAGTCGGACAATGCCACCACAGTGGCTTACATAAATCATCAGGGCGGCACTCGAAGCTGCCTAGCAATGAAGGAAGTCTCACGGATTCTACAGTGGGCAGAACGGCATCTACCGGCCATATCGGCAATATTCATTCCGGGAGTCCTGAATTGGGAAGCGGACTTTCTCAGTCGTCAGGACGTGCATGCCGGCGAGTGGGGCCACCATCCAGAAGTGTTTCAACTCCTAGTGGAAAGGTGGGGCCTTCCAGACGTAGATCTGATGGCGTCTCTGCTCCTGATCACATTAAGGCCCATTCTACTCGGTCTGTTGGACCTTCTTGGGCGGCCCAACGTGGTGCGACCCTTGAACAATTGTGCAAGGCGGCTACGTGGTCCTCTGTGAACACGTTCATAAGGTTCTATGCCTTCGATACTCCCGCTTCCCAGGATGCTTCCTTTGGACGCCGGGTTCTTGTGCCCGCTACAGTGCGTCCCCTCCCATAAGGAACTGCTTTAGGACATCCCCATTGTCCATTCCTTGCTGAGCCCAGTGTACCCTGCAGCAGAAAACGAGTTTTATGGTAAGAACTTACCCTTGTTAAAACTCCTTCTGTGAGGTACACTGGGCTCCACAAGGCGCCCACCCTGACGCACTTGGCTTCTTTGGGTTGATATGGCATTAGCCGCTGACACGTCTCCTGTCGTGAGAATGCGGTGTTGTGGCTACTAACCGTTGTCGTCTCTTTTCCTGCTACTGCATTGGACTGGTTAACTAAAAACTGAGATCCTGTGCAGGGAGGCGGGGTGATATAGGAGGCGGCGCTATGCATTCTGGGAACAGTCAAAGCTTTGAGCCTGTTGGTGCCTCGGATCAAGATCCTACTCTACACCCCATTGTCCATTCCTTGTGGAGCCCAGTGTACCTCGCAGAAAGAGTTTTAACAAGGGTAAACTCGTTTTCATGTAGCTCTGCTTGGGATATATGCTACCTGCTTCGTGGGACTTTGAGGGGGGACCGTACCAACCTCCTGAGGGTTAATGGTTGGAAATCCTAGCTGACAGGACACTGAGCTCCTGAGTTGCTGATCACTCATCATCAGTATGTGTGCCCAGACCAGTAGCTATCCGCCACCCTCTAACACAGAGGTGGCCAAAAGGTAGATCGCGATCCAAGTGTGACTTGCCGCCTGAGTCCGGAGCGTTCCCAATGATGCATTGCGCGGGTGACGTCATGACATCAGCCGCGCACCCACGCAGTGCACGATTGGGAACGTGATGTGAGGAGTCTGTGTGCCTGCTGGATCTGGTTTGATCCAGTCAGCGACAGCAGCAGTGGCGGGAAGCGGGAGCAAGCACGGGAGCAGGATCCAGCCAGCTAAAGTAAGTATATCTGGCACTGTGGGAGCATATTGGGCACTCATGATATGTCCGTCTCCTCGGTCACAGTGGGGGCATATGTGGCACTGTGGAGGCATATGTGGCACTGTGGGGGCATATCTGGCACTGTGGGCATATGTGTTTGAGGTTTTTACCTGTGGGGGCCAATGTGTGATTTTGTGTGAGACAGTCATTACACCCTGTGCAGCAAGGCTATGCCCCTTTTTTGTTATGCCATGCCTTCTTTTTGTTATGCCACACCCCTTAGTGCTCACTGTCATCTAAGGCTTTGTGTGGACTGTTGCAGACATTTCTGATGTGTTTTACACTTGTGGCCAGTATAATCTTGTGAAAGACAACGCGCCATTGCAAGGGGCGTGGCTTCCCGGAGGGGACATAGGGGTAATTCAGACTTGATCGTAGCAACAAATTTGTTAGCAGTTGGGCAAAACCATGGGGGTCATTCCGAGTTGATCGCACATAGCAACTTTTTGCTTAACGTGCGATCAACCTGACGCCACCTATGATGGAGTGTATTTTAGCATAGCAGGTCAACGATCGCTTGTGCAGCCCTGCTATGCTAAAAAAGTTTCAAGTAATACAAGACCAGGGCTGCAGTTACTCACCCAGTGTGACGGATCCAGCGATGAAGGGCCCGGTCCTGACGTCAGACATCCGCCCTCCAAACACCTCGACACGCCTGCGTTGGACTCACCACACCTGGAAAACGGTGAGTATCTGTCCAGGATCGCCTCCCGCCTGTCCGTCTTCTTGCGATCGCCGCTGCAATCACATTTCTCGCTGGCGGCGGTGTTGCCTGGCGACGATCATCACCAGGCAACGTCGTGTGTGCGCAATGCATCCGCCGTGCATGCGCACTTCTGACCCGTTCGCACCGCAGCGAAGAACCGATGCGTGCGAATGGGTCGGAATGACCCCCCATGTGCACTGCAGGCGGGGGCAGATATAACATGTGCAGAGAGAGTTAGATTTGCGCAGGGCCGGCTCCAGGCATGTTCCAATAGAGCGGCCGAACAGGGCGCCGCACTTTATGGGCGCCGCTAGCTCTGGCTGCCATATTGGAGCCTGGAGCCGTCCCTGCAGCACTGCACTGTCTGTCTCCCCCGCTAACCGGCGCCGGCCCGTGAGCCAACCAGAGCTCGCGGTCCGGCAGCTGAGGCTGATTGGCTGCCGGACCGCGAGCTTTGATAGGCTTGCGGGCCGGCGCCTAGTCGAAGCGGCCGCCGGAGATTGAGGGCTAGGAGAGGCTCACGCTGCACTCTCCTCCCACCCTCAGCTACAAAGCAGCACGGGCAGCGCAGCAGCCTCAACCCACAGGAACAGACTCGCGGTGAGCAGGGGGGGGGGATATCTGGCACTGGGGACATGTCTGGCACTGGGGGCATGGGACATGTGTATCTGGCATTGGGGGCATGGGACATGTGTATCTGGCACTGGGGGCAAGGGACATGTGTATCTGGCACTGGGGGCATGGGACATGTGTATCTGGCATTGGGGGCATGGGACATGTGTATCTGGCACTGGGGGCATGGGACATGTGTATCTGGCACTGGGGGCATGTATCTGGCATTGGGGGCATATCTGGCACTGTGGGAACAAGAGTATCTGGCATTAGGGGCATATCTGGCACTGTGTGGGTCATATATGTATCTGGCACTGTGTGGGGCATTTATGTATCTGGCACTGTGGGGGCATTTATGTATCTGGCACTGTGGGGGCATATCTGCACTGTGGGAGCATTTATGTATCTGGCACTGTGGGGGCATATCTGCACTATGGGGGCATTTATGTATCTGGAACTGTGGGGGCATTTATGTATCTGGCAAGGTGGGGGCATATCTGCACTGTGGGGGCATTTATGTATCTGGCACTGTGGGGGCATATCTGCACTGTGGGAGCATTTATGTATCTGGCACTGTGGGGGCATATCTGCACTATGGGGGCATTTATGTATCTGGAACTGTGGGGGCATTTATGTATCTGGCAAGGTGGGGGCATATCTGCACTGTGGGGGCATTTATGTATCTGGCACTGTGGGGGCACATTCATATATCTGGGCATATCTGCACTGTGGGGGCATTTATGTATCTGGCACTGCTGGGGGGCATGTCACGTGTATCTGGCACTGCTGGGGGGCATGTCACGTGTATCTGGCACTGCTGGAGGGCATGTCACGTGTATCTGGCGCTGCTGCGGGGCATGTCACGTTTAGCTGGCACTGCAGCGGGGCATATCATGTCTCTCTGGCACTGCACATTATGTGTATCTGGCACTATACTGGAGACATTGTGTGTAAGGAACACTACTGTGTGTAAGGCTGCTAATTGTGTGCGTAGAGGGGGTGTGAAAATATATTTATAGTTTGATTATATGAAGTTACAAGGCAAAGCCCACTTTTCCAGAGGCCACGCCCACTTTCACAGAGGCCACGCCCACTTTCACAGATGCCACACCCACTTTTCCAGGGGGCGCGCCTTCGGCGCACGCATAAGGGGGGGGGGGACCTTTTCGATTTTCTCGCTCAGGGTGCTAGTAGGCCTGGAGCCGGCCCTGGATTTGCGTGTGGTGTTTTCAAACTGAAATCTAAATTGCAGTCTAAAAATAAAGCAGCCAGTATTTACCCTGCACAGAAACAAAATAACCCACCCAAATCTAACTCTCTCTGCCCGTTATATCTTCCCCCCTGCAGTGCACATGGGGGTAATTCCAAGTTGATCGCAGCAGGATTTTTGATAGCAATTGGGCAAAACCATGTGCACTGCAGGGGAGACAGATATAACATTAGGTTTGGGTGGGTTATTTTGTTTCTGTGCAGTGTAAATACTGGCTGCTTTATTTTTACACTGCAAATTAGATTGCAGATTGAACACACCCCACCCAAATCGAACTCTTTCTGCACATGTTATATCTGCCTCCCCTGCAGTGCACATGGTTTTGCCCAATTGCTATCAAAAATCCTGCTGCGATCAACTTGGAATTACCCCCTATCTGCAGCTGAAAGAGAGGGACAGGTGTTAAAACACTCAATTGATTGTGTGACTAAAGGCCCGTACACACTGGTCGATATATCGGCCGTTCTCATGAACGGCCGATATATCGCGGGACCGTCGGCCAGTGTGTACGGCCGATACGTCTATGAACTCCGTTGTTCACAGACGTATCGCGTCAGCCCCGCAGCACAGCCGACGGCCAATATATCTACCGATATATTGGCGCATCGCTGTGTGTGGCCGACCGCCCATTCACATGCTGCGGTGGCCGGCGTTGATTGACAGCTGAACTGGGCGGGCGTGTGTACACGCCCGCCCAGTTCATGACGTCAGTCCCCGACGGATCGGGCAGTGTGTATGCTCAACACACTGCCAGATCTGTCCATAGATATATCTGCAGATAAATTGATCTGCAGATATATCTATTAGTGTGTACCCACCTTAAGACAGCAGATTCCAAGAAGGCTTCGCAGCCCCCTCTAATGGCTTCTCATAAACGCTCATTGCCACAGGTTGTCCAGTCCGATTCTGATTCTGATCAGCCAGATGTGGATGACGATGATATGAGCGAGGACAGCTCTCTGTCCCCTGGGGTGGAGGCTCTCATGTTTGCTATAAGAGAGGTCCTTCACATACCAGACCCGGAGGCGAAACCAGATGAGGAGTTATACTTTAATGTAAGACCCAAGAGTTCAGTTACCTTTCCGGTGTCTAAAGAGTTAAACTCCCTGGCCAGGGAGGCGTGGTTAAACCCTGATAAAAAAATGCTAAATTCCTTAGCGGTTTCTATCTACCTTTCCCCTTCTAGATGAGGATAGGAAGGTCTGGGAAAACCCCCGTCGGTCAATACGTCTGTATCCAGACTGTCAAAAAAATTAGTACTGCCTGTCCCTGGGGCTGTATCCCTGAAGGAGCCCGTTGACCATAAAATTGAGACAACGCTCAAGGACATTTATACGACAACAGGCGCAGCACAGCGCCCCACAATAATTTGCGGGTGGATCTTCAGGGCTGTGGTAAAGTGGTCTGATAATGTTATTGATGGTTTAAACTCTACCCCGGGATGAGGTAGTTACTCTGCTGCTATGTATATAGGATGATGCAAATTTTATAAGTGAGGCTATAAAGGAGTTGTGTAAGATTAATGGCCGACCTACTGCTATGGCGGTCTCAGCGCGCAGTGCTCTGTGGGTACGCCAATGGGCGGCGGACGCTGATTCCAAAATGGGTGTAGAAAATCTTCCCTTTACTGGTGATGCCTTGTTTGGAGACAAAATTAAATAAATGGATCTCCCAAGCAACGGCAGGTAAGTCTACCTATCTGCCATCGGATGTGCCACCTGCTCGACGTTCTTACACCGGACCCTCCTTGCAGTCCTTTCATGTGGCAAGGTTCAGAGGCAGGGGCCGAGGGGTCTCCACTTCCAGAGGATCTCGTGGTAAGTCCCGTAAACCTGCACCTGCTGTCTCCCTGGACCAGACCACCGGATACCCTGCCGCTAAACCCTCCGCGTGATGGTTACCCCCAGCGACAAGGCGACTTTCAGGTAGGTGCTCGCCTTCACCACTTCGCCCGCGTGTGGGCGGTGTTCTGCCAGGATCCTTGGGTGAGGGACCTAATTTATCACCGATACCAGCTTTAATTCCAAACACTCCCTCCTCAAAGGTTTTTCAAGTGGGTTTTACTAGTTTTACCCGCAGCAAAAGTTACCTTGCAAGAGGCTATTCAAAAACTTTTGCAGACAGCGGTGGTAGTTCCTGTGCCACCTCCGTTACGCAACAGGGGTTTTTACACCAGTCTTTTTGTCGTTCCCAAACCAGACGGTTCGGTGCGCCCCATCTTGAATCTTAAGTCTCTCAACCCGTCTCTGCAGGTGTTCAAATTCAAGATGGAGTCCCTGAAGGCGATGGTGTCCGCTCTGGAGGAGGGGGAGTTCCTCGTGTCTCTAGATGTCAAGGACGCTTACCTTCACATTCCCATGTGGCCCCCTCATCAGGCTTACCTCAGGTTCACCATATTGGACGACCATTTCCAGTTTCAGGACTTACCCTTCAGATTATCCACAGCTCCGAGGGTCTTCACCAAGGTCATGGCGGAGATGATGCTGCAACTGCGATTGATGGAGGTAAACATAATCCCCTACTTGGACGATCTCCTAATAAAGGCCCTGTCCAGGGAACGTCTGCTACACAGCATTGATCTGACTACCCGCCTACTCACGGATCATGGGTGGATCTTAAATTTGCAGAAATCTCATCTGGAACCAACCCAGCGTCTTCAGTTCCTCGGAATGATACTAGACACGGTATCTCAAAATGTGTTTCTCCTGATGGACAAGGGCTCGGCTATCCAGGCTATGGTCCGCTCAGTACTAAGTCCTTGCAGGGTGTGTATACATCTTTGCATCAGATTACTGGGCAAGATGGTGGCTGCTTACGAGGCAATCCAATATGGCAAGTTTCATGCCCGGCCATTTCAACTGGATCTGGACAAGTGGTCGGGTTCTCACCTGCATATGCATCAGGAAGTGACCCTATCTCTGAAAGCCCGGATTTCTCATACGTCCCAGAGGATGCTGGGGTCCACTTCAGTACCATGGGGTATAGACGGTTCCGCAGGAGCCATGGGCACTTTAAGACTTTTCTAGAGTGTGAACTGGCTCCTCCCTCTATGCCCCTCCACCAGACCTCAGTTTAGAAAATGTGCCCAGGCAGACTGGTCGCACTCCAGTGGACCTCTACTGAGTTTCACTGAAAGACTTTATGTTAGGTTTTTTATTTTCAGGGAGACTGCTGGCAACAGTCTCCCTACTTAGGGGGAAGAAGTAGGAACCAACTTCCTAAAGAGTTTCATGGCTCTGCTTCTTTCTGACAGGACACCATTAGCTCCTGAAGAGTACTGAACACTAGCTGCGGCTACGCGCTCACTCCCACAGCATGCCGTCACCCCCCTAACAGAGCCAGAAGTCAGAAGACGCGTGAGTATTATTACCGGAGATCTGCAGAGAGGGATCTCCGGTCATCGTGACGGCTCAAGGTACCGCGCAGCGAGCGGGAACGCTGAGCGAACATGGTATCCATAACACAGTGCACAGCAGGGCGCGGGGGGGGGGGGGGGGGCACCCTGGGCAGCATGAAACCTACTCTCACTGGCAAAAGGTAGCATACTTTGTATTTACACTGTCCTACACCCCTTCTTCCTCAGGCAGCCAGCACACTGCTCAGCGCCATTTTCTCCCAGCAGCTGCAGGGCAAGAAACGCTGATCCTCCTCTCCACCTCTGATTCAAGTGACAGGGTGCAAAAAAGGGGGAGGGGGAGAGTGTAATATTCGGTACTAAAACCCATTATTGGTAATATAAAGTGCATGAAGGTCCCTGTGTGCAAAGTACGCGTCACGGGCATTTTTTCTTTTGGCGCTGAGTTGTGAACTGGCAATTCCTTTCTGTGTCCTTTACTGTGGGTCTGTCCCCATTAAGCCCCGGAGTGTCTGTGGTGTGATTGATGCACGTGTGTGACATGTCTGAGGCAGGGAGCTCTTCCCCTGAGGGAGCCATTTTAGGGACACAGAGTTGTAATGTGGTGGCGCTGCCGGCACACCATGAGCCTGAATGGGTGAAAGAATTACGTGATAGTGTGAATCATATCAGTAAGAGATTTGGATAAGTCTGAGTCTCATGCAGAAACCTGGAGAAAATCTGTGTAAGATGTGATTTTTAATAGTTCTGCCTTTTCATCCACAGGGGACCCCTCTGGGTCACATAAAAGGTCATTTAAACAGGTTGTACAGATACCGACACGGACTCTGATTCCTGTGTCGACACTAGTGATTCCAGGGGAATAGATCCAAAGTTAGCGAAAAACATTCAGTACATGATTGTTGCTATAAAGTAGAGATGTGCACCGGAAATTTTTCGGGTTTTGTGTTTTGGTTTTGGGTTCGGTTCCGTGGCCGTGTTTTGGGTTCGAACGCGTTTTGGCAAAACCTCACCGAATTTTTTTTGTCGGATTCGGGTGTGTTTTGGATTCGGGTGTTTTTTTCAAAAAACCCTAAAAAACAGCTTAAATCATAGAATTTGGGGTCATTTTGATCCCAAAGTATTATTAACCTCAATAACCATAATTTCCACTCATTTTCAGTCTATTCTGAACACCTCACACCTCACAATATTATTTTTAGTCCTAAAATTTCCACCGAGGTCGCTGGATGACTAAGCTCAGCGACCCAAGTGGCCGACACAAACACCTGGCCCATCTAGGAGTGGCACTGCAGTGTCACGCAGGATGGCCCTTCCAAAAAACACTCCCCAAACAGCACATGACGCAAAGAAAAAAAGAGGCGCAATGAGGTAGCTGTGTGACTAAGCTCAGCGACCCTAGTGGCCGACACAAACACCTGGCCCATCTAGGAGTGGCACTGCAGTGTCACGCAGGATGGCCCTTCCAAAAACACTCCCCAAACAGCACATGACGCAAAGAAAAAAAGAGGCGCAATGAGGTAGCTGTGTGAGTAAGCTAAGCGACCCTAGTGGCCGACACAAACACCTGGCCCATCTAGGAGTGGCACTGCAGTGTCACGCAGGATGGCCCTTCCAAAAAACACTCCCCAAACAGCACATGACGCAAAGAAAAATGAAAGAAAAAAGAGGTGCAAGATGGAATTGCCCTTGGGCCCTCCCACCCACCCTTATGTTGTATAAACAGGACATGCACACTTTAACCAACCCATAATTTCAGTGACAGGGTCTGCCACACGACTGTGACTGAAATGACGGGTTGGTTTGGACCCCCACCAAAAAAGAAGCAATTAATCTCTCCTTGCACAAACTGGCTCTACAGAGGCAAGATGTCCACCTCATCATCATCCTCCGATTCATCACCGTGTACATCCCCCTCCTCACAGATTATCAATTCGTCCCCACTGGAATCCACCATCACAGCTCCCTGTGTACTTTGTGGAGACAATTGCTGCTGGTGAATGTCTCCATGGAGGAATTGATAATAATTCATTTTAATGAACATCATCTTCTCCACATTTTCTGGAAGTAACCTCGTACGCCGATTGCTGACAAGGTGAGCGGCGGCACTAAACACTCTTTCGGAGTACACACTTGTGGGAGGGCAACTTAGGTAGAAAAAAGCCAGTTTGTGCAAGGGCCTCCAAATTGCCTCTTTTTCCTGCCAGTATACGTACGGACTGTCTGACGTGCCTACTTGGATGCGATCACTCATATAATCCTCCACCATTCTTTCAATGGTGAGAGAATCATATGCAGTGACAGTAGACGACATGTCCGTAATCGTTGTCAGGTCCTTCAGTCCGGACCAGATGTCAGCATCAGCAGTCGCTCCAGACTGCCCTGCATCACCGCCAGCGGGTGGGCTCGGAATTCTGAGCCTTTTCCTCGCACCCCCAGTTGCGGGAGAATGTGAAGGAGGAGATGTTGACAGGTCGCGTTCCGCTTGACTTGACAATTTTCTCACCAGCAGTTCTTTTAACCCCTGCAGTCTTGTGTCTGCCGGAAAGAGAGATACAACGTAGGTTTTAAATCTAGGATCGAGCACGGTGGCCAAAATGTAGTGCTCTGATTTCAACAGATTGACCACCCGTGAATCCTTGTTAAGCGAATTAAGGGCTCCATCCACAAGTCCCACATGCCTAGCGGAATCGCTCAGTGTTAGCTCCTCCTTCAATGTCTCCAGCTTCTTCTGCAAAAGCCTGATGAGGGGAATGACCTGACTCAGGCTGGCAGTGTCTGAACTGACTTCACGTGTGGCAAGTTCAAAAGGTTGCAGAACCTTGCACAATGTTGAAATCATTCTCCACTGCGCTTGAGACAGGTGCATTCCACCTCCTATATCGTGCTCAGTTGTATAGGCTTGAATGGCCTTTTGCTGCTCCTCCAACCTCTGAAGCATATAGAGGGTTGAATTCCACCTCGTTACCACTTCTTGCTTCAGATGATGGCAGGGCAGGTTCAGGCGTTTTTGGTGTTGCTCCTGTCTTCTGTACGTGGTGCCTGTACGCCGAAAGTGTCCCGCAATTCTTCTGGCCACCGACAGCATCTCTTGCACGCCCCTGTCGTTTTTTTAAAAATTCTGCACCACCAAATTCAAGGTATGTGCAAAACATGGGACGTGCTGGAATTTGCCCATATTTAATGCACACACAATATTGCTGGCGTTGTCCGATGCCACAAATCGACAGGAGAGTCCAATTGGGGTAAGCCATTCTGCGATGATCTTCCTCAGTTGCCGTAAGAGGTTTTTAGCTGTGTGCGTATTCTGGAAAGCGGTGATACAAAGCGTAGCCTGCCTAGGAAAGAGTTGGCGTTTGCGAGATGCTGCTACTGGTGCCGCCGCTGCTGTTCTTGCGGCGGGAGTCAATACATCTACCCAGTGGGCTGTCACAGTCATATAGTCCTGAGTCTGCCCTGCTCCACTTGTCCACATGTCCGTGGTCAAGTGGACATTGGGTACAACTGCATTTTTTAGGACACTGGTGAGTCTTTTTCTGAGGTCTGTGTACATTTTCGGTATCGCCTGCCTAGAGAAATGGAACCTAGATGGTATTTGGTACCGGGGACACAGTACCTCAAAGAAGTCTGTAGTTGGCTCTGCAGTAATGATGGATACCGGAACCACGTTTCTCACCGCCCAGGATGCCAAGGCCTCAGTTATCCGCTTTGCAGCAGGATGACTGCTGTGATATTTCATCTTCCTCGCAAAGGACTGTTGGACAGTCAATTGCTTGGTGGAAGTAGTAAAAGTGGTCTTACGACTTCCCCTCTGGGATGACCATCGACTCCCAGCAGCAACAACAGCAGCGCCAGCAGCAGTAGGCGTTACACGCAAGGATGCATCGGAGGAATCCCAGGCAGGAGAGGACTCGTCAGAATTGCCAGTGACATGGCCTGCAGGACTATTGGCATTCCTGGGGAAGGAGGAAATTGACACTGAGGGAGTTGGTGGGGTGGTTTGCGTGAGCTTGGTTACAAGAGGAAGGGATTTACTGGTCAGTGGACTGCTTCCGCTGTCGCCCAAAGTTTTTGAACTTGTCACTGACTTATGATAAATGCGCTGCAGGTGACGTATAAGGGAGGATGTTCTGAGGTGGTTAACGTCCTTACCCCTACTTATTACAGCTTGACAAAGGCAACACACGGCTTGACAAATGTTGTCCGCATTTCTGTTGAAATACTTCCACACCGAAGAGCTGATTTTTTTGGTATTTTCACCAGGCATGTCAATGGCCATATTCCTCCCACGGACAACAGGTGTCTCCCCGGGTGCCTGACTTAAACAAACCACCTCACCATCAGAATCCTCCTGGTCAATTTCCTCCCCAGCGCCAGCAACACCCATATCCTCCTCATCCTGGTGTACTTCAACACTGACATCTTCAATCTGACTATCAGGAACTGGACTGCGGGTGCTCCTTCCAGCACTTGCAGGGGGCGTGCAAATGGTGGAAGGCGCATGCTCTTCACGTCCAGTGTTGGGAAGGTCAGGCATCGCAACCGACACAATTGGACTCTCCTTGTGGATTTGTGATTTCGAAGAACGCACAGTTCTTTGCTGTGCTTTTGCCAGCTTAAGTCTTTTCATTTTTCTAGCGAGAGGCTGAGTGCTTCCATCCTCATGTGAAGCTGAACCACTAGCCATGAACATAGGCCAGGGCCTCAGCCGTTCCTTGCGACTCCGTGTGGTAAATGGCATATTGGCAAGTTTACGCTTCTCCTCCGACGATTTTATTTTAGATTTTTGAGTCCTTTTTTTACTGATATTTTGTGTTTTGGATTTTACATGCTCTGTACTATGACATTGGGCATCGGCCTTGGCAGACGACGTTGATGGAATTTCATCGTCTCGGCCATGACTAGTGGCAGCAGCTTCAGCACGAGGTGGAAGTGGATCTTGATCTTTCCCTATTTTTGGAACCTCAACATTTTTGTTCTCCATATTTTAATAGGCACAACTAAAAGGCACCTCAGGTAAACAATGGAGATGGATGGATACTAGTATACTTATGGATGACGAGTGACTGACGACACAGAGGTAGCTACAGCCATGGACTACCGTACTGCGTCTGCTAGTATAGAGATGATAATGATATAAAAAATATATATATATCACTACTGCAGGTATATATAATATAATGACGGACCTGCTGGACACTGTCAGCAGACTCCTAAACTACTAGTATGAAGAAGATAGAAAAAAAAACCCCACCACAGGTAGGTATACAATTATGGACGAGCACTGACGACACAGAGGTAGCTACAGCCGTGGACTACCGTACTGCGTCTGCTAGTATAGAGATGATAATGATATAAAAAATATATATATATCACTACTGCAGGTATATATAATATAATGACGGACCTGCTGGACACTGTCAGCAGACTCCTAAACTACTAGTATTAAGAAGATAGAAAAAAAAACCCCACCACAGGTAGGTATACAATTATGGACGAGCACTGATGACACAGAGGTAGCTACAGCCGTGGACTACCGTACTGCGTCTGCTAGTATAGAGATGATAATGATATAAAAAAAATATATATATATCACTACTGCAGGTATATATAATATAATGACGGACCTGCTGGACACTGTCAGCAGACTCCTAAACTACTAGTATGAAGAAGATAGAAAAAAAACCTCACCACAGGTAGGTATACAATTATGGACGAGCACTGACGACACAGAGGTAGCTACAGCCGTGGACTACCGTACTGCGTCTGCTAGTATAGAGATGATAATGATATAAAAAATATATATACATCACTACTGCAGGTATATATAATATAATGACGGACCTGCTGGACACTGTCAGCAGACTCCTAAACTACTAGTATGAAGAAGATAGAAAAAAAAACCCCACCACAGGTAGGTATACAATTATGGACGAGCACTGACGACACAGAGGTAGCTACAGCCGTGGACTACCGTACTGCGTCTGCTAGTATAGAGATGATAATGATATAAAAAATATATATATATCACTACTGCAGGTATATATAATATAATGACGGACCTGCTGGACACTGTCAGCAGACTCCTAAACTACTAGTATGAAGAAGATAGAAAAAAAAACCCACCACAGGTAGGTATACAATTATGGACGAGCACTGACGACACAGAGGTAGCCACAGCCGTGGACTACCGTACTGCGTCTGCTAATATAGAGATGATAAAGATGATAGAGATGAACAAAAAAAATATAACACTACTGCAGGTAAATATTTATATAATATAATGAATGACGGACCTGCTGGACACTGTAGGCAGAATGCGTTTATAGAATAAAAAAAAAAACACCACAGGAGTGTTTAACTTTTTCAGGCAGACAATATACTGGTGGTCACTGGTCAGTCACACTGGCAGCAAAAGTGTGCACTGTACTCCTGCTATAACTGCACCCCAGTCTCCCCCACAATTCAGCTGTGTGAGCAGTGAGCACTCAGCACAGTCAGATATACATAGATATATCATGCAGCACACTGAGGCTGAGCACAGATATGGTATGGAGCGTTTTTTTCAGGCAGAGAACGGATTAAAAAAAACTAGCAAAACTCTGCACTGACTGTACTCCTCCTAACAGCTCTCCCCAATCCTCCCCACAATAAGCTAAGCAGCAATCAGATCAACTAACTACTAACAGTAACTATAAACGGAGAGGACGCCAGCCACGTCCTCTCCCTATCAATCTCAATGCACGTGTGAAAATGGCGGCGAAGCGCGGCTCCTTATATAGAATCCGAGTCTCGCGATAGAATTCGAGCCTCGCGAGAATCCGACAGCGGGATGATGACGTTCGGGCGCGCTCGGGTTAGCCGAGCAAGGCGGGAAGGTTCGAACCTGCCTCGGACCCGTGTAAAAAGGCTGAAGTTCGGGGGGGTTCGGATTCCGAGGAACCGAACCCGCTCATCTCTACTATAAAGGAGATCATGTTTAACAAAAAACAGGATTTTGATACCTACCGGTAAATCCTTTTCTTCTAGTCCGTGGAGGATACTGGGGTTCACTTCATGACCATGGGGTATAGACGGTTCCGCAGGAGCCATGGGCACTCTTAAGACTTTTCAATGGGTATGAACTGGCTCCTCCCTCTATGCTCCTCCTCCAGACCTCAGTTATAGGAACTGTGCCCAGGGAGACGAACATTTCGAGGAAAGGATTTACTTTAAACTAGTGGTGAGATATATACCAGCTTACACCTCAACCATGCCGCACAACATGGCATTCAACAGAACACACGCCAACAGGCATGAACCAATTACAGCAACATGCTGAAACTAATATAACACAACTTGTGTAACTCTAATTAACAAAACTGCAGGTAAAGTACGCACTGGGACGGGCTCCCAGCATCCTCTACGGACTAGGAGAAAAGGATTTACCGGTAGGTATCAAAATCCTGTTTTCTCATACGTCCTAGAGGATGCTGGGGTCCACTTCATGACCATGGGGTTTATACCAAAGCTCCAGTACGGGCGGGTGACCCTGCAGCACCTGTCAAAGTCAGAAAAATATCACTATGCACACTGCCATATTTGCACCTCATACAGGTCCGCGCTGCGCATGCGTGAGCTCTCCCGTGCGTGCGCATACTCGCTGCTGCGGGCACCCGCGGGCGCGCGGTATGTGCATTTACGGTAGAGTTTATGTGTTCGTAGCGTGCGACTCAATCGTTACATATTTTCACCATATAATGTATTTTGTAGATCATGGTCCCTTTGATAGATTCTGAAAGTTTAGTTAACGTAGCATGTTCATGGACAGAGAAATCCCACTTTGTTTGATACGAAGGGTCAGACAGGAGTAATACAGTGATGTTTAGTATCCATCGGAAGAGTATTTAATTAGCAATATTCCGGTGTTGGTTTGAAGCGAATTAATCGCTCGTGCGAATAGTTATGGACATAAGAAGTTTATGTCCATTTACTATTATTTGCACTTACTTATCCATGCGGCGGGAAATCTAGTTTCCCACCCACCTGAGCAGTTGGAAATCGTCACAGCCCACCTGTATGAATCAACCTATGACCTTTTGTTATAATGCGAGGAGGAATTCCTGTGTCCAATGAACAATGAGATTGTAGGGACCATTGAATTGTATTGTGTGTGGGGCATAAATAGACAAGCCGATCACATCCAGCTCACTCTTCAACGGTTCTCATTGCTGATAATCGGGAGCTGGATGTCCAGAGGCGCATGCGATCGTTCCCCTTTGTGCGTAAGCTTTTCTCCGTAATCATATTGTCTTTCTTGTTATTATGGGCCATATCTCTCTCTCTCTCTCTCTTCTCCTCTTTCTCTCGTATTCTCTTAAACGTAATAGTATTGTATTGTATTTCCTGTGTAGTTATCTGGTTAGTTAGTCTATGTTATATTGTAGTGTATGACTTGTATTGTATTAATTCTTTTGCAAGTATAACATTCATAATATATATATAAGGCGTTGGACCCTAAGCCCAGGTATCTGTGTATTTCTCATAGTGTTAAGTATTTTCAGAGCGTCGGTGACGCTCGAACAGCTTTTAAGATAATCAGGCTACACAAGGTTGCATCTACACTCTATCACTACACTAAGGTTTTACTGCATATTACATTGTTTATGGTTTAGATATAAAGGTTTAACATTGTGAGCGTCTGCGCCGCTCGTGATCTCCTCGTGGTCTCGAGCGTCCGCTACGCTGATAGAGTAGCATTACGGTAGTCGCTCACCTATAAGTGTGCCTGATACCAACAGCGTATTCTCGCGAGCGTTTGTGTCGCTTGAGCGGCTCGCTCCCGATACAGCGTACGCTAAGCTATAGCGGACCATTACGATAGTCAGCAGCCAATAGCGTGCCTGCCTGTGATCTCTTGGCCGTGAGCGAACGTGACGCTTGAGCGTCTCGACCACGGCTAAGCGATTGTTACGCAACGTGCGTACCCTTACGGTACTCCATACGTCAATAGCGTACAGTGTTCTTAGACCTCATAAAGGGTTTTATATAAGATAAATATTTAGCTTTATCAATTGGCGGCTCGTCCTGTCCTTCACATATCTCTGCTAGGTAATTTCAGCAGACATTATCCATCAGCAAAGGGCGGGAGATCATATTCTTCGCAGTGCTGACGGGATAAGCGTCTACTTCGCTTAGTAAAGGGTGCTGAAGGAATCCGGAACCGGAGGTAAGAACAACACGCTAGTGTCTTTTAAAACTGTTTATTTCTATCTTGCGTACGCACACACGCATATCTGCATTTCTTTTTCATTCGTGTATTTTCATATATCACTCTCCTGTTTGCCATTTTATAAATTGATAAAACGTGCTAAGAGAGATTTGTCGCTATTTCATAGTTAAAGTGTAAAATTAATGCGTTAAGGGATAAAGTGTAAAGCACACACGCATCTCTACCTAAAGGTACAAGGAGAGATTGGTGTGGGGTTCAGTAGAGGATCGAGGATCATCTACATTGATAAACGTGTACATTGTGTTACGGTGGACATTGGTTTTGTGTACACGTGTCTCTAACAAAGGGCTGAGACTCGCGTACGCAAAGGCCGACGCACGCAGCGTAAATTACGCAACGGAGCGTCTGGGTACGCCCACGTAACTCAAGTCACACGATAGTGTTGATTTTACAGGCGATAAATAGCGCAACAGGCGATAAATAGCGCAACAGGCGATAAATAGCGCAACAGGCGATAAATAGCGCAAGTTTATTTTAGTATCCGAAATTTAAATTAACAGATCCTTCTCCAAATTTACAACACATCTGGTCTAAAGAAAAAAAAAATTCTGCGCAGAAATAGAAATAGAAACAAAAGTGTATATGTGGTGAGTGAGTGTTTGTTTTTACAATTTTGGGGATTGAACCACAGAAATCATCGAGTTCTCGTGAAGGTACATACGTGTAAGTGACATGCACGGTGGCTAGGGAGGCATCCCTGGTTAAACATAAACTTTGAGCATTAGAGTGTAGCAGACCAGGAGGTCATACTGTAACAGACCAGGAGGTCAGACCAGGAGGTCGCATAACAGACCAGGAGGTCCAGGTACAGCAGACAAGGAAGTCCGCTATAGAGACAAGGCACAACACCAAGAAGGGTTGGTGCAACACCCATATAGGCCAATAAAGCTCAGGCTGAAGGAATTTGCAGCTGCCGAATGTCGATTCCACTGGTCGCTCCGTACATAAGATTAGTTGCTTATGTGCTGAACGACTGTACCGCACGTAATTGTGTACATTAGTTAGTAATCTGACCTAGTACCATTAGAGTAAAGGGGTCACAAACGCTATTTGTACATTCTGACGTGATTTGTGTAATTTTTTATTTTTTTCAAAAAAGGGAAGTTCGCTGGTCACTCTAGAACTATCCGACAACCCCACCTTTACTGGAAAGGGTTAATGCTCTTCGGATCATACCTACATGTTCCAGTAAACTAAGGTTAATAGGGGCCCTGGGTCGATTACGCCAGCACTATATCAGTGTGTGGGCATATTGGTCGGCGTGGGCGAGTGAGTGAGGTGCTCGGTAAACTTCACCGTCAACCTATCTTTGAATATTTTGGTTTTTTGTAAGGGTTCGCTGAAGACCCTGATATAAAGGTCAGAGGTAGAGCAAGCAACACCTACAAATTATGGGGGCCAGTTGTTCAAGAAGGGGGCGATCAACCTCGGTTCGGGTTGATTCTGTAAACCGACCAGTCGGGTCGGCAAGGTATGTAATGTGTGAAAAATACGGCTCACACACAGAAATTTTATGTGATGAATGGGAGAGAATGACTGTACATGACGGGGAGAAATTCCCAAGAGTAGGTAGCTTCAGCCCAGAAGTGTTAATGAATTTAAGGAGGGAGGATATGTCTCATTAAGTCAACAAAGAGACGAATCAAACATTATGATTATTTGCAGCTATGGCAACAGGAGGGTGAAATACAGAGAGGATTGGCTCTGGCGGCGGGATCTGGCCCTATCAGGAAACTGATAGCCACGGCCCCACCGCCACCATACATATCAGGAGAGAAATTGGTTGCGGAGAATGACGCATCAGGGGGTAACAAACAGGCACTTAGCAACTGTATAAATGTTAAAGATAATGTTAATAAGTTAACCAATGCAAGTATTAACCCGTGCAAGTTGTACCCTGTTTTGAACTTTCCCCAGGAGTGTGATCAAGAGGACGACTCGGCAACAATATCGGCGCTCTCTCTAGCAGCCACCATATCAGAAACAACAGTAGGCACGGCCCAACCCATAAGATTAGTAACAAAGCCCCCTAGCGGAGGGACAGGTGAGGTCGTATCAACGGGTAAGTACGGCACCATACACTATGCTGAAACCATTTCACCACAGACTGTAGAATCTACACAGAATGATGTTGTTAAACTTGCTCCCGTGATGGTAATAGCAGTTCCAAATGGGAAAACGGACACTACAGGAGTCAGTCCTATCAGGAACATTGCCATGTACAGCCCGTTTTCCCGAATGGAATTAAGAACCATAGTGTCTGAATTCCCTGATCCTAGAAAAGATTTAGTTGCTAGCCAAAAATACATCAGAGACCTAGGGAACACTTTAGAGCCCAATAACAAAGATTGGCAGATATTGCTGAGGGCTTGTTTACCCTCCAATGTCGACGCAGCTCAATTTTTAGCTGACTGTGGACTGGATCAGGATGTACCTCTTACAGATGTGTACAACAAAGATAACGTAAAAAGAATAAGTTTACAGTTAAAAGAGTATTTTCCAGCTGTGGCCAAATGGAATAGAATTTTTTCCATTAAACAAAAAGAGACAGAAACAGCTGCTGATTATTTTCACCGGGCACTATTAGAAATGGCAAAGTACACTGGCATAGAGGACATTAGGACCAATGCAAACCATCAAGAAGTAGCAGTATCTGTGCTAATGGATGGTTTAAAAGAAGCATTAAAAACAAGGGTACAGACCACGCAACCATGTTGGCGAGGTCTGTCAGTGGCTACTTTGAGAGAGGCTGCTATTGATCACGACCGGAATATCACCAGACACAGGGAGTCACAAGGTGATAAGTTAATGTCAGTAAGTATACAGGCCCTGACCACAAAACAGCCTGTGTTTATATCACCAAACCCCGTGGGTAAGTCAAATGTGGTAACATGTTATTTTTGTCATAAACAGGGACACATAGCACGAGACTGTAGAGCGAAAAATTCGCAAAGATCATACCAACCCCCTAGACAACGACACGACACACGACATTGGGAGCAGGGTCCGCAGAGACGGAGTTATGAGCCACATACAGGGGAAACAAAAAGATACCCCCCGAACAGAGACTGGCACGCCTCTGGTAGTTCCCAGCTAACTCCCTCACAAGTAGTTGCTGCCAGCGGGATTCAGGGAGGTCACCATACCCAATAGGGGTGTGGCCATACCTGTAATCTGCAGCCAGTAAAATTGATTGCAAATCTTGGAAGCGAACCCGAGATTGCAATAAATGTAGCTGGTAAATCATTAAACTTTCTTGTAGATACAGGGGCGGCCAAATCAGTGATAAATTCGACAGTGGGCATGAGAACCACTGGTAAGACAATTCCAGCCATGGGAGTAACAGGAGTAGTCCAGCACTACCCTGTTAGCAAACCAGCCGAGATTACAATAGGGCCTTTACATACCAAGCATTCCTTTTTGCTGGCTGCATCGGCACCGACTAATCTCCTGGGAAGGGATTTATTGTGCAAAATGGGGTGCATCATTTATTGTACTCCTGAAGGTGTATTCTTGGACATACCTGAGAATCACGCTCAGGAAGTGCGAGACATGTTAGACTCCCCATCAAAATTAATGTCACATACCATTATGACAAATAGGACTCCATCCCAAGTAGAAGAAATGACATCCCAGATACCAGAGTCACTTTGGACTAAAGATGGACAGGACACTGGATTAATGGCAAACGTAGCTCCGGTAGTTGTACAAGTAAAAGATGGTAGGATAGCTCCAAAAATCCCACAGTACCCTCTGAAGCCAGAGGTGGAGTTAGGAGTGTATCCCGTAATAGAGCGCTTGCTACAACAGGGCATTCTGGTAAGAACGTCCAGCACTGCCAATAGTCCCATCTTCCCTGTGAAAAAGAGTGGGGGGAGGGGTTACCGGCTAGTGCAGGATCTAAGAGGGATTAACAAAATAGTTGAGAGTCAGTTCCCCGTAGTGCCAAATCCAGCTGTCATCCTTATGCAAATCCCTCCCACTGCGAAATTTTTCACTGTTATTGACCTCTGCTCCGCTTTCTTTTCGGTACCCCTGCACCATGACAGCCAATATTTGTTTGCATTTACATACAGAGGAGTCCAATACACATGGACTCGATTACCACAAGGTTTCATAGACAGTCCAAGTATATTTTCCCAGGCTTTGCATGATTGTTTACAGTCTTTCCAACCAGAGAGTGGATCAGTATTAATACAGTACGTGGATGATCTACTACTGTGTTCTGATTCAGTGGAAGCATCCCTGAAGGATACGAAACAGCTCCTGTTTCATCTTTCAGACACAGGACACAAGGTTTCCAAAGACAAGTTACAATTATGCCAAACTAAAGTAAAATATTTGGGACACTGTCTAACACAAGGACTGAGACACCTGACCGCTGATAGAATTCAAGCGATTAGAGACATGACTCTGCCACAAACCCAGCAACAGATCAGAACATTTTTAGGAATGTGTGGGTATTGCCGTAACTGGATCCCAGGGTTTTCCATTCTAGCGTTACCTTTGCAGGAGATGGTCTCCTCAAACAAACCTGATCGGATTTCGCATACAGACGAGTCCGAGATGGCATTTGAGAGACTTAAACAGTGCCTAACGCAGGCACCAGCATTAGGTATGCCAGACTATGGGAAACCCTTTGAGCTGTACGGAACAGAAAGTGCTGGTTGCGCGGCAGGCGTCTTAACCCAAAAGCACGGTGATGCCAGCAGGCCAGTAGCATACTACAGCGCTCAGCTAGATACGGTAGCGCGATCCCTCCCCACATGCTTACGAAGCGTTGCGGCGATAGCATTGCTAGTAACGAAAAGCGAAGATGTAGTGTTAGGTCACAACCTCACAATTCATACACCACATGCAGTGTCAGCCTTGCTAAATTCTGCCCAAACCAGGCACGTCTCATCAGCGCGGTTTACAAGATGGGAATTGGCACTAATGGCCCCCGTAAACATCACCATAAGGAGATGCAGTGCATTAAATCCTGCAACATATCTCCCAGGTGTGCCTGGACAGGCACAAAGGGTGGAGGATGAGAGTGGTGGGGAAGGAGGATTTAATACAAAGGAAGACACACATGATTGTATGGAATATTTGACCGAAAATTTTACCACAAGGCCTGAAATCAGTGACAACCCACTGGAAGATGTAGATCTAACTTTCTACACGGACGGTAGTTGTCACAGACAGTCAGACTCGGGAGACTTGTGTACTGGATACGCAGTCGTAGATGACCAAGGCACCATAGAAGCGGAACCGCTAGGCCCACCTCACTCAGCCCAGGTTGCTGAACTGGTCGCCCTAACCAGAGCATGTGAATTGGCTAAGGGCAAATCAGCCAATATCTACACCGACTCTAGATACGCATTCGGGGTAGTCCATGATTTCGGAGCCCTATGGCGCCTCAGAAATTTCATGACGGCAGCTGGTACACCGGTAGCGCATGCAGCTCACATCAAAAGGCTTCTAACAGCGATACAGGAACCCGACAGAGTGGCTGTTATCAAGTGTAAAGCACACACATATAGCCAAGACCCAGTATCACTTGGTAACAGCCGAGCAGACGAAGCTGCTAAGTTAGCAGCTGGTACCCCCAGACAGACAGACACCACACAACTGATGGTATTTAATACCATCAACACACAGAAGTTGCGTGAAATGCAGAATTTGTGTTCCACACAGGAAAAGGCAGTCTGGAAGGCAAAGGGATATGGCCAGGAGTCCTCAGGACTCTGGACGGATGGACATGGTAAACCGGTGGCCCCCAGAGCGTACCTTCCATGTTTAGCTGAGGCAGCTCACGGGCTGACTCATCTGGGCAAGGAAGGAATGTGCAAGTTGGTAAGAGCATATTGGTGCGCCCCAGGATTTTCATCTCATGCAAGTAAGAGAGCAATGTCATGCCTTACATGCTTGAGAAAGAATATCGGAAAGGCAATACCAACAGAACCATCTCATATCCCACCTACAGGTGGTCCTTTTCAGGTAATACAGATTGACTTTATTCAATTACCCCCTTGTCGAAATTTGAAATATGTACTTGTTTGTATAGATGTTTTCTCAAATTGGGTCGAAGCATTTCCTGCGGCCACAAATACCGCTATGTTTACTGCTAAGAAAATTGTGCAGGAATTTGTATGTAGATATGGTATCCCTAGAATTATCGAAAGTGATAGGGGTACCCATTTTACAGGTGATGTCTTTCAAGGAATGTGTAAGTTGATGGGAATTGATAGCAAGCTGCACACTCCATACCGTCCACAGGCGAGTGCGAAGGTGGAAAGAGTGAACAGCACTATTAAAAATAAACTGAGCAAAGTTATGGCAGAGACAGGATTGACATGGCCAGAAGCTTTACCCATTGTACTGTACAGCATCAGAACCACTCCCAGGTCCCCTCTTAATCTGTCTCCCTTTGAAATCTTGTTTGGTCGACAACCGCATGTTATGATTAACCCTCAGGATGATTTGAAGTGTAACAATGAAGTGACTGTAAAGTACTTGATTAACATGAGTAAACAGTTAAGGAATCAAAATGATAATTTGAAGTTAGTGATTCCTGATTTACCAGATAGTAATTGTCATGACATTGAACCTGGGGATTATGTAATGATACGGAATTTTCTACGCTCAGGTTGCCTTATTGACAGATGGGAAGGACCATACCAAGTCTTATTGACTAGCACTACAGCATTGAAGGTTGCCGAGAGAGAGACTTGGGTTCATTCGTCCCATTGTAAGAAGGTTGCTGATCCAGAGAGGTCCCGTGATAAGGAACAGACGGTAGAGGAAGTTGTATCACTGGAGTGTCTGTTCCAGGAGGACTGAGGCGGCACCTGAGCATTGAGAATCACAAGATCAAAAGCAGTTGTCGATTCCCTGTTCCCTTTTATTGTTTTTCTCCACTTCCCATCCCCTCTCCCTCAAATAATTTTTTTCCCCCTTCTCATTCTTCTTCGTTTCCTCCTAAGATGGACTTGCCTCAAGAGACTGTGATCCGGATTTTCCTGTTGACCATGATGTTGACCAGAACAGTCTGCTCCGGCGAGAGTACCATGGAGGTCGAGAGAGGTTCTGGAATGGGTTCTGATGACAGAGATGGAGGCGTAGTTTTCCGAGAACAACATAATCAACAAGCAAAGGCGAGTATCAGAAAACGATCCGATAACATAGACCATAGAAGGAATTGTGAAGGATTGTTAGCTGAAGAAAACTGTATCTGTAGGCTCTGTGACAATGTAGTTGAGGATGGGTGCATTAAGAAATGCCAATCCAGTTTTAATATCCACATGGACCGGCATCCATTGAGTGACTATCACTCCTTAGTGGGTAGTGTGTTAAATCAAACAGATTGTTGGGTATGCTCTCAAGTACCTCAAGGTCATAGCAAATCAGGACTAGTACCATTTCCTTTAACGATAGGGGAGGTACTTGAGCTAAAGGGTGGGAGACCGGTGGACAGGAGGTTTAATATCTCCAGTCCTCCTAGTTTGAAGCTCCACCAATATCATGTGGATAGATCCCTAATATGTTTTAACATTTCCAATCCCCGAAAGCCGGGAAATTGGGAAGTGTCATGGAGTAACCAAACCATGACCTTTTCATATAGAGCAGATAGAATGCCTACAGATACAGAGCTTATACGCCACATAGCCAGTAGTGGAAAATATTTCCGATATAGGTATACCCTAGGAAGTAGGATTACGAGAGTTGGAGAGGTATCACCAGGATACTGTGCACATATCGTACAAACTGGTACGTGTACTAGACAGATGGGAGAATTAGGGTTAGGAGATTTCACATGGAAGATGTGTAATATGGTTATGTCCTACTCCGTCCCATATGTTCTCCCCGATGATGCATATTTCATATGCGGGAGGAAGGCGTATAAGTGGCTTGCCCCAAACTCTGAAGGATTGTGTTATATTGGAAAAGTACTGCCTGAAGTAATGACTGTATCACATGCCAAAATGAAAGATATACACCGTGTTGCCCAAGCTCCTTATACTCATACCCATTACAAGCACGTAGTTAAACGGCACCTGATAGAAAGAACAGAGCATCCGGCCTCTGACATGATCCATGAATCCACCGGGATTCAGTTTCTAATCGCGTTAGATTTCACTCGCACCGCCAGAGGAGTGTTGAATTATAAATACATATCTGCGCTTGCAAATTTGTTAGATAATATCACTGAAATGTATGATGACACGTTTAGGTATACTGGAAGAGAGCTTCAAGCTTATAAAACAGAACTGGTTCAGCATAGAATGGTTCTCAATTATCTCACGGCAGTGACAGGTGGATATTGTGTCACACTGGCAACGCAGTACGGCGTGAAATGCTGCACATATATAACGAATAGTACCGAGGACCCGGTCGAGGTCATAGACCAAAAGATGGAGGATATTCTCCAATTGAAGTGGGAATTTCGCAGGAGACACAATCTCACTCTTGCTGCTGTAGGTAATGAGCTGACTGGTTGGGTGTCATGGTTGAACCCGCGAAATTGGTTCTCTGGATTAGGAGAATGGGCTCAAGGAGTCATAATGGATGTAGGGAAGTTTCTCCTATGTATCTTAGGTGTTGTCATAACGATTGGCTTGATATTTAGATGCGGTCAGGCTTTAATGAAGTGCAAACGTAGTACCAGAGTAATGAGTTTAAGGAGTGAGGAAATTGTAATTCCAATGGATTTGATTTATGACCCAAATGTAGAAACAATGATGTGATGAAAATGCGATTTCTACGGTCCGTTTCTTTCACCTGTTTTTCCGTTTTCTCCAAGGTAAAAGACCCACTTTGACGAGGAATTTGATGATCCTGTATACAGACAACTGATGGATTAAAGAAGAAGTTTTGACAACCTTATACACAGATATTTGATGAACTTTGCCATAGACCCCCAGTTTCCCTAGAAATTTTAAAATTACGCTAGCCCAACACTTTTGTAAGTCTATGGACATTGACAAAGCTTTTTGCCCACACGCCTTTTGGCAAAAGCACAAAGAAGACTGCATTCAACAGACACCGAACAAGACTTCAACCGACAAATGTTCATTAACCTGACATAGAACACCACTGCATTTACCGTAATTATGTCTTTTCTTCATCTCTACAACCTTCAGGTAATGACACACATCGATAGGGAATACAGGCACAGATATCAGCAATCACATATTCCCCCATTCATGTATCATCAACTAAAATGTGCTCCCCATTTTGTTACAACCACAGCCGAAAAGAGCTCGGTAAAGTTTGACAGCCCATCCACAGACCCGTACCACGGGATAAGAAGGAATTCGAATGTATACTTCGCAATACCTCGAAGCTTGATTTAAAACACGTACGGCACGATGATACATGACCCCCAAACACGGATTCATACACACATACTTCTGCTATCTCACTAGGTCATACCCTTTTCCTACCTTCTCCTCTCCTCCCCTACCCAACCATGTAAATGTATTAACCCCTGACATATATTTTTCTCTTTTTGAAATGTTTTAGGAAGTGGCAGTTATTGTTGACTGCCAAAGGGTGGACTGTCAAAGTCAGAAAAATATCACTATGCACACTGCCATATTTGCACCTCATACATCTCCGCGCTGCGCATGCGTGAGCTCTCCCGTGCGTGCGCATACTCGCTGCTGCGGGCACCCGCGGGCGCGCGGTATGTGCATTTACGGTAGAGTTTATGTGTTCGTAGCGTGCGACTCAATCGTTACATATTTTCACCATATAATGTATTTTGTAGATCATGGTCCCTTTGATAGATTCTGAAAGTTTAGTTAACGTAGCATGTTCATGGACAGAGAAATCCCACTTTGTTTGATACGAAGGGTCAGACAGGAGTAATACAGTGATGTTTAGTATCCATCGGAAGAGTATTTAATTAGCAATATTCCGGTGTTGGTTTGAAGCGAATTAATCGCTCGTGCGAATAGTTATGGACATAAGAAGTTTATGTCCATTTACTATTATTTGCACTTACTTATCCATGCGGCGGGAAACCTAGTTTCCCACCCACCTGAGCAGTTGGAAATCGTCACAGCCCACCTGTATGAATCAACCTATGACCTTTTGTTATAATGCGAGGAGGAATTCCTGTGTCCAATGAACAATGAGATTGTAGGGACCATTGAATTGTATTGTGTGTGGGGCATAAATAGACAAGCCGATCACATCCAGCTCACTCTTCAACGGTTCTCATTGCTGATAATCGGGAGCTGGATGTCCAGAGGCGCATGCGATCGTTCCCCTTTGTGCGTAAGTTTTTCTCCGTAATCATATTGTCTTTCTTGTTATTATGGGCCATATCTCTCTCTCTCTCTCTTCTCCTCTTTCTCTCGTATTCTCTTAAACGTAATAGTATTGTATTGTATTTCCTGTGTAGTTATCTGGTTAGTTAGTCTATGTTATATTGTAGTATATGACTTGTATTGTATTAATTCTTTTGCAAGTATAACATTCATAATATATATATAAGGCGTTGGACCCTAAGCCCAGGTATCTGTGTATTTCTCATAGTGTTAAGTATTTTCTGAGCGTCGGTGACGCTCGAACAGCTTTTAAGATAATCAGGCTACACAAGGTTGCATCTACACTCTATCACTACACTAAGGTTTTACTGCATATTACATTGTTTATGGTTTAGATATAAAGGTTTAACATTGTGAGCGTCTGCGCCGCTCGTGATCTCCTCGTGGTCTCGAGCGTCCGCTACGCTGATAGCGTAGCATTACGGTAGTCGCTCACCTATAAGTGTGCCCGATACCAACAGCGTATTCTCGCGAGCGTTTGTGTCGCTTGAGCGGCTCGCTCCCGATACAGCGTCCGCTAAGCTATAGCGAACCATTACGATAGTCAGCAGCCAATAGCGTGCCTGCCTGTGATCTCTTGGCCGTGAGCGAACGTGACGCTTGAGCGTCTCGACCACGGCTAAGCGATTGTTACGCAACGTGCTTACCCTTACGGTACTCCATACGTCAATAGCGTACAGTGTTCTTAGACCTCATAAAGGGTTATATATAAGATAAATATTTAGCTTTATCACACCGATTGACCGAACTTGAGGTCTTCATCGGCCATGGTGTCAAAGTTGTAGAATTTAGCAAATGTGTTTGACCCCGACCAAGTAGCTGCTCGGCAAAGTTGCAATGCCGAGACCCCCCGGGCAGCCTCCCAGGATGAGCCCACCTTCCTAGTGGAATGGGCCTTCACCGACGTCGGTAACGGCAATCCAGCCGTAGTATGAGCGTGCTGAATCGTACTTCTGATCCAATGCGCAATCGTCTGCTTGGAAGCAGGACACCCAATCTTGTTGTGAGCATACAGGACAAACAAAGTGTTATGAGCCACGGCTGTGGCTCATTCCTGTTTTGCATTTTGGTTCTGTATTTTATGTTATACTTCTGTTTATGTTCCCCGTGGGTATCATGGGGTGCTCGGAGCTCACCCTTAAGGAGGGGATACTGTTATGAACCACAGGTAGTGGTTCATTTCTATTTTATGTTTATTAAGTTGTCTTGCATGCCAGGATTTCCTGTTGCTCTGTTTTAGTATGCTCTTGTCTGCTGCCGCTGGTTAGTCTGTGTAATTGCAGCTTGTTCCATGTGTTCAGCCTCACCTGGCTGCTAATTGCATCTTGTCAGCTGGAATCATGCAATAGGCCAGCTGCTCTGGATTATTAATTAGGCCTCTCTGTTATATGCTGGCTGATTGCAGTTCACAGACGCTGGTGATATTTCTGGGTTTTCAGTCTGCTTGAGTTCTGAGCTTGGTTCCTGCTAGTTCCTGAGCTTCCTGTTTGCTTGTGTCTGCTGCAGAGAGTTCCCAGTCCCGGTCCTTTTGGTTGTTCCTGTCCTCAGAGATCCTGTACTCGGAAGTTACCATCTGTTCCTGGAGTCTGACCGAGCACCTTTAACATCTGGTGGTGTCGTGAGTCGCGGCGCAGCCGTGTGTTGCGGCTTGTCCGCTTCTGTTTATTATTTTGTTTAATTGTGTTCTGGAGCTTTGCGGAGGATTCCGCTTCCACAGATCCACTCTGGTGTCCGGCGGTGCCGGATAGGAGTGTCGGATCAGTGGATCTTTGGTTGTCCTTTTTCCTGGCGGCTAGTCCGCACATACCTTTTGATTTAGTTAGTTAGCTTGTAACCCCTGGCCTGGTTGCTTAGTCAGAGGGCCCCTTGTTATCACCCTGTCTCGGACTTCCCCTTGTCTCCCTTTAAGACCTGCGGGGGCATCGGGGTTGGGCAGACATAATCCGCCCTTCGAACGCGGCTGCCATGGGCTCAAGCAACCATAGTCTCGCAGGGGATTTCTGATTACACGGGCGAGACAACGGAGTTAGGGCGCCAGGGGTTACTAGGCTATCCAGCTCCCACAACCAGCTTATTTTCCTGTACTCAGATCCCTGCCATAAGATCTCCTCCGGTCTGGAGTACAGGAATCATAACATTATCACCAGCCCTACCACAAAAAAGAAATAAAACTTTTTTTCTTTTTTGGCCCAGTCCAGTGTCTAGTCTAGAATCCAGTCCTGTCTAGAATTCAGTGTGCAGAATCCAGTCCGGTGTTTAAAAAAAAAAAAAAAAAATTAAAAAAAAAAAAAAAGTCTTGATTTGTTTAGCAAAATTTAGTCTTGTCTTGTCTTGTCTTGCCTTGTCTTGCCTTGTCTTAAATCCTCCTATGTCTACTATGCAAGCCCTGCAGGCATCTCTCGAAGCCCTGAACTCTGTATTCAGTGCTTTGAGACCAGAGCGACTACAAGTTTGGCAGCAATCCCTAAAGCAACTGCAAAACCTTCTGACTAAAATCTTGCTCATTTTGCCAGAAGTCGTTGAGAGTACATCTATCTCTAAAGAGACTCTTGTTCACAGTATGGTGACAAGAGAATCCTCTGGTTTAATTGAAGAGAAAAGGTTTAAAAGTTTTCTGCGGCCCAGGCTCTCAGAAGAGGAGCGTCTGCGTCGCAGAAACTTAAACTTATGCCTATATTGTGGGGGTTTAGGCCATTATCTGCAGACCTGTGAGTTGCGCAAGCCAAAGTGTGGTGACGAGTCTTGCCCTCTGGCCAAGTTGAGTCATGATACAAGACCTACTCCTGTCTCTACTGTGGCAGAGGTACTTGTCACACAACCCACACAAAAAAGCTCTCTGTCCTATAATTGGGGTCCTTGGGCAAGGGAGCCCCATTATAGATTCAGGAATCAAAAGAGAATGTTTCTCTCCTCTCTTGAGGTTCCTGTGGAAGCGGAGTTGCAAGTCCCTGGAGGGGTGCCCGATGCCCAGGTTCCTGGAGGGGTGCCCGATGCCCAGGTTCCTGGAGTGGTGCCCGATGCCCAGGTTCCTGGAGTGGTGCCCGATGCCCAGGGTCCTGGAGTGGTGCCCGATGCCCAGGGTCCTGGAGTGGTGCCCGATGCCCAGGGTCCTGGAGTGGTGCCCGATGCCCAGGGTCCTGGAGCGGTGCCCGATGCCCAGGGTCCTGGAGCGGTGCCCGATGCCCAGGGTCCTGGAGCGGTGCTCGATGCCCAGAGTGCTGGAGCGGTGCCCGATGCCCAGAGTGCTGGAGCGGTGCCCGATGCCCAGAGTGCTGGAGCGGTACCCGATGCCCAGAGTGCTGGAGCGGTACCCGATGCCCAGAGTGCTGGAGCGGTACCCGATGCCCTAGCTTATAGAGGGACATCAAATATTATAGTTCAGGTGTCCATACCGGAAGGGGTCTCAGAAGCTGTTACCCCAGGTAGGGATTTGAAAAGCGCAATCCCAGAAAGGGTATCTAAAACCATAGTTCTTGAAGGGAACTCGAGAAGCAAAACCCCAGAAGGGATCTTTGAAGTAATATCCCCAAGTGGGGTCTCGAGAGACGCAGCCCCAAAGAAGGGTCTAGAAGTCGCTTCCCCAGGAAAGAACTTAAGAAGCATAGCATTAGTGGAGGATCTGAACGTTATGGCTTCAGCAAAAGTCCCGGAAGTCATAGTCCCGGGAGAACTTTCGATAATTATCGACTCAGAGAGGGAGGCCGATGGCCCGATCCCAGTCAGGGAGGCCAACGGTCCGGTCCCAGTAAAAGAATCCAAGGTGCTGACCCCAGCGGGGTTCCCGGAGGCCACTGCCCCAGCGGGGTTCCCGGAGGTCACTGCCCCAGCGGGGTTCCCGGAGGTCACTGCCCCAGCGGGGTTCCCGGAGGCCACTGCCCCAGCGGGGTTCCCGGAGGCCTCTGCCCCAGGTGGGGTTCAGAGAGTCACTGCCCCGGGTGGGGTTCAGAAAGTCACTGCCCCGGGTGGGGTTCAGAAAGTCACTGCCCCGGGTGGGGTTCAGAAAGTCACTGCCCCGGGTGGGGTTCAGAAAGTCACTGCCCCGGGTGGGGTTCAGAAAGTCACTGCCCCGTGTGGGGTTCAGAAAGTCACTGCCCCGGGTGGGGTTCAGAGAGTCACTGCCCTGGGTGGGGTTCAGAGAGTCTCAGCCTCAAGTAAGGTCAATAGTGACCAGGTACTAGCAAAGCACTTCAGTCAGTCAGATGGGAAGGAAACAGATCCTGACTCTGATATCTCAACATCCATAATCTTTGATGGGGACTTAGCCCAATTTCTGGCGCTTTACAAACACTATTACATTATTATGTTGTCTAGACCATTTCTGGGCATCACTCCAGAGAACCTTGTGCTCTATCTTATTTATTCTTTTAAAGGAGAGCCTTTTGAGTGGGTGACCAGCCTAATGAAAGCTGAAGATCCCATTCTTCAGGATCCCCCAGCATTCAGTGATGCAATTATTAAAAGATATGGTTCCAAAGAAATTGGTTCAGGTTCCTCTAAGTCACCCGTCTTGTCTTCTGAGATTCCACCAAATACTGTAAACTCGGCACAAGAGTCCCAGCCCGTTGTTTTGACTGCAGGATGTGCTTTTCTGACTTCTTCTTCTTCTAATAATAGTACTTTGCCAGAAAGTTCAGCTACCAAGGGTAAGAAACCTGTCTCTGATTTGAACGCAGCCTTGTTGGGTGGTACCATCAGTTCAGACAATGTTTGGGGAATTACCTTGGTCAGACCTAAAGAGCTTTGTAAAAAGAAGAAGAAGAAAAAGAAATAATTTTTGACTCTTGCCTTGATAAAAAAAAAAAAAAAGATTTTTTTTCCTTATCTTGTGTCCAGTGGCCACCGTCAGGGGGAGGGCACTGTTACAAGCTGTGGTTGCAGCTTGTTTCTGTTTTCGTGTCTGTTTGACCAATGTGTCAGGTTTTTTTTTTTTTTGTATCCCTTGTTCTGGATAGTCTGAATTTTGGGGTCTTTTGACCCCTCCTCAAGAGGGGGGTAATGTTATGAGCCACGGCTGTGGCTCATTCCTGTTTTGCATTTTGGTTCTGTATTTTATGTTATACTTCTGTTTATGTTCCCCGTGGGTATCATGGGGTGCTCGGAGCTCACCCTTAAGGAGGGGATACTGTTATGAACCACAGGTAGTGGTTAATTTCTATTTTATGTTTATTAAGTTGTCTTGCATGCAAGGATTTCCTGTTGCTCTGTTTTAGTATGCTCTTGTCTGCTGCCGCTGGTTAGTCTGTGTAATTGCAGCTTGTTCCATGTGTTCAGCCTCACCTGGCTGCTAATTGCATCTTGTCAGCTGGAATCATGCAATAGGCCAGCTGCTCTGGATTATTAATTAGGCCTCTCTGTTATATGCTGGCTGATTGCAGTTCACAGACGCTGGTGATATTTCTGGGTTTTCAGTCTGCTTGAGTTCTGAGCTTGGTTCCTGCTAGTTCCTGAGCTTCCTGTTTGCTTGTGTCTGCTGCAGAGAGTTCCCAGTCCCGGTCCTTTTGGTTGTTCCTGTCCTCAGAGATCCTGTACTCGGAAGTTACCATCTGTTCCTGGAGTCTGACCGAGCACCTTTAACATCTGGTGGTGTCGTGAGTCGCGGCGCAGCCGTGTGTTGCGGCTTGTCCGCTTCTGTTTATTATTTTGTTTAATTGTGTTCTGGAGCTTTGCGGAGGATTCCGCTTCCACAGATCCACTCTGGTGTCCGGCGGTGCCGGATAGGAGTGTCGGATCAGTGGATCTTTGGTTGTCCTTTTTCCTGGCGGCTAGTCCGCACATACCTTTTGATTTAGTTAGTTAGCTTGTAACCCCTGGCCTGGTTGCTTAGTCAGAGGGCCCCTTGTTATCACCCTGTCTCGGACTTCCCCTTGTCTCCCTTTAAGACCTGCGGGGGCATCGGGGTTGGGCAGACATAATCCGCCCTTCGAACGCGGCTGCCATGGGCTCAAGCAACCATAGTCTCGCAGGGGATTTCTGATTACACGGGCGAGACAACGGAGTTAGGGCGCCAGGGGTTACTAGGCTATCCAGCTCCCACAACCAGCTTATTTTCCTGTACTCAGATCCCTGCCATAAGATCTCCTCCGGTCTGGAGTACAGGAATCATAACACAAAGACTCTTTTTTTCTGTGTTCAAGCTGTTCTAGCGACATAAATCTTCAAAGCCCTAACCACATCTAGAGACTTTGACTCAGTGAACGTGTCAGTAACTATTGGCACCACAATAGGTTGGTTTATGTGGAAAGATGAAACCACCTTCGGAAGAAAATGTTGATGAGTCCTCAACTCTGCCCTATCTTCATGGAATAGGTAAGGGCTCTTGTGAGACAAGGCCCCCAATTCAGACACCCGCCGTGCGGTTGCCAATGCCAAAAGCGTCACCACTTTCCAAGTGAGAAACTTCAACTCTATCTCTTGTAGAGGCTCAAACCAATCTGATTGAAGGAACTGCAACACCACGTCAAGGTCTCATGGGGCCACTGGAAGCACAAATGGAGGCTGGATGTGCAGAAACCCTTTCACGAAGGTCTGAACCTCTGGAAGAGAGGCCAGTTGTTTTTGGAAAAACACTGACAAGGCTGAAATCTGGACCTTGATTGATCCCAATCGTAGGCTCGCCTCCACACCAGCCTGCAGAAAATGGAGAAAACGTCCCAACTCAAACTCTTCCGTAGGAGCCTTCTTGGATTCACACCAAGACACATATTTTCTCCAAAAACGGTGGTAATGTCTCGACGTTTCTCCTTTCCTGGCCTGAATAAGGGTGCGGATGACTTCCTTGGGAACACCCTTTTGGGCTAGGATCCGGCGCTCAACAGCCATGCCATCAAACGTAGCCGCGGTAAGTCTTGATACGCGCACGGCCCCTGCTGCAGCAGGTCCTCGCGAAGAGGAAGAGGCCGAGGATCTTCCATGAGCAACTCCTGAAGATCTGGGTACCAAGCCCTCCTTGGCCAGTCTGGGGCAATGAAGATTCCTCGAACTCTTGTTCTACTTATGATCCTGAGCACTTTTGGGATCAGCAGAAGTGGAGGGAAGACATACACCGACTGGAACACCCACTGGGCCACCAGGGCATCCACTGCTATTGCTTGAGGGTCTCTCGACCTGGAACAATATTTCTGAAGCTTCTTGTTGAGACGAGATGCCATCATGTCTACTTGAGGAACTCCCCAAAGACTTGTCACCTCTGTGAAGACTTCTTGGATTAGGCCCCACTTTCCTGGATGGAGATCGTGTCTGCTGAGGAAGTCTGCTTCCCAGTTGTCTACTCCCGGAATGAAAATTGCCGACAGAGCCTTTACATGTCTTTCGGCCCAGAGGAGGATCTTCGTCCCCTCTGCCATTGCCGCTCCGATTTTCGTTACACCCTGCCTGTTTATGTACGCGACTGCTGTTACATTGTCCGACTGGATCTGCACGGGATGATCTTGAAGAAGATGTATCGCTTGTTGAAGGCCGTTGTAAATGGCTCTCAATTCCAGCACGTTTATGTGATGGCAGGCTTCCTGACTTGACCATTTTCCTTGGAAGCTTTCCCCCTGTGTGACAGCTCCCCAGCCTCGGAGACTTGCATCCGTGGTTATTAGGACCCAGTCATGAATCCCAAACCTGCGTCCCTCTAGTAGGTGAGAACTGTGTAGCCACCACAGGAGCGAAATCCTGACTTTGGGGGACAGGATTATTCCGGTGCATGTGTAGGTGGGATCCAGACCACTTGTCCAACAGGTCTCACTGGAATACTCTGGCATGAAATCGGCCAAACTGTATGGCCTCGTAGGCCGCTACCATTTTCCCCAACAACCGAATGCAATGATGGATCAACACGCTTGTTGGTTTTAATATTTGTTTGACCATTTTCTGGATTTCTGGAGCCTTTTCCACTGGAAGAAATACTATCCATACTTCTGTGTCCAGAATCATCCCTAAAAAGGACAATCTTGTCATCGGTTCCAACTGCGACTTTGGAAAATTAATGATCCAACCGTGTTGTTGGAGTACTGACAGGGAGAGTGCGATGTTCTGCACCAACTGTTCCCTGGATCTCGCTTTTATCAGGAGATCGTCCAGATAAGGATTATATTGACTCCTTTTTAACGAAGGAGGGCCATCATCTCCTCCATCACCTTGGTGAATACCCTCAATACCGTGGAGAGTCCGAACGGCAACGTCTGGAACTGGTAACGGCAATCCTGTACTGCGAATCTCAGATAAGCTTGGTGAGGAGGATAAATGGGAACATGCAAGTAAGCATCCTTTATGTCTACTGACACCATGAAGTCCCACTCCAGACTGGAAATCACTACCCTCAGGGATTCCATCTTGAACTTGAACCTTTTCAGGTAGAGATTCAGATTTTTCAGGTTTAAAATCGGTCTGACCGAGCCGTCCGGCTTCGGAACTACGAATAGGCTTGAATAAACACCTTCTCCTTGCTGTGACAAGGGTACCAGGACAATGACCTGATCCTGACATAATTTTTGAATTGCCGTTGTTACTGCCTCTCTTTCTGGAAGAGAAGCTGGCAAGGTCGATTTGAAAAATCGGCATGGGGGGACGCCTTGAAACTCTAGGTTGTACCCATGGGACACTATTTGTAAGACCCATGGGTCCAGGCCAGATTGAATCCAGATTTGACTGAAAAGTTTCAGATGTGCTCCCACCTGAGCGGACTCCCGCAAGGGAGCCCCAGCGTCATGCTGCAAATTTGGCAGAAGCAGGGGTGGACTTCTGCTCCTGCGATCCGGGAAACGCTGCGGATTTCTTTCCCCATTCCCCTACCTGCAAAAAAGGGGGAACCTTTGACCTTTTTGTATTTGTTGGCCGAAAGGACTGCATGTGAGAGTGATGTGTCTTTTTCGCCGGTGTAGGAGCATAAGGCAAGAATGTCGACTTACCTGCGGTAGCCGCCGAGACTAACGCATCCAGCCCATCACCAAACAAGGCCTCACCTTTTATACGGGAGAGCCTCCATATTTCTTTTGGAATCTGCATCAGCATTCCACTGGCGAATCCACAACGCCCTCTGAGCCGATACTGCCATGGTAGCGGTACTTGATCCCAAGAGATTTCATGGTTTCTAGTACGTACGCAGCAGTGTCTTTGATATGACCTAACGTTAGGATTATGTCGTCTCCATCTATTGTGTCAATGTCTAATAACAAGTTTTCTGACCACTTCTTAATAGCACTACTCACCCACGCACAGACAGTGGTAGGCCTGAGTAGTGTCCCATTGGCCACATCAATAGATCACCTCACTCACTTGCGCCTCTCCGGTCCTTAAGTGAAGCCATTCCAGGCGCTGGGAGAAACACCTTTTCTCTTTTATGACAGGGCCCTGTCTAAAATGCGGGGTGACACCCACCTTTTGGAAAAAGGTAAGCTGCCTGAATTCCTTTTGGGAATCTGAAATTTCTTTTCAGGTTAAATCAGACTCCCTCCAAGAGACTGTTCCTGAGGTGGAGGGAAAATTACATTACTTCTTTACTAAAGTAAACTCTCTCCTTGTTGGTAAAAGAGGGGCTTCGTAACTTCTAACACCTCCTTTATAGCTAAAACATGTATGAATGCTTTTTTGCTAATTTAGGACCTATTCCCTTGGAATCACTAGTGTCGACACAGGAATCAGAGTCGGTATCAGTTTGTACTACTTGAGCAAATTTGTATGTGACCCAGAAAGGTCCCTCTGGATGAAAGGCAGAACTATTAAAAATCACATCTTCAACAGATTATTTTCATTTTCTGTATGATCTTCAGTCCAACCTCTTACTGATATGATTCACACTATCATGTAATCTTTCACCCAGTCAGGCTCTTGGTGTCATATTACACCTCTGTGTCCCTAACATGTCTCCACAGAGTTCCCTGCCACAGACATGTCACACATGTGCACAACCACACCACAGACACTCCGGGACTTATAGGGGACAGACCCACAGTAAAATCTGTCAGAGGGACACAGATAGGATTTGCCAGTTCACAACCCAGCGCCAGTAACACAATGTCTGTGAACACAAAATGCCCACTGACATGCAGCGCTTTATAATGTTAATCACACAATTATATAGCACCAAATTCACTGTGGCTCCCCCGGTTTTGCACCCTGATACTTGTTCAGTAGTGGAGGAGGACCATCGTTGTCTCTGCAGCCTGAGGAGAGAGAGAAAATGGCGCTGAGCAGTGTGCTGGCTGACTGAGGAGGAAGCTCCACTCTTCAATGGTGTGTTTCTCCTCAGCTTTTATGAGGTAATTTTTTATACTGGCGGGGGTAGGACTGTGCCTCAGCAACTTATGCCCCTTATTTATGCCAGTTTCCATAGGTTTCATGCTGCCCAGGGCAGCCCCCCCCGTGCCCTGCACCCTGCAGTGCCTGTGTATGTGTGGGCAACATGGCGCACTAAGCTCCCGCCAGCCGCGCGGTACCTCAGCCGTCACTTGACATGATTGAAGATCTATCTTCTTACACTCACCTGTCTTCTGACTTATGGCTCTGTGAGGGGGGTGACGGCGTGCTGTGGGAGTGAGCATCTAGGCATGGCTAGCGTTCAGTTCCCTTCAGGAGCTAATGGTGTCCTGTCAGCCAGAAGCAGAGCCATGAAACTCTTTAGGAAGTTGGTTCCTACTTCTGCCCCCTCAGTCCCACGAAGCAGGGAGACTGTTGCCAACAATTCTCCCTGAAAATAAAAAACCCAACATAAGTCTTTTCAGAGAAACTCAGTAGAGCTCCTCAGAGTGCATCCAGTTGGCCTGGGCACATTTCTAAAACTGAAGTCTGGAGGAGGGGCATAGAGGGAGGAGCCAGTTCACACCCATTGAAAAGTCTTAAGAGTGCCCATGACTCCTGCGGAACCGTCTATACCCCATGGTCATGAAGTGGACCCCAGCATCCTCTAGGACGTATGAGAAAAGGTGATTCTCCCTGCACCTGGGATGGCTTCCCTGAAGGAGCCGGCAGACCGCAAGTTGGAGAATATGTTGAAATCTATTTATGTGGCCAGTGGGACACTACTCAGGCCTACCATTGCCTGTGTGTGGGTGAGTAGTGCTATTGAAAAGTGGTCAGAAAACTTGTCATCAGACATTGACACAATAGATAGAGACGAGATACTCCTAACGTTAGGTCATATCAAAGACGCTGCTGCATACATGCTAGAAGCCATGAAAGATATTGGTCTCTTGGGATCAAGAGCCGCTACCATGGCAGTCTCAGCACGGAGGGCGTTGTGGATCCGCCAATGGAATGCTGACGCAGATTCCAAAAGGAATATGGAGGCTCTCCCGTATAAAGGTGAGGCCTTGTTTGGAGATGGGCTGGATGCTTTAGTTTCTGCGGCTACTGCTGGTAAGTCGGCATACTTGCCTAATGCTCCTGCGCCGGCGAAAAAGACACATCACCCTCAGATGCAGTCCTTTCGGCCCAATAAAAACAAAAAGGGTAAAGGTTCCCCTTTCTTTGCGGGTAAAGAAAGGGGAAAAGGAAAAAAGTCTGCAGCGTCTACAGGATCACAGGAGCAGAAATCAACTTCTGCTTCAGCCAAATCTTCAGCATGATGCTGGGGCTCCCTTGCGGGAGTCCGCTCAGGTAGGGGCATGTCTGAAACTCTTCAGTCAGTTCTGGGTTCAATCTGGCCTTGACCCGTGGGTCTTACAAATAGTGTCCCATGGGTACAAACTGGAGTTTCAAGACATTCCCCCATGCCGATTTTTCAAATCGGCCTTACCAGCTTCTATCCCAGACAGGGAATTGATAGAGGCAGCAATACAAAAATTGTGTCAGGATCAAGTGATCGTCCTGGTTCCCTTGTCGCAACAAGGAGAAGGGTTTTATTCAAGCCTCTTCGTAGTTCCGAAGCCGGACGGCTCGGTCAGACCGATTCTAAACCTGAAAACTCTGAATCTCTACCTGCAAAGGTTCAAGTTCAAGATGGAATTTCTGAGGGCAGTGATTTCCAGTCTGGAGGAAGAGGACTTCATGGTGTCAGTGGACATAAAAGATGCCTACTTACACGTTCCCATTTATCCACCACATCAAGCTTATCTGAGATTCGCGATACAGGATTGCCATTACCAATTTCAGACGTTGCCGTTTGGACTCTCCACGGCACTCAGGGTGTTCACCAAGGTGATGACGGAGATGATGGTCCTCCTTCGACAGAAAGGAGTCAATATAATTCCTTACCTGGACGATCTCCTGATAAAAGCGAGGTCCAGGGAAAGGTTGGTGCAGAACATTGCACTCTCCCTAACGGTACTTCAACAACACGGTTGGATCATAAATTTTCCAAAATCACAGTTGGAACCGATGACAAGATTGTCTTTTCTGGGGATGAAACTGGACACAGAAGTACAGAGGGTATTTCTTCCAGTAGAAAAGGCTCTGGAAATCCAAAAAACTAATTCTGAAACCAACAAGTGTCGATTCATCAATGCATTCGGTTGTTGGGAAAGATGGTGGCAGCCTACGAGGCCATACAGTTTGGCCGATTCCATGCCAGAGTATTCCAGTGGGACCTGTTGGACAAGTGGTCCGGATCTCACCTTCAGATGCACCAGAGGATAATCCTGTCATCCAAAGCCAGAATTTCACTCCTGTGGTGGCTACACAGTTCTCACCTACTAGAGGGACGCAGGTTCGGGATTCAGGACTGGGTCCTAATAACCACGGATGCAAGTCTCCGAGGCTGGGGAGCAGTCACACAGGGGGAAAGCTTCCAAGGAAGATGGTCAAGTCAAGAAACTTGTCTTCACATAAACGTTCTGGAGTTGAGAGCCATTTACAATGGCCTTCTACAAGCGGTGCATCTTCTTCAAGATCAACCCGTACAGATCCAGTCGGGCAATGTAACACCAGTCGCGTACATTAACCGTCAGGGCGGAACGAAAAGCAGAGCGGCGATGGCAGAGGTGACAAAGATCCTCCTCTGGGCACAAAGACATGCAAGAGCTCTGTTGGCAATTTTCATTCCAGGAGTGGACAACTGGGAAGCAGACTTCCTCAGCAGACACGATCTCCATCCAGGAGAATGGGGCCTCCACCAAGAAGTCTTCACAGAGGTGACAGGTCTTTGGGGAGTTTCTCAAGTAGACATGATGGCATCTCGTCTCAACAAGAAACTTTAGAAATATTGTTACAGGTCGAGAGACCCTCAAGCAATACCAGTGGATGCACTAGTGACCCAGTGGGTGTTTCGGTCGGTGTATGTCTTCCCTCCAATTCCACTAATACCAAAAGTTCTCAAGATCATAAGAAGAACAAGAGTTCGAGCGATCCTCGTTGTCCCGGACTGGCCAAGGAGGTCTTGGTATCCAGATCTTCAAGAGTTACTCATAGAAGATCCTCGGCCTCTTCCTCTTCGCGAGGACCTGCTGCAGCAGGGGCCGTGCGTGTATCAAGACTTACCGCGGCTACGTTTGACGGCATGGCTGTTGAGCGCCGGATCCTAGCCTAGAAGGGTATTCCCAAAGAACTCATTCCCATTCTGATTCAGGCAAGGAAAGGGGTAACGTCTAAACATTACCACCGAGTTTCAGTTACGATGTTTTCTCCATTTTCTTCAGGCGGGTGTGGATGCGGACCTACGATTGGGTTAAATCAAGGTCCAGATTTCAACCTTGTCCGTTTTCTTTCAAAAACAATTGGCCTCCTTTCCAGAAGTTTAGACCTTCGTGAAAGGGGTTCTGCACATCCAACCTCCATTTGTGCCTCCTATGGCACCATGGGATCGTAACGTGGTGTTGCAGTTCCTTCAATCGGATTGGTTTGAACCTCTCCAGGAGATAGAATTGAAGTTTCTCACTTGGAAAGTGGTCATGCTGTTGGCCTTGGCATCCGCAAGAAGGGTGTCTGAGTTAGGGGCCTTGTTTCACAAGAGCCCTTACTTGATTTTCCATGAAGATAGGGCTGAGTTAAGAACTCGTCAGCAATTTCTTCCTAAGGTGGTTTCTTCTTTCCATATAAACCAACCTATTGTGGTGCCAGGGGCTACTGACACCTTAGCTGGTTCAAAGTCTCTGGATGTGGTCAGAGCTTTGGGAATTTATGTTGCAAGAACAGCTCGAATACGGAAAACAGAGGCTCTGTTTGTCCTGTATGTTCCCAACAAGATTGGGTGTCCTGCTTCTAAGCAGACTGTTGCGCGCTGGATCAGAAGTACGATTCAGCACGCTCATTCCACGGCAGGATTTCCGATACCGAATTCGGTGCATGCCCATTCTACTAGAAAGGTGGGCTCATCCTGGGCGGCTGCCCAGGGGGTCTCGGCATTACAATTTTTCCGAGCAGCTACTTGGTCAGGGGCAAACACATTTGCTAAGTTTTACAAGTTTGACACCCTGGCCGATGAGGAACTCAAGTTTGGTCAATCAGTGTTGCAGGGTCATCCGCACTCTCCCGCCCATACTGGAGCTTTGGTATAACCCCATGGATCTGAAGTGGACCCCAGCATCCTCTAGGACGTATGAGAAAACAGGATTTTTATACCTACCGGTAAATCCTTTCCTCGTAGTCCGTAGAGGATGCTGGGCGCCCACCCAGTGCTCATTTTTTCCTGCGAAACTTACATTTATCTTGGGGTTCATTCCGAGTTGTTCGCTCGTTGCCGATTTTCACAACGGAGCGATTAAGGCAAAAATGCGCATGCGCATGGTACGCAGTGCGCATGCGCTAAGTATTTTAGCACAAAACTTAGTAGATTTACTCACATCCGAATGAAGAATTTTCATCGTTGAAGTGATCGGAGTGTGATTGACAGGAAGTGGGTGTTTCTGGGCGGAAACTGACCGTTTTCTGGGAGTGTGCGGAAAAACGCAAGCGTGACAGGATAAAATGCGGGAGTGTCTGGAGAAACGGGGGAGTGGCTGGCCGAACGCAGGGCGTGTTTGTGACGTCAAACCAGGAACGAAACGGGCTGAGCTGATCGCAGTGTAGGAGTAAGTCTCGAGCTACTCAGAAACTGCTAAGAATTTTCTATTCGCAATTCTGCTAATCTTTCGTTCGCTATTCTGCTAAGCTAAGATACACTCCCAGAGTGCGGCGGCCTAGCGTGTGCAATCCTGCTAAAATCTGCTAGCGAGCGAACAACTCGGAATGACTCCCAGTGTTTTACACAGTTCTCATGTGTTATGGTTTCTTACAGCTGTTGGCTGTTACATTGTTCATGCTCGTTAGCATGGGTTATGTTAGGCGGCATGTCTGTAGAGTGTGGGCTGGTTTGAATCTCGGCCTAGTTAATGTAAATTCTTCTCTCAAAGTTGTCTGTCTCCTCGGGCACAGTTCCTATACTGAGGTCTGGAGGAGGCGCATAGAGGGAGGAGCCAGTTCACACTAGTTAAAAAATCTTAAAGTGCCGAAGGCTCCTGCGGAACCGTCTATACCCCATGGTACTAAAATGGACCCCAGCATCCTCTACGGACTACAAGAAAAGGATTTACCGGTAGGTTATCAAAATCCTATTTTTTCTCACGGCTCCCCATGGCCAAAAGAATCTATTGCGCCATTTACACAGATATAAAATTAAGTAAATTGTGTTTCTTTGGCATCTGGTTACCCACTAATATGGATGAACATGGGTGTTTGGTTTTGTATCTATAGAAACTACACCAAAAGTCACCCCCCCCATTAGAATTTGGGTTAACAGATCTATGTATACTTTAGTGCAGTGGTTCTCAAACTGTGTGCCTAGGCACCCTGGAGTGCCTCGGTACACTTGCAGGGTGCCTCGGATTGATGGTCCAAGACCACTTCAAATTATTTATGTAATAGGCTTAAGCAGTGCAGGTGGCTGCCAATCAAAACATATGTGGACAAACAGAAGCAAATCTTGGGCCTTATTCAGAGATGGACTCAGATCGCTGCATACGTAGCCAGATCTGAGTCCACCTCCATCTCATGTTGAGGAACGCCCAGCACAGGGCAAGGCCGCCCAGCATGTGTGAGGCCGCCTCCTGATGCGTCCGCAATTAGATTGCGGACGCACCGGAACTAAGGTTGACCCATGGCAGCGCCGCCAGGCTGTGCCGTGAGCCACCATTTTTTTAATCGAAGCAAAAACGGTTCTGGCTTGCACCCGTTCAGACCCTCCCCAACGCTGTGTCGTCGCCCCATGAACGCCCGTCGCTGTCATTCACATTGTGGTCGCATCCATTGGGGATGCAACCGCAATGTGTGTGCCCATGCAACTATCAGCAAATTGTGCTGCGGGCCACATTAGTGGCCAGGTCTGAATGACCCCCCCCCTTGTCCCTGACCACACAACAGAACCTAAGGATATAAAAAACAGGATTTCTGCTGCACACTGGGCTCCACAAGGATTAACATCAGGGTGTAGAGGAAGATCTTGATCCGAGGCACCAACAGGCTCAAAGCTTTGACTGTTCCCAAGATGCACAGCGCCGCCTCCTCTATAACCCCGCCTCCGTGCACAGGAGCTCAGTTTGTAAGTTGGTGCCATGCAGTAAGCAGACACATAACAGGAGGGCTGCCTTTTGCAGCCTATTGATAACTTTTTTTGAAGAAATCTAAAGGTGAATACTTCTACAAGACTTCAGGGCTGCAGCATGTAAAGTCGCATAGACTTTTCTGACTGCAGCTTCATTACCCCCAGCGGCGCTGTATGCTCCCGCGCCCTGGTTGCCGGGTCACTGCAGCGGAGGCTCCGGTTCTTTACAGCGTCAGTCACACACACACCGCTGTCCTCCTGGATCGCGTGGCCGCAGGTACGGGGGAGGTAAGGGTCTCTTTGGCCGCACTTTACCGCAATCCAGTGCGGTCGTGGGAGGCGGGCCGTGCGCGCACTGGCGTGGACACTTATTGGGCAGCCGCTCCACTAGCCACCAGGGACATTGGGCACAGGTCTGGGGGTTTTACTCTCATTTAACCCCGTTATCAAAGCCCGCAGCGCCCGGTGGGGATGCCAGCAGGGGGAGCAGGCCTAACCTGTAGCCCCTCCCCCAACCCCAGGTCGTCATTTCTGTGAATGTTCCCGCCCTGGAGCTGCATTTCTCTCCCTCACTCCCTGTCAGCAGCCATCACAAACGGAGCTGAGCTGTTCCTGGGTCTGCTGGGGCAAATCCTTTTCTGCAAAGCCGCCTGTTTGCCAGCGCTGTGCATATTACAGGACACTTAAGTATTCTACCTGTCACTGGGACAGTGTTAGTGAAGAAAGAGTGCATACATTCAGGGTTGTGTGGTACAAACACCGTGTGATATACATCCAGTATCTACTGTGCTTTGTTATATCGGGAGGCGGTCAGGATCCCGCCGGACGGAATCCCGGCGGTCGAAATACCGACGCCGGAATCCCGACCGGCACAATCCCGACATATTCTCCCTCCGTGGGGGTCCACGACACCCATAGAGGGAGAATATAATAGTGTGCCGAGCGTAGCGAGGCACCGTGCCCGCAGCGTGGCGAGCGAAGCAAGCCCGCAAGGGGCTGCGTTTCGCTCGCCACCCCTGTCGGGATTGTGTGGTCGGGATTCTGGCGTCGGTATTTCGACCGCCGGGATCCCGTCCAGCGGGATTTAGTACTGATCCCGTTATATCTATTGTTGACACATATTGCCATACTATTACTTTGTATTGCTAGTCCAGTGCAGTTTTATGGTGCATAATTTCTGCATTGTATGTTTGTGACTATATATGTGTGTGTGCATGTAGCTGCTGCGTGGCTGCCTTATTGGGTATTTCATTCAGCGTGCTGCTCCTATATTCCATAACCTGTGGGGACTAAGTGTATCAGGTTTTCTGTATAATATAGGATTTTTTTCACAAGATATGTATATTTTTACTTGTGATTTATAGTCACCCTATATATATCTTGGACTCCCGGTAGTTGTGCCGTCACAGTCACACTTCATGGGGAGTTCTTGTTAGGTATATCGCTGCTACGAATTGTACCAGGTTGCCCAATATTGTGCTTACTATTATGTCAGCTACAAGAGGTAACGGAGCTGGGGCTTCTCCCACACTGCGTGATGGTGATGCAGACATTTTGGAGGAAAATATGGCAGCAGAGAGTTCAGGTTCAGGGGGTTCCTTACCCCCCAGTGGGTCTGTAGCACTGGTGGTAACATATGACCCAGCTTTTCAATAGCTTTTCCACGCTATTGAACACGCTTATAACTAAATTGGTGCCCCCTGTGGGACTACCTGTGCCATTGCAGCAGTTTATGGTCCCTGCTATTAATCTGCCATGGGCAGATCAAATCTCTACTCAGTTACAGCATTTAAACTGGTCACTGACTAAATCTAAGTGTCACTCTCGCCCACCTAAGACTAAGTCGTCTTCTAAACAGCCCATTACATCCTCACAATCCACTGTTATCCCGGACACGTCCTCTGAGGAGGATGGTGCATATACTGACCCCACAGACACTGACTCAGATGTTTCTGATGGGGAAGGGAAGTCATTGGTGGATGTCCCTGGTCTGATTGAGGCAGTTAGGCCCATTCTTCAGGTGTCTGATGATCCTGAGCCTGAGGATGTCTCTAAAAAGCCGGATAGGTTTAAACGTAAGAAGGTGGTTAAACAAGTTTTACCTCATTCTGAACACCTGGTTGACATACATCAGGAATCCTGGGAAAATCCGGGGACAAAATTTACACCAAATAAGAGACTGTTGGTTCGCTATCCTCTCTCTGCGGAGATATGTAAGAATTGGGAAACTCCTCCGCCTGTAGATTCTCATGTGGCATGCATGGTAGTTTCCTCTGCTCTGTCAGTAACTACCGTCACCTCTCTGAAGAAACCGACGGATAGGCACGTGGAGGGTTGTTTGAAAGCGATTTACACCCTAACGGGGGCTGTGCATAGGCCAACCATTGCAGCAACATGGCTGCTGAGGCTGTTGAGGTGTGGGCTCAGGAGCTAGAGGCGGAACTGCCTTCTAATGTGTCTGAGCATGCTCGACAGTGTCTCTCATATATTACCATGGCTTCTCTGTACTGTAAGGAGGCAGCATCCGATGCCGGGGTGCTGGCGGCCAAGGCTGCTACTACGTTCGTCTTGGCCAGACGTATCCTTTGGTTGAGATCCTGGTCGGTGGATATGGATTCCAAGAAAACCCTGGAGGTGCTTCCTTTCAAGGGAGACATTCTCTTTGGAGAAGACCTCAATAAGATTGTGGCTGATCTGGCTACTGCTAAAACAGCTTGCCTACCTAGTATGGCTCCTTCCACGTAGAAGGCTAAAAGTACTTTCCCTTGGCTCTTTCGTCCTCCAGGTAAAGCAAAAGGTCAGGCGTACCCAAAGCAAGCTTGTGCTTCCAGACCTGCCAAGCCCAGACCAAAACGAGCCTGGGCTGCCCGTCAGCCTGCTTCCAAAACTGACAAGCCTGCCACATGACGGGATGGGCCTCCCTCTGGGGGATCCGAGGGTGGGGGGCCAATTTCTAGGTTTTGCCCAGGAATGGCTGAACACCACTTCCGATGCCTGGGTAAGGGAAGTCGTCACTCGAGGTTACGCCGTACCCTTCAAGAATCGTCCCCCTCATCGATTTTGCCTGACAGATGTTCCTCTGGACACGACAAAGGCAAACACTGCGTTCGGTGGTACATTCCCTCCTGACCACAGGAGTGGTAGTACAGGTGCCTCTGGCTCAGAGAGGCAAGGGGTACTATTCACCGCTGTTCCTAGTCCCGAAACCGAACGGGTCCTCACGGACCATTCTCAATCTGAAGTCCTTGAACAAGCATGTGCGGGTCTCCAAGTTTCGTATGGAAACTCTGCGCTCTATTGTTCTGGCCTTGGAGCCTGGGGACTTTATGGTCTCCCTGGACATACAGGATGCCTTCCTGCATATTCCTATTGCAGTGTCTCATCAGCAGTACCTGAGGTTTGTGGTGGGCAACCTTCATTACCAATTTCGGGCATTACCCTTTGGTTTGACAACGGCTCCCCGAGTTTTCACCAAAGTTATGACGGTCATGACGGCAGCACTCCGCCGTCAAGGGGTCAGGATCCTACCGTACTTGGACGATTTGTTGATCCTGGCAAATTCCCCAGAACTTCTCCTGTGTCATCTCAATCTTACGGTCCAGTGCATGAAAGCCCACAAGTGGATGATCAACTGGAAGGAATCCTCCCTGGTTACTGCTCGGAGCATGTTACATCTGGGAGCAGGGGCGGATCCAGAAAAAAATTACAGGGGGGGCACCATAAGTGGTTGCGCTATCAAGGAGGGGTGGAGTTAGAAGTGGAGTGGGCGGTATCAAGTTTCAGTGGGTGTGACCAATTGTGTGATGGGTGTGGTCAAGTGCTCAATGTGAGTATCGAGTGTGTCTGTGGCCGAAAGCACTGCTGGAGGGGGTACAGGTCCACAGTTAGTTCTTATACCTTATGGAGTTCATCCCAACCCGTTTGCATGCTGCTGGTTTTCGTAGCCATGCGAATGGGTCAGAACTGCGCATATGTGGCGGACGCAATGTGCAGGCGCGTTATTGCCCAGCGACGGCCGTTGCTGGGTAACGACAAGAACACCAAAGAAAGTGATCGCAGCAGCGATCGCATGAAGATTGACAGCAGGAAGGCGTTCTGGGGCGGCAACTCACCGTTTTCGGTGAGTGGTGAGTCCAACGCAGGCGTGTCCAGGCGTTTGCAGGGCGGGTGTCTGACATCAATTCCGGGACAAGACACGCTGAAGACATCGCAGCGGGTGAGTACCGGCAGACCTACTTAGAAACTACACAAAATGTTTTTGCATAGCATGGCTGCACAAGCGTTCGCAGCCTTGCTATGCAAAAATACACTCCCCCATAGGCGGTGTCTAGTTGATCGCACGGGCAGCAAAAAGTTGTACATGCGATCAACTCGGAATGACCCCCGTATATCTGTTAACATTTGTTTATTTCTATATGGGCCTATGAACAAATCTAAAAAAACTAATTGAAAAAAAAAAAGTATAAGCTCTAGCTTATAAAAAGGAAATTGTGAGTAGACTAAGGGGGAAATTTACTAAGCTCCCGATTTTGACCGAGATGCCGTTTTTTCATCAAAGTGTCATCTCGGTAATTTACTAAGCAATAATCACGGCAGTGATGAGGGCATTCGTAATTTTTTGCAAGTCCAACAAAAAAATTACGAATGAATACACCATCGGTCAAATTACGCCTGTTTAGATATGAATCTCGGTCATTTACTAACCATTCGTAATTGTAATTGCTGCCGCAAACATGCATTCGCGGCCGCGAAAAATTACAAATCGTAATTTTTTCCTAAAAAAAAACGCGCCAGCCTTTGAAAACCGCGTTTACATGTGTACTCAATTATCCATTACTCACACCTGAATGTTTGGCCCTATAAAAGTGTTTCAGGCACATTCTGAACTTCTCTCACTCTGAAATGGCGGCTGTGGTGTGTGGCAATGGTTTTTTGTTTGCTGTGGGATACCTTAGACTGCTCCATGAGGCTTCCAGGAATCAGGCCCAGGTAAGTGAACATGGTCAACAGGTTGTCCAGGTACCGCGGAGGCTGCGCCAGCCTCGTTTTTTTAGAGGGCGTTTAAACTTAAATGCATTGTCCGATGATAGGGTCATACAGATGTTCCGCCTAAATAGAAACAACATTTTCCACCTGTATGACCTTGTCAAACTGGGCATAGACCCTGAGACAGCACGCTCTCGCTCTGTCTCAGGCCTACACAAACTCCTGGCTGTGTTACACTTTATGGCTACTGGGAGCTTCCAGGCTGTGGCAGGCGACGTCATTGGTATCTCACAGCCCACCTTTTCAAGATATTTGATGCAGGCGAGTCTAAAAACACATATGCGGATATGGCTAAGTGTTGCTTCTGGAAGTTGAAACACCACAGTATTGTAGAGAATACCTAACATGACACTCACCTTAGCTTCTTTAATGTCCACTCAGGTTTTGGATGTGTTGGAGCCACACATTAAAGCCTCAATCTGCTTCCCTACCGAGGAGTCGGAGTGGAGTGCTGTCAGGGTAGCTTTCTATGAGCTTGCTGGCATGCCCAATGTGCTGGGGGCCATAGATTGCACACACGTTCAGCTGAGATCACCTAAGGGCCGCCAATATATATATACTAATAGGCATCTGGCTCAATCAACTAATGTCCAGGTGGTCTGTGATGCAAACTTAACAATTATGAGTGTTGTTGCAGGTTACCCTGGTGCCTGCCATGACTCCTTCATCCTCAGGCAGTCATCGCTCTTCGATAAATTTGAGGAGGGACAAATGCCTGATGGCTGGCTGTTGGGTATGTTGAAAATGTTTTGTGTGTATGTCTTTTAACCACAAACTAGAGTTTGGATGAGGTGAAAGAATAATCTTACATATGTACTAATGTTGACTATATATGTTTTTCAGGTGATGGGGGTTACGGCTGCTACTCTTGGCTCCTTACTCCATTGTCCCAACCTGATTCTCCTGCTGAACACAGTTACAATCATGCACATAAGGCTACGCGGAATGTGATAGAAAGATGTTTTGGTGTGCTGAAGTCACGGTTTCGGTGTCTGGATAAATCTGCCGGCCTTTTGTTGTATAGTCCCTCAAAGGTGACTAGAATTGTGTTCTGCTGCTGTTTTCTCCATAATCTGTGTTTAAGTCAACATCTGGCACATGATGAGGGAGAAAGCAGTCAGCAAGCAGAGGAGTTAGAAACATCTGGTGACAGTGTGAGTACAAATGTAGGGAGGCAGGTACGGCAAGAAGTGATCCAGCGATATTTTTCAGGTCAGTTTTATTAGGCTGTAATTATCCTTGACTCAACACTTTGCACTACTTTCTATTGTGTGTTTTGTTCATTACTGTTTGTTGGTTATAGTGGTGTGTACATTGTGCTTAGTTTATGCTTAAAATCCATTTTCAGTCATTACCCATGAAAAACATACATACATACAGAGCAGCTTCGACAATGTTGGAGACGGACACAGGAAGTTGTGTGTTTGACAAATAAATTTTTTTTTTTTTCAAATAACATTGTTGTTATTTTTTTTGCTTGTGTGTGCTGGGTGCTGGCTCACTGGCACGTGCTCTTGAGGAACGCCGAACAGGGGAGGTTACTGGCGTTTGGATAGGGGTCGTGGTCCCCGAGCTGGAGGTTACTTGCTGAGCTCCCATCAGAGAAATATTGCTGCTCAAATTATTTAGGCTTGCAATCAGCTGAGTGTTAGTAGCAGTGTGGCTGGCTACAATCCTGGATAAGGACTCATTCACCACTTGATTGTGTTGAATGAGCTGAACGAGTGCCTGCTGATGTCGCTGTTGCTCATCTATGATGCGGGATAAATGTGCAAGCATTTGGCTGTTGTCAGCCCTAATTTGCTCCATTGAGGTAGCCATTCGCCCTACTTGTACTATCAGTCTGCCCGAGTTGCGACTAATACGCGGTAGATGATGGGGCAGACTGGCAAGGTGTTGTGTATGTGCGGTCAGGCTGGCATTGCTTTGGGCCTGTTGGCTTGTCCAACTGGCCCAAAAATCATCAGGAATTTGGCTTGGTGGCGGAGCTTGTGCCAGTTGTGGACTGATGGATGCTTGGGGGATATCCTGCAACTGTATTGGCTGGCTTGGGTCAACAGCTGTAAGTTGCAGTGTGATGGTTGGCTGTTGTTCTTGGCCCTGCTGGTCCACGTCGGCCATCAAGCTGTGTTCTGTATGGGGTGGGCAACATGCAATGTTTATTTTTTTTTTATTTTATTCAAGGCTAATGCTACACATTACTACATTCATAATACTCCATTTTTGAATTATTAACACTTGAGTTTAATAACTTTTAATTTTTTAAAGCTATTTAAAAATATATACCAACACAGGCGCAAACATAGACAGATTTGCATAATCCTCACCTAACTAACTCCCCTCCACACCATTACACTGTTAGATTCCCTCCCCTGACCACGATATAGACTACTTACCTGTATAGTCCAGAGGAGCCGAGCAAGTAAGCCATCTACATACTGGACAGGGGCGATGTGTGAACACTAATGTTGTGGTTTGTTTTTTAAATATTTAATTGTATTCATATTTTAGAATAATGTGCACGTGTGTGTGCTTAATTTGGAAACAAATCTGAACTTTTCTTACAAAGATGTTGTCGAGAACATCCACTAAGACCTTATATAATTTTTTTAAAGCACCTTTAGCAATTGAAGACGGAACAACACATTGCTTGTTCTTGAAAACATGTAAACTCCAAACCAACTAACAACATATTAACTGTACTGTGTATATTATTGCTTATGTGTTTAATTTCTGATTTTACTCACCAGATAACTGAGGTGATCGGGGCTCATCACTCTGAGAACTCGCCAATAGTGCCAGTGGTGGCTGGGGTGACACTGCCGAAAGTCTTCGCCTGGGTGGGGATGATGGAGCCGCAGAATCCGAGCCAAGACGCCGTGTCTTACTTGGCCTCCTGGGTAAGTGGCCCAAGCCCTGTGATGGGCGCCTTACAGGAGGTCGGCTTCCAGAAGCAGAACCTAGGTGCCCAAAAAAAAATTAATATTTTGTACTTCTATGTGTTTTCAGAATATGTGACTACAGTGAAGACTTACCTGCAATCCCAGCCTCATCCTGACTTGTCTGAGGCCTGTCTGGGCGGCTGGTCTGTGTGACTGTTGAAAAAGTTAACCAAACATTATTACCATGCTTTTGGTAAAAAGAACCACTGCAAAGCATTATTGTACTGTAACCATCTATTAGGTATTGTTTAAACAAAATCTTTAAGCTTAAGAGCTTCTAGCTTCATGATTTTGAGTTGAAGATCAAAATGTACATGATGTGGCACACAATAAATATGTTACATTTTTGAATTTTGACTCAGATATTGCAGAGATTGACTACTTGCAAATGTTTAAAAAATGTAATGTTTAAAAAATTGCCCCGCTTTTCTGTTATTTTTACAAAAATACCATTTTTAAAAAATAAAACAACACACATGTTCAAGCATTATCGCCAAAAAACAAAAAAAAAAAAGCTTTAATTTAGAAAAAACACTGCACATGTTTTGGCACTAAATTAAATTGAACAAATAGCCTAGGCAAGGTAAAAAAAGCACATTCTAAACACAAACACACCTTAAGGGAGCATAGGCCTGCAATATGTTTTTTAAAAAAAAAACCATCCTTTACCCTTTAAAAATAACATTATCTACATTTTACGGACATTTTAAAAACAAGATAACAAATCAAACTTACCATCCTGCGTGGGTCGGTCCGAATCCCGGACATGAGTAGCAGACACCACTTCGGCAGGAATCAATGCCCGCACAGGCTCCTCCCAGTCCCGATAGCTTACACGGAAAGGTGGCCCACCTCCGGTTTTCCATGCCGATTTGGCCTCTTTGGCCATCTTGGCCTTGACACGCCGCTTAATATCATAAAATCGCTTGCGGCACGTGTCCTCAGTCCGCCTCACCACACCCTCACTATTCACAGCAAGTATTACTTGACCCCACAGGACAGACTTCCTGCGGGAGGACACCTTGGCAGCATCCTGACCAAACAATTGGCGATGGTGCTTCATCAGCTCACGCACCAAAGCCATGTTTTCAGCATAGCTGAACTTTATATTCCTGCCAGTCTTGGTAGTGGTGCGTGGCTGCGGAGCCACAACACCATCACTATCACTGGAAAATACAGCAACAGGCACCCCCTCCTCCTCCTCCTCACTAACCTCCTCCCTCTCACTACCCCCCTCCACCTCACTACCAGCCTCCACCTCACTACCAGCCTCCACCTCACTACCAGCCTCCACCTCACTAACCTCCGCCACCACACTGACCTCTGAGTCGGACATGACAAACAACAAAAAACACTGAAAAATCAAAACACAAAACACACTCCTCCACTACTCCTACTACACACCACACAGCCAACACACACGCTCACTCACTCACTCACAAACAATGACAAAAGACTGTAAAAAAAAAACAAGGACAAAAAAATTGACAAACTGTGAAAAAACAATACTACAAAGATCACAAGACTACTAACACACACAGTACAGCACTCAACAATCACCAAACTCCTCTCCAAATCCACCAAAAACTCCACCAAACTCACCAACTCCAAATACACCTTCCTCTCTCCTCTCCACTAGCTAAACCCACGAGGTGCGGAGTGTTTGGGGCGTTTTTATAGTAATATGCACAGACACTCCTCCTTCACGAATACAACCAATCACGGCCGCGTGACGTAAACGAAACTTAGGAGTAAAAACGCGGCAGCAAATTCCAAATCACTGCCGTAACAGACTTGTGACGCAGTCGTAAAAAAACCACAACAACGCGGCCGCGAAATAGCAAACGCGGCTGCAATCTACAGCAGAAAAGCACGAATGACATCGACATCGGAAGATACGGAAAATACGAATACGACAGCTTAGTAAATTAGTCGTAATCAATTCAAAAAGTTGCAATTTTGCACTGTCGATGTCAGTCGTGATTGAACTTGGACATGATTTAGAAAAATACGAATGTTAGTAAATTTACCCCTTAGAGTAAGTCTTAGGGGTAAATTTACTAACATTCGTATTTTTCTAAATCATGTCCAAGTTCAATCACGACTGACATCGACAGTGCAAAATTGCAACTTTTTGAATTGATTACGACTAATTTACTAAGCTGTCGTATTCGTATTTTCCATATCTTCCGATGTCGATGTCATTCGTGCTTTTCTGCTGTAGATTGCGGCCGCGTTTGCTATTTCGCGGCCGCGTTGTTGTGGTTTTTTTACGACTGCGTCACAAGTCTGTTACGGCAGTGATTTGGAATTTGCTGCCGCGTTTTTACTCCTAAGTTTCGTTTACGTCACGCGGCCGTGATTGGTTGTATTCGTGAAGGAGGAGTGTCTGTGCATATTACTATAAAAACGCCCCAAACACTCCGCACCTCGTGGGTTTAGCTAGTGGAGAGGAGAGAGGAAGGTGTATTTGGAGTTGGTGAGTTTGGTGGAGTTTTTGGTGGATTTGGAGAGGAGTTTGGTGATTGTTGAGTGCTGTACTGTGTGTGTTAGTAGTCTTGTGATCTTTGTAGTATTGTTTTTTCACAGTTTGTCAATTTTTTTGTCCTTGTTTTTTTTTTACAGTCTTTTGTCATTGTTTGTGAGTGAGTGAGTGAGTGAGTGAGTGAGTGAGCGTGTGTGTTGGCTGTGTGGTGTGTAGTAGGAGTAGTGGAGGAGTGTGTTTTGTGTTTTGATTTTTCAGTGTTTTTTGTTGTTTGTCATGTCCGACTCAGAGGTCAGTGTGGTGGCGGAGGTTAGTGAGGTGGAGGCTGGTAGTGAGGTGGAGGCTGGTAGTGAGGTGGAGGCTGGTAGTGAGGTGGAGGGGGGTAGTGAGAGGGAGGAGGTTAGTGAGGAGGAGGAGGAGGGGGTGCCTGTTGCTGTATTTTCCAGTGATAGTGATGGTGTTGTGGCTCCGCAGCCACGCACCACTACCAAGACTGGCAGGAATATAAAGTTCAGCTATGCTGAAAACATGGCTTTGGTGCGTGAGCTGATGAAGCACCATCGCCAATTGTTTGGTCAGGATGCTGCCAAGGTGTCCTCCCGCAGGAAGTCTGTCCTGTGGGGTCAAGTAATACTTGCTGTGAATAGTGAGGGTGTGGTGAGGCGGACTGAGGACACGTGCCGCAAGCGATTTTATGATATTAAGCGGCGTGTCAAGGCCAAGATGGCCAAAGAGGCCAAATCGGCACGGAAAACCGGAGGTGGGCCACCTTTCCGTGTAAGCTATCGGGACTGGGAGGAGCCTGTGCGGGCATTGATTCCTGCCGAAGTGGTGTCTGCTACTCATGTCCGGGATTCGGACCGACCCACGCAGGATGGTAAGTTTGATTTGTTATCTTGTTTTTAAAATGTCCGTAAAATGTAGATAATGTTATTTTTAAAGGGTAAAGGATGTTTTTTTTTTTTAAAAACATATTGCAGGCCTATGCTCCCTTAAGGTGTGTTTGTGTTTAGAATGTGCTTTTTTCACCTTGCCTAGGCTATTTGTTCAATTTAATTTAGTGCCAAAACATGTGCAGTGTTTTTTCTAAATTAAAGCTTTTTTTTTTTTGTTTTTTGGCGATAATGCTTGAACATGTGTGTTGTTTTATTTTTTAAAAATGGTATTTTTGTAAAAATAACAGAAAAGCGGGGCAATTTTTTAAACATTACATTTTTTAAACATTTGCAAGTAGTCAATCTCTGCAATATCTGAGTCAAAATTCAAAAATGTAACATATTTATTGTGTGCCACATCATGTACATTTTGATCTTCAACTCAAAATCATGAAGCTAGAAGCTCTTAAGCTTAAAGATTTTGTTTAAACAATACCTAATAGATGGTTACAGTACAATAATGCTTTGCAGTGGTTCTTTTTACCAAAAGCATGGTAATAATGTTTGGTTAACTTTTTCAACAGTCACACAGACCAGCCGCCCAGACAGGCCTCAGACAAGTCAGGATGAGGCTGGGATTGCAGGTAAGTCTTCACTGTAGTCACATATTCTGTAAACACATAGAAGTACAAAATATTAATTTTTTTTTGGGCACCTAGGTTCTGCTTCTGGAAGCCGACCTCCTGTAAGGCGCCCATCACAGGGCTTGGGCCACTTACCCAGGAGGCCAAGTAAGACACGGCGTCTTGGCTCGGATTCTGCGGCTCCATCATCCCCACCCAGGCGAAGACTTTCGGCAGTGTCACCCCAGCCACCACTGGCACTATTGGCGAGTTCTCAGAGTGATGAGCCCCGATCACCTCAGTTATCTGGTGAGTAAAATCAGAAATTAAACACATAAGCAATAATATACACAGTACAGTTAATATGTTGTTAGTTGGTTTGGAGTTTACATGTTTTCAAGAACAAGCAATGTGTTGTTCCGTCTTCAATTGCTAAAGGTGCTTTAAAAAAATTATATAAGGTCTTAGTGGATGTTCTCGACAACATCTTTGTAAGAAAAGTTCAGATTTGTTTCCAAATTAAGCACACACACGTGCACATTATTCTAAAATATGAATACAATTAAATATTTAAAAAACAAACCACAACATTATAGTGTTCACACATCGCCCCTGTCCAGTATGTAGATGGCTTACTTGCTCGGCTCCTCTGGACTATACAGGTAAGTAGTCTATATCGTGGTCAGGGGAGGGAATCTAACAGTGTAATGGTGTGGAGGGGAGTTAGTTAGGTGAGGATTATGCAAATCTGTCTATGTTTGCGCCTGTGTTGGTATATATTTTTAAATAGCTTTAAAAAATTAAAAGTTATTAAACTCAAGTGTTAATAATTCAAAAATGGAGTATTATGAATGTAGTAATGTGTAGCATTAGCCTTGAATAAAATAAAAAAAAAATAAACATTGCATGTTGCCCACCCCATACAGAGCACAGCTTGATGGCCGACGTGGACCAGCAGGGCCAAGAACAACAGCCAACCATCACACTGCAACTTACAGCTGTTGACCCAAGCCAGCCAATACAGTTGCAGGATATCCCCCAAGCATCCATCAGTCCACAACTGGCACAAGCTCCGCCACCAAGCCAAATTCCTGATGATTTTTGGGCCAGTTGGACAAGCCAACAGGCCCAAAGCAATGCCAGCCTGACCGCACATACACAACACCTTGCCAGTCTGCCCCATCATCTACCGCGTATTAGTCGCAACTCGGGCAGACTGATAGTACAAGTAGGGCGAATGGCTACCTCAATGGGGCAAATTAGGGCTGACAACAGCCAAATGCTTGCACATTTATCCCGCATCATAGATGAGCAACAGCGACATCAGCAGGCACTCGTTCAGCTCATTCAACACAATCAAGTGGTGAATGAGTCCTTATCCAGGATTGTAGCCAGCCACACTGCTACTAACACTCAGCTGATTGCAAGCCTAAATAATTTGAGCAGCAATATTTCTCTGATGGGAGCTCAGCAAGTAACCTCCAGCTCGGGGACCACGACCCCTATCCAAACGCCAGTAACCTCCCCTGTTCGGCGTTCCTCAAGAGCACGTGCCAGTGAGCCAGCACCCAGCACACACAAGCGAAAAAAATAACAACAATGTTATTTGAAAAAAAAAAAAAAAATTATTTGTCAAACACACAACTTCCTGTGTCCGTCTCCAACATTGTCGAAGCTGCTCTGTATGTATGTATGTTTTTCATGGGTAATGACTGAAAATGTATTTTAAGCATAAACTAAGCACAATGTACACACCACTATAACCAACAAACAGTAATGAACAAAACACACAATAGAAAGTAGTGCAAAGTGTTGAGTCAAGGATAATTACAGCCTAATAAAACTGACCTGAAAAATATCGCTGGATCACTTCTTGCCGTACCTGCCTCCCTACATTTGTACTCACACTGTCACCAGATGTTTCTAACTCCTCTGCTTGCTGACTGCTTTCTCCCTCATCATGTGCCAGATGTTGACTTAAACACAGATTATGGAGAAAACAGCAGCAGAACACAATTCTAGTCACCTTTGAGGGACTATACAACAAAAGGCCGGCAGATTTATCCAGACACCGAAACCGTGACTTCAGCACACCAAAACATCTTTCTATCACATTCCGCGTAGCCTTATGTGCATGATTGTAACTGTGTTCAGCAGGAGAATCAGGTTGGGACAATGGAGTAAGGAGCCAAGAGTAGCAGCCGTAACCCCCATCACCTGAAAAACATATATAGTCAACATTAGTACATATGTTAGATTATTCTTTCACCTCATCCAAACTCTAGTTTGTGGTTAAAAGACATACACACAAAACATTTTCAACATACCCAACAGCCAGCCATCAGGCATTTGTCCCTCCTCAAATTTATCGAAGAGCGATGACTGCCTGAGGATGAAGGAGTCATGGCAGGCACCAGGGTAACCTGCAACAACACTCATAATTGTTAAGTTTGCATCACAGACCACCTGGACATTAGTTGATTGAGCCAGATGCCTATTAGTATATATATATTGGCGGCCCTTAGGTGATCTCAGCTGAACGTGTGTGCAATCTATGGCCCCCAGCACATTGGGCATGCCAGCAAGCTCATAGAAAGCTACCCTGACAGCACTCCACTCCGACTCCTCGGTAGGGAAGCAGATTGAGGCTTTAATGTGTGGCTCCAACACATCCAAAACCTGAGTGGACATTAAAGAAGCTAAGGTGAGTGTCATGTTAGGTATTCTCTACAATACTGTGGTGTTTCAACTTCCAGAAGCAACACTTAGCCATATCCGCATATGTGTTTTTAGACTTACCTGCATCAAATATCTTGAAAAGGTGGGCTGTGAGATACCAATGACGTCGCCTGCCACAGCCTGGAAGCTCCCAGTAGCCATAAAGTGTAACACAGCCAGGAGTTTGTGTAGGCCTGAGACAGAGCGAGAGCGTGCTGTCTCAGGGTCTATGCCCAGTTTGACAAGGTCATACAGGTGGAAAATGTTGTTTCTATTTAGGCGGAACATCTGTATGACCCTATCATCGGACAATGCATTTAAGTTTAAACGCCCTCTAAAAAAACGAGGCTGGCGCAGCCTCCGCGGTACCTGGACAACCTGTTGACCATGTTCACTTACCTGGGCCTGATTCCTGGAAGCCTCATGGAGCAGTCTAAGGTATCCCACAGCAAACAAAAAACCATTGCCACACACCACAGCCGCCATTTCAGAGTGAGAGAAGTTCAGAATGTGCCTGAAACACTTTTATAGGGCCAAACATTCAGGTGTGAGTAATGGATAATTGAGTACACATGTAAACGCGGTTTTCAAAGGCTGGCGCGTTTTTTTTTAGGAAAAAATTACGATTTGTAATTTTTCGCGGCCGCGAATGCATTTTTGCGGCAGCAATTACAATTACGAATGGTTAGTAAATGACCGAGATTCATATCTAAACAGGCGTATTTTGACCGATGGTGTATTCATTCGTAATTTTTTTGTTGGACTTGCAAAAAATTACGAATGCCCTCATCACTGCCGTGATTATTGCTTAGTAAATTACCGAGATGACACTTTGATGAAAAAACGGCATCTCGGTCAAAATCGGGAGCTTAGTAAATTTCCCCCTAAGTTTACATTTCAAAGAACATGAAAATTAATGTTTTATATGTTTACCCAATAATATATTTTGGATTTTTAATGAATACAAATGAGAAACATTTGCTTTTAAACAGTTTATTAAAAAAAATATATATAATTTTTTTTGCAAAAGAACAATAGTTTTATACATTATGACAAAAAACAGAAAATTCCAACATATGCTGATTGTATATAATAAATGCTACTTCAAGAACAGTATTTATAAACACAGCAGCAGTGATAAGAACATACAATTCAAAAAAACAGATTACAGTGTTCACGTGAATCTAGGAAAGTGATAACCGTAACACTGAATTCACTGATGAACAATAGAGATGAGCGGGTTCGGTTTCTCTGAATCCGAACCCGCCAGAACTTCATGTTTTTTTTCACGGGTCCGAGCGACTCGGATCTTCCCGCCTTGCTCGGTTAACCCGAGCGCGCCCGAACGTCATCATGACGCTGTCGGATTCTCGCGAGGCTCGGATTCTATCGCGAGACTCGGATTCTATATAAGGAGCCGCGCGTCGCCGCCATTTTCACACGTGCATTGAGATTGATAGGGAGAGGACGTGGCTGGCGTCCTCTCCGTTTAGACACTTGATTTACTAATTTTGGGGAGCATTAGGAGTACTCAGTAGTGTACAGTGCAGAGTTTTGCTGATAGTGACCAGTGACTGACCACCACTTTTATTTATAATCCGTTCTCTGCCTGAAAAAAGCGATACACAGCACACAGTGACTCAGTCACATACCATATCTGTGTGCACTGCTCAGGCTCAGGCCAGTGTGCTGCATCATCTATTATCTATATATAATATTATATATCTGTCTGACTGCTCAGCTCACACAGCTTATAATTGTGGGGGAGACTGGGGAGCACTACTGCAGTGCCAGTTATAGGTTATAGCAGGAGCCAGGAGTACATAATATATTATATAGTGAGTGACCACCAGACACACAGTGCAGTTTATTTAATATATCCGTTCTCTGCCTGAAAAAAGCGATACACACAGTGACTCAGTCAGTCACATACCATATCTGTGTGCACTGCTCAGGCTCAGGCCAGTGTGCTGCATCATCTATATATATTATATATCTGTCTGACTGCTCAGCTCACACAGCTTATAATTGTGGGGGAGACTGGGGAGCACTACTGCAGTGCCAGTTATAGGTTATAGCAGGAGCCAGGAGTACATAATATTATATTAAAATTAAACAGTGCACACTTTTGCTGCAGGAGTGCCACTGCCAGTGTGACTAGTGACCAGTGACCTGACCACCAGTATATATAATATTAGTAGTATACTATCTCTTTATCAACCAGTCTATATTAGCAGCAGACACAGTACAGTGCGGTAGTTCACGGCTGTGGCTACCTCTGTGTCGGCACTCGGCAGCCCGTCCATAATTGTATATACCACCTAACCGTGGTTTTTTTTTCTTTCTTTATACATACATACTAGTTACGAGTATACTATCTCTTTATCAACCAGTCTATATATTAGCAGCAGACACAGTACAGTGCGGTAGTTCACGGCTGTGGCTACCTCTGTGTCGGCACTCGGCAGCCCGTCCATAATTGTATATACCACCTAACCGTGGTTTTTTTTTTCTTTCTTTATACATACATACTAGTTACGAGTATACTATCTCTTTATCAACCAGTCTATATATTAGCAGCAGACACAGTACAGTGCGGTAGTTCACGGCTGTGGCTACCTCTGTGTCGGCACTCGGCAGCCCGTCCATAATTGTATATACCAGTGACCTAACCGTGGTTTTTTTTTCTTTCTTTATACATACATACTAGTTACGAGTATACTATCTCTTTATCAACCAGTCTATATATTAGCAGCAGACACAGTACAGTGCGGTAGTTCACGGCTGTGGCTACCTCTGTGTCGGCACTCGGCAGCCCGTCCATAATTGTATATACCACCTAACCGTGGTTTTTTTTTCTTTCTTTATACATACATACTAGTTACGAGTATACTATCTCTTTATCAACCAGTCTATATATTAGCAGCAGACACAGTACAGTGCGGTAGTTCACGGCTGTGGCTACCTCTGTGTCGGCACTCGGCAGCCCGTCCATAATTGTATATACCACCTAACCGTGGTTTTTTTTTCTTTCTTTATACATACATACTAGTTACGAGTATACTATCTCTTTATCAACCAGTCTATATATTAGCAGCAGACACAGTACAGTGCGGTAGTTCACGGCTGTGGCTACCTCTGTGTCGGCACTCGGCAGCCCGTCCATAATTGTATACTAGTATCCAATCCATCCATCTCCATTGTTTACCTGAGGTGCCTTTTAGTTGTGCCTATTAAAATATGGAGAACAAAAATGTTGAGGTTCCAAAATTAGGGAAAGATCAAGATCCACTTCCACCTCGTGCTGAAGCTGCTGCCACTAGTCATGGCCGAGACGATGAAATGCCAGCAACGTCGTCTGCCAAGGCCGATGCCCAATGGCATAGTACAGAGCATGTCAAAACCAAAACACCAAATATCAGTAAAAAAAGGACTCCAAAACCTAAAATAAAATTGTCGGAGGAGAAGCGTAAACTTGCCAATATGCCATTTACCACACGGAGTGGCAAGGAACGGCTGAGGCCCTGGCCTATGTTCATGGCTAGTGGTTCAGCTTCACATGAGGATGGAAGCACTCAGCCTCTCGCTAGAAAACTGAAAAGACTCAAGCTGGCAAAAGCACCGCAAAGAACTGTGCGTTCTTTGAAATCCCAAATCCACAAGGAGAGTCCAATTGTGTCGGTTGCGATGCCTGACCTTCCCAACACTGGACGTGAAGAGCATGCGCCTTCCACCATTTGCACGCCCCCTGCAAGTGCTGGAAGGAGCACCCGCAGTCCAGTTCCTGATAGTCAGATTGAAGATGTCAGTGTTGAAGTACACCAGGATGAGGAGGATATGGGTGTTGCTGGCGCTGGGGAGGAAATTGACCAGGAGGATTCTGATGGTGAGGTGGTTTGTTTAAGTCAGGCACCCGGGGAGACACCTGTTGTCCGTGGGAGGAATATGGCCGTTGACATGCCAGGTGAAAATACCAAAAAAATCAGCTCTTCGGTGTGGAGGTATTTCACCAGAAATGCGGACAACAGGTGTCAAGCCGTGTGTTCCCTTTGTCAAGCTGTAATAAGTAGGGGTAAGGACGTTAACCACCTCGGAACATCCTCCCTTATACGTCACCTGCAGCGCATTCATAATAAGTCAGTGACAAGTTCAAAAACTTTGGGTGACAGCGGAAGCAGTCCACTGACCAGTAAATCCCTTCCTCTTGTAACCAAGCTCACGCAAACCACCCCACCAACTCCCTCAGTGTCAATTTCCTCCTTCCCCAGTAATGCCAATAGTCCTGCAGGCCATGTCACTGGCAAGTCTGACGAGTCCTCTCCTGCCTGGGATTCCTCCGATGCATCCTTGCGTGTAACGCCTACTGCTGCTGGCGCTGCTGTTGTTGCCGCTGGGAGTCGATGGTCATCCCAGAGGGGAAGTCGTAAGCCCACTTGTACTACTTCCAGTAAGCAATTGACTGTTCAACAGTACTTTGCGAGGAAGATGAAATATCACAGCAGTCATCCTACTGCAAAGCGGATAACTGAGTCCTTGACAACTATGTTGGTGTTAGACGTGCGTCCGGTATCCGCCGTTAGTTCACAGGGAACTAGACAATTTATTGAGGCAGTGTGCCCCCGTTACCAAATACCATCTAGGTTCCACTTCTGTAGGCAGGCGATACCGAGAATGTACACGGACGTCAGAAAAAGACTCACCAGTGTCCTAAAAAATGCAGTTGTACCCAATGTCCACTTAACCACGGACATGTGGACAAGTGGAGCAGGGCAGGGTCAGGACTATATGACTGTGACAGCCCACTGGGTAGATGTATGGACTCCCGCCGCAAGAACAGCAGCGGCGGCACCAGTAGCAGCATCTCGCAAACGCCAACTCTTTCCTAGGCAGGCTACGCTTTGTATCACCGCTTTCCAGAATACGCACACAGCTGAAAACCTCTTACGGCAACTGAGGAAGATCATCGCGGAATGGCTTACCCCAATTGGACTCTCCTGTGGATTTGTGGCATCGGACAACGCCAGCAATATTGTGTGTGCATTAAATATGGGCAAATTCCAGCACGTCCCATGTTTTGCACATACCTTGAATTTGGTGGTGCAGAATTTTTTAAAAAACGACAGGGGCGTGCAAGAGATGCTGTCGGTGGCCAGAAAAATTGCGGGACACTTTCGGCGTACAGGCACCACGTACAGAAGACTGGAGCACCACCAAAAACTACTGAACCTGCCCTGCCATCATCTGAAGCAAGAAGTGGTAACGAGGTGGAATTCAACCCTCTATATGCTTCAGAGGTTGGAGGAGCAGCAAAAGGCCATTCAAGCCTATACAATTGAGCACGATATAGGAGATGGAATGCACCTGTCTCAAGCGCAGTGGAGAATGATTTCAACGTTGTGCAAGGTTCTGATGCCCTTTGAACTTGCCACACGTGAAGTCAGTTCAGACACTGCCAGCCTGAGTCAGGTCATTCCCCTCATCAGGCTTTTGCAGAAGAAGCTGGAGGCATTGAAGAAGGAGCTAAAAGGGAGCGATTCCGCTAGGCATGTGGGACTTGTGGATGCAGCCCTTAATTCGCTTAACAAGGATTCACGGGTGGTCAATCTGTTGAAATCAGAGCACTACATTTTGGCCACCGTGCTCGATCCTAGATTTAAAGCCTACCTTGGATCTCTCTTTCCGGCAGACACAGGTCTGCTGGGGTTGAAAGACCTGCTGGTGACAAAATTGTCAAGTCAAGCGGAACGCGACCTGTCAACATCTCCTCCTTCACATTCTCCCGCAACTGGGGGTGCGAGGAAAAGGCTCAGAATTCCGAGCCCACCCGCTGGCGGTGATGCAGGGCAGTCTGGAGCGACTGCTGATGCTGACATCTGGTCCGGACTGAAGGACCTGACAACGATTACGGACATGTCGTCTACTGTCACTGCATATGATTCTCTCAACATTGATAGAATGGTGGAGGATTATATGAGTGACCGCATCCAAGTAGGCACGTCACACAGTCCGTACTTATACTGGCAGGAAAAAGAGGCAATTTGGAGGCCCTTGCACAAACTGGCTTTATTCTACCTAAGTTGCCCTCCCACAAGTGTGTACTCCGAAAGAGTGTTTAGTGCCGCCGCTCACCTTGTCAGCAATCGGCGTACGAGGTTACATCCAGAAAATGTGGAGAAGATGATGTTCATTAAAATGAATTATAATCAATTCCTCCGCGGAGACATTGACCAGCAGCAATTGCCTCCACAAAGTACACAGGGAGCTGAGATGGTGGATTCCAGTGGGGACGAATTGATAATCTGTGAGGAGGGGGATGTACACGGTGATATATCGGAGGGTGAAGATGAGGTGGACATCTTGCCTCTGTAGAGCCAGTTTGTGCAAGGAGAGATTAATTGCTTCTTTTTTGGGGGGGGTCCAAACCAACCCGTCATATCAGTCACAGTCGTGTGGCAGACCCTGTCACTGAAATGATGGGTTGGTTAAAGTGTGCATGTCCTGTTTTGTTTATACAACATAAGGGTGGGTGGGAGGGCCCAAGGACAATTCCATCTTGCACCTCTTTTTTCTTTTCTTTTTCTTTGCATCATGTGCTGATTGGGGAGGGTTTTTTTGGAAGGGACATCCTGCGTGACACTGCAGTGCCACTCCTAGATGGGCCCGGTGTTTGTGTCGGCCACTAGGGTCGCTAATCTTACTCACACAGTCAGCTACCTCATTGCGCCTCTTTTTTTCTTTGCGTCATGTGCTGTTTGGGGAGGGTTTTTTGGAAGGGCCATCCTGCGTGACACTGCAGTGCCACTCCTAGATGGGCCCGGTGTTTGTGTCGGCCACTAGGGTCGCTAATCTTACTCACACAGCTACCTCATTGCGCCTCTTTTTTTCTTTGCGTCATGTGCTGTTTGGGGAGGGTTTTTTGGAAGGGACATCCTGCGTGACACTGCAGTGCCACTCCTAGATGGGCCCGGTGTTTGTGTCGGCCACTAGGGTCGCTCTTCTTACTCACACAGCGACCTCGGTGCAAATTTTAGGACTAAAAATAATATTGTGAGGTGTGAGGTATTCAGAATAGACTGAAAATGAGTGTAAATTATGGTTTTTGAGGTTAATAATACTTTGGGATCAAAATGACCCCCAAATTCTATGATTTAAGCTGTTTTTTAGTGTTTTTTGAAAAAAACACCCGAATCCAAAACACACCCGAATCCGACAAAAAAAAGTCGGTGAGGTTTTGCCAAAACGCGTTCGAACCCAAAACACGGCCGCGGAACCGAACCCAAAACCAAAACACAAAACCCGAAAAATTTCAGGCGCTCATCTCTAATGAACAATGGCCCTCATTCCGAGTTGTTCGCTCGCAAGCTGCTTTTAGGGAGTGAATCTTAGCTTAGCAAAATTGCGAACGAAAGATTCGCAATATTGCGAAAAGACTTCTCTGTGCAGTTTCTGAGTAGCTCGAGATTTACTCTTCCAGTGCGATCAGTTCAGTGCTTGTCGTTCCTGGTTTGACGTCACAAACACTCCCAGCGTTCGCTCAGACACTCCTCCGTTTCTCCAGCCACTCCCGCGTTTTTCCCAGAAACGGTAGCGTTTTTTCAAACACTCCCATAAAACGGCCAGTTTCCGCCCAGAAACACCCACTTCCTGTCAATCACATTACGATCACCAGAACGAAGAAAAAACCTCGTAATGCCGTGAGTAAAATACCTAACTGCATAGCAAATTTACTTGGCGCAGTCGCAGTGCGAACATTGCGCATGCGCAGTTAGCGGAAAATCGCTGCGATGCGAAAAAAAATACAGAGCGAACAACTCGGAATGACCACCAATATACATAAATGTAACAAGCCAGTAACCAGCTTTGATATAACCAAAGACAAACTTTTTCTTTTATATGTATAGTAATAAAATAACATATACAACCATGTGGTGCAGACTGACTGAAAAAAATGCAACTTTTATTAATGATGCAAAGTATTTATATACACAGCGTGCTTATGTTCAATGCAGTTCAGGGAAACTTAAGTGGTCTCTTTTGTTTTTCGGATTTTTCCTAGGTTCACAGTCGCTGGTTTATTTTTCTTAAATGAATTGCAATTGAAGTTTTCGTAAATGTTTTACAGTAAATACATCTAGAACCTCTTCTGGGGCTAATTCAATATCGTTATGTATATTTAGCATGGTCAAACCATTGAGTCTTTCCTGACCCATTGTTGATCTTAAGTATGTTTTAATTCTTTTCAATGAGCTAAAAGATCATTCAGCCGTTGCAGTGGTAACAGGTATCACACACAGAATTATCAATAGGGTCCTCCTGATGTTAGGAAACATAGATGCTAATTTATAAGCTTCCATTGCTGTATCAACTTTTTCAGACTTCATTGCCCAAAACTCCCTCCATAATTTCAGTTCTCCTTCAAGTACCTGTACAGTGGATGGTAAATCTGACTCATATTTTTTGGCTGCCTCCAGTATGTCTGCATCTGATGTGTCTGACTCAAAATAATATTTTGGAATTATTTTTTGGAGTTTTGCCATATGTGAGGTGTTATCTTGTGAAAATCTGGATTCTAACTCAGAAATCAGATAGTCCAGATAAGGCAAGAATGTGTTAACACGAAAATAGTCTTCCATTTCTGTCAAATTAGCTCAGTGTTTGTGCACATTTCTGACTTTTGGAAGTTTTACTTCCACATCTAGATTGTCTGCAACAACCTTTGTCTGCCCAAATAGAATTTTAAATTCATCCTCTGAATGTTGTCTGATTCTACGTAATGCAGATTTCACAAATTCTACCATTTTAACAGACTTTCCAAAGTCTACGTTCACAGTTTGCAGTTGGACACAAAGTGGTAGAGTTATGGCTAAAATTTGACTCAAAATTTTTAAGCTTACCAAAAACTCAAATTTGCAAATTACTGCCAACAGTGACTGGGCATTGCTTGCTGCGTTTGTACTTGTACTGTTACCAGTTTCTTCTAGTACATCAACAACTGCAGGTAGTATTTCTAAAAAATTTAAAATACCATCATGCCTCTCAACCCAGCGAGTTTCACAAAGCTTCTTGGCTTTTACAGCTTTCTGAGAAGGCAACATTTCACTAATTTTGTCACTCAACAAATGCATTCTAGATACAGAATCTTGTAGAAAATTGTTAATGCCAACCGTATTGCATTATTATGCCAACTATTATGCCAACCGTATTGCGAATACTTGTAACAGTACTTGCCTTATTTAAATCTAAATGTAACCTGTGATTAGCACAATGAGTATAAATAGCAAGAGGCTGCATTCTCAAAATTCGTGCTTGTACTCCTTTCAGCAATCCACTCATGTTTGCACCACCATCGTAGCCTTGTCCACGGAGGTATGCAATATCCAGATTTGCACTTTTCAAAAACTCAATGATAGTGTCACTCAAAGCTTCACCAGTCATATTTACTACTTTGGTAAAACCAAGAAATATTTCTTCTACACAGCAGTTACCTGTGTCAAGGTACCGAACACAGAATGAAAGCTGTTCTGAAATGCTAATATCTGTTGTTTCATCAGCTAATATACTGTAAAATTTTGACATTTTCATTTTGTCAACAATTTTAGTTTGCAAAATTTCACCACAGCATGTGATTAAATCATTCTGCGTAGTTTTGCTAATAAAAGTAGCATTTTTTTCCAGCAGTCTGCAAATGGCTCTCAAGGATCTGGTCACCAGCATCAATCCGAAATCTTAACGATGCTTTAAAATTGCCTTTTGTTACCGATTTATCGTCACTGTCTTCTGTGAAGATAGATCCATCATCTCTGTGACCGTTTAATGGGATATTGTTCATGCCACAAAATAGTATAGTTTTAATGATTGGAATTAATTTTTGTCTATTGCTTCGATTCTACGTCTAATCGCACTGTCAGCTAAAGCCTCAATACTTGATGTTTTACCATCCATGATGTCAATAAAATTCTGAGATCTCAACAAGTTGTTCTTATGATATTCATTTTTCTCATGAACTCTGAAATCATTCTTGGCATCTTTATACGAACATAAAGGTTCTAATACCAGCTTTCCTAGCTTTACATGACCACGACCTCCTTCCTCTCCTCCAAATAAGACACATATTCTGCAAAAACATCCATTAAATTTATGACTGTAAAGGTGGGTACACACTATTAGATATATCTGCAGATCAATTGATCTGCATATATATCTATGTACGGATCGGGCAGTGTGCTGTGCATACACACTGCCCGATCCGTCGGGGGACTGACGTCATGAACTGGGCGGGCGGGCGCTCGCGCCCGCCCAGTTCACCTGTCAATCACCGCCGCCCGCCGCAGCATGTGTACGGGCGGTCGGACGACCGCCCCGTACACACACAGCGACGGGCCAATATATCGTTAGATATATTGGCTGTCGGCTGTGCTGCGCGGCCGACGCGATACGTCTGTGAACGACGGAGTTCACAGACGTATCGCCCGTACACACTGGCCGACGGTCCCGCGATGTATCGGCCGTTCAAGAGAACGGCCGATACATCGACCAGTGTGTACGGGCCTTAAGACAACCAAGGAAACTCCTTTATCCAGTGCAATTTAAAAGATCTATTTTTTTTACCCTCTGCAACAGAAGGAAATTGGTAATTTTCTTCTGGACACCAAGGATCACGCAATACTTTATAACGTTCTTCATCAACTATTGTCTGCGTACAACTAACATAGCAGCCAATGTCTCTAGAATACTGAAAAACATTTGAAGGTGAACTTTCTTCTATAGGGTTTGGTGTCGAAGCACATGCTGTGTTATCCAGATCATCACACGTGCTTTCGTTTTCAGTGCTTTTGGCAGTGCTCTCATTACTTTTAAGTTTCTTAAAAAACTTCATGAGAGTAGGCTGTTTGTCTGGTCACCTTTTGTCCATAACTGCCTATCTGCAATGTTAAAAATATTTTTTTTTACCTTACTCTAAAATATAGCAGTTGGACATCCCTCTAATTTACTTCCAAATAAACAATGCACACAAAAGATAAAAAAAAACAAAAAACTTTCCGATTGCAAAACAGCATATTTGAAAGGGAGGCAGACATTTTTGACATATACACAATTCTAAATACATGGCCTGGTCAACAAGATACCCAGCAGCATGTCCACGTATTGTCAATCAAACCCACTGTACAATGAACAGACATGGCAGCCATCATGGGTGCATTACATAGACTACAGTGGGTTTGAAAAGCAATACGTGGAGGGGTGGTCTTCAGTATGCCGAATGTTGGTATCCCAGCGCACAGTATACCGGCGCCGGAATCCCGACACCCAGCATACCGACAGCTATTCTCCCTCGTGGGGGTCCACGACCCCCCTGGAGGGTGAATAAAATAGTGTGGCGCGCGTAGCGGGCCACCGTGCCCGCAGCGTGGCCAGCGCAGCGAGCCCGCAAGGGGCTCCTTTGCACTCGCCACGCTGTCGGTATGCCAGCGGTCGGGCTCCCGCTGCCGGTATGCTGGTCGCCGGGAGCCCGAGCGCCGGCATACCGTACGACACCCACGTGGAGAAGTGTACATACTAGTTTCTCCTTCCCACAAATCCATACAGCAGCGAGGAAAAAAAAACAAAAAAAAACCCCATACAAGATACAAGAACAGGTACATCAAATAAACATGGTGAAATCCCATTATGTCCTACCTGATTTTGGTGTCTTGCTAACTTGCTGCAGCTTTTTTTCTATGTACCATCAGTGCTTGCCAAAACGCAGGAAGCTGGCGGATATGTAAGCGCAGGAAACTGGCAGATGTGTCTGGAAAAGAGATAACAAATTAACATCCACTGTGGAAAAAAATAAAGGAAAAACATTCAAGAACATGTACACCAGTGCCGTAACTAGGCATTTTAGCGCTGTGTGCAAGAAATGGCATTGGCGCCCCCCCTTATGTAAAATATGGGCAGTGCGCGCCATAGGCGAGCGCAATTTTTTAGGGGCGTGGCTTTATGGGGAAGGGGTGTGGCCACAAAATAATACCAATTCATACTACGGTGCACAGTAGTCTCCATTATTCAAATTACGCCACACAGTAGCACCACTACACCAGGTAGAGGCCGTTTTACACATTACGGCAGACAGCGTCCCCCTTTTTACACATTGCGGCAGACAGAATAGATAGACAGACAAATAGATAGATACTTACCATCTCTCCCCGCTGGCTCAGGCAGTCAGGCTCCTCGGTGCTGGCAGATCCTGGGCAGGGGAGAAGGAGGAGGAGGAGGGAGGGGGACTGGAGCCGCAGCAGTGCTATGTAATTGGTAGAGGCGCCGCTGCAGCTGTCCCTCTGCTTCCACATTGGCTGCCCACCGCCACTGTGAATGCTGGGATGAGGGAAGCGCATCCCAGCATTCACAGCAGCGCTTGCCAGCCAATGCGGAAGGAGAGGGACTGCTGCAGTGGCACCGCTACCAATTACATAGCACTGCTGCGGCTCCAGTCCCCCTCCCTCCTCCTCCTCTGGGTCCTCCCCTGATGCTGCTCTTCTCCTCCGGCGGCGCACACAACACAGGCAGCTTGTAATGAGTCAATTTGACTCATTACAAGCTACTGACATAGAATGCTGGCCGTTGCGCCCTCAGGGCGACTGCGCTGTGTGCCAGGCACACCTGGCACACACGTAGTTACGGCTCTGACGTACACCAGTGGCGTGTGGTGAGGTCAGTGGCTGGTGAAGCACTATAGCCATAATGTCCACCGAATCCTGGCGATGATCCAAACCCTGAGCCAATGCCCCGCTACTGCCCCTGAGCCGATGTCCGCTGCCACTGGCTTACAAACTCGCCCACCATCAACTGACCCAGCCCTCCATCACTAATTTGCATCTCAGTCCGATGCCGCCAATGCCGCTGCCTGCTCATCATACTTGTGATATATTGTACATTTGTATAGAAAAAAAAAATTAGTGTTTGGGATTGGGAAGGGAGTGGAAGGAGGACATGAATGCAATTTTGTTGTCCAGGGCTTCTATTAACTTAAAGGAAAAGGGTCTGAATGGGTTAAAAAAATAAAAAAATGCGTGAGGTCCCCCTCCTAAGTATAAACAGCCTCGGGCTCTTTGAGCCGGTCCTGGTTGTTTAAATACTGGGAAAAAATTGGACAGGGGTTCTCCGTATTTAGACAACCAGCACCGGGCTCTTAGTCCAGTCCTGGTTCCAAAAATATGGGGGACAAAAGATGTAGGATTAAATCAAGGGGTCCCCCCCTCCAGGCACCCAAGGGCCAGGGGTGAAGCCCGAGGCTGTCCCCAGCACCCCTGGGCGGTGAGTGCCGGGCTGATAGCCATAAGTGTGTAAAAAAAGAATATTGTTTTTTGTTGTGGAACTACAAGGCTCAGCAAGCCTCCCCCACTTGCTGGTACTTGGTGAACCTCAAGCACCAGCATATGGGGAAATAATGGGCCCGCTGGTACCTGTAGTTCTACAACAACAAAAAAACACCCAAATAAAAACACAACACACACACCGTGAAAGTAAAACTTTATTAAAACACACTTACACGCTCACACATACTTACCTACATCCCACACTGAGAATCACATCCACTTGTTCAGTAGAATCCAATAGGGGCACATGTAAAAATGAGAGAGATTACTTACCTACATCCCACGCAGATCACGTCCACTTGTCCAGTAGAATCCAATAGGGGCACCCGGCACCTGCAAAAATTAAAATAAATACTTACAGAGGGGGAAAAAACAAGAGAGAGAGATTACTTACCTACATCCCATGACTGTTATGATTCCAGCACTCTGGTCTGAGGAGATCTTATTGCGAGGACCGGAGCACTGGAACGTAATGCTGGGGAAGGGAGCGGGAATGGAAAATAGCCCCTGGCACCCTAACTCCGTTGTCTCGCCCGTGCTGTCAGAAATCCCCTGCGAGACTATGGTTGCTTGAGCCCATGGCAGCCGCGTTTGAAGGGCGGATTATGTCTGCCCAACTCCGATGCCCCCTCAGGTCTTAATGGGAGACAAAGGGAAATCCGAGACAGGGTGATAACAAGGGGCCCTCTGACTAAACAACCAGGCCAGGGGCTACAAGAAACTAAAACTAGAATATGTGCGGAAAAACCGCCAGGGAAAAGGACAACCAAAATATCCACTTGTCCACTCTCCTACCCGGCACCGCCGAGTTCCGGAGAGGACTTGTGGAAGCGGAACCCTCCGCAAATGCTCCGAAACAGAATATAAAGATAAAGCAGCTGAGCCGCAACATACGGCAGAGCCGTAACTCACGAACACCACACGATATTCTCTGGTGATCGTTGAGGACAACAGGGGACCAAACAACTTCTTGGGATGAGATGACAACTCCAAGATACAAAACTTCTGAGGACAGGAATGACCGGATACAGCAGGACAGGAACAGACGTTCAGCAAACCAAGGTAGCATGCAGGAAGCTATTACCGGCGTCTGTGTGCAGCACTGAGCAGGTATTTAGCAGGGAGTCCTCCAATCAGAAGCTTGGAGCCTGATTAACAAGATGCCATGCAGCTGGCTTGCTGCACGAGCAGAAGACAAATGTGAAAGTTAAAACTTGATTAGATTGACCCTGCAACGGGGAGCGCGGTCCGCCCGTGGCGTCCCCGTTGCTAGGGTCCAGGCGTTGCTAGGGACCCGGCGGCTCGCACGCCTGGCGTCACTAGTTGCTAGGCGCCGGGCCGCAAGGACGTCGCGGACCACGGCGCCTAACAATGACGATCGTCCACTTGTCCATGTAGAATCCAATAATACCTGTAAAAAAAATATATATATAAGTTATACTTAGAAACAATCCAGTGGTCTCTGCTCACCACTTGCGACCCCCCCCCATGCCTCTGCTCTGTCCACTCCACCACATGCTACCCCCCCAGGCCTCCGCTCTGTCCACTCCACCACATGCTACCCCCCCATGCCTCAGCTCTGTCCACTCCACCACATGTGACCCCCCCCAGGTCTCCGCTCTGTCCACTCCACCACATGCAACCCCCCACCCAGGCCTCTGCTCTGTCCACTCCACCACATGCGACCCCCCCAGGCCTCTGCTCTGTCCACTCCACCACATGCAACCCCCCACCCAGGCCTCTGCTCTGTCCACTCCACCACATGCAACCCCCCCAGGCCTCTGCTCTGTCCACTCCACCACATGCAACCCCCCCAGGCCTCTGCTCTGTCCACTCCACCACATGTGACCCACCCATGCGTCCGCTCTGTCCACTGCACCACATGTGACCCCCCCAGGCCTCTGCTCTGTCCACTCCCCCCTCAGCACCAAGAAAAGACTCATCAGCAGAAAGCAGGGCCAGGCACTGGGCAGCTCTCCCCCTCTCCCCCTTCCCTCCCCTCCCTCCTCAAGACAAAGGAAAAAATAAAGCAGGGCCAGGCACTGGGCAGCTCTCCCCCCCCCCCCCAGGACAAAGAAATAAAAAAGCAGGGCCAGGCACTGGGCGGCTCTCTCTCTCCCCCCCCCTCCCCCAGGACAAAGAAATAAAAAAGCGGGGCCAGGCACTGGGCAGCTCTCCCCCACACCACCCCCGCACCCCCAGGACAAAGAAATAAAAAAGCAGGGCCAAGCACTGGGCAGCTCTCTCCCCCCCCCCCCCCCTCCGCAGGACAAAGAAATAAATAAGCAGGGCCAGGCACTGGGCAGCTCCCCCCCGCACCCCCCCCCCCCCGCACCCCCGCACTCCCAGGACAAAGAAATAAATAAGCAGGGCCAGGCACTAGGCAGCTCTCTCCCCCCCCCCCCCGCACCCCCAGGACGGACAAAGAAATAAATAAGCAGGGCCAGGCACTGGGCAGCTCACGCTCTCCCAACCCAACCCCCCACCCCCCACCCGCATCCATTCAGGAAAAATACTTACAAGAAAGCAGGGCCAGGCACTGGGCAGGCGTCTTCCCCTTGAACGGTGAGCTGGTTGCTGACGGGTGCGATGTCACTCGTTGGCGGCTGGCGGCTGCTGTCCGGTGCGCAGCGCTGTGTGACTGGCTCTGGCTGGGTCAGCGGCGGCGGCGGGCTGAAGCTGGGACCTCCTCCTGCTCGGCTCGGCTCCTCTGCACAGACAGAAACGTGACATGCACGCACTGACTGAATGCATGTCACGTTTCTCAAGGGAGCCAGCCAATCCTGGACCTGGAGCAGGAGCAGCCTCATCATGTCGGGTGGGTGGGCGCGTCGCGCCGCGCGAAAAAAAATATGCAAATATCTATTAAAAATGACAGGGTGGGACGTGCCTTAGTGCCCCCACCCCTAAATCCGCCACTGTCTGGGAGCGATATTGGACACTCACAACCAACGGTTGTTCTTGTCTCTGGAGAAAGTCCTGAAGCTTCAGGACAGGATTCGATGCTTCCTATCTCGTCCGCAAGTGTCGATACATTCGGCAATGCAAGTGCAAAGTCTCATGGTGTCGGCTTTCGACATGGTGGAGTATGCTCAATTCCATTCACGCCCTCTGCAGAAGTTAATTCTGACCAAGTGGGACGGCCTGCCTCACCGGATCAGATCTCACATGACTTCCTTGTCTCCGTAGGTCTGCCTGTCACTGAGCTGGTGGCTTCAGGACCAACGATTGAGCATCGGACGTCCCTTCTGGATATCCAACTGGGTCCTTCTGACGACGGATGCCAGTCTGAGAGGTTGGGGCGTGGTGTTGGAACAACACTCTCCTCAGGGTCAGTGGACCGAGGAGGAGTCTCTACTCCTGATAAATATTCTGGAACTGCGGGCAGTGGTCAATTCGTTGACAATGGCCCAGCATCTAATACAGAACAGACCTGTTCAAGTACAATCGGACAACGCCACCACGGTGACGTACATAAATCATCAAGGCGGCACTCAAAGCCGCATGGCAATGAGGGAAGTATCACGGATTCTTCAGTGGGCGGAACGCCATCTGCCGGCCATATCCGCAGTGTTCATTCCGGGCATTCTGAACTGTGAAGCGGACTATCTCAGTCGTCAGGACGTATACGCCAGAGAGTGGAGACTCCATTCGGAGGTGTTTCAACTTCTCGTGGACACGTGGCGTCTTCCAGATGTGGATCTGATGGCGTCTCGACACAATCATAAGGTTGTGGTCTTCGGAGCAAGGACAAGGGATCCTCAAGCTGCGTTCGTGGACGCTCTGGCTTTTCCATGGAACTTTCAGCTACCGTATGTGTTCCCTCCGGTGTCACTCCTGCCCAGAGTAATACGGAAGTTCAAGCAAGAAGGAGGAAACCTACTTCTGGTCGCTCCAGCGTGGCCCAGCGGGAATGATTCTCCAATCTACAGGGCCTCTCGTTGGATCGTCCCCTTCTACTTCCACAACGACCAGACCTCCTTGTTCAGGGTCCTTGTGTTTACCAGGATTTGGCCCGTCTGGCTTTGACGGCATGGCTCTTGAAGCTTCCGTCCTGAGGGCCAAGGGTTTTTCTTAGGCGGTTATTCAAACTATGTTGAAGGCCCGTAAGCTGGCTTCTGCTCGTATCTACCATAGTGTCTGGAATGCTTACTTTACTTGTTGTGCGTCTCACAATCATGACATTTTCAAGTTTAGTATGGCCAAACTATGGGCCTTTCTACAACAGGGCCTGGACTTAGGCCTGCGTCTGGCCTACCTCAAGATTCACATCTCTGCCTTGTCGGTTTGGTTTCAGAGAAAGATTGCTACCCTGCCTGATGTACATACATTCACTCGGGGGTGTTGCAGATTCAACCTCCTTAAGTGCCATCTGTGGCCCCTTGGGATCTGTCGGTGGTTTTGGAGGCCTTGCAAGAGTCTCCGTTTGTGCCTCTTGCCTCTGCTGACCTTAGGTGGCTTTCCCTTAAGGTGCTATTCTTGCTGGCTATTGCTTCAGCTAAAGAGGTCTCGGACTTTGGCGCCTTATCCTTGGGTGACTTATATAAGTCTCCCCATTTGATTTTTCACCCTGACAGAGCCAGGAGATTCCGGTGGCGAGTGAGTCACCGGCCCCCCTGGCAAGTGGGGAGCCGGTGTGAAGATGGCAACAGGGTGGGAGCGCAGTACTCGGAGGCTCAGTGGTACACAGTGCAGCGCTATGAGGGGCGCCCTGATCCAGCGCCTATACCCTACACTAGTCACCAAGGCTGTCAGGGACCTCGGTAACGCTGCCAGCACCATTCCTCAGGCCGGTATAAAGATATAAAGTGCCGGAAGCAGCGCCATGTTCAGGGGGCGGAACTTCTCCTCAGAGCGGACCCAGCAGAGTTCAGCGCCAATTTCCTGCCTGCAGATCCAGACACGGAGAGGCTGACACGGAGAGCTGTCCCTCCACGCAACTCCAGCTACCCTGTGCGATACCAGGGGGTTGTAGAAGGGGGGGGGGGGGGGGGTAGGCTGTGTAATTACTGTGTAGTCTATTAAGGTACACAGTCAGCGCCAAGTATTTGTATTATATCTACCTAGGGAAGCACTGTGTTCCAAGCCCTGTGTTTCTCTGTGGCATACTTGGGGGGAGGCTGTGTCTGACATTTTCCTGTGTGTGTGTGTGTGTGTGGGTGTGTCATTCTCACATAGCCAAGTCAAGGGATTCAGTCTCTTATGCCATGTCTACTCCAGAGGAATCAATTCCGTGTACCCAGGAATGTAATGCCTTGTCTCAGATTCCCATTACTGGGCTGGACTGGCTAATTTCTATTAAGGGAATGATCTCTCAAATATTTACTAGGGTAGCTCATACTGAGACTGAAACTCAGGTTTTAAAGAATTCTATGGCTGTTTGGTCAGGTTCTGTTCCTATTTATTCCAAACCCTCTAACTTATACCCACAGAAACGTGCTCTTGCCCAGATTATGCAAGATGACACGGATATCGACTCTGACACAGTAGACAGTGATGGGGATGTGCTGAGGGGGGCAGCATCCCTTGCTAAGGGGGTGCAGCTCATGATTGAGGCCATGAGAGATGTGTTAAACATTGCGAACGCACCACCTGAGCAGGTTGAGGAGGCTTACATACAGACAATAAGAGCCTTACTAACCTTCCCTGCGTTTAAAGAATTAAACGCTTTATTTGAAAAATCCTAGGAAACCCCAGAGAAAAAATTCCAGATTCCCAAAAGGGTTCTGGTTGCTTTTCCTTTCCCTGAGGAGGATAGAAAAAAAATGGGAAAACACGCCCATAGTTGACGCATCTGTGTCCAGACTGTCAAAAAAGGTAGTTTTACCTGTCCCTGGATCTATCGCGTTAAAAGGAACGGCTGATCGTAAGATTGACACTACGCTCAAATCCATATACACTACTTCAGAGGTGGCATAAAGGCCTACTATTGCCTGTGCATGGATCTCAAAAGCTATAGTAAAGTCGTTAGGCACGTTACTAGAAGACTTAGATACAATGGATAGAAGTGACATTGAACTGTTTTTACGTAACATACAGGAATCTGCGGGGTTCATGGTGCAATCCATGAAGGACCTGGGTACGCTGAATGCACGGATATCTTCCATGTCTATCTCAGCTCGCAGGGGACTCTGGCTACGTCAATGGTTGGCAGACACGGAATCCAGGAGAACTGTGGAGAACCTACCATACACAGCTCAGGCTCTCTTTGGGGAATCGTTGGATGCGTGGATTTCCACGGCAAACGCGGGTAAGTCACCGTTTCTTCCATCAACTACGCCTTCTACGTAGAAACCCTTTTCTTCATCTGCATAGCAGTCCTTTCGGACTGCTCAGACAAAAAAGTCCAAGCCCCCTACCACTTTCTTTAGAGGTGGGCGTGCAAAAGCCAAAAAGCCTGCACCTGCAGGCTCACAGGACCAGAAGCCTGCTTCTGGTTCCTCCAAATCCTCAGCATGACAGTGGACCGCACAGCCTGGAGGACGGTCTGGTGGGTTCGAGGCTCAGACGTTTCAGCCACGTCTGGGTGTCGTCCGGCCTGGACCCCTGGGTACAGGATATTGTATCCCAGGGATACAGACTGGAGTTTCAAGAGCTCCCGCCTCACCGATTCTTCAAATCAGGCTTACCAGCATTACTGACACAGGGCTATCCTACAGGAAGCCATTCAAAAATTGGAAAGGTCAGCGGTCATCGTTACAGTTCCACCTCATATGCAGAACAAGGGTTACTGTTCGAACCTTTTTGTGGTACTATAACCGGATGGTTCGGTCAGACCGATTTTGAACTTGAAGTCGTTAAACCCTTATCTGAGGGAGTTCAAGTTCAAAATGGAGTTTCTGAGAGCGGTGATCTCAGGTCTGGAGGAGGGTGAGTTTCTAGTATACCTGGATATCAAGGATGCATACCTCCACATTCCGATTTGGCTGCCTCACTAGGCTTATCTCAGATTTGCACTGTTAGACAGTCAGTATCAGTTTCAGCCACTGCTATTCGGTCTCTCCACGGCACAGAGGGTGTTCACCAAGGTGGTGGCAGAGATGATGGTTCTCCGCAGACAGGGAGTGAACATAATTCCGTATCTGGACGATCTGCTGATAAAGGCGTCGACCAGGGAGACCTTGTTGCAGTCCATTGCTCTCACGACTCGTCTGCTCAGGGAACATGGTTGGATCCTGAACCTTCCGAAGTCACATTTGGAACCGACAAGGAGATTCTTTCCTGGGGATGTTCCTCAACACGGAAGTGCAGAGGGTGTTTCTACCGGAGGGAAAAGCGTTGGTGATTCAAACAATGGTCCGGGATGTCCTGAAGCCAGCCCGGGTATCGGTTCATCAGTGCATTCGCCTTCTGTGGAAGATGGTTGCCACCTACGAGGCTCTACAGTAAGGAAGATTCTATCATCGATCCTTCCAACTGGATCTCCTGGTCAAGTGGTCGAGATCTCACCTACATATGCAGCTGAGGGTATGTCTGTCGCCGGAAGCAAGGATTTCACTCCTCTGGTGGCAGCAAATGTCTCACCTTCTGGATGGCCGAAGGTTCAGGATTCAGGACTGGATCCTTCTAACCACAGACGCAAGTCTCCGGGGTTGGGGCGCAGTCACTCAAGGGGAAACCTTCCAAGGAAGGGGGTCAAGCCTGGAATCCAGTCTTCCAATAAACATTCTGGAACTAAGAGCCGTGTACAACGGTCTTCTCCAAGCGGCACATCTTCTGCGAGATCGTGCCGTTCAAGTACAATCAGACAATGTAACGACGGTGGCCTACATCAACCGACAGGGTGGAACGAAGAGCAGAGCTGCAATGTCAGAGGTAAAAAGAATCCTCCTCTGGGCAGAAAGGCACACACTGGTGCTATCAGCAATCTTCATTCCGGGAATAGACAAGTGGGAAGCGGACTTCCTCAGCAGACACGATCTCCATCCAGGAGAGTGGGGCCTCCATCCAGAGGTGTTCACGGAGGTGACAAATATTTGGGGTGTACCTCAAATAGACATGATGGCCTCGCGTCTCAACAAGAAGCTTCGGAGGTATTGTTCCAGGTCGAGAGACCCACAAGCAGTGGTGGTGGACGCCCTACTGACTCCGAGGGTGTTCCGGTCGGTGTACGTGTTTCCTCCACTTCCACTCATTCCAAGGGTTCTGAAAATCATAAAGAGAACAAGAGTTCAGGCAATCCTCATTGCTCCGGACAGGCCAAGAAGGGCTTGGTACGCGGATCTTCTGGATCTACTGCTGGAAGATCCGAGGCCTCTTCCTCTTCAGGAGGACCTTTTGCAATAGGGGCCATTCGCTTATCAAGACTTACCACGGCTACGTTTGACGGCATGGAGGTTGAACGCCAGATATTAGCTCGGAAGGGCATTCCGAACAAGGTTATTCCCACCCTGATACAGGCTAGGAAAGGAGTTACGTCTAAACATTACCATCGCATTTGGAAAAGTATGTGTCTTGGTATGAGTCCAAGACGTTTCCTATGGTGGAGTTTCAACTGGGACGGTTTCTCCACTTTCTACAAGCAGGTGTGGATATGTACAAACAAAAAAACAGAATGAGACAGCGCTAGCTGAGATGGATTGTTTTAGGAAATACAGTGATATTTAATAGATTAAAATTAGAATGCAAAGTAAAATGATTAAAATAAATAGGTCACATTGCATCAATGAGCTTCCAGTCACCATACAAATATAAGTTAGTCACTTGCCGCTTGCTCCAATGTTCCCATAGGACCCGCTCAATTAAAATGTCTCTTATCCTGGGGCTGTTGCACAGTCCATGGGCCGAAAACTTGTAGTCTCAACGCTGGAGGAATATCTGTCCCAGTAGTGTAGCAATAAAACAGGAAAGTCCTCACCAGTATTGCGTGATTGTAATGAAGTTCGGTCCTTGGTATATGGATGTGGGTTCAAATGGTAGCGCTTTTAGCAGAGTCCACAGTGGTCCAAGCGGTCATGAATAATCCGTGAAGAGGATTATTCATCACAAATTGGAGCCACAGCTATAGCACTCCTTTCCACCTTAGTTGGTTATTCCAGGTGTGGATATGGACCTGCGTTTGGGTTCCGTAAAGGTCCAGATTTCGGCTTTATCCATTTTCTTCCAAAACAACTGGCTTCCCTCCCTGAGGTTCAGACTTTTTTGAAAGGGGTTCTGCAAATCCAGCCTCCCTTTGTGCCACCTACGGCACCCTGGGATCTTAAGGTGGTGTTGCAGTTCCTCCAATTGGATTGGTTTGAGCCTCTACAGGAGGTTGAGGTCAAGTTTCTCACGTGGAAGGCTGTCACTTTGTTGGCCTTAGCTTCTGCTAGACGTGTGTCGGAGTTGGGGGCTTTGTCTTGTAAAAGTCCCTAGTTGATCTTCCATGAAGATAGAGCTGAGCTCTGGACACATCAGCAATTCCTTCCAAAGGTTGTGTCGGCTTTTCATATCAACCAACCTATTGTGGTGCCAGTTGCTACTGACTCCTCAATTCCATCAAAGTCCTTGGATGCTGTAAGGACTCTGAAGATTTATATAAAGAGGACTGCTCGTCACAGAAAATCAGACTCTGTTTGTCCTGTATGATCCCAAGAAACTTGGGTGTCCTGCTTCTAAGCAGACGATCTCTCGCTGGATCAGGTGCACTATCCAGCATGCGTATTCTACGGCAGGTTTGCCATGTCCAAAATCTGTTAAGGCCCACTCTACTCGTACGGTGGGTTCTTCCTGGGCAGCTGCCCGGGGTATCTCGGCTTTACAGCTTTGCCAAGCAGCAGTGGTGATTGCTGACTATGAGAAGTCACTCTTCCTGCTGAGGATTATCCACGAAAACGAAATTGTGGCTTATACCGAACTCAGCATTATTGTATTACTGTTTGCCTTACTGATTTGGCATATTCAATACAAACCTTGCTGTGGAATCAGCTCATTCTTTATTACATCTGTTATTGCAAAGCCTATTTTACTGATGTGGGATTAATGCGATCATTTATTGGTCATCTAATCCTTTATGTTCTTCCGACTTGTTTTTGATATTGAGCCCCTGATGAAGTCCAGTTGGACGAAACGCGTCGGCTTTCTGGTTCGGATATAAGAACATCGGATATGCAATCATTAAGAAAACCACATTGGACTTACCAATTATCCGCAATATATGGTGTCCATATCTGATGTCTGCATTTTGATTATGTCAGCCATTTGTTATTCACTGTGATTGTTGAATACTTTTATATAAATATATAAAAAAATTATTTTAAAGTGATTTGTGGTCAAATTCTGGAAGATATCATTGGGTGCAGCTCCCTTAGACACCACCCCTTTCTCTGCGCATATATATATATATATATATATATATATATATATATATATGCAAAAAATGGTACCAAATTGCGCTCAGGATGTATAAGCAGCACCTCTAGAAGAATCCCTCGTCAGCAAGGATTCAAAAATAATACATACACAACAAATCTGAGGGCGCTAATGACTTATTAATCTATTACAGACAATCACAATGATTTAAAAATGTATTCATAAAACAGAATGCTATCTCCATTTCATAGTGTAAATAGCATTATCACCATACAGGATGGATATTCAATCAGACATGTATAGATTCCAATATGCACCAATTAGGTTTGATCAGATGCAGAACCCAATTCCAATATGCATCAATTAGGTTTGATCAGATGTAGAACCTGACGCGTTTCGTCCCTTAGGACTTCCTCAGGGGTATTAGATCTGAACGAACAAAAAAGTACAGTAACTTAATAAAATCACAATACATATTAAATGAAACCATCCAGACCCATTGGTTAGATACAACATATCAAAAATATTAAAAATAGAAATCCATAATTTGGACTAAAATATTAATTATATAGTGACTATTTTAATAGTACCGGAATATAGTGAGAATAGAGCAGGTGTCGTGGAATATGATATTATTAGATATACATACCAATAAATGTCTGAGGCTAATAACTCCAGATGAAATCCATATTTATAAGATCAAAGATAAACCTACACCAATATTGGACCTATAGTGAGAATAATTATTTATTATACGTGGGAATTTTTCAGAATAATTCACCCATGTGGTAGTAATATAAACAATATACATACCGATCAGACTTATAGACCGATATCAAGGTGACAATTCTTTTTAACAATTTTTTTAAAAACGGTCAAAAAGGAGAAGGGTAGGTCTATAAATTTATACCAGACCTACAATAGAATTTTTTTTATTCAAGTAGGAAACTCACCAAGAATATAGAACCACCATTGTGAAAGGAGATAATGTTTAAATACATACCCATATACTGAGTGTTTATACACAACACTGGATAGATAAAAAATAGTTTGAGTGCCTAAAACATTATAAATTCATAATTAAAATTCTGAATTCATAATATATAACAAATGACCTTGTATCAAAAAACCAATAGGCTGAATTTACACTCTGTACATAATCTCACACGTAGATACAATCCATTTAAACTATATACATTCTTCAAGCTATATAGAAGTATTGAACCCATAGAGCAGTATAACTTACTTCAATGCTGCCACCTCTCTCAAAATCCAGTGAATGACTGAGAATGATGCTATGTCCACTTATTTGTACCCCCTTACAGGTGACCTCATTTCCCCTCACTGTAGATTGGTTGATCATCAGCTACCAATTGACCTCTATTAGATACTTATGTGGGGAACCTGACTACACCCTCCATGTATTAATAAACACCAGGCGCTTTCCTGTTAAATATTAAGTATAATACCAGCGTGGAAATGCATGTACTCAACATGCGTTCCACGGCCGGGTATATACTTCCGGTTAGTGCGTTCCACCGCCGTCACTTCCTGGCTGGCGGGGTCGGTAGCGGACGTACGCCACAGAGACGGACGTCCACTACAACGGGGAGAAGAGCACGCTCCGCCGCGTCATGGGAGTTACCATGGCAACCAGTTTTAATGGTTGCCATAACAACCGTACGGCGCTGTTAGTAACAGCTTCGTCCTAAAGGTTGCTATGATTTCCTATAGTGACGGTTGCCGTAGCAACCGTGCAGTACATTTAATGATAGCCAGATGACTACGAAAAAGGTGCTTTTTATTATGCACTTTACCTAGCAACAAATAATAACAGTAGCCATACCCACTGAATGATATACATTCGTCAGCTATACAACTCTACTGTAAACATCTATAAAACCTATATCCAGATTATCTGAACCCAAACCTTTCTTATCATTAGGGCCTCTCATCAATAAGACTGACATATATAGTGGGCCCCTATACTATTAACTACTCAAAGAGTTCAATACTTCCATAGTTACAAACAGATGACACTCGTAATCCCATATTATACCCATATACAAAATACGTGTAACAATAAACCTGCATTGGCATAATCTCATATTTATACAGACAGCTGATGACACTCGTAATACCATTTTATACCCATATATAATTGCCTATATACACTTCGCAATAAGCCTACACTGGCATGTTCTCATATTCACACAGGGAATAATTCAAATAAAAGAGGCGATGTCAATCCCTTCGTTTAAGCCGAAGGGCGTTAGAGAGTTAATTGTATATATCCAAAAACTTTCTCGTTTTGAAAGAATTAATTCCCTACTGCCCCCTCTTTTAGGTTCCTTAACAAATTCCAATACACTAAAGCTAAAATTGGTGGTTAAATATAAATATAATATAAATATATAAAAAAATTATTTTAAAGTGATTTGTGGTCAAATTCTGGAAGATATCACTGGGTTCAGCTCCCTTAGACACCACCCCTTTCTCTGCATATATATATATATATATATATATTTCTCTTACGTCCTAGAGGATGCTGGGGACTCCAAAAGGACCATGGGGTATAGACGGGATCCGCAGGAGCTTGGGCACACTGAAAAGACTTTAACTGGGTGTGGACTGACTCCTCCCTCAATGCCCCTCCTCCAGACCTCAGTTAGACTTTGTGCCCAGGACTGACTGGACACTCACTAGGGGAGCTCTCCTGAGTTTCTCTAGAAAAGACTTTTGTTAGGTTTTTTATTTTCAGGGAGACCTGCTGGCTACAGGCTCCCTGCAGCGAGGGACTGAGGGGAGAGAAGCCAGACCTACTTCTACTTAGTTAAGGGTTCTGCTTCTTAGGCTACTGGACACCATTAGCTCCAGAGGGTTCGATCACATGGTGCGCCTAGCCGCGCCGTCACCCCCCTCACAGAAGCCAGAAGAAAGAAGCCGGGTGAGTATGCAGAAGGCAGAAGACTTCAGTAACGAGGTACAGCGAAGCGGTAGCGCTGCGCTCCATGCTCCCACACACTTCACCAATGGCACTCACAGGGTGCAGGGCGCTGGGGGGGGGGCGCCCTTGGCAGCAGTTACTGAGGTCTGGAAAGCCGGCAGAAGGCTTTTCGGTGCCTTGGCACCATTTTTCATACCCCCGCCGGCATTTTCAATTTTCAAATTTAGCGGGCTGAATCGCGCCAGGAAGGGGCGGAGCGTAGCCACATGGCTCACCAGCGCCATTTTCCCTCATACACGCGGCTGCATGAGACGCTGGCCCGGGACCTCCAAAGCTCCTTACAAGTAATGGGGAGCTAATCGGGGGTGGGTGGAAAGGGGGGGGCACAGTTTTGTGGTGCATAATTATTGTTCTTAAAGCAGCGCTATTTCCATATATTCTTTGGTGGGATATATGGGCGCTGGGGTGTGAGCTGGCATACTCCCTCCGTGTTTCTCTATCCGGACTTCCTTGTGGGCCTGTCCACTGGCTGAGGCATTGTGTGTGTGTGTTGGTGTGTCGATACTCAGTGTCGGCATGTCTGAGGCTGAATGTTATTCCCCGGAGGAGGTTGCTGGGGGAGCAGATGCGGCCTGGAATTGGCTCTGTCGGCGCAGCCGACACCTGATTTACTCACAATGTTAAGTACACTTAATACAAATGTGGCCTCTTTGTCAAAAAGGTTAGATAAATCGGAGTCGCAGACACAGGTGTGGAGGAAATCCATAGAGGATGCTTTGTCTCAGGTGCAGACCCCATCGGGGTCGCAAGAGCGGCCGTTTACCCAAGTGGTAGATACTGATACCGACACGGATTCTGATTCCAAGGTCGATTTCACTGAGGCTGCTTTACATCCACGGTTAGTTAAGAGTATTCAGTACATGATTGTGGCTATAAAAGATGTTTTACACATTTCTGATGAAGCTGCTGTGCAGGAAACAAGGATTTGTTTGTTCAAAGGGAAAAAACCTGAGGTGAAGTTTCCCCCCTCTCATGAAATGAATACTCTTTGTGAAAAGGCTTGGGAGTCGCCGGAAAAGAGGTGGCAGATTCCAAAGAGAATTTACATGGCGTATCCTTTCCCCTCTGATGACAGGGAAAATGGTAGGCGTCTCCAAATGTTGACAAAGCTCTATCTCGTTTGTCTAAGAAGGTGGCGCGTTTCCGTCTTCTGACACGGCAGCTCTCAAGGATCCGGCGGATCGCAAGCTGGAGACGTCTCTGAAGTCCATTTTCGCTAATACGGGTGCATTGCTCAGACCTGCTGTGGCGTCGGTATGGGTGAGTAGTGCTATTGCTAAATGCGCTGAGAATTTAGCTGCTGATATGGATACCCTTGATAAAGATAATGTTCTTTTGACTATTGGTTATATCAAGGACGCTGCAGATTACCTGAAGGATGCAGCGAGGAATGTTGGTCTCTTGGGATCAAGAGCCAATGCCATGGCGATCTCGGCCAGGAGGGTGCTGTGGATCCATCAATGGAATGCTGATGCCGACTCCAAGAGAGCTATGGAAGCTCTACCCTTCAAAGGTAATGTCTTGTTTGGGGACAGCTTGGCTGACCTGGTCTTTACCGCGACTGCTGGTAAGTCGTCTTTTCTTCTCTATGTTTCCACACAACAGAAAAAGGCACCACATCAGCAGATGGAGTCCTTTCGTCGAATAAATACAGGCGTGGAAAAGGTTCGTTCTTCCTCGCTTCAAAGGGTAGAGGAAGGGGAAGGTCCTCCCCTGCCTCTATCAAGTCCACCGCATGACGCTGAGGGTTCCCTGGGGGAGTCCGGACCGGTGGGGGCACATCTGCGGATCTTCAGTCAGGTCTGGGTTCAATCAGGCCTGGATCCTTGGGTCTTAGAGATAGTATCTCAGGGATACAAGCTGGAGTTTCAGGAGGTGCCCCCTCACTGGTTTTTCATTTCGGCCTTACCAGTGTCTCTTCCGGACAGGGAGGTGGTGATGGCAGCAATACAAAAGTTGTGTCAACAGAGGGTCATTGTTCCCTTTCCCCCGTCCCAATGGGGGGAGGGGTTCTACTCGAGCCTCTTTGTTGTACCGAAACCGGACGGTTTGGTCAGACCGATTCTGAACCTAAAATCCCTCAATCCATACTTGAAAGTTTTCAAGTTCAAGATGGAATCTCCTCGAGCTGTGATTTCCACCCCAGAAGGGGGGGATTTTCTGGCGTCAGTCGACATAAAGGATGCCTACTTACACGTCCCGATATATCCTCCGCATCAAGCCTTCCTCAGGTTTGCGATACAGGATTCTCATTACCAATTTCAGACGTTGCTGTTTGGGCTTTCCACGGCCCCGAGGATTTTCACCAAGGTCATGGCAGAAATGATGGTTCTCCTTCGCAAGCAAGGGGTTACAATTATCCCGTACTTGGACGTTCTCCTGATAAAGGCGAGGTCCGAGGAACGGTTGCTGAGAAGTGTGAATTTGTCACTGTCTGGTCTGCGACAGCACGGTTGGGTGCTAAATTTGCCAAAATCTCAGTTGATTCCGACCACTCGGCTGCCTTTTCTGGGTATGATTCTGGACACGGAGTTACGGAGAGTGTTTCTTCCGGAAGAAAAAGCTCTGGAACTACAGACGATGGTCAGGGAACTTCTGAGGCCGACAAGTGTGTCGATTCATCACTGTACTCGGGTTCTGGGGAAAATGGTTGTGGCGTACGAAGCCATTCCATTTGTTAGGTTTCATGCCCAGGAGTTTCAGTGGGACCTGCTGAGCAAATGGTCCGGGTCTCACCTGCACATGCACCGGAAGATAAGTCTATCTCCCAAGGCCAGGATTTCTCTCCTGTGGTGTCTACAAAGTTCTCACCTCCTAGGAGGGCGCCGGTTCGGTATCCAGGACTGGGTACTACTGACAACAGATGCAAGTCTCCGAGGCTGGGGCGCAGTCACCCAAGGAAGAAATTTCCAAGGGAAATGGTTGCTCCAGGAAGCTTGTCTCCACATAAATGTTCTCGAGTTAAGAGCCATTTACAACGGCCTGCTACAAGCAAGAAGCCTACTTCAGGGTCGACCTGTCTTCGTACAGTCGAACAACATCACAGCGGTGGCGCATATAAACCGTCAAGGCGGAACAAGGAGCAGGGCGGCTATGGCGGAGGCCACAAGAATTCTTCGCTGGGCGGAACAACACGTGAGCGCCCTGTCAGCAGTCTTCCTTCCGGGAGTGGACAACTGGGAAGCAGATTTCCTCAGCAGACACGATCTCCATCCGGGAGAGTGGGCTCTTCACCAAGAGGTATTTGCAGAAGTGACGAAGCGTTGGGGAATTCCGCTGATCGACATGATGGTGTCTCGCCTCAACAAGAAGCTTCTGAGGTATTGTTCCAGGTCAAGGGACCCCCAAGCCAGTGCAGTGGACGCCCTGGTGACTCCGTGGGTGTTCCAGTCAGTGTATGTGTTCCCTCCACTTCCTCTTATTCCAAAGGTACTGGGAATCATTCGACGAGCGAGGGTTCAGGCGATTCTCGTCGTTCCAGATTGGCCAAGAAGGGCCTGGTATCCGGATCTTCAGAAATTACTTGTGGAAAATCCTTGGCCGCTTCCTCTAAGAGAGGACCTGTTATTGCAGGGACCATGCGTGTTTCCAGACTTACCGCGGCTGAGCGCCAAATCTTAGCTCGAAAAGATATTCCCGGGGAGGTCATTCCTACTCTCCTTAAGGCTAGGAAGGAGGTTACAGCGAAACATTATCACCGTATTTAGAGGAAGTATGGGGGTAATTCCAAGTTGATCGCAGCAGGATTTTTGATAGCAATTGGGCAAAACCATGTGTACTGCAGGGGAGGCAGATATAACGTGCATAAAGAGTTAGATTTGGGTGGGTTATTTTATTTCTGTGCAGGGTAAATACTGGCTGCTTTATTTTTACACTGCAAATTAGATTGCAGATTGAACACACCACACCCAAATCTAACTCTCTCTGCACATGTGAAATCTGCCTTCCCTGCAGTGCACATGGTTTTGCCCAACTGCTAAAAAAATTCCTGCTGCGATCAACTTGGAATTACCCCCAATGTTTCATGGTGTGAAACTAAAACGGCTCCTGCGGAAGAATTCCACTTAGGTCGTTTTCTCAATTTTTTGCAGGCAGGCGTCGATGCAGGCCTTAAATTAGGCTCCATCAAAGTGCAGATTTTGGCTTTATCTATTTTCTTTCAAAAAGAATTGGCTGTCCTCCCAGAGGTTCAGAATTTTGCGAAAGGAGTGATGCATATCCATCCTCCGTTTGTGCCCCCTGTGGCACCATGGGATCTTGAGGTGGTCTTGCAGTTTCTTATGTCTTCCTGGCTTGAACCTTTGTGTAAGGTTGAGTTAAAGTTTCTCACTTGGAAGGTAGTCATGCTGTTGGCTCTGGCGTCTGCCAGGCGAGTGTTAGAGTTGGCGGCCTTATCTCATAAGAGTCCGTACTTGATTTTCCAGTCGGATAGAGCGGAATTGAGGACTCGTCAACAGTTTCTGCCGAAGGTGGTTTCTTCGTTTCACATTAACCAGCCTATTGTATTACCCATGGCTACGGATGCTGTGGCAGTTCCAAAGTCTCTGGATGTTGTGAGAGCTTTAAAAATCTACGTCGCCAGAATGGCTGTTGCCAGGAAGACAGAGGCGCTGTTTGTCCTGTATGCTTCCAACAAGATTGGTCATCCTACTTCGAAACAGACTATTGCACGCTGGATTTGTAGTATGATTCAGCAAGCTCATTCTTCGGCTGGCCTACCGGTGCCGAAGTCAGTAAAGGCCCACTCTACCAGGAAAGTGGAATCATCTTGGGCGGCTGCCCGAGGGGTCTCGGCACTTCAGCTTTGCCGAGCAGCTACCTGGTCGGGTTCAAACACTTTTGCTAAGTTTTACAAGTTTGATGCCCTAGCTGAGGAGGACCTCATGTTTGCTCAATCGGTGCTGCAGAGTCGTCCGCACTCCCCCGCCCGGGTTGGAGCTTTGGTATAGACCCCATGGTCCTTTTGGAGTCCCCAGCATCCTCTAGGACGTAAGAGAAAATAGGATTTTAGTACCTACCGGTAAATCCTTTTCTCCTAGTCCGTAGAGGATGCTGGGCGCCCATCCCAGTGCGGACTGTTACTTGCAGTGTATTCTTGCTGGTTAATTTAGTTTATACATGGGTTGTGTATTTATTGGTTTCAGCTTGTTGCTGTTGTTAATTCACACTGTTATCTGGTTTACTGTTACTCTGGTTGTACGGTATGTTTGTGGTGTGGGCTGGTATGTTGTAGCCCTTAGTTTAAACAAAAATCCTTTCCTCGAAATGTCCGTCTCTCCTGGGCACAGTTCCTATAACTGAGGTCTGGAGGAGGGGCATAGAGGGAGAAGCCAGTTCACACCCAGTTAAAGTCTTTTCAGTGTGCCCAAGCTCCTGCGGATCCCGTCTATACCCCATGGTCCTTTTGGAGTCCCCAGCATCCTCTACGGACTAGGAGAAAAGGATTTACCGGTAGGTACTAAAATCCTATTTTTCACAGCTGACCTTGAAGTGACTCACTCTGCTGTTTAACAGAAATCAATTTGCCATCAAATTTTATATTAATGAAATCACTCTAAAAATAGATACGGTAATCCTACCTACAAATTAAAATATTTTACAGCACATCATGCAACAAAGTCAACCTAAGACATAGATGTCAGGATGCATTAAAATTTCAAGCAAGCATATATTTTGTATGAAACATGCATAGCTGAACAGTTTGCTTAAGCTGTAGTCCTGTGTCTAAACAATTCTCCGATGAGACTTGCCTTATGGCACAAGATCCAAGCTAGGTGTCTTCATTTTCAAAGCTCTTGTATTTATAAAGACTGTTAAAACATCAGTAAGATTTTCAAGGTACCTGGTAGGGAATTAAAGTTTGGAGTAGAATGCTTTCGTCAATTGTGGACACAATAAGCCCCCAGATGTGTTGCTGTGTAGGAAGGATTTTCTTTTATGAACAAACAATGGGGCTTTTATAGAGGCCGGCATACAGTATCTAAGGCCTTTGAGATTCTCTCTTTTTTTCCCTTTCTTTCCCTTTTTCATTCTTGGATATATCTATAACAAATACCAAACGCACCAGGTGCCAGGTTCAAACTGTTCTTCATTTATCCAATATTTGGAGAAAAAGTGAGCAAGACACTTTCCTCTATCCATAGACATCCCTTCCTATTCTCTGCCTGACCGAGCTGTTTCATGAAAGCAGAAGAGCAATGTCACTATTCCAGACTTCTCTTTCAGTCTGAACCAATTTGACTTTTGTGAATACAGGAAACTGCCGCAGGCAATTCCTTTTTATTTACACTCTATAAAAATCTTTTGCTTTCAGTCTTCCATAGTAAAAATGTATACATGGTCTAGATGATAACTTTCATTGCTGAGGATTGGGCTAATCAAACTAAATATACAGCACGATCATATCCGCTTTCTGTATTTGTAGCCTTTATAACCTAAACACTTGCTGGAATTATACTATACTTACATTGAGACAAGTGTGTGCTCATCCATAGCCTTAAGTATATGCTTACATTGCTATGGATAATCTCTTTCAAAGATGAGTAAATTCAGTACTATTTAGTACTGAATAAATGATTTCCATAACATAACTGTATTTTTGTTAATATTGTGAATAGCTACAAGATAAATATTTAACATTGTCACTGCTTTCTGTGCCCTATAATAAATAAAACTTTCTCTTACGTCCTAGAGGATACTGGGGTCCATTTAGTACCATGTGGTATAGACGGGTCCACGAGGAGCCATGGGCACTTTAAGAATTTGATAGTGTGGGCTGGCTCCTCCCTCTATTCTCCAGTTTAGAAAATGTGCCGGAGGAGTCGGTCATGCTGAAGGAAGCTCCTGAAGAGTTTTCTGCATTTATTTTTCTCTTACGTCCTAGAGGATGCTGGGGACTCCAAAAGGACCATGGGGTATAGACGGGATCCGCAGGAGCTTGGGCACACTAAAAAGTCTTTGACTGGGTGTGAACTGGCTCCTCCCTCTATGCCCCTCCCCCAGACCTCAGTTAGACTCTGTGCCCAGTAGTGCCTAGACACACACTAGGGGAGCTCTACTGAGTTTCTCTGGAAAGTCTTTTGTTAGGTTTTTTATTTTCAGGGAGACCTGCTGGCTACAGGCTCCCTGCATCGAGGGACTGAGAGAAGTCAGACCTACTTCTTCTTCGTTAAGGGCTCTGCTTCTTAGGCTACTGGACACCATTAGCTCCAGAGGGTTCGATCACTTGGTTCGCCTAGCTGCTTGTTCCCGGAGCCGCGCCGTCACCCCCCTCACAGAAGCCAGAAGAGAGAAGCCGGGTGAGTATTAGAAGCACCGAAGACTCCAGTGACGGCAGAAGACTTCAGTAACGAGGTACAGAGCAGCGGTCGCGCTGCGCTCCATGCTCCCACACGTATCACCAACGGCACCAGCAGGGTGCAGGGCGCTAGGGGGGAGCGCCCTGGGCAGCAGTTACTGGGGTCGATGGGCTGGCAAAAAGGATTATACGGTGTCCGGGCACCGTCTAGAGTACCCCCGCCAGGATAAAAAAAATTGAATTAGAGTGGGCTACAGCGCGCCGGGAAGGGGGGGGGGGGGGGGCTTAGACGCACATTGCTCACCAGCGCCATTTTCTCTCTCTCTACAGTGCTGCAGAGACGCTGGCCCGGACCTCCAAGCTCCCGCAAGTAACAGGGAGGCAAAAATGGGGGGGCACATGAAATTTGGTGCTTTCTGAATGTTATAGACAGCGCTGATCACATATATTTTTTTTTTAGTATATGGGCGCTGGGGTGTGAGCTGGCATACTCCCTCTGTGTTTCTCTCTACAGGCTTCCCTGTGGGTCTGTCCCCGTGTTTGTGGCCAGTGTGGGTGTGTCGGTACTCAGTATCGACATGTCTGAGCCTGGGTGTTCCTCCGCTGAGGAAGTTATTGGAGGTGCAGAGAGGGATTTAGGTATGACTCTGTCGGCATAGCCGACTGCTGATTGGATGACTATGCTGAGTACACTGAATGCAAATGTGGATTTATTATCTAAGAGACTGGATAAATCTGATTCACAGACACAAACATGGAAAAAATCCATGGAGGAGGCTTTGTCTCAGGTACAGCCGGTCTCAGGGTCACAAAAGCGTTCTTTTACCCAGATGGCAGATACAGGTACCGACACGGACTCTTGATTCCGATGTCGATTTTAATGAGGCTTCGTTACATCCACGGATGGTCAAGAGTATTCAGTACATGATTATATCCATCAAAGAGGTTTTACAGATATCGGAGGAACCTGCCGTTCCCGACACAAGAGTTTGTTTATTTAAAGGGAAAAGGCCTGAGGTAAAATTTCCCCCCTCTCATGAAATGAATGCGCTTTGTGAAAAGGCTTGGGAGTCACCTGACAAACGGTGGCAGATTCCCAAGAGAATTTTGATGGCATATCCTTTCCCCTCTGACGACAGGGACAAATGGGAGTCATCTCCCAATGTGGACAAGGCTCTATCCCGGTTGTCCAAGAAGGTGGCGCTTCCGTCCCCTGACACGGCTGCTCTCAAGGATCTGGCGGATCGCAAGCTGGAGACGTCTTTGAAGGCCATTTTCGCCAATACTGGTGCATTGCTCAGACCGGCTGTGGCGTCAGTATTGGTGAGTAGTGCTATTGCTAAATGGGCTGATAATTTAGCTTCTGATATGGATACCCTTTATAAAGATAATATTCTTTTGACTCTTGGTTATATCAGGGACGCCGCAGATTACCTAAAGGATGCGGCGAGGGATGTTGGCCTCTTGGGATCAAGAGCCAATGCCATGGCAGTCTCGGCCAGGTGGGCGCTGTGGATCCATCAATGGAATGTTGATGCCGACTCCAAGAAAGCTATGGAAGCTCTCCCCTTCAAAGGTAGTGTCTTGTTTGGTGACGGCCTGGCTGACCTGGTGTCTACCGCTACTGCGGGTAAGTCATCTTTTCTTCCTGATGTTCCCACACAACAGAAAAAGGCACCCCATCAACAGATGCAGTCCTTTCGGACTAACAAATACAAATGAGGTAAGGGCTCGTCCTTCCTCGCTTCAAAGGGTAGAGGACGGGGAAAGAAGTCGCCTGCAGGATCAGGCACTCAGGACCAAAAGTCCTCCCCCGCCTCTACCAAGTCCACCGCATGACGCTGGGGCTCCCCTACGGGAGTCCGTGCCAGTGGGGGGCCGTCTCCGGCTCTTCAATCAGGTCTGGTTTCAATCAGCCCTGGACCCTTTGGTCTTAGACATAGTGTCCCAAGGGTACAAGCTGGAGTTTCAGGAGGTGCCCCCCGCCGTTTTTTCATATCGGCCTTGCCAGTTTCTCTTCCAGAGAGAGAAGTTGTAAATGCTGCGATACAAAAGTTGTGTCAACAGAGGGTCATTGTTCCCGTTCCCCCGTCTCAACAGGGGGAAGGGTTCTATTCGAGCCTCTTTGTCATGCCGAAGCTGGACGGTTCGGTCAGACCGATTCTGAACCTAAAATCCCTCAATCCATTCTTGAAAACTTTCAAGTTCAAGATGGAATCTCTTCGAGCTGTGATCTCCAGCCTAGAAGGGGGGAATTTTATGGCGTCAGTCGACATAAAGGATGCCTACTTACACGTCCCGATTTATCCTCCGCATCAGGCCTTCCTGAGATTTGCGGTGCAGGATTGTCATTACCAGTTTCAGACGTTGCCATTTGGGCTTTCCACGGCCCCGAGGGTTTTCACTAGTGATGAGCACCGGAAATTTTTCGGGTTTTGTGTTTTGGTTTTGGGTTCGGTTCCGCGGCCGTGTTTTGGGTTCGAACGCGTTTTGGCAAAACCTCACCGAATTTTTTTTGTCGGATTCGGGTGTGTTTTGGATTCGGGTGTTTTTTCCAAAAAACCCTAAAAAACAGCTTAAATCATAGAATTTGGGGTTCATTTTGATCCCAAAGTCTTATTAACCTCAATAACCATAATTTCCACTCATTTTCAGTCTATTCTGAACACCTCACACCTCACAATATTATTTTTAGTCCTAAAATTTGCACCGAGGTCGCTGGATGGCTAAGCTAAGCGACCCAAGTGGCCGACACAAACACCTGGCCCATCTAGGAGTGGCACTGCCGTGTCACGCAGGATGGCCCTTCCAAAAAACACTCCCCAAACAGCACATGACGCAAAGAAAAAAAGAGGCGCAATGAGGTAGCTGTGTGAGTAAGCTAAGCGACCCTAGTGGCCGACACAAACACCTGGCCCATCTAGGAGTGGCACTGCAGTGTCACGCAGGATGGCCCTTCCAAAAAACACTCCCCAAATAGCACATGATGCAAAGAAAAAAAGAGGCGCAATGAGGTAGCTGTGTGAGTAAGCTAAGCGACCCTAGTGGCCGACACAAACACCTGGCCCATCTAGGAGTGGCACTGCAGTGTCACGCAGGATGGCCCTTCCAAAAAACACTCCCCAAACAGCACATGATGCAAAGAAAAAAAGAGGCGCAATGAGGTAGCTGTGTGAGTAAGCTAAGCGACCCTAGTGGCCGACACAAATACCTGGCCCATCTAGGAGTGGCACTGCAGTGTCACGCAGGATGGCCCTTCCAAAAAACACTCCCCAAACAGCAGCACATGACGCAAAGAAGAAAAAAAAGAGGCGCAATGAGGTAGCTGTGTGAGTAAGCTAAGCGACCCTAGTGGCCGACACAAACACCTGGCCCATCTAGGAGTGGCACTGCAGTGTCACGCAGGATGGCCCTTCCAAAAAACACCCCCCAAACAGCACATGACGCAAAGAAAAATGAAAGAAAAAAGAGGTGCAAGATGGAATTGTCCTTGGGCCCTCCCACCCACCCTTATGTTGTATAAACAGGACATACACACTTTAACCAACCCATCATTACAGTGACAGGGTCTGCCACATGACTGTGACTGAAATTACGGGTTGGTTTGGACCCCCACCAAAAAAGAAGCAATTAATCTCTCCTTGCACAAACTGGCTCTACAGAGGCAAGATGTCCACCTCATCATCATCCTCCGATATATCACCGTGTACATCCCCCTCCTCACAGATTATCAATTCGTCCCCACTGGAATCCACCATCTCAGCTCCCTGTGTACTTTGTGGAGGCAATTGCTGCTGGTCAATGTCTCCACGGAGGAATTGATTATAATTCATTTTAATGAACATCATCTTCTCCACATTTTCTGGATGTAACCTCGTACGCCGATTGCTGACAAGGTGAGCGGCGGCACTAAACACTCTTTCGGAGTACACACTTGTGGGAGGGCAACTTAGGTAGAATAAAGCCAGTTTGTGCAAGGGCCTCCAAATTGCCTCTTTTTCCTGCCAGTATAAGTACGGACTGTCTGACGTGCCTACTTGGATGCGGTCACTCATATATTCCTCCACCATTCTTTCAATGGGGAGAGAATCATATGCAGTGACAGTAGACGACATGTCCGTAATCGTTGTCAGGTCCTTCAGTCCGGACCAGATGTCAGCATCAGCAGTCGCTCCAGACTGCCCTGCCTCACCGCCAGCGGGTGGGCTCGGAATTCTGAGCCTTTTCCTCGCACCCACAGTTGCGGGAGAATGTGAAGGAGGAGATGTTGACGGGTCGCGTTCCGCTTGCTTTGACAATTTTGTCACCAACAGTTCTTTGAACCCCAGCAGACTTGTGTCTGCCGGAAAGAGAGATCCAAGGTAGGTTTTAAATCTAGGATCGAGCACGGTGGCCAAAATGTAGTGCTCTGATTTCAACAGATTGACCACCCGTGAATCCTTGTTAAGCGAATTAAGGGCTCCATCCACAAGTCCCACATGCCTAGCGGAATCGCTCTGTGTTAGCTCCTCCTTCAATGTCTCCAGCTTCTTCTGCAAAAGCCTGATGAGGGGAATGACCTGACTCAGGCTGGCAGTGTCTGAACTGACTTCACGTGTGGCAAGTTCAAAAGGTTGCAGAACCTTGCACAACGTTGAAATCATTCTCCACTGCGCTTGAGACAGGTGCATTCCACCTCCTATATCGTGCTCAGTTGTGTAGGCTTGAATGGCCTTTTGCTGCTCCTCCAACTTCTGAAGCATATAGAGGGTTGAATTCCACCTCGTTACCACTTCTTGCTTCAGATGATGGCAGGGCAGGTTCAGGCGTTTTTGGTGGTGCTCCAGTCTTCTGTACGTGGTGCCTGTACGCCGAAAGTGTCCCGCAATTCTTCTGGCCACCGACAGCATCTCTTGCACGCCCCTCTCGTTTTTTAAATAATTCTGCACCACCAAATTCAAGGTATGTGCAAAACATGGGACGTGCTGGAATTTGCCCATATTTAATGCACACACAATATTGCTGGCGTTGTCCGATGCCACAAATCCACAGGAGAGTCCAATTGGGGTAAGCCATTCTGCGATGATCTTCCTCAGTTGCCGTAAGAGGTTTTTAGCTGTGTGCGTATTCTGGAAAGCGGTGATACAAAGCGTAGCCTGCCTAGGAAAGAGTTGGCGTTTGCGAGATGCTGCTACTGGTGCCGCCGCTGCTGTTCTTGCGGCGGGAGTCCATACATCTACCCAGTGGGCTGTCACAGTCATATAGTCCTGAGCCTGCCCTGCTCCACTTGTCCACATGTCCGTGGTTAAGTGGACATTGGGTACAACTGCATTTTTTAGGACACTGGTGAGTCTTTTTCTGAGGTCTGTGTACATTTTCGGTATCGCCTGCCTAGAGAAATGGAACCTAGATGGTATTTGGTACCGGGGACACAGTACCTCCAACAAGTCTCTAGTTGCCTCTGCAGTAATGATGGATACCGGAACCACGTTTCTCACCGCCCAGGATGCCAAGGCCTCAGTTATCCGCTTTGCAGCAGGATGACTGCTGTGATATTTCATCTTCCTCGCAAAGGACTGTTGGACAGTCAATTGCTTGGTGGAAGTAGTAAAAGTGGTCTTACGAGTACGACTTCCCCTCTGGGATGACCATCGACTCCCAGCAGCAACAACAGCAGCGCCAGCAGCAGTAGGCGTTACACGCAAGGATGCATCGGAGGAATCCCAGGCAGGAGAGGACTCGTCAGAATTGCTAGTGACATGGCCTGCAGGACTATTGGCATTCCTGGGGAAGGAGGAAATTGACACTGAGGGAGTTGGTGGAGTGGTTTGCGTGAGCTTGGTTACAAGAGGAAGGGATTTACTGGTCAGTGGACTGCTTCCGCTGTCGCCCAAAGTTTTTGAACTTGTCACTGACTTATGATGAATGCGCTGCAGGTGACGTATAAGGGAGGATGTTCCGAGGTGGTTAACGTCCTTACCCCTACTTATTACAGCTTGACAAAGGCAACACACGGCTTGACAAATGTTGTCCGCATTTCTGTTGAAATACTTCCACACCGAAGAGCTGATTTTTTTGGTATTTTCACCAGGCATGTCAATGGCCCTATTCCTCCCACGGACAACAGGTGTCTCCCCGGGTGCCTGACTTAAACAAACCACCTCACCATCAGAATCCTCCTGGTCAATTTCCTCCCCAGCGCCAGCAACACCCATATCCTCCTCATCCTGGTGTACTTCAACACTGACATCTTCAATCTGACTATCAGGAACTGGACTGCTCTTCACGTCCAGTGTTGGGAAGGTCAGGCATCGCAAACGACACAATTGGACTCTCCTTGTGGATTTGTGATTTCGAAGAACGCACAGTTCTTTGCTGTGCTTTTGCCAGCTTGAGTCTTTTCATTTTTCTAGCGAGAGGCTGAGTGCTTCCATCCTCATGTGAAGCTGAACCACTAGCCATGAACATAGGCCAGGGCCTCAGCCGTTCCTTGCCACTCCGTGTGGTAAATGGCATATTGGCAAGTTTACGCTTCTCCACTGACAATTTTATTTTAGATTTTTGAGTCCTTTTTTTACTGATATTTGGTGTTTTGGATTTTACATGCTCTGTACTATGACATTGGGCATCGGCCTTGGCAGACGACGTTGCTGGCATTTCATCGTCTCGGCCATGACTAGTGGCAGCAGCTTCAGCACGAGGCGGAAGTCGATCTTGATCTTTCCCTATTTTTGGAACATCAACATTTTTGTTCTCCATATTTTAATAGGCACAACTAAAAGGCACCTCAGGTAAACAATGGAGATGGATGGATACGAGTATACTTATGGATGGACGAGCGACTGCCGACACAGAGGTAGCTACAGCCGTGGACTTCCGTACTGCGTCTGCTGCTAATATAGACTGGATGATAATGATATAAAAAATATATATATATATCACTACTGCAGCCGGACAGGTATATATTATATAATGACGGACCTGCTGGACACTGTCAGCAGCACTGCAGACTCCTAAAGTAAGCTACTAGTAGTATCAAGAAGATAGAAAAAAAAAACACCACAGGTAGGTGGTATACAATTATGGATGGACGAGCGACTGCCGACACAGAGGTAGCTACAGCCGTGGACTACCGTACTGCGTCTGCTGCTAATATAGATTGGATGATAATGATATAAAAAATATATATATATATCACTACTGCAGCCGGACAGGTATATATTATATAATGACGGACCTGCTGGACACTGTCAGCAGCACTGCAGACTCCTAAAGTAAGCTACTAGCAGTATAGAGAAGATAGAAAAAAAAAAACACCACAGGTAGGTGGTATACAATTATGGATGGACGAGCGACTGCCGACACAGAGGTAGCTACAGCCGTGGACTACCGTACTGCGTCTGCTGCTAATATAGACTGGATGATAATGATATAAAAAATATATATATATCACTACTGCAGCCGGACAGGTATATATTATATAATTAATGACGGACCTGCTGGACACTGTCAGCAGAATGCGTTTATAGAATAAAAACACCACACGACGAGTGTTTAACTTTTTCAGGCAGACAATCACAATAAACTGGTGGTCAGACAGTGGTCACTGGTCAGTCACACTGGCAGTGGCACTCTGGCAGCAAAAGTGTGCACTGTTAAATAATATGTACTCCTGCTACTGCTCCCCAGTCTCCCCCACAATTAAGCTGTGTGAGCACTGAGCACTCAGCACAGTCAGATATACATAGATGATGCAGCACACTGAGGCTGAGCACAGATATGGTATACTGTTACTGTGTCACTGTGTATCGTTTTTTTTCAGGCAGAGAACGGATTATATTAAATAATAATATAATAAAAAAACTGCACTGGTGGTCACTGGTCAGTCACTAGTAAACTCTGCACTCTCTGAGTACTCCTAAGCTCCAGTAAATCAAGTGTCTCACTCTCACTCTCTCTCTTCTAATCTAAATGGAGAGGACGCCAGCCACGTCCTCTCCCTATGAATCTCAATGCACGTGTGAAAATGGCGGCGACGCGCGGCTCCTTATATAGAATCCGAGTCTCGCGATAGAATACGAGCCTCGCGAGAATCCGACAGCGGGATGATGACGTTCGGGCGCGCTCGGGTTAGCCGAGCAAGGCGGGAAGATCCGAGTCTGCCTCGGATCCGTGTAAAAAGGCTGAAGTTCGGGGGGGTTCGGATTCCGAGGAACCGAACCCGCTCATCACTAGTTTTCACCAAGGTTATGGCAGAAATGATGGTACTCCTTCGCAAGTGAGGGGTCACAATTATCCCGTACTTGAACGATCTCCTGATAAAGGCGAGGTCAAAGGAACTATTGTTAAAGAATGTGAAACTATCCCTGACTGTTCTGCAACATCACGGTTGGATTTTAAATTTGCCAAAGTCTCAGTTAATTCCGACGACTCGGCTACACTTCCTGGGCATGATCCTAGACACGACCCTTCAGAGAGTGTTTCTTCCGGAGGACAAAGCTCTAGAAATACAGACCATGGTCAAGGAGCTGTTGAGACCAACAAGAGTGTCGATTCATCAATGCACTCGGGTGCTAGGGAAGATGGTGGCGACTTACGAGCACGTTCCGTTTGGCAGGTTTCATGCCAGGGTGTTTCAGTGGGACCTGCTGGACAAATGGTCCGGGTCTCACCTACACATGCACCGGAAAATAAGTCTATTTTCCAGGGCCAGGATCTCTCTCCTGTGGTGGCTGCAAGGTTCTCACCTCCTAGAAGGACACCATTTCGGAATCCAGGACTGGGTCCTGCTGACCACAGATGCAAGTCTCCGAGGCTGGGGCGCAGTAGCGCAGGGAAGAAGTTTCCAGGGAAAATGGTCAAGCCAGGAATCTTCTCTCCACATAAATGTTCTCGAGTTAAGAGCCATTTACAACGGCCTCCTGCAAGCACAGAACCTTCTTCAGGGTCTTCCTGTCCTGATCCAGTCAGACAACATCACAGTGGTGGCATACGTAAACCACCAAGGCGGAGCAAGGAGCAGGGCGGCAATGGCGAAAGCCACATGGATTCTCCACTGGGCGGAACAGCACGTGAGCGCTCTGTCAGCAGTCTTCCTCCCGGGCGTGCACAACTGGGAAGCAGATTTTCTCAGCAGACACGATCTCCATCCAGGAGAGTGGGCTCTTCATCAAGAAGTATTTGTAGAAGTGACAAGGCGTTGGGGAACTCCTCTGATAGATGTGATGGCGTCTCGCCTCAACAAGAAACTTCCGAAGTATTGTTCCAGGTCAAGGGACCCCCAAGCCTGTGCGGTGGACACCCTGGTAACTCCGTGGGTGTTTCAGTCGGTTTATGTTTTCCCTCTGCTTCCTCTCATTCCGAAGGTACTGCGAATCGTAAGACGAACAAGGGTTTGGGCAATACTAGTCGCTCCAGATTGGCCACGAAGGGCCTGGTATCCGGATCTTCAGGAATTACTGGTGGAAGATCCCTGGCCGCTTCCTCTAAGAGAGGACCTGTTACTGCAGGGGCCCTGCCTGTTTCTGGACTTACCGCGGCTGCGTCTGATGGCATGGAAGTTGAACGCCAGATTTTAGCTCGGAAGGATATTCCCGGGGAAGTCATCCCCACTCTTCTTAAGGCTAGGAAGGAGGTCACGGCGAAACATTATCACCGCATTTGGAGAAAATATGTCTCGTGGTGTGAATCCAAAGCAGCTCCTGCGGAGGACTTTCACTTGGGTCGTTTCCTCCATTTTTTGCAGGCGGGCGTGGATGCAGGCCTGAAATTGGGTTCCATCAAAGTGCAGATTTCGGCATTGTCTATTTTCTTTCAAAAGGAATTGGCCGTCCTTCCTGAGGTTCAGACTTTCGTGAAGGGAGTGCTGCATATTCATCCTCCATTGTGCCACCCGTGGCGCCGTGGGATCTGGAAGTGGTGTTGCAGTTTCTTATGTCTCCCTGGTTTGAGCCTTTGCGTAAGGTTGAGTTAAAGTTTCTCACTTGGAAAGTGGTCATGCTTTTGGCTCTGGCGTCTGCCAGGCGAGTGTCTGAGTTGGCGGCCTTGTCTCACAAGAGCCCATATTTGATTTTCCATTCGGATAGGGCGGAATTGAGGACTCGTCAACAATTTCTGCCGAAGGTGGTTTCTTCATTCCACATTAACCAACCTATTGTGGTACCTGTGGCTACGGATGCTGTGGCGGTCCCAAAATCTCTTGATGTTGTAAGAGCTTTGAAAATTTACGTCGCCAGGACGGCTCTTACTAGGAAGACAGAGCCTCTGTTTGTCCTTTATGCTTCCAACAAGATTGGAAATCCTGCTTCTAAGCAAACTAAGGTCCATTCTACCAGGAAAGTGGGCTCGTCTTGGGCGGCTGCCCGAGGGGTCTCGGCACTTCAACTTTGCCGAGCAGCTACGTGGTCGGGTTCAAACACTTTTTTGCTAAGTTCTACAAGTTTGATTCCCTGGCTGAGGAGGACCTCATGTTTGCTCAATCGGTGCTGCAGAGTCGTCCGCACTCTCCCGCCCGTTCTGGAGCTTTGGTATAGACCCCATGGTCCTTTTGGAGTCCCCAGCATCCTCTAGTACGTAAGAGAAAATAGGATTTTAATACCTACTGGTAAATTATTTTCTCCTAGTCCGTAGAGGATGCTGGGCGCCCATCCCAGTGCGGACTGTTCTTTGCAGTTGTATTGATACTGGTTATCTTTGGTTACACGTGGGTTGTGTATCAGTTATGTTCAGCTTGTTGCTTTTGTTAGTTCATACTGTTATCTGGTTTTATACTACTCCAGTTGTACGGTATGTTTGTGGTGTGGGCTGGTATGTTTCTCACCCTTAGTTAACAAAAATCCTTTCCTCGAAATGTCCGTCTCTCCTGGGCACAGTTTCTATAACTGAGGTCTGGGGAGGGGCATAGAGGGAGGAGCCAGTTCACACCCAGTCAAAGTCTTTTTAGTGTGCCCAAGCTCCTGCGGATACCGTCTATACCCCATGGTCCTTTTGGAGTCCCCAGCATCCTCTACGGACTAGGAGAAAAGGATTTACTGGTAGGTATTAAAATCCTATTTTATGTTTGTTATTGTTATTTTCAGGCAGGGCTGGTTGGCACCAGCCTGCCTGCTTCGTGGGACTTAGGGGGGGAATGACCCAACCTCTTGAAGGGTTAATGGTCCCAGGACACTGATCTCCTGAGGGACCTATTCGCAAGCCCCACCACGGCGAGCGTACAGTCCCGCAGCACACCGCCACCCCTAACAGAGCCAGAAGAATGAAGAGTGGTGAGTACTGAGCCAGCGCCCCGCTAGCGGGGTGCCGCCCATTATGGCAGCATGAGGGTACGGAGACGCACGGCTTCTACACGGCGCGGAATACATCTCCGGACACAGTACACAACTGCGTCCCTGCACACCGTACACAGTACCCATACTGGCACAACAGACTTAAAGCGGTTCTCTCCATTTTAAGCACAAAAATTACCTCAGCCAGAATAGAAAAAGCGGGAACACTGCGTGCCATTGAAGGGGCGGGGCTTCACTATGAGAGTATTTAGCAGCTCACCAGCACCATTTTCCCTGTACAGTGGACACAGATGCTGACAGAACAGGGATGTGTAGCTCCTCCAATGTGACTCCAGATTACCTCAGCGGTACCAGGGGGTCATAGCAGGGGGGGAACGATTATCAGGGTGCTTAGTCTGCGACCCGGCTAAGCTTAGCATTAGCGATAAGGGCGCAGTGGGGGCTGGCTCCAAACAACTCTGTGTCTCCCTGAAGGGCTCTTTGTGAGTTAATTGTGCTTATCCTTTCCTGTGTGTGTTTGTTCTGTCACATTACATTGTGTCAGGCAGAGAGTGTGTGTCATGTACCGCAAGGTGTTCCTCTTCACCAGGGGGCTCACTACTGGATACTCAGGGTTCACAGGCTAGCGGGCCTGAACCGGAATGGGTTAATTCTCTTAAGGGAATGATCTGAACTCTTTCTACAAAATTGTCCCGCAATGAGAAAGAGACGCAATACTTAAAACTGACTGTGGATGAGTTTATGAACAGAGACTCAGTCCCCAAAACAGCGTCTCAGTCCCCTCCCATTTGTCCGAAAAAGCGATCTCTGGACAATATCCTGCAGTCTGACGCTGACGGGTCAGACATGGAGGAGTGAGTGGTGGACTCAAGGGGGTGGGGGGGATGCAGCTCTGTCACAGGGAATAGAGGCTCTTATAGAGGCTATCAGAGATGTTCTGCATATTCCTGAAAAGGTGTCAGAGGAGTGTGAGGAATCTTATTTTAATGTAAAAAAGAAGTCCTCAGTCACTTTTCCTGCATAAAAGGAATTGAATACCCTGTTCGTAGAACCATGTGTTAATCCTGATAAGAAGTTTCAGATCCCTAAAAGGTTGCTCTCTTTTTTTCCTTTTCCTATGGAGGATAGGAAAAAATGGGAAAAGCCAAAGATAGTGGACGCATCAGTCTCTAGGCTGTCACGTAAAATTGTATTGCCTGTTCCTGGTGCAGCCTCCCTGAAAGACACGGCTGATCGTAAAACTGAGACTACAGTCAAATCATTGTACACAGCTGCTGGGGAGGCCCAAAGACCCACTATGTCATGTGCATGAATCACTAAAGCCATTGCTAAATGGCCAGGTAACCTAATTGAGGGGTTAGATTCCTTATCTATGGGGGATGTTGTCTTACTCCTGCAGCATATACAGGAGTCTGCGAACTTTATGGTGGAAGCCATAAAGGAAATAGACGTACTTAACGCACGCACCACCGCTATGGCAGTGTCGGTGTCACGGCGCCGCGGTCTTCGTACTTACCTCTCCGGGCGCGCTGGGTCTCCGTGCGGCCATCCTCGCTGGCGGGTCCCGGCGTCCGGCGCTCCGTCTAGCCGGCCTCCACGTCCGACGTCCTCGGGAGCTGCGGGTGACGTCATCGGGCCGTCCTCCAATCAGGCCCTGGCGGGAAGTTTAAATTCAGACGCCGGGCTGTGCTCCGGCGCCTGAGTATCATCGTGCTACTGTACCTGTGATCTCCAGTGCTCCGTGCCTCCAGCACCTCCGTGCCTCCAGCACCTCCGTGCCTCCAAGCACCTCCGTGCCTCCAGCACCTCCGTGCCTCCAAGCACCTCCGTGCCTCCAGCACCTCCGTGCCTCCAAGCACCTCCGTGCCTCCAAGCACCTCCATGCCTCCAGCACCTCCGTGCCTCCAAACACCTCCGTGCCTCCAAACACCTCTGTGCCTCCAAGCACCTCCGTGCCTCCAGCACCTAGTATTTTCTGTGATTCACCAGCACCTGTCAAGTTCTCTCTTTCAGGAGACCTTCAGCGTCCGCACGTGCCTCCTGTCCGCCGATCTGATCCTGCATGAGGAAGACTTACATCCGGCCATCTCTGCTGCGGCCCAGTTGCGGTTCCACTTCCCGGTCATCGGAAGAAACCCCGAGTCAACAACCTCCTCAAACCAGGTCAGTGATAGTATACTCAGGCCACATGGACCCGGGGAATCGGAACACGGACTCAAGTGCCATCCAGGACCTGGCTTCCCGTGTACAAAGTCAGGAAGCGGCACAAGGTCAGGTGGTGCAGTACCTCCAGGAGTTGTCCGGACGTCTGGATCAGATTCAGGCGTCTCTAGCCTCAGCAATTCCGGCACCAGTTCCGGTAGCTGCACCACTTGCCACCTCCAGCAATGTCCAACCATCGGCCGGTGCCACTCCGCGCCTTCAGCTGCCTACGCCATCCCGTTTTAATGGGAATCCTAAGAATTGTCGTGGTTTCTTAAACCAATGCGAGGTACATTTCGTGCTACTAGCTCACAACTTTCCTACAGACCGGTCCAAGGTAGCATATATTATTTCTCTGCTGGAAGGATCTGCCTTGGATTGGGTGTCTCCATTATGGGAACGTTCTGGTTCACTGGTTTCCAATTACTCCGAATTCATCACGTCTTTTCGACGAATTTTTGACGAGCCCGGCAGGATGACCTCGGCCTCTTCTGACTTACTCCGCATCCGTCAAGGCTACCGATCCGTGGGTCAGTATGTGGTTCATTTTCAAACCATTGCCTCTGAACTTCGTTGGAATAATGAGGCTCTGAGAGCTGCTTTCTGGAACGGTCTTTCTGATCGCCTGAAGGACGAGTTGGTCACTCGAGAGCTTCCGGATTCTTTAGAGGAATTGATCTCTCTCTGTGTCAAGGTAGATCTCCGGATGCAGGAACGTGGAGGAGAACGTAGTCGATCAGATCGTTCTAGGTTCCGGCTTCCTCCTGCAAGGCAAGGCAAGCGGTGGTTCCAAGTCCGGACGAACCCATGCAGATTAACCGATCCCGATTGTCCCCGGAGGAGCGGCAGCGTCGTCATGAGGGTAAGCTCTGCCTGTACTGCGGAGCTGCGGGTCACTTCATCAAGTCCTGCAAATCCCGTCCGGGAAACGAGAAGGCCTAGCTTGTTCCGGAGGAGTCAAGTTGGGGGTTACGACCAAATCTTCTCCCACTTCGGACTGTTTGCTTCCTGTAACGTTAATCACCAAGGCTACTTCCAAGTCTTTTGAAGCCCTATTTCCTTGACAGCCATCAATGGTACTAGGATATCCAAGGGTATCATAACAGAACGTACGGTTCCAGTTAAACTACAGGTCGGGGCTCTACATCAAGAATATTTGGAGTTCCTGGTGATCCCGGAAATGCATCACGATCTGGTTCTCGGAATACCTTGGCTCAAAAGTCACAATCCCCATATCGATTGGAAGACCGCACAGATTCGGTCTTGGGGTTCTTTTTGCCACGCTAACTGTCTCACCCCTGTCTGTCCGCTTCGTGTTTCTTCTAAGGCAGAGGAGGAACCTATTCCAGAGGCGTACCAAGAATTTAGAGATGTGTTTTTGGAACAAGCAGCCGACCAGTTACCACCCCATAGGGCTTGGGACTGCCCCATTGACCTTATCCCTGGGAAAATGCCGCCTCGGGGTCACATTTATCCTCTGTCCCTCCCAGAGACACAGGCTATGTCTGACTATATCAAAACCAATCTTCACAAGGGATTCATCCGCCCCTCTACTTCCCCGGCTGGAGCGGGCTTTTTCTTCGTGAAGAAAAAGGACTTAAATGATATTACCATCAAAAATAAATACCCCTTGCCTCTAATCACAGAGCTATTTGATAGAGTTCGTGGTGCCCATGTTTTTTCCAAGCTCGATTTGAGGGGGGCCTATAACCTTATACGCATCAGAGAGGGAGATGAATGGAAGACCGCCTTCAATACCCGGGATGGGCATTATGAGTATCTGGTGATGCCGTTCGGTCTTAGCAATGCTCCTGCTGTCTTCCAGGGATTCGTCAACGAAATCTTCCGAGACATGTTATACCTAAGTGTCGTGGTGTATTTGGATGACATCCTGATTTTTTCAAAAGACCTTGCTGAACACAGAATACAAGTCAAAGAGGTACTCCGCCGTCTACGTGAGAATCATCTCTATGCCAAGATGTCCAAGTGTAACTTCGAAGTAACATCAATTCCGTTCCTCGGTTATATTATCTCGGGGAAAGAGCTTCGCATGGATCCGGAGAAACTCTCTGCCATTCGGGACTGGGCACAGCCACTCTCCTTGAAAGCAATACAAAGGTTCCTGGGTTTTGCGAACTATTATAGAAAGTTCATTAGAGGTTTCTCTACCATTGTTGCACCCATTACCGCCCTAACGAGAAAGGGTTACAACCCGGGGTTGTGGTCTCCCGAAGCCATAGAGGCCTTTTCCCACTTGAAATCAGCTTTTAATTCCGCTCCAGTACTCCAACAACCAAATTTTGAGGAACCTTTCTTCCTAGAAGTCGACGCATCCTCAATCGGAGTTGGGGCCGTTCTCTCTCAGTATGCCTCAGATAAGAAATTACATCCGTGCGGCTTTCACTCTCGTAAATTCTCTCCGGCTGAACGGAATTACACTATTGGAGACCAGGAACTCTTGGCGATTAAATCTGCCTTGGAAGAGTGGAGATATCTCTTAGAGGGGGCCAAACATGTGACTACCATTTACACTGATCACAAAAATGTGTTGTATATCAAAACCGCACAGTGCTTGAATCCTCGCCAAGCTAGATGGGCACTCTTCTTCACTCGATTTTCTTTTGTTATCAAGTACCAAGCCGGGACTTTCAATACCAAAGCGGATGCACTGTCCCGTTCACAAACTCCCACAGATGATGAGGATTCCTTTGAACGGAGTTTAATTCTAAATCCAATTTCTGTCTCTGCTGCCTCGACTACTCCAGGCCCTCTTCCTGGAAGAATGTCCGTACCGGTCAAATTCCGGTCGAGGATACTTCAGTGGGCCCATATCTCCAAATTCTCTGGTCATCCCGGCGCCCAGAAGATGTACAAGTTTCTGCAAAGATCTTACTGGTGGGACTCCATGAGGAAGGATGTACAGGATTACGTTAATTCCTGTCCCCAGTGTACACAGCATAAATCTCCCCGTTTACCCCCTGCTGGGTTGCTTCTTCCTCTGTCCATTCCTATGAAACCCTGGACTCATATTTCCATGGACTTCATCACTGACTTGCCCCATTCCAAGGGTTGCAACACCGTTTGGGTAATCGTCGACCGTTTTTCGAAGATGGCACACTTCGTTCCTTTGACTGGTCTACCGACAGCCCCGAAACTAGCTCTACTGTTCATCCAAGAACATTTTCGGTTGCATGGGTTGCCACAGGAAATATTCTCTGATCGTGGGGTACAGTTCACCGCAAGGTTTTGGAAAGCCCTCTGTTCGACTCTACAGATTAAACTTAAGTTTTCGTCCGCTTATCATCCCCAAACGAATGGACAAACGGAACGAGTCAATCAAGATCTAGAGACTTTCCTCCGTCTTTATCTCTCCCCTTCACAGGACAACTGGGTGGAGTTGTTACCTTGGGCGGAGTTTGCCCATAATCATTCGTTTCATTCTTCCACTGGTGAATCTCCATTTTTCATCAACTATAGGTTCCATCCACGTGTTCCAGAATAACCAATCCTTCCGATGGAAGAGGTTCCAGCCGTAACGTCCACTCTACTACACTTCAGACAAATTTGGAGTAGAGTTCATGCTAATCTTAAGAAGGTTTCAGTCCGGTACAAGTTCTTTGCGGATAAGAAACGGCGAGCCGCTCCACAATACAAGGTTGGCGACAGGGTATGGCTGTCCACACGTAATCTCCGGTTGAAGGTGCCCACCATGAAGTTTGCTCCAAGATTCATCGGTCCTTACCCTGTGCTACAAGTCCTGAATCCTGTGGTCTGCAAGCTGGGTTTACCTTCGCACCTACGTATACCTAACGCCTTCCATGTTTCTCTTCTTCGTCCTCTCGTCCTTAATCGTTTCCATTCAAAGACCTCTAGCCCCACCTCAGTGGAGACTGAAACAGGAACAGACTTCGAGATCAGAAATATTCTAGACTCGCGTTACCTTCACAAGAATCTGCAATATCTGGTGGAATGGAAAGGATATGGTCCTGAGGAGAGAAGTTGGATAAAGGCTTCTGAGGTCTCGGCTCCTCGACTCGTCTGGATCTTCCATGCTAGACATTCTACGAAGCCGGGAAAGTGTCCAGGGGCCACTCCTAGAGGAGGGGGTACTGTCACAGCGCCGCGGTCTTCGTTCTTACCTCTCCGGGCACGCTGGGTCTCCGTGGGGGCATCCTCGCTGGCGGGTCCCGGCGTCCGGCGCTCCGTCTAGCCGGCCTCCACGTCCGACGTCCTCGGGAGCTGCGGGTGACGTCATCGGCCCGTCCTCCAATCAGGCCCTGGCGGGAAGTTTAAATTCAGACGCCGGGCAGTGCTCTGGCGCCTGAGTATCATCGTGCTACTGTACCTGTGATCTCCAGTGCTCCGTGCCTCCAAGCACCTCCGTGCCTCCTGCACCTCCGTGCCTCCAAGCACCTCCGTGCCTCCAGCACCTCCGTGCCTCCAAGCACCTCCGTGCCTCCAGCACCTCCGTGCCTCCAAGCACCTCCATGCCTCCAAGCACCTCCATGCCTCCAGCACCGAGGTGCCTCCAAGCACCTCCGTGCCTCCAGCACCGAGGTGCCTCCAAGCACCTCCGTGCCTCCAAGCACCTCTGTGCCTCCAGCACCTCCGTGCCTCCAGCACCTAGTATTTTCTGTGATTCACCAGCACCTGTCAAGTTCTCTCTTTCAGGAGACCTTCAGCGTCCGCACGTGCCTCCTGTCCGCCGATCTGATCCTGCATGAGGAAGACTTACATCCGGCCATCTCTGCTGCGGCCCAGTTGCGGTTCCACTTCCCGGTCATCGGAAGAAACCCTGAGTCCACAACCTCCTCAAACCAGGTCAGTGATAGTCGGCACGCAGGGGCTTGTGGCTATGCCAGTGGACTGCTGATGCGGATTCCAGGAAAGGCGTGGAAGGCCTACCATTCACAGGAGAGGCCTTCTTCGGAGATAAATTAGACAAATGTATCTCCACAGCTACTGCGGGTAAGTCTACGTATCTTCCTTCTGCAGCCCACCCAATCAAGAAGACTTATTCAGCTTCTAAGTTACAGTCCTTTCGGACGGCCAAGTTAAAGGGCAAGTGCAAAGGTGCTTCTACGTCCTCCAGCTGCGCAAGAGGTAAACCACGCAAACCAGCAACAGCAGGTGGTCAGGAACAGAGCTCAGGCTCTGTTTCCTCAAAAACTTCAGCATGACTGAGTTCCAAGAGCTCCCACCTCACGGATTCTTCAAATCAGGCTTGCCAGTTTCACAAGAGGCAAGTATATCTTTACAATATGCCATCCAAAAACTGGTACAGACTCACGTCATTGTTCCAGTTCCACCTCATCAGCTAAACAAGGGGTTCTATGCCAGCTTGTTTGTAGTTCCGAAACTGGACGATTCGGTAAGACCAATTTTGAACCTCAAGTCATTGAACCCGTACTTGCGAGTGTTCAAATTCAAGATGGTGTCTCTGAGAGCGGTGATCTCAGGTCTGGAGGAGGGGGAATTCCTAGTGTCTAGTGGTTTCATTTCTACCAGGGGTCTTCCGGGTCTATGGAACGCACCCTCTAGGGGGAACGTAATTTCCAGGTCCTTGGAACGCATACAGTTTCCTGTCCCGGTGCGCGCTGCACGTCATATGTGCAGTACGTGCAGGACATAACATCCGACACGTCCCTCCTCTGTTCACGTCATGTGTTGGTGACGCATGGAAAGTCCACACGGCATTCTTCCATTCACTCAGTCCCTGTCCGGGAACTTCCGGGACCTTTCAAGGTCAAGACCAGATATCCGCCGGAAACGGTTTTGCGTTCCAAAGGACCGGAACGCAAATTATTAATTTATGCCTTCTTGGTTTTCTACCGTTATTATACAGCTCACAGCAGCGTATTATATGTGTAATAATATAGTATTTTTCTGCTCTTTTAATACATATATCCACATTATTGATATCTCAGCATAAGGGACACTTATATCTTTTTCTGTACTAAATTACCTGTCCCCGCCCCTTAAGGGGACGGATTGGGATTCTAAGAGATATAAGGATAGCATTCACTATGGACACTTACCTTGACAAAGACTGCATGTCGAAATGCGTTGGTTTTACTTGGAAGACACCTATTTACTTGGGGGTTAAGTCCCTAGGAGTGTGACAGTCCAGACATCATCACTATCCAGGTTCTGTTTATTTCATGTGCCCCCGAGTCACATGTGCTTCTATATACATCACTGTAGATGTACTTTTAATGTTTCACCATTAAAACTGTTTTTATATACATCTTGGGTAACCCCTTCATTATAGTACACATTTGACAAAGGAGGGATAATTACCTCCATATACCTTGAGACCTGAACTGGCCAGTGATCACCAACAATTGATTCCCTGTTTCTGCTTGTTTTCTGTGGTATCACGAGAGAAAGCAGAAAGGAGGAGACCACTGGAATAACATACCCTGCTGGAAAGCTAGTGCTGGTTCAGGACAAATAGAATACCTGAGGGAGGAACCATCGAAAGATACCTTTATGAGCATCATCCATCATTTTATGTGAGTTGGGTATACTTTATTTAAAGATCCCTCCTTTTTCCTCCACTCGTTAAAGATACCTTTATATAAAGTTCTATACATATGTTTACGCAAGTTTGGTACGTTTTCAATTGCCCGCATAATCTCCATTTCCCCCTCGCCACCTATTTTCCCATTTACTGGTGGGATATACTACACCATTGGTCTCTTTACTGCTTATATTTCCAGTTTACCTGGGAGACCGTTTATCGGTATGAAGAGGGAGGCACCGTTCAAAGGACATCAACTAGACGAACTCCCGACTGGAAAAAAGAAACCTTTATGAGCTTCAGACATCTTGAACCTATGTGAGTACGGTGTGTACCCCGTGAAAAAAATCATCTCTGCTCCCTAGGATATTCCCTTTTAAAGTATCCACTCCTTTCACCTGCCAAAGATACCTTTATATAAGGATCCACATACGTACCCACGTAAGTTTGGTACGTTGGGATTCTTCCAATTGCTTAGAATATTTTCAGTTTCCCTTACCGTCTATTTTTACATACTGGTTGAGACATACTACACTATTAGTCTCTCTACTGCTTGTACATCTATCAAACGAATTCTTGATTGAAAAAGAAACCTTTACGAACATTGATCATCCTTTGTCAACGTGAGTGCGGTATGTACCCCGTGGAACTTCTTTCTTGCTCCCAAGAACTTTTTCCTTCTGAATACTCAGTCTACAGGATCACATATATATTCTCATACCATTTGGGGTATCCATCATTGACATTATATTGCTTGGACATTTTTTATTGTAATACTTATGTATCATTTAGAATTGTGTTGGATAGGTGGTAGGACTCTCTCTTTTTTGTACATGTTCTTTTGGAGATTGTGTAACATCTCCTTCTACACACCCATCGCAGCAATCTAAAGGGCGCGGTAGGATTTCTTCCAATTTTGCATCCTAAATATGTCACGTGTATACCTGCGTACGCGAGTGTGTATCGCCACACGGTTTTACCTAACTCTCGCAATACAATAACAACAATAAAACACTATTTGTACTGTATTGTTGTAGTTATATAAATGCTTCCACGTTCCCTTTGAGCACCGGAAGTCCCCTGCTGGAGAGTTTCCGCTTGCGTGCTACCCAAACTTTTAGGCAGAAACGGAGCTTCACTAATAAAATGCAAATATTTTGCGATTAATACACAATACACTTTTGTTCCTTGCACTCTCTAGAAGCCGCCCACAGATGTAATCCTCCTTTGATTGCTTACCTAAACCTTTAGGCCGGAACTGCGTTCTGTGTTTTTACAAATCCCCACTAAACAAATACCATAAATATATAACAAATGACTTATCCGATTTTATGCAGATCTAAAAATGACTCTTACAACCTATGGCATCAATATGAGAGTATATGCAAAGTATCTGTACGCTTGTGCGCGTTTTCGCGCCAAAAATGACACACACAAAATTAAATGGCTTTTTCCCTGTTGTCCCTCAGTTCGCACCAGCACCTCTAAGACTACACAGGACAGACATGGTCTAACAACATTAGATAGTTTTAAACACAATACAAAATTATTTAAGACGCGTCTCCACCCTTTGTTGGTAGACCAAAGTCTGTTCGGCCCTGCAAGTCGTGAGTACGCGGTGAACCGGATGAGCTGTCAACTGTTAAGTTCGTTTAACTTACAGGGAAATGCTATACCTTACAATACTATGGTTCGGGCCGCTGCGGCCGCTGAATGCAGATAATACCCCTACGTTGTGACTGCACGTAGCATATGCACGCCGACACGCTATGCGCACTATACAGTGACACGTGTGGGTGAATACACTTCTGTACCCAAACAAGAATGGAATGCGACACCGGTTGTATATGTTATGTTGTGGTCCAACGCAGCAACAAATATTTACTTAAAAGGATATACACAGAAATACAACAATGTGACAGAGAAGAGCTACAACCAATAGTACATACGTTTGTTCGCCTGTGCTTCCCGGATCCGGTCCTCGGTCAGTCTTGGCAAGATGACCTTCAGAGAATAGACTGAGGCCGGCTAGGAGGCCTTTCTTTTATACAATGGTCCAAAACATAATACAAAAGAAACTGTAAGCTCTTCTTCCATAGGTCAAGGGGCAGGTCATTTACAGTACATGAGGGGTCATAGGTTGGTTTGAATAGGTGGGCGATGCTTGGTCCAGGTGTAATTGCAGAGGTCCTCCACTGGGTTCCCGCCGAATATCATGAGTACAGTAATTACAGTATTTGCAAATATTACAATTCTGCGCATATCTGTGCGCAGAAACATGTGATTAACTGCAGATAATGACCGGTACGAAGGCAAAATACTGCACATCTGGATACCAAACACTAAGTCCTAACCTGGTTCTGTCCCCTCACATCCTGTAAAGCTGGATACCTCTATTGTTCTGCCCTTTGAACAAATGTAACTTGCTGGCAATGTGTGTGGAGACTATGTGTAAATTGTGCACTATGTGAATTTAATATTGAATATGTCTTTGTAGCATTTCTGTACCACGCGCCAATACGCAGGGCTTCGTGTTCCAATGTACACAGCGTGCGGGCATGCGCACGGGGATGCATGGCAGAACACGTGCACGCACAGAGGCCACTCTGTGTGGTGTTTGCACGTGTTGAGTGTAGGTGTAATATTTTCGACTTCAACAATTGGGATATGATGGAGCGACAGCGGATTGGCACCAAACGATCACAAGCTTTCAGTCCTCCCAGGATGCAACGGGCTCGTCCATATATCCCCGCCCCCTAGCTCAGGCAAATCAGTTTTTTGTTTGATGCAGCAGGAGCCGGATCATAGTCACAGGGCTGCTGTGCATGGCAGCCCTAAGCTTTCTTATTTTATTTTTATAGTCTTACTACGTTTTTTTGAGTGATCTTTCCTAACAGCGTCTTACACGCATATTGGAAAGAGTCACTCCAACAACTCTCCGCCGGGTCGCAACAACGCATACCCACGAGTACAGTGCTGTCTCGACGGGCGTCTGTCGGATATAACTAGCAGGTCCAGCAGATATTACCAGGCTGTGGAGGTGGAGGAGGGGGAATTCCTAGTGTCTAGTGGTTTAATTTCTACCAGGGGTCTTCCGGGTCTATGGAACGCACCCTCTAGGGGGAACGTAATTTCCAGGTCCTTGGAACGCATACAGTTTCATGTCCCGGTGCGCGCTGCACGTCATATGTGCAGTACGCGCGGGACGTAACATCCGAAACGTCCCTCCTCTCTTCACGTCATGTGTTGGTGACGCATGGAAAGTATGGAAACGTGGCCTGGACTGCACACCTAGCTTATTATAATGGGATGTGCTACCTTGCTGGGACTAAATACTGTAATACTACAACATAGGAACAAAGGGTGCAGGTGCACCATACACCATTAAAATTATTATAACCATAATATAATATTTGAGGTTCTTGGCATATATTGGCCAGTATATGAGCCTGCCCACCTGCTTCACGGTGACCTCATCGGACAGGTCCCTAACACTATAGGGGTTCACCTCTGGGACGCAGAGCACCCCCAGACCACCCCAGCCAAACCACCCCAGGGCATCACATAGAAAAAAGGATAGGAGTGAAAGATCAGTGTTAAGCAAATGAAAGAGGCTGCTGAATGTAAAATAAAAGAAGAGGACAGCAGTAAAGTGTTAGAATGTGAAGTTTAGCTGAGCAGTGTTAGAAGTGTAAAAAATATGTGAAAAAAGCTACATAAATATAAAACAAACACAATGTGATATAAGTGTTAAAAGTAAATGTAAGGTGGTGATGCCCCAAGGTGGCCCAGCCAGAGCAATATAGGGAGCTCCATGCCCCAAAAGCTCACCCCCAAACTGACTTTGTATATAATTAAAAGGATCATACCTATGTCTTTTGTGCAGTCAGGGATTGGGACAGCCCTCATCTCTGGATTAGCACCCCACCCACTGCCTCTCAGGCTTTTAAACAGGGAACCAGCACATTCTGACTGCACAAAAGACATAGGTATGATCCTTTTAATTATATACAAAGTCAGTTTGGGGGTGAGCTTTTGGGGCGTGGAGCTCCCTATATTGCTCTGGCTGGGCCACCTTGGGGCATCACTACCTTACATTTACTTTTAACACTTATATCACATTGTGTTTGTTTTATATTTATGTAGCTTTTTTCACATATTTTTTACACTTCTAATACTGCTCAGCTAAACTTCACATTCTAACACTTTACTGCTGTCCTCTTCTTTTCTTTTACATTCAGCAGCCTCTTTCATTTGCTTAACACTGATCTTTCACTCCTGTCCTTTTTTCTGTGTGATGCCCTGGGGTGGTTTGGCTGGGGTGGTCTGGGGGTGCTCTGCATCCCAGAGGTGAACCCCTATAGTGTTAGGGACCTGTCCGATGAGGTCACCGTGAAGCAGGTGGGCAGGCTCATATACTGGCCAATATATGCCAAGAACCTCAAATATTATATTATGGTTATATAAATTTGAATGGTGTATGGTGCACCTGCACCCTTTGTTCCTATGTTGTAGTATTACAATACTTAGTCCCAGCAAGGTAGCACATCCCATTATAATAAGCTAGGGTGTGCAGTCCAGGCCCAGTTTCCATATACTCTATATTATGTGTGTGTATACACACCTGAGGGATTGGGACAGCCCTCATCTCTGGATTAGCGCCCCACCCACTGCCTCTCAGGCTTTTAAACAGGGAACCAGCACATTCTGACTGCACAAAAGACATAGGTATGATCCTTTTAATTATATACAAAGTCAGTTTGGGGGTGAGCTTTTGGGGCGTGGAGCTCCCTATATTGCTCTGGCTGGGCCACCTTGGGGCATCACCACCTTACATTTACTTTTAACACTTATGTCACATTGTGTTTGTTTTATATTTATGTAGCTTTTTTCACATATTTTTTACACTTCTAACTGCTCAGCAGGTGGGCAGGCTCATATACTGGCCAATATATGCCAAGAACCTCAAATATTATATTATGGTTATAATAATTTTAATGGTGTATGGTGCACCTGCACCCTTTGTTCCTTGACGCATGGAAAGTGTACACGGCATTCTTCCATTCACTCAGTCCCCGTCCGGGAACTTCCGGGACCTTTCAAGGTCAAGACCGGATATCCGCCGGCAGCGGTTTTGCGTTCCAAAGGACCAGAACGCAAATTATTAATTTATGCCTTCTTGGTTTTCTACCGTTATTATACAGCTCACAGCAGCATTTTATATGTGTAATAATATAGTATTTTCTGCTCTTTTAATTCATATATCCACATTATTGACATCTCAGCATAAGGGACACATATCTTTTTCTGTAATAAATTACCTGTCCCCGACCCTTAAGGGGACATATTGGGATTCTATGAGATATAAGGATAGCATTCACTATAGACACTTACCTTGACAAAGACTGCATGTCGAAATGCGTTGGATTACTTGGAAGACACCTGTTTACTTGGGGGTTAAGTCCCTAGGAGTGTGACAGTCCGGACATCATCACTATCCAGGTTCTGTTTATTTCATTTCTATTTTTACATACTGGTTGAGACATACTACAGTATTAGTCTCTCTACTGTTTGTATTTCCGAGGAAATTGCACACCAGTTTTTGAAGAACCTTTTCTCCATGGACATCTATCAAACGAATTCTTGATTGAAAAAGAAACCTTTACGAACATTGATCATCCTTTGTCAACATGAGTGCGGTGTGTACCCCGTGGAACTTCTTTCTTGCTCCCAAGAACTTTTTCCTTCTGAATACTCAGTCTACAGAATCACATATATATTCTCATACCATTTGGGGTATCCATCATTGACATTATATTGCTTGGACATTTTTTATTGTAATACTTATGTATCGTTTATGAATTGTGTTGGATAGCTCGTATAGGTGGTAGTACTCTCTCTTTTTTGTACATGTTCTTTTGGAGATTGTGTGACATCTCCTTCTACACGGGATCCGGTCTGAAGATCGACAGTATCTAGGTCGACAATGTTTAGGTCGACCACTATAGGTCGACAGTCACTAGGTCGACGTGGATGGTAGGTCGACCGGGTTTCTAGGTCGACATGTGCTAGGTCGACAGGTCTAAATGTCGACATGAGTTTTTCAATTTTTTTTTCTTTTTTTGAATTTTTTCATACTTAACGATCCACGTGGACTACGATTGGAACGGTAATCTGTGCTGAGCGAAGCGGTAGCGGAGCGAAGGCACCATGCCCGAAGCATGGGAAGTTAAGCGAGCCATGCGAGGGGACGCGGTGCACTAATTTGGGATCCCGGTCACTCTACGAAGAAAATGACACACACAAAAAAAAATCCTCATGTCGACCTTTAGACCTGTCGACCTAGCACATGTCAACCTAGAAACCCTGTCGACCTTCCATCCATGTCGACCTAGTGACTGTCGACCTATAGTGGTTGACCTAAACATTGTCGACCTAGATACTGTCGATTTGATGAACCACACCCCTTCTACACACCCATCGCAGCAATCTAGAGGGCGCGGTAGGATTTCTTCCAATTTTGCATCCTAAATATGTCACGTGTATACCTGCGTACGCGAGTGTGTATCGCCACATGGTTTTACCTAACTCTCGCAATACAATAACAACAATAAAACACTATTTGTACTGTATTGTTGTAGTTATATAAATGCTTCCACGTTCCCTTTGAGCACCGGAAGTCCCCTGCTGGAGAGTTTCCGCTTGCGTGCTACCCAAACTTTTAGGCAGAAACGGAGCTTCACTAATAAAATGCAAATATTTTGCGATTAATACACAATACACTTTTGTTCCTTGCACTCTCTAGAAGTCGCCCACAGGTGTAATCCTCCTTTGATTGCTTACCTAAACCTTTAGGCCGGAACTACGTTCTGTGTTTTTACAAATCCCCACTAAACAAATACCATAAATATAGAACAAATGACTTATCCGATTTTATGCAGATCAAAAAATGACTCTTACAACCTATGGCAACAATATGAGAGTATATGCAAAGTATCTGTACGCTTGTGCGCGTTTTCGCACCAAAAATGACACACACAAAATTAAATGGCTTTTTCCCTGTTGTCCCTCAGTTCGCACCAGCACCTCTAAGACTACACAGGACAGACGTGGTCTAACAACATTAGATAGTTTTAAACACAATACAAAATTATTTAAGACGCGTCTCCACCCTTTGTTGGTAGACCAAAGTCTGTTCGGCCCTGCAAGTCGTGAGTACGTGGTGAACCGGATGAGCTGCCAACTGTTAAGTTCGTTTAACTTACAGGGACATGCTATACCTTACAATACTATGGTTCGGGCCACTGCGGACGCTGAATGCAGATAATACCCCTACGTTGTGACTGCACGTAGCATATGCACGCCGACACGCTATGCGCACTATACAGTGACACGTGTGGGTGAATACACTTCTGTACCCAAACAAGAATAGAATGCAACACCGGTTGTATATGTTATGTTGTGGTCCAACGCAGCAACAAATATTTACTTAAAAGGATATACACAGAAATACAACAATGTCACAGAGAAGAGCTACAACCAATAGTACATACCTTTGTTCGACTGTGCTTCCCGGATCCGGTCCTCGGTCAGTCTTAGCAAGATGACCTTCAGAGAATAGACTGAAGCCGGCCAGGAGGCCTTTCTTTTATACAGTGGTCCAAAACATAATACAAAAGAAACTGTAAGCTCTTCTTCCATAGGTCAAGGGGCAGGTCATTTACAGTACATGAGGGGTCATAGGTTTGTTTGAATAGGTGGGCGATGCTTGGTCCAGGTGTAATTGCAGAGGTCCTCCACTGGGTTCCTGCCGAATATCATGAGTACAGTAATTACAGTATTTGCAAATATTACAATTCTGCGCATATCTGTGCGCAGAAACATGTGATTAACTGCAGATAATGACCGGTACGAAGGCAAAATACTGCACATCTGGATACCAAACACTAAGTCCTAACCTGGTTCTGTCCCCTCACATCCTGTAAAGCTGGATACCTCTATTGTTCTGCCTTTTGAACAAATGTAACTTGCTGGCAATGTGTGTGGAGACTATGTGTAAATTGTGCACTATGTGAATTTAATATTGAATATGTCTTTGTAGCGTTTCTGTACCACGCCCCAATACGCAGGGCTTCGTGAGCCAATGTACACAGCGTGCGGGCATGCGCACGGGCATGCATGGCAAAACACGTGCACGCACAGAGGCCACTCTGTGTGGTGTTTGCACGTGTTGAGTGTGGGTGTAATATTTTCGACTTCGACAATTGGGATATGATGGAGCGACAGCGGATTGGCACCAAACGATCACAAGCTTTCAGTCCTCCCAGGATGCAACGGGCTCGTCCGTATATCCCCGCACCCTAGCTCAGGCAAATCAGTTTTTTGTTTGGTGCAGCAGGAGCCGGACCATAGTCACAGGGCTGCTGTGTATGGCAGCCCTAAGCTTTCTTATTTTATTTTTATAGTCTTGCTACGTTTTTTTGAGTGATCTTTCCTAACAGCGTCTTACACGCATATTGGAAAGAGTCACTCCAACAACTCTCCGCCGGGTCGCAACAACGCATACCCATGAGTACAGTGCTGTCTCGACGGGCGTCTGTCAGATTTAACTAGCAGGTCCAGCAGATATTACCAGGCTGTGGCCGGAGCACGGGGAGAAGGTAAGGCATCGGTTCCACTTAGTAGGGGAATTCGGACACAGCCACACTGTATTTGGGAGGAGACACCACGGGTGCTCCAGCGATAGGCCTTAGGGATCATAAGGCACCAGGATTAGCATGAGGCTGCGATCCCTAGGGTTGATGTCAGCGTGGGGAGTCAGACGCTCTCCTGGTCGCCCCTCCCCCCAGTTCATGACCAGTTTTCGCCGAGTCTCTTGCCATGAACTGATTGCTTCACTTCCATCTCAGACGCTACCACGAGGGGTCTCGGTCACAGCATAGGCCGCTGCATCTGTTGTGTACACTAAGTTCCCGCGAGGAGACCGGGTCGCAGACGGGTGCGTCTGCATGCACAAGTGTTCACTGAGCATCTGGGTCCACTATAAGTTCCCGGAGCAGCAGGGTACACTAATAGCATCTGGATCCACTCAGCGTTTGCTAACGTATTGATCGATCTTGGAAGTGGGGTGAGTCTCCCTGTATCCCACTCTACAGAGTACGGGTTATACAGCACTAAAATTCTATCTACTTTAGTTAGTATGAATAGTTAACTTTAGTGCCCATTGCATATGAGTCTGTGTACATTACTGTGGTTTTCTCCGGCAGGGACCACAGGTTATCCACAGGATAACAATGGGATATGATGGAGCGACAGCAGTTTGGCACCAAATGATCACAAGTTTTCAGTCCTCCCAGGATGCAATGGGCTCGTCCATATAGCCCCGCCCACTGGCTCAGGCAAATCAGTTTTTTGTTTGGTGCGGCAGGAGCCGGACCATGGTCACAGGGCTGCTGTGTTTGACAGCCCTAAGCTTTATTAATTTATTTTTATAGTCTTACTATGTTTTCTGAGTGATCTTTCCTAACAGCGTCTTACATGCATATTGGAAACAGTCGCTGCAACAACTCTCCGCCGGGTCGCAACAACGCTTACCCACGGTATAAGTGCTGTCTCGACGGGCGTCTGTGTCGGATATACTAGCAGGTCCAGCAGACCTCGTGCTCCGGCCAGGCTGTGGCAGGAGCATGAGGAGAAGGTAAGGCATCAGTTCCACTTAGAGGGGGAATACGGACACAGCCGCACTGTATTGGGTGGAGACTACCAAACAGTAGCTGGCGCACCACCACCACGGGTGCTCCAGCGATAGGCCTTAGGGATCATAAAGCACCAGGATTAGTATGAGTCTGTGATCCCTAGGGTTGATGTCAGCAGTGGGGAGTCAGACGCTCTCCTGGTTGCCCCTCCCCCCAGTTCATGACCAGTTTCCGCGCGTCTCCCCCCATGAACTGTTGCCTCACTTCCGTCTCAGACGCTACCACGAGGGGTCTCGGTCGCAGCATAGGCCGCTGCGTCTGTGTACACTAAGCGTTACCACGAGGAGACCGGGTCGCAGACGGGTGCGTCTACATGCACAAGTCCGTTCACAGAGCGTCTGTGTTCACTAAAAATTCCCGGAGTGGCAGTGTACACTAGTAGCGTCTGGATCCACTCAGCGTTCGCTAAAGTATTGATCGATCTTGGAAGTGAGGTGAGTCTCCCTGTATCCCACTCTACTGAGTACGGGTTATACAGCACTAAGTTTCTATCTACTTTAGTTAGTATGAATAGTTACATTTCGTGCCTATTGCATATGAATCTGTGTACATTGCTGTGGTTTTCTTCGCTTTGCGTCTGAATACGTTAAGATCTGTATAAAACAGAAATCAGTAATATGTACTTGTGTTTGTAGTTGATATTATGCTCATATGACTAATATATAACATGTGACTGACTGCTAGTGTGTTTGTCAGTGGATCTTCTGATCCTCAATGCATGAGTAGTGTCGGATTGATATCACTTTAGAGAGATAAAAGTGTTACAGTCACAAATGGTGTAGTATACTGTGAAAGTACTGATTAATTATCATGTCTAAAATCTACAGCTGTGTCACACTGTATATGTCCAATCATCGGATGTTGGAAGCTAAGCAGTGGTGGGTCTGGTTCGTTTTTGAAAACCACCTGGGAAACCAGGTGCGGTAAGTACCAACATTCATATCATGTTGTTTTGTATTATCATCTATGATCTGGTACATTTTTTATATGTAAAATGGTGTGCTGTTCAGCATAATACATCCCTGATCGACATCAGGTATAGATACGATATTTACACAGACCTTGTCCAGTTTAGTTGGAAAGTTAATTCTTACAGCTTCAATACCAGGAATAGGGTTCACTGTTAACCCATATATGCAGCTCCTTCCCTACGGTATTTCCCCAACAGCTTCTCCAAATAAGTCAAGCTGATAAACCGAGTTAAAATAAATCATCACTTCACAGACTACACAGAATAATTCATCAGTCGATGAAAGCTCTATATACTCTACTTCGGCACACGAAGAACAGGTAAAAGGGTATCAGCTCAGTAAATAAACTTAAAAAAATAAGAGCAGTAGAGGCTAGTCTGTTCATAGAGGCTGCAGAGCCTGGGTTAAAAATAAGGCACCCTTATTTAAACTAGTGATGAGCGGGTTCGGTTTCTCGGAAACCGAACCCCCCCGAACTTCACCCTTTTCTCTGACGTCCTAGTGGATGCTGGGACTCCGTCAGGACCATGGGGAATAACGACTCCGCAGGAGACAGGGCACAAAATTTAAAAGTTTGACCACTAGGTGGTGTGTACTGGCTCCTCCCCCTATGACCCTCCTCCAAGCCTCAGTTAGGTTTTTGTGCCCGTCCGAGCAGGGTGCAATCTAGGTGGCTCTCCTAAAGAGCTGCTTAGAAAAAGTTTGTTAGGTTTTTTATTTTCAGTGAGTCCTGCTGGCAACAGGCTCACTGCAACGAGGGACTTAGGGGAGAAGAAGTGAACTCACCTGCGTGCAGGATGGATTTGCTTCTTAGGCTACTGGACACTAGCTCCAGAGGGACGATCACAGGTACAGCCTGGATGGGTCACCGGAGCCGCGCCGCGGACCCCCTTGCAGATGCCGAATAGAGAAGAGGTCCAGAAACCGGCGGCAGAAGACGTCTCAGTCTTCATGAGGTAGCGCACAGCACTGCAGCTGTGCGCCATTGCTCTCCGCACACTTCACACCAGCGTTCACTGAGGGTGCAGGGCGCTGGGGGGGGCGCCCTGGGCAGCAATGTAATATACCTATTCTGGCTAAAATATATCACATATAGCCCCTGGGGCTATATGGATGTATTTAACCCCTGCCAGGTTCCAAAAAAACTGGGAGAAGAAGCCCGCCGAAAAGGGGGCGGGGCCTATTCTCCTCAGCACACAGCGCCATTTTCCTGCCCAGCTCCGCTGCGAGGAAGGCTTCCAGGACTCTCCCCTGCACTGCACTACAGAAACAGGGTAAAAACAGAGAGGGGGGGCACTTATTGGCGATATTTATAATATTTGAGCTGCTATAAAGGGAACACACTTATTAAGGTTGTCCCTATATATATTTATAGCGCTTGGGTGTGTGCTGGCAAACTCTCCCTCTGTCTCCCCAAAGGGCTAGTGGGGTCCTGTCTTCTATCAGAGCATTCCCTGTGTGTCTGCTGTGTGTCGGTACGTGTGTGTCGACATGTATGAGGACGATGTTGGCGTGGAGGCGGAGCAATTGCCTGTAATGGTGATGTCACCCCCTAGGGAGTCGACACCAGAATGGATGGCTTTGTTTATGGAATTACGGGATAGTGTCAGCACGCTACAAAAGTCGGTTGACGACATGAGACAGCCGGCAAACCAGTTAGTACCTGTCCAGGCGTCTCAGACACCGTCAGGGGCTGTAAAACGCCCTTTACCTCAGTCGGTCGACACAGACCCAGACACTGACACTGAATCCAGTGTCGACGGTGAAGAAACAAACGTATTTTCCAGTAGGGCCACATGTTATATGATCACGGCAATGAAGGAGGCTTTGCATATCTCTGATACTGCAAGTACCACAAAAAGGGGTATTATGTGGGGTGTGAAAAAACTACCGATAGTTTTTCCTGAATCAGAGGAACTGAATGAAGTGTGTGATGAAGCGTGGGTTACCCCAGATAGAAAACTGCTAATTTCAAAGAAGTTATTGGCATTATACCCTTTCCCGCCAGAGGTTAGGGCGCGCTGGGAAACACCTCCTAGGGTGGATAAGGCGCTCACACGCTTATCAAAGCAAGTGGCGTTACCGTCTCCTGATACGGCCGCCCTCAAGGATCCAGCTGATAGGAGGCTGGAGAATACATTAAAAAGTATATACACACATACGGGTGTTATACTGAGACCAGCAATCGCATCAGCCTGGATGTGCAGTGCTGGCGTGGCTTGGTCGGAGTCACTGTCTGAAAATATTGATACCCTGGATAGGGACAGTATTTTACTGACTATAGAGCAGTTAAAGGATGCATTTCTTTATATGCGAGATGCACAGAGAGATATTTGCACTCTGGCATCAAGAGTAAGTGCGATGTCCATATCTGCCAGAAGAAGTTTATGGACGCGCCAGTGGTCAGGTGATGCGGATTCCAAACGACATATGGAAGTATTGCCGTATAAGGGGGAGGAATTATTTGGGGTCGGTCTATCGGATCTGGTGGCCACGGCAACGGCCGGAAAATCCACCTTTTTACCCCAGGTCACCTCCCAGCAGAAAAAGCCGCAGGCTTTTCAGCCGCAGTCCTTTCGTTCCTATAAGAACAAACGAGCAAAAGGACATTCCTATTTGCCCCGAGGCAAAGGAAAGGGTAAGAGACTGCAACAAGCAGCTCCTTCCCAGGAGCAGAAGCCCTCCCCGGCTTCTACAAAGGCGTCAGCATGACGCTGGGACCTTACAAGCAGACTCAGGGGCGGTGGGGGGTCGCCTCAAACATTTCAGCGCACAGTGGGCTCACTCGCAGGTGGACCCCTGGATCCTGCAGGTAGTATCTCAGGGTTACAGGTTGGAATTCGAGAAGTCCCCTCCTCGCCGTTTCCTAAAGTCTGCTTTGCCAACGTCTCCCTCCGACAGGGCGACGGTATTGGAGGCCATTCACAAGCTGTATTCTCAGCAGGTGATAGTCAAGGTACCCCTCCTACAACAGGGACAGGGGTATTACTCCACGCTAATTGTGGTACCGAAGCCGGACGGCTCGGTAAGACCGATTCTAAATCTAAAATCTCTGAACCTGTACATACAAAAATTCAAGTTCAAGATGGAGTCACTCAGAGCAGTGATAGCGAATCTGGAAGAAGGGGATTTTATGGTGTCCTTGGACATCAAGGATGCTTACCTCCATGTCCCAATTTGCCCTTCACACCAAGGGTACCTCAGGTTCGTGGTACAAAACTGTCATTATCAGTTTCAGACGCTGCCGTTTGGATTGTCCACGGCACCCCGGGTCTTTACCAAGGTAATGGCCGAAATGATGATCCTTCTTCGAAGAGAAGGCGTCTTAATTATCCCTTACTTGGACGATCTCCTGATAAGGGCAAGATCCAGAGAACAGCTGGAGGTCGGAGTAGCACTAACCCAAGTAGTGCTCCAACAACACGGGTGGATTCTGAATTTTCCAAAATCCCAACTGATCCCGACGACACGTCTGTTGTTCCTAGGGATGATTCTGGACACTGTTCAGAAAAAGGTATTTCTTCCGGAGGAGAAAGCCAGGGAGTTATCCGATCTTGTCAGGAACCTCCTAAAACCAGGAAAAGTATCTGTGCATCAATGCACAAGAGTCCTGGGAAAAATGGTAGCTTCTTACGAAGCGATTCCATTCGGCAGATTCCATGCACGAACTTTTCAGTGGGATCTGCTGGACAAATGGTCCGGATCGCATCTGCAGATGCATCAGCGGATAAAATTGTCCACAAGGACAAGAGTGTCTCTGCTATGGTGGTTGCAGAGTGCTCATCTGTTAGAGGGCCGCAGATTCGGCATACAGAACTGGGTCCTAGTGACCACGGATGCCAGCCTGAGAGGCTGGGGAGCGGTCACACAGGGAAGAAACTTCCAGGGCGTGTGGTCAAGCCTGGAGACGTCTCTTCACATAAATATACTGGAGCTAAGAGCAATCTACAATGCTCTAAGCCTGGCAAAACCTCTGCTTCAGGGTCAGCCGGTGTTGATTCAGTCGGACAACATCACGGCAGTCGCCCACGTAAACAGACAGGGCGGCACAAGAAGCAGGAGGGCAATGGCAGAAGCTGCAAGGATTCTCCGCTGGGCAGAAAATCATGTGTTAGCACTGTCAGCTGTGTTCATCCCGGGAGTGGACAACTGGGAAGCAGACTTCCTCAGCAGACACGATCTGCACCCGGGAGAGTGGGGACTTCATCCAGAAGTCTTCCACATGATTGTGGTCCATTGGGAAAGACCAATGGTGGACATGATGGCGTCCCGCCTCAACAAAAAACTGGACAGGTATTGCGCCAGGTCAAGAGACCCTCAGGCAATAGCTGTAGACGCTCTGGTAACACCATGGGTGTACCAGTCAGTGTATGTGTTTCCTCCTCTGCCTCTCATACCAAAAGTACTGAGAATTATACGGCAAAGGGGAGTAAGAACGATACTCGTGGCTCCGGATTGGCCAAGAAGAACTTGCTACCCGGAACTTCAGGAGATGCTCACGGAAGATCCGTGGCCTCTACCTCTAAGACGGGACCTGCTTCAGCAGGGACCGTGTCTATTCCAAGACTTACCGCGGCTGCGTTTGACGGCATGGCGGTTGAACGCCGAATCCTAAGGGAAAAAGGCATTCCGGAAGAGGTCATCCCTACCCTGGTAAAAGCCAGGAAGGAGGTGACTGCACAACATTATCACCGCATTTGGAGAAAATATGTTGCGTGGTGTGAGGCCAGGAAGGCCCCGACGGAGGAATTTCAACTGGGTCGATTCCTACATTTCCTGCAAACAGGATTGTCTATGGGCCTCAAATTAGGGTCCATTAAGGTTCAAATTTCGGCCCTGTCGATTCTCTTCCAAAAAGAATTGGCTTCAGTTCCTGAAGTCCAGACTTTTGTAAAAGGAGTACTACATATACAGCCCCCGGTTGTGCCCCCAGTGGCACCGTGGGATCTTAATGTAGTTTTGGATTTTCTCAAATCCCATTGGTTTGAGCCACTCAAATCGGTGGATTTGAAATATCTTACATGGAAAGTAACCATGCTACTGGCCCTGGCTTCAGCCAGGAGAGTGTCAGAATTAGAGATGAGCGGGTTCGGTTTCTTTGAATCCGAACCCGCACGAACTTCACTTTTTTTTCCACGGGTCCGAGCGACTCGGATCTTCCCGCCTTGCTCGGTTAACCCGAGCGCGCCCGAACGTCATCATGACGCTGTCGGATTCTCGCGAGACTCGGATTCTATATAAGGAGCCGCGCGTCGCCGCCATTTTCACTCGTGCATTGAGATTGATAGGGAGAGGACGTGTCTGGCGTCCTCTCCATTAGAATAGAGATAGATAGATTAGATAGAGAGAGATTGTGCAGAGTCGCAGACAGAGTTAGTTTACCACAGTCAGTGACCAGTGCAGTTGCTAGTTAACTTTTATTTAATATAATATATCCGTTCACTTCTCTCTGCTATATCCGTTCTCTGCCTGAAAAAAAAAACGATACACAGCACAGTCAGTCACACAGTGTGACTCAGTCTGTGTGCACTCAGCTCAGCCCAGTGTGCTGCACAGTCATCAATGTATAAATTAAAAGCTTATAATTAATTGTGGGGGAGACTGGGGAGCACTGCAGGTTGTTAGCAGGAGCCAGGAGTACAATTATATTAATTAACAGTGCACACTTTTGCTGCAGGAGTGGTGACCAGTGCCTGACCACCAGTATAGTATTGTTGTATACTACTAATATCTCTTTAAATATCAACCAGTCTATATTAGCAGCAGACACAGTACAGTGCGGTAGTTCACGGCTGTGGCTACCTCTGTGTCGGCACACGGCAGGCAGTCCGTCCGACCAGAATTGTATTATTTATTATTATATACCTACCACCTAACCGTGGTTTTTTTTTCATTCTTTATACCGTCATAGTGTCATCCTAATTGTTACGAGTATACTACTATCTCTTTATCAACCAGTGTACAGTGCGGTAGTTCACGGCTGTGGCTACCTCTGTGTCGGCACACGGCAGGCAGTCCGTCCGACCAGAATTGTATTATTTATTATTATATACCTACCACCTAACCGTGGTTTTTTTTTCATTCTTTATACCGTCATAGTGTCATCCTAATTGTTACGAGTATACTACTATCTCTTTATCAACCAGTGTACAGTGCGGTAGTTCACGGCTGTGGCTACCTCTGTGTCGGCACACGGCAGGCAGTCCGTCCGACCAGAATTGTATTATTTATTATTATATACCTACCACCTAACCGTGGTTTTTTTTTCATTCTTTATACCGTCATAGTGTCATCCTAATTGTTACGAGTATACTACTATCTCTTTATCAACCAGTGTACAGTGCGGTAGTTCACGGCTGTGGCTACCTCTGTGTCGGCACACGGCAGGCAGTCCGTCCGACCAGAATTGTATTATTTATTATTATATACCTACCACCTAACCGTGGTTTTTTTTTCATTCTTTATACCGTCATAGTGTCATCCTAATTGTTACGAGTATACTACTATCTCTTTATCAACCAGTGTACAGTGCGGTAGTTCACGGCTGTGGCTACCTCTGTGTCGGCACACGGCAGGCAGTCCGTCCGACCAGAATTGTATTATTTATTATTATATACCTACCACCTAACCGTGGTTTTTTTTTCATTCTTTATACCGTCATAGTGTCATCCTAATTGTTACGAGTATACTACTATCTCTTTATCAACCAGTGTACAGTGCGGTAGTTCACGGCTGTGGCTACCTCTGTGTCGGCACACGGCAGGCAGTCCGTCCGACCAGAATTGTATTATTTATTATTATATACCTACCACCTAACCGTGGTTTTTTTTTCATTCTTTATACCGTCATAGTGTCATCCTAATTGTTACGAGTATACTACTATCTCTTTATCAACCAGTGTACAGTGCGGTAGTTCACGGCTGTGGCTACCTCTGTGTCGGCACACGGCAGGCAGTCCGTCCGACCAGAATTGTATTATTTATTATTATATACCTACCACCTAACCGTGGTTTTTTTTTCATTCTTTATACCGTCATAGTGTCATCCTAATTGTTACGAGTATACTACTATCTCTTTATCAACCAGTGTACAGTGCGGTTTTTTTATACCGTGGTTTTTTTATACCGTGGTTTTTTTTATACCGTGGTTTTTTTATACCGTGGTTTTTTTATACCGTGGTTTTTATACCGTGGTTTTTTTATACCGTGGTTTTTTTTATGCCGTGGTTTTTTTATACCGTGGTTTTTTTATACCACCTAACCGTGGCAGTCCGTCCATAATTGTATATATAGTATACTAGTATCCAATCCATCCATCTCCATTGTTTACCTGAGGTGCCTTTTAGTTCTGCCTATAAAATATGGAGAACAAAAAAGTTGAGGTTCCAAAATTAGGGAAAGATCAAGATCCACTTCCACCTCGTGCTGAAGCTGCTGCCACTAGTCATGGCCGAGACGATGAAATGCCAGCAACGTCGTCTGCCAAGGCCGATGCCCAATGTCATAGTACAGAGCATGTCAAATCCAAAACACCAAATATCAGAAAAAAAAAGACTCCAAAACCTAAAATAAAATTGTCGGAGGAGAAGCGTAAACTTGCCAATATGCCATTTACCACACGGAGTGGCAAGGAACGGCTGAGGCCCTGGCCTATGTTCATGGCTAGTGGTTCAGCTTCACATGAGGATGGAAGCACTCAGCCTCTCGCTAGAAAAATGAAACGACTCAAGCTGGCAAAAGCACAGCAAAGAACTGTGCGTTCTTCGAAATCCCAAATCCACAAGGAGAGTCCAATTGTGTCGGTTGCGATGCCTGACCTTCCCAACACTGGATGTGAAGAGCATGCGCCTTCCACCATTTGCACGCCCCCTGCAAGTGCTGGAAGGAGCACCCGCAGTCCAGTTCCTGATAGTGAGATTGAAGATGTCAGTGTTGAAGTCCACCAGGATGCGGAGGATATGGGTGTTGCTGGCGCTGGGGAGGAAATTGACCAGGAGGATTCTGATGGTGAGGTGGTTTGTTTAAGTCAGGCACCCGGGGAGACACCTGTTGTCCGTGGGAGGAATATGGCCGTTGACATGCCAGGAGAAAATACCAAAAAAATCAGCTCTTCGGTGTGGAGGTATTTCACCAGAAATGCGGACAACAGGTGTCAAGCCGTGTGCTCCCTTTGTCAAGCTGTAATAAGTAGGGGTAAGGACGTTAACCACCTCGGAACATCCTCCCTTATACGTCACCTGCAGCGCATTCATAATAAGTCAGTGACAAGTTCAAAAACTTTGGGTGACAGCGGAAGCACTCCACTGACCAGTAAATCCCTTCCTCTTGTAACCAAGCTCACGCAAACCACCCCACCAACTCCCTCAGTGTCAATTTCCTCCTTCCCCAGGAATGCCAATAGTCCTGCAGGCCATGTCACTGGCAATTCTGACGAGTCCTCTCCTGCCTGGGATTCCTCCGATGCATCCTTGCGTGTAACGCCTACTGCTGCTGGCGCTGCTGTTGTTGCTGCTGGGAGTCGATGGTCATCCCAGAGGGGAAGTCGTAAGACCACTTTTACTACTTCCACCAAGCAATTGACTGTCCAACAGTCATTTGCGAGGAAGATTAAATATCACAGCAGTCATCCTACTGCAAAGCGGATAACTGAGGCCTTGACATCCTGGGTGGTGAGAAACGTGGTTCCGGTATCCATCATTACTGCAGAGCCAACTAGAGACTTGTTGGAGGTACTGTGTCCCCGGTACCAAATACCATCTAGGTTCCATTTCTCTAGGGTTGCGATACCGAAAATGTACACAGACCTCAGAAAAAGAGTCACCAGTGTCCTAAAAAATGCAGCTGTACCCAATGTCCACTTAACCACGGACATGTGGACAAGTGGAGCAGGGCAGGGTCAGGACTATATGACTGTGACAGCCCACTGGGTAGATGTATGGACTCCCGCCGCAAGAACAGCAGCGGCGGCACCAGTAGCAGCATCTCGCAAACGCCAACTCGTTCCTAGGCAGGCTACGCTTTGTATCACCGGTTTCCAGAATACGCACACAGCTGAAAACCTCTTACGGCAACTGAGGAAGATCATCGCGGAATGGCTTACCCCAATTGGACTCTCCTGTGGATTTGTGGCATCGGACAACGCCAGCAATATTGTGCGTGCATTACATCTGGGCAAATTCCAGCACGTCCCATGTTTTGCACATACCTTGAATTTGGTGGTGCAGAATTTTTTAAAAAACGACAGGGGCGTGCAAGAGATGCTGGCGGTGGCCAGAAAAATTGCGGGACACTTTCGGCGTACAGGCAGCACGTACAGAAGACTGGAGCACCACCAAAAACGCCTGAACCTGCCCTGCCATCATCTGAAGCAGGAGGTGGTAACGAGGTGGAATTCAACCCTCTATATGCTTCAGAGGTTGGAGGAGCAGCAAAAGGCCATTCAAGCCTATACAACTGACCACGATATAGGAGGTGGAATGCACCTGTCTCAAGCGCAGTGGAGAATGATTTCAACGTTGTGCAAAGTTCTGATGCCCTTTGAACTTGCCACACGTGAAGTCAGTTCAGACACTGCCAGCCTGAGTCAGGTCATTCCCCTCATCAGGCTTTTGCAGAAGAAGCTGGAGACATTGAAGGAGGAGCTAAGACAGAGCGATTCCGCTAGGCATGTGGGACTTGTGGATGGAGCCCTTAATTCGCTTAACAAGGATTCACGGGTGGTCAATCTGTTGAAATCAGAGCACTACATTTTGGCCACCGTGCTCGATCCTAGATTTAAAACCTACCTTGGATCTCTCTTTCCGGCGCACACAAGTCTGCTGGGTTTCAAAGACCTGCTGGTGAGAAAATTGTCAAGTCAAGCGGAACGCGACCTGTCAACATCTCCTCCTTCACATTCTCCAGCAACTGGGGGTGCGAGGAAAAGGCTCAGAATTCCGAGCCCACCCGCTGGCGGTGATGCAGGGCAGTCTGGAGCGACTGCTGATGCTGACATCTGGTCCGGACTGAAGGACCTGACAACCATTACGGACATGTCGTCTACTGTCACTGCATATGATTCTATCACCATTGATAGAATGGTGGAGGATTATATGAGTGACCGCATCCAAGTAGGCACGTCACACAGTCCGTACTTATACTGGCAGGAAAAAGAGGCAATTTGGAGGCCCTTGCACAAACTGGCTTTATTCTACCTAAGTTGCCCTCCCACAAGTGTGTACTCCGAAAGAGTGTTTAGTGCCGCCGCTCACCTTGTCAGCAATCGGCGTACGAGGTTACATCCAGAAAATGTGGAGAAGATGATGTTCATTAAAATGAATTATAATCAATTCCTCCGCGGAGACATTGACCAGCAGCAATTGCCTCCACAAAGTACACAGGGAGCTGACATGGTGGATTCCAGTGGGGACGAATTGATAATCTGTGAGGAGGGGGATGTACACGGTGATATATCGGAGGATGATGATGAGGTGGACATCTTGCCTCTGTAGAGCCAGTTTGTGCAAGGAGAGATTAATTGCTTCTTTTTGGGTGGGGGTCCAAACCAACCCGTCATTTCAGTCACAGTCGTGTGGCAGACCCTGTCACTGAAATGATGGGTTGGTTAAAGTGTGCATGTCCTGTTTTGTTTATAGTTACAACATAAGGGTGGGTGGGAAGGGCCCAAGGACAATTCCATCTTGCACCTCTTTTTTCTTTTATTTTTCTTTGCGTCATGTGCTGTTTGGGGAGGGTTTTTTGGAAGGGACATCCTGCGTGACACTGCAGTGCCACTCCTAGATGGGCCCGGTGTTTGTGTCGGCCACTAGGGTCGCTTATCTTTCTCACACAGTCAGCTACCTCATTGCGCCTCTTTTTTTCTTTGCGTCATGTGCTGTTTGGGGAGGGTTTTTTGGAAGGGACATCCTGCGTGACACTGCAGTGCCACTCCTAGATGGGCCCGGTGTTTGTGTCGGCCACTAGGGTCGCTTATCTTTCTCACACAGTCAGCTACCTCATTGCGCCTCTTTTTTTCTTTGCGTCATGTGCTGTTTGGGGAGGGTTTTTTGGAAGGGACATCCTGCGTGACACTGCAGTGCCACTCCTAGATGGGCCCGGTGTTTGTGTCGGCCACTAGGGTCGCTTATCTTTCTCACACAGTCAGCTACCTCATTGCGCCTCTTTTTTTCTTTGCGTCATGTGCTGTTTGGGGAGGGTTTTTTGGAAGGGACATCCTGCGTGACACTGCAGTGCCACTCCTAGATGGGCCCGGTGTTTGTGTCGGCCACTAGGGTCGCTTATCTTTCTCACACAGTCAGCTACCTCATTGCGCCTCTTTTTTTCTTTGCGTCATGTGCTGTTTGGGGAGGGTTTTTTGGAAGGGACATCCTGCGTGACACTGCAGTGCCACTCCTAGATGGGCCCGGTGTTTGTGTCGGCCACTAGGGTCGCTTATCTTTCTCACACACACAGTCAGCTACCTCATTGTGCCTCTTTTTTTCTTTGCGTCATGTGCTGTTTGGGGAGGGTTTTTTGGAAGGGACATCCTGCGTGACACTGCAGTGCCACTCCTAGATGGGCCCGGTGTTTGTGTCGGCCACTAGGGTCGCTTATCTTTCTCACACAGTCAGCTACCTCATTGCGCCTCTTTTTTTCTTTGCGTCATGTGCTGTTTGGGGAGGGTTTTTTGGAAGGGACATCCTGCGTGACACTGCAGTGCCACTCCTAGATGGGCCCGGTGTTTGTGTCGGCCACTAGGGTCGCTTATCTTTCTCACACACACAGTCAGCTACCTCATTGTGCCTCTTTTTTTCTTTGCGTCATGTGCTGTTTGGGGAGGGTTTTTTGGAAGGGACATCCTGCGTGACACTGCAGTGCCACTCCTAGATGGGCACGGTGTTTGTGTCGGCCACTAGGGTCGCTTATCTTTCTCACACACACAGTCAGCTACCTCATTGTGCCTCTTTTTTTCTTTGCGTCATGTGCTGTTTGGGGAGGGTTTTTTGGAAGGGACATCCTGCGTGACACTGCAGTGCCACTCCTAGATGGGCCCGGTGTTTGTGTCGGCCACTAGGGTCGCTTATCTTTCTCACACAGTCAGCTACCTCATTGCGCCTCTTTTTTTCTTTGCGTCATGTGCTGTTTGGGGAGGGTTTTTTGGAAGGGACATCCTGCGTGACACTGCAGTGCCACTCCTAGATGGGCACGGTGTTTGTGTCGGCCACTAGGGTCGCTTATCTTTCTCACACACACAGTCAGCTACCTCATTGTGCCTCTTTTTTTCTTTGCGTCATGTGCTGTTTGGGGAGGGTTTTTTGGAAGGGACATCCTGCGTGACACTGCAGTGCCACTCCTAGATGGGCACGGTGTTTGTGTCGGCCACTAGGGTCGCTTATCTTACTCACACAGCGACCTCGGTGCAAATTTTAGGACTAAAAATAATATTGTGAGGTGTGAGGTGTTCAGAATAGGCTGAAAATGAGTGGAAATTATGTTTTTTGAGGTTAATAATACTTTGGGATTAAAATTACCCCCAAATTCTATGATTTAAGCTGTTTTTTAGTGTTTTTTGAAAAAAACACCCGAATCCAAAACACACCCGAATCCGACAAAAAAAACCCGGTGAGGTTTTGCCAAAACGCGGTCGAACCCAAAACACGGCCGCGGAACCGAACCCAAAACCAAAACACAAAACCCGAAAAATTTCCGGCGCTCATCACTAGTCAGAATTGGCGGCTTTATCGTATAAAAGCCCATATCTGATTTTCCATTCGGACAGGGCAGAACTGCGGACGCGTCCTCACTTTCTGCCTAAGGTGGTTTCAGCGTTTCACCTGAACCAGCCTATTGTGGTGCCTGCGGCTACTAGCGATTTGGAGGATTCCAAGTTGCTGGACGTTGTCAGAGCATTGAAAATATATATTTCAAGGACGGCTGGAGTCAGAAAATCTGACTCGCTGTTTATACTGTATGCACCCAACAAGCTGGGTGCTCCTGCTTCTAAGCAGACGATTGCTCGTTGGATTTGTAGCACAATTCAACTTGCACATTCTGTGGCAGGCCTGCCACAGCCTAAATCTGTCAAGGCCCATTCCACAAGGAAGGTGGGCTCATCTTGGGCGGCTGCCCGAGGGGTCTCGGCATTACAACTCTGCCGAGCAGCTACGTGGTCAGGGGAGAACACGTTTGTAAAATTCTACAAATTTGATACCCTGGCTAAGGAGGACCTGGAGTTCTCTCATTCGGTGCTGCAGAGTCATCCGCACTCTCCCGCCCGTTTGGGAGCTTTGGTATAATCCCCATGGTCCTGACGGAGTCCCAGCATCCACTAGGACGTCAGAGAAAATAAGATTTTACTTACCGATAAATCTATTTCTCGTAGTCCGTAGTGGATGCTGGGCGCCCATCCCAAGTGCGGATTGTCTGCAATACTTGTACATAGTTATTGTTACAAAAAAATCGGGTTGTTATTGTTGTAAGCCGTCTGTTCAGAGGCTCCTACGTTTGTCATACTGTTAACTGGGTTCAGATCACAAGTTGTACGGTGTGATTGGTGTGGCTGGTATGAGTCTTACCCGGGATTCAAAATCCTTCCTTATTGTGTACGCTCGTCCGGGCACAGTATCCTAACTGAGGCTTGGAGGAGGGTCATAGGGGGAGGAGCCAGTACACACCACCTAGTGGTCAAACTTTTAAATTTTGTGCCCTGTCTCCTGCGGAGCCGCTATTCCCCATGGTCCTGACGGAGTCCCAGCATCCACTACGGACTACGAGAAATAGATTTATCGGTAAGTAAATTCTTATTTTTACACGGGTCCGAGGCAGGTTCGAACCTTCCCGCCTTGCTCGGCTAACCCGAGCGCGCCCGAACGTCATCATCCCGCTGTCGGATTCTCGCGAGATTCGGATTCTATATAAGCAGCCGCGCGTCGCCGCCATTTTCACTCGTGCATTGGAGATGATAGGGAGAGGACGTGGCTGGCGTCCTCTCCGTTTATTGTAGAAGTTGATTGGTTTATTGCTTAATTGTGGGAAGGACTGGGGAGCAGCTGTTAGGAGGAGTACAGTGCAGAGTTTTTATCCGTTCTCTGCCTGAAAAAAACGCTCCATATACCATATCTGTGCTCAGTGTGCTGCATAATATATCTGTGCTGAGTGCTCACACTGCTTAATTGTGGGGACTGGGGAGCAGCTATAGCAAGAGTACAGTGCAGAGTTTTGCTGACAGTGACCACCAGTATACGTTGTCTGCCTGAAAAACACTCCATATCTGTGCTCAGTGTGCTGCTTTATTGTGGGAACTGGGGACCACCAGTATAATTAATATTATATAGGAGGAGTACAGTGCAGAGTGCACTGCTGTACCTACCTCTGTGTCGTCATCCATTAAGTATACTATCCATCTACATTCTATACCTGTGGTGCATTTTTGTTTTGCAGTTTGCTGACACAGTGTCCACCAGTATACTATATATAGCAGTACGGTAGGCCACTGCTGTACCTACCTCTGTGTCGTCACTCGTCATCCATTAAGTATACTATCCATCTACATTCTATACCTGTGGTGCATTTTAGTTTTGCAGTTTGCTGACAGTGTCCACCAGTATACTATATATAGCAGTACGGTAGGCCACTGCTGTACCTACCTCTGTGTCGTCACTCGTCATCCATTAAGTATACTATCCATCTACATTCTATACCTGTGGTGCATTTTAGTTTTGCAGTTTGCTGACAGTGTCCACCAGTATACTATATATAGCAGTACGGTAGGCCACTGCTGTACCTACCTCTGTGTCGTCACTCGTCATCCATTAAGTATACTATCCATCTACATTCTATACCTGTGGTGCATTTTAGTTTTGCAGTTTGCTGACAGTGTCTACCAGAATACTATATATAGCAGTACGGTAGGCCTCTGCTGTACTTACCTCTGTGTCGTCACTCGTCATCCATTAAGTATACTATCCATCTACATTCTATACCTGTGGTGCATTTTAGTTTTGCAGTTTGCTGACAGTGTCCACCAGTATACTATATATAGCAGTACAGTAGGCCACTGCTGTACCTACCTCTGTGTCGTCACTCGTCATCCATTAAGTATACTATCCATCTACATTCTATACCTGTGGTGCATTTTAGTTTTGCAGTTTGCTGACAGTGTCCACCAGTATACTATATATAGCAGTACGGTAGGCCACTGCTGTACCTACCTCTGTGTCGTCACTCGTCATCCATTAAGTATACTATCCATCTACATTCTATACCTGTGGTGCATTTTAGTTTAGCAGTTTGCTGACACAGTGTCCACCAGTATACTATATATAGCAGTACGGTAGGCCACTGCTGTACCTACCTCTGTGTCGTCACTCGTCATCCATTAAGTATACTATCCATCTACATTCTATACCTGTGGTGCATTTTAGTTTTGCAGTTTGCTGACAGTGTCCACCAGTATACTATATATAGCAGTACGGTAGGCCACTGCTGTACCTACCTCTGTGTCGTCATCCATTAAGTATACTATCCATCTACATTCTATACCTGTGGTGCATTTTAGTTTTGCAGTTTGCTGACAGTGTCCACCAGTATACTATATATAGCATTACAGTAGGCCACTGCTGTACCTACCTCTGTGTCGTCACTCGTCATCCATTAAGTATACTATCCATCTACATTCTATATCTGTGGTACATTTTAGTTTTGCAGTTTGATGACAGTGTCCACCAGTATACTATATATAGCATTACGGTAGGCCACTGCTGTACCTACCTCTGTGTTGTCACTCGTCATCCATTAAGTATACTATCCATCTACATTCTATACCTGTGGTGCATTTTAGTTTTGCAGTTTGCTGACAGTATCCACCAGTATACTATATATAGCAGTATGGTAGGCCACTGCTGTACCTACCTCTGTGTCGTCACTCGTCATCCATTAAGTATACTATCCATCTACATTCTATACCTGTGGTGCATTTTAGTTTTGCAGTTTGCAAACAGTGTCCACCAGTTTACTATATATAGCAGTATGGTAGGCCACTGCTGTACCTACCTCTGTGTCGTCATCCATTAAGTATACTATCCATCTACATTCTATACCTGTGGTGCATTTCAGTTGTGCGCAGTAAATATAGTAGTAGGCCATTGCTATTGATACTGGCATATAATTCCACACATTAAAAAATGGAGAACAAAAATGTGGAGGTTAAAATAAGGAAAGATCAAGATCCACTTCCACCTCGTGCTGAAGCTGCTGCCACTAGTCATGGCCGAGACGATGAAATGCCATCAACGTCGTCTGCCAAGGCCGATGCCCAATGTCATAGTAGAGAGCATGTAAAATCCAAAACACAAAAATTCAGTAAAATTAACAAAAATCAAAATTAAAAGCGTCTGAGGAGAAGCGTAAACTTGCCAATATGCCATTTACGACACGGAGTGGCAAGGAACGGCTGAGGCCCTGGCCTATGTTCATGGCTAGTGGTTCAGCTTCACATGAGGATGGAAGCACTCATCCTCTCACTAGAAAAAAGAAAAGACTTAAGCTGGCAAAAGCACAGCAAAGAACTAAATCCCCAAGGAGAGTCCAATTGTGTCAGTTGCGATGCCTGACCTTCCCAACACTGGACGGGAAGAGCTTGCGCCTTCCACCATTTGCACGCCCCCTGCAAGTGCTGGAAGGAGCACCCGCAGTACAGTTCCTGATAGTCAAATTGAAGATGTCACTGTTGAAGTACACCAGGATGAGGATATGGGTGTTGCTGGCGCTGGGGAGGAAATTGACAAGGAGGATTCTGATGGTGAAGTGGTTTGTTTAAGTCAGGCACCCGGGGAGACACCTGTTGTCCGTGGGAGGATTATGGCCATTGACATGCCTGGTCAAAATACAAAAAAAATCAGCTCTTCGGTGTGGAATTATTTCAACACAAATGCGGACAACAGGTGTCAAGCCGTGTGTTGCCTTTGTCAAGCTGTAATAAGTAGGGGTAAGGACGTTAACCACCTCGGAACATCCTCCCTTATATGTCACCTGCAGCGCATTCATCATAAGTCAGTGACAAGTTCAAAAACTTTGGGTGACAGCGGAAGCAGTCCACTGACCAGTAAATCCCTTCCTCTTGTAACCAAGCTCCTGCAAACCACACCACCAACTCCCTCAGTGTCAATTTCCTCCTTACCCAGGAAAGCCAATAGTCATGCAGGCCATGTCACTGTCAAGTCTGACGAGTCCTCTCCTGCCTGGGATTCCTCCGATGCATCCTTGAGTGTAACGCCTACTGCTGCTGGCGCTGCTGTTGTTGCTGCTGGGAGTTGATCGTCATCCAAGAGTGGAAGTCGGAAGACCACTTGTACTACTTCCAGTAAGCAATTGACTGTCCAACAGTCCTTTGCGAGGAAGATGAAATATCACAGCAGTCATCCTGCTGCAAAGCAGATAACTCAGGCCTTGGCAGCCTGGGCAGTGAGAAACGTGGTTCCGGTATCCATCGTTAATTCAGAGGCAACTATAGACTTGATTAAGGTACTGTGTCCCCGGTACCAAATACCATCTAGGTTCCATTTCTCTAGGCAGGCGATACCGAAAATGTACACAGACCTCAGAAAAAGACTCACCAGTGTCCTAAAAAATGCAGTTGTACCCAATGTCCACTTAACCACGGACATGTGGACAAGTGGAGCAGGGCAGACTCAGGACTATATGACTGTTACAGCCCACTGGGTAGATGTATTGCCTCCCGCAGCAAGAACAGCAGCGGCGGCACCAGTAGCAGCATCTCGCAAACTCCAACTTGTTCCTAGGCAGGCTACGCTTTGTATCACCGCTTTCCAGAATAGGCACACAGCTGACAACCTCTTACGGCAACTGAGGAAGATCATCGCAGAATGGCTTACCCCAATTGGACTCTCCAGGGGATTTGTGACATCGGACAACGCCAGCAATATTGTGCGTGCATTACATCTGGGCAAATTCCAGCACGTCCCATGTTTTGCACATACATTGAATTTGGTGGTGCAGAATTATTTAAAAAAACGACAGGGGCGTGCAAGAGATGCTGTCGGTGGCCCGAAGAATTGCGGGCCACTTTCGGCATTCAGGCACCACGTACAGAAGACAGGAGCACCACCAAACATTCCTGAACCTGCCCTGCCATCATCTGAAGCAAGAGGTGGTAACGAGGTGGAATTCAACCCTCTATATGCTTCAGAGGATGGAGGAGCAGCAAAAGGCCATTCAAGCCTATACATCTGCCCACGATATAGGCAAAGGAGGGGGAATGCACCTGACTCAAGCGCAGTGGAGAATGATTTCAACGTTGTGCAAGGTTCTGCAACCCTTTGAACTTGCCACACGTGAAGTCAGTTCAGACACTGCCAGCCTGAGTCAGGTCATTCTCCTCATCAAGCTTTTGCAGAAGAAGCTGGAGACATTGAAGGAGGAGCTAAAACAGAGCGATTCCGCTAGGCATGTGGGACTTGTGGATGGAGCCCTTAATTCGCTTAACCAGGATTCACGGGTGGTCAATCTGTTGAAATCAGAGCACTACATTTTGGCCACCGTGCTCGATCCTAGATTTAAAACCTACGTTGTATCTCTCTTTCCGGCAGACACAAGTCTGCAGAGGTTCAAAGACCTGCTGGTGAGAAAATTGTCAAGTCAAGCGGAACGTGACCCGTCAACATCTCCTCCTTCACATTCTCCCGCAACTGGGGGTGCGAGGAAAAGGCTAAGAATTCCTAGCCCACCCGCTGGCGGTGATGCAGGGCAGTCTGGAGCGAGTGCTGACATCTGGTCCGGACTGAAGGACCTGCCAATGATTACTGACATGTCGTCTACTGTCACTGCATATGATTCTCTCACCATGGAAAGAATGGTGGAGGATTATATGAGTGACCACATCCAAGTAGGCACGTCAGACAGTCCGTACGTATACTAGCAGGAAAAAGAGGCAATTTGGAGGCCCTTGCACAAACTGGCTTTATTCTACCTAAGTTGCCCTCCCTCCAGTGTGTACTCCGAAAGAGTGTTTAGTGCAGCCGCTCACCTTGTCAGCAATCGGCGTACGAGGTTACTTCCAGAAAATGTGAAGAAGATGATGTTCATCAAAATGAATTATAATCAATTCCTCCGTGGAGACATTCACCAGCAGCAATTGCCTCCAGAAAGTACACGGGGACCTGAGATGGTGGATTCCAGTGGGGACGAATTAATAATCTGTGAGGAGGGGGATGTACACAGTGAAACGGGTGAGGAATCGGAGGATGATGATGAGGTGGACATCTTGCCTCTGTAGAGCCAGTTTGTGCAAGGAGAGATTGATTGCTTCTTTTTTGGTGGGGGCACAAACCAACCAGTCATTTCAGTCACAGTCGTGTGGCAGACCCTGTCGCTGAAATGATGGGTTCGTTAAAGTGTGCATGTCCTGTTTATACAACATAAGGGTGGGTGGGAGGGCCCAAGGACAATTCCATCTTGCACCTCTTTTTTCTTTCATTTTTCTTTGCATCATGTGCTGTTTGGGGACAATTTTTTGGAAGTGCCATCCTGTCTTGATTGACACTGCAGTGCCACTCCTAGATGGGCCAGGTGTTTGTGTCGGCCACTTGTGTCGCTTAGCTTAGTCACACAGCCACCTTGGTGCGCCTCTTTTTTTCTTTGCATCATGTGCTGTTTGGGGACAATTTTTTGGAAGTGCCATCCTGTCTTGATTGACACTGCAGTGCCACTCCTAGATGGGCCAGGTGTTTGTGTCGGACACTTGTGTCGCTTAGCTTAGTCACACAGCCACCTTGGTGCGCCTCTTTTTTTCTTTGCAGCATGTGCTGTTTGGGGACAATTTTTTGGAAGTGCCATCCTGTCTTGATTGACACTGCAGTGCCACTCCTAGATGGGCCAGGTGTTTGTGTCGGCCACTTGTGTCGCTTAGCTTAGTCAAACAGCCACCTTGGTGCGCCTCTTTTTTTCTTTGCATCATGTGCTGTTTGGGGACTATTTTTTAAATCGGCCATCCTGTCTGACACTGCAGTGCCACTCCTAGATGGGCCAGGTGTTTGTGTCGGCCACTTGGGTCGCTTAGCTTAGTCATCCAGCGACCTTGGTGCAAATTGTAGGACTAAAAATAATATTGTGAGGTGTGAGGTGTTCAGAATAGACTGGAAATGAGTGGAAATTATGGTAATTGAGGTTAATAATACTATGGGATCAAAATGACCCCCAAATTCTATGATTTAAGCTGTTTTTTAGGGGTTTTTGAAAAAAACACCCGAATCCAAAACACACCCGAATCCGACAAAAAATTTCGGTGAGGTTTTGCCAAAACGTGTCCGAATCCAAAACACGGCCGCGGAACCGAATCCAAAACCAAAACACAAAACCCGAAAAATTTCCGGTGCACATTACTAATTTAAACGTCCCAAAACACGAACAGCTGAGAATCGGGAAAATGTTAGGGCTACGTTCCAATATCCTTTTCCAGCTGGGGACTGAGAGAAAAAAAAAAAAAAGTGCCTCCTAAAATAGGTATGCATACTGGATAGTGCAGAAACCTATATGGCATCTGCCGTCAACATCAAAAGAGTAATGGTTTTCAAAAAAACCATAATGTCTCTGTTTAGGGCAGTCATAAGGCCAGCCATGACTTCAGCTGGCATGAAAGCAAATAGCTGCCTGGGCTGAGGTACCGGAAGACGGTTTTTCTGTACCTGCAAGGGAGCAGGAATCCCATATAAGTTTAAACAGGCAGCAGTGATATGGGTTATGCTTTTGGGGCATCAACCTTAACAATAGCTGCTAACAGATCAATTTGCCTAATACAGGCAAAGCTGATTCAGAATCAAAGGAAGGTTCTGGGAACTTCACTTTGGTTTAAAGTCTCTGTTGAATAAGCAGATAGTGGGGAGTCAGAAGCAGACTCCAAGAAGGTCACGTTTCCTTCCACATATAACCCCTAGTTAGGGGTCTGGTTTAGCCCTTTTTTCGGTCATAAAGGAAAAGCAAAAGGTTTATAACAGCGACCAGAGGGACGGCTTCCAAACCAGAGGATAATCGTTCAGCTTGATGGTACAGGCCTTTTCCTGGGGGATCCCAGGGAAGGGAGCCGACCTTAGGTTGCACAGATCTGGTAACATATTCTGGGGTGCAAAAAGCGGTAGCTCTAGTTTATGCTTTCCTTTTCAAGAGCATCTTTTTAGAAGATTCTTCAGCTCCAGCCCGTTCCGAGCAAAGGCGAAGATAAGGGGATTGCAGGCAGTACAGAAATGGCTTTTGTCAGGAGTAGTCATCCCGGTAACCCATGCAATGGGGACAGGGGGTTTACTCCAACCTGGGGTTGATTCAGAAGGAATATTTACTCCATTCTCAATTTCTAAAATCCTAAACAGATAGTTCTGGGTACCACGGTTCACATGGAAGCACTCCATAGTGGGTAAGGAACCAGTATATTACATAGTATCCCTGGATAGTCAGGATGCTTAACTACAGGTTCCTATAGCACTGTCCATCAGTGTTATTTCAGTGTTTACCATCCTTCGGCAACATTCAGTTCTAGGTCTTACCCGTTGAGTAACCACAGCCCCAGAGTGTGTTCTAAAATAAATTATGGCTGTTTATCTCCTCAAGCAGACGATAAGGAAAATTGCCATACCTCGACCACCTTTTTTCAGGAACAGCTACAGGAAAGGTTTCTGTGTCATCCCGAACAGACAATAACTTGTCTGTAGGGGTATGGGTGGTTCATAGATGGGGCAAGGTCATCCCTGGTTCCGTCACAATGGATGACTCATGGGGAGGCTGAACTAAATCAAAGTCTGTAGAAAGTATTTACCTCGGGATAAGATATCCAAGGTACAGTCAAGAACTCAGGAGGTGTTACATAGTCGAACAATATCAATTCACGCAGCATGCGAATGATGGGTTTGATGGTGTCAACATAGGTGGAGTATGAACAATTCCACTCAAGACTTCTGCAGCTTCTGTCAACAGCCGCATCACACCTGATGGGTCCAATCTCATCTGATGCTGGAAGTCAACCAGTGTTGTGCCTGATTAAAAATCTCTGATAGCAGACCACCTGTGAATACCAGGTGTTGTATGTGGGCCAGATGGACAGTAGACGAACAAAAGTGGTACTGTCACAGAAGGTAAGAAAGTAATTAACCTGGTAGCTACAGACATCCCATTAAAACAAGGGGACAACCTTGTTGGATATCAGGTTGGCAGTTCCTGATAACAAATGTCAGTCTTCGGGCTGAGGAAGGCCATTGTCCGAAAGATTAATATTCTGGGACTATGAATCACAGAGAAAGTTGCCTGCTAATTAACCTATTTAGCATTTCGGGCCACATACATGATCATGGTTCGGGCAAGGGACATTCCTAAAGGAAAACTAGTCCAGATCCGCAGGGCAAGGCAATGGCAATAGTGTACCTCAACCTTCAGAGAGTAACACGCAGCTAAAACAACAAGGAAGGAGGTAAGTCACATACTAAAGTGTGCAGAACTCCATCTCCCAGCCTTGTCCGCAGTATTCGTTCCAGCAGTCCTAAACTGGAGAGTAGACTTTCACAGTTGACACGCCATTCAGTTAAGTGAATGGGCTCTACACCCAAAAGTTGTTTCAGACTCTGGTAGACAAGTGGGGTTTGCCAGAGATGGATCTCGAGAGGTCCCATCGGCAAAAGACCCATACAAGGATCAGGAACAAGGGATCAGGTAGTGATCTTTGTGTACGTCTTTCGATAAAGTGGGAATTTCTTTTCACTTGTGTGTATCCTCGGATCATCCTGCTACCACAGGATGGTGAGGAAAAATACAACAAAGGTGCCTTATCTTTTTCCTCCAATCATCCTGCTACAGGGTAGTGAGGAAGATAAAAGAAGCTAAGGGTGCCATGATTCTAATAGCTCCGGCTTGGCCAGAAGGCGTTGATACACAGATCCGCAGAGAATGTCGATGAATGCTACACTTCTGACTCCTCAAACGCCCAGATTTGCTAATGCAGGGTCCTTGTTATCACAAGACATCTGGATCAGCTGTCTTTTACGGCGTGACTCTTGAAATCTATATCCTGAAGTCAAGAGGATTCTCACAGGTAGATCATACAATGTTCAGAGCAAGAAAGACTTCCTCGGCTCATATTTACCACCGAATATAGCAAGTCTATAATCATTGGTATACTGAAAGAATTATGGACCCAAAATCTTTCAGAATTTTCAGGGTTCTAGCATTCCTTCAGGCGGGAGTGGATAAAGGTTACAGATGAAAGTGCTAGTGTCAGAATTGGCTGCATGGTTCCGAAAGAAAATGGCAAATTTTCAGGATGTGCACACTTTTTTCAGGGAATGCTGCATATTCAGCCTTCTTTTTGTTCCGCCTACGGTGCGTTGGGACTGTAGTCTAGTCCTCAAAGCCTTTTAAGTTGCTCCATAAGAACCACTTAAAAAAAGTGGATCTTAAATGGTTAACAGCTAAAGTTCTCTTTATGCTGACTATGGCATCAGCTAGAAGAGTATCAGATTTAGGAGCACTGTCATGTTAATCTCCTTTTCTGATGTTATACAGATAGAGTAGTTCTCAGAACTAGATCTGGGTATCTTCCTAAGGTGGGGTCTAAATTCCACCTTAATGAAGAAATTGTAGTCCTGTTTTCTCATACGTCCTAGAGGATGCTGGGGATGCTTCAAGAGCCATGGGGTATAGACGGGATTCGCAGGAGACATGGGCACTTTAAGACTTTAAATGGGTGTGAACTGGCTCCTCCCTCTATGCCCCTCCTCCAGACTCCAGTTAGATTCTGTGCCCAGGGAGACTGGTCACACACAGGGGAGCTCTGCTGAGTTTCTCTAAAAAAAACTTTATGTTAGGTTTATTATTTTCAGGGAGACCTGCTGGCAACAGGCTCCCTGCATCGTGGGACTGAGGGGAGAGAAGCAGACCTACTTCTGTGAGTTTCAAGGCTCTGCTTCTTAGGCTACTGGACACCATTAGCTCCAGAGGGTCTGATCGCTAGGTACGCCTAGATGCTCGTTCCTGGAGCCGCGCCTTCACCCCCCTTGCAGAGCCAGAAGTCAGAAGACGGGTGAGTAAAAGAAGATCAGAAAACTTCAGTGACGGCAGAAGACTTCAGTGTCTTTGAGGTACCGCAAAGCGGCCGCGCTGCGCGCCATGCTCCCACACACACAGCGGCACTACAGGGCGCAGGGGGGGGCGCCCTGGGCAGCAAAATACCTCATAAATACCTGGCAAAAGAGGAATACAGTGCTTTGGCACTATATCCAGACCCCCGCCAGTATAAAGAATATGAAAATTAGCGGGACTGAAGTGCGCCATGAAGGGGGCGTGGCTTAGCCCTCACAGCTCTAATCAGTGCCATTTTCTCTTCACAGAGCTGCAGAAACGCTGGTCCTGGCCTCCTACACTACTGTCCAAGTAACAGAGTGCAAAACAGGGGGGGGGGGCACAGTAAATTTGGTGCTGTTTTAATAATTATAAAAGCGCTAACAGGTCTGAGGCATTGTCTGTAAGTTTCAGTACCGGGATAGGCGCTGGGTTGTGAGCTGGCAAACTCCCTCTGTGTTTCTCTGACAGGCTTTACTGTGGGTCTGTCCCCTATAGCCCAGTGTGGTCGCGGGTGTCGGTACGCGGGTGTCGACATGTCTGAGGCTGAGTGCTCTTCCCAGGAGGAGGCTGGAGTGGGGACAGAAAAGACTGTGGTAGTGACCGTGTCGGCACCGCCGACGGCTGATTGGGTAAATGTTTTGAGTGTTTTGAATGCAAATGTGGCTCGATTAAATAAGAGATTAGATAAATCTGAGTCTCAGAACCAGACATGGAGAAAATCCATGGAGGATGCATTATCACAAGTTCAGACCCCCTCGGGGTCACAGAAGCGTTCATTTACCCAGATAGCGGATACAGATACAGACACGGACTCTGATTCCAGTGTCGACTACAGTGATGCCAGATTGAATCCTAAACTGGCTAAGAGCATTCAGTACATGATTGTGGCGATAAAAGACGTATTACATATCACGGAAGACCCTGCTGTTCCTGATACTAGGGTCTGTATGTTTAAGGGAAAGAAACCTGAGGTGACGTTTCCTCCCTCTCATGAACTGAACGCTCTTTTTGAAAAAGCTTGGGAAAGTCCTGACAAGAAGTTACAGGTTCCCAGGAGAATTCAGGTGGCATATCCGTTCCCCTCTGGGGACAGGGAAAAGTGGGAGTCAACCGCCACGGTGGACAAAGCTCTATCGCGTCTGTCCAAAAAGGTGGCGCTTCCGTCTCCTGACACGGCAGCCCTAAAGGATCCAGCGGATCGTAAGCAGGAAAATACACTAAAATCCAATGTCGCTACAGGTGCGCTGCTCAGGCCTACTGTTGCATCGGCATGGGTGAGTAGCGCTATTGAAAAGTGGCCAGATAACTTGTCATCTGATATAGATTCCCTGGACAGGGATAGCGTTCTTTTGACACTGGGTCATATCAGGGACGCTGCTGCCTATCTAAAGGAAGCTGTGAGGGATATTGGCCTTTTGGGATCAAGGGCCAATGCCATGGCAGTCTCGGCTATGAGGGCATTGTGGATTCATCAATGGAATGCTGATGCTGACTCTAAGAAGGCTATGGAGTCTCTGCCGTATAAAAGTGGTGTCTTGTTTGGTGACGGCCTCACTGACCTGGTATATATGGCTACCGCGGGTAAGTCATCGTTTCTATCTTATGTCCCTGCACAACAAAAGAAAACGCCACACTATCAGATGCTGTCCTTTCGGCCCAATAAATACAAAAAAGGACGAGGGTCTTCCTTCCTTGCTGCGAGAGGAAGAGGAAGGGGAAAAAGGTCACAGGCTGTGGCAAGTTCCCAAGAGCAGAAGTCCTCCCAGTCTTCTACCAAATCCACCGCATGACGCTGGGGCTCCTCTGCGGGAGTCCACACCGGTGGGGGCACGTCTCCGACTCTTCAGTCAGGTCTGGGTTCACTCGGCCCTGGATCCTTGGGTATTGGAAATAGTAGCCCAGCTTCTCTTCCAGAAAGGGAGGTAGTATGCGCTGCAATACTAAAGCTGTGTCAAAATCAAGTCATTGTCACGGTACCCCCGTCACAACAGGGGGAAGGCTTTTATTCGAGCCTGTTCGTGGTCCCGAAGCCGGATGGCACAGTCAGACCGATTCTGAACCTTAAATCCCTCAATTTCTATCTAAAAAATTCAAATTCAAGATGGAATCTCTCCGAGCAGTGATCTCCAGTCTGGAGCAGGGAGATTTTATGGTGTCTGAATTGGCGGCTTTGTCTCACAAAAGCCCCTATTTAATCTTCCATACAGATAGAGCAGAGTTGAGAACTCGTCAGCAATTGGCTACTGACGCCTTGGCGGAATCGAAGTCTCTTGATGTGGTCAGAGCTTTGAAAATCTATGTCGCCAAAACGGCTCAGACTAGGAAAACGGAAGCTCTGTTTGTCCTGTGGGCTCCCAACAAGATTGGGGCTCCTGCTTCCAAGCAGACTATTGCACGCTGGATCTGTAATACGATTCAGCAGGCTCATTCTACAGCGGGATTGCCGTTACCAAAATCGGTGAAGGCCCATTCTACCAGAAAGGTGGGCTCATCCTGGGCGGCTGCCCGAGGGGTCTCGGCATTACAGCTTTGCCGAGCTGCTACTTGGTTGGGATCAAACACCTTTGCAAAGTTTTACAAGTTTGATACCCTAGCTGAGGAGGACCTCTTGTTTGATCAATCGGTGCTGCAGAGTCATCCGCACTCTCCTGCCCGTTCTGGAGCTTTGGTATAAACCCCATGGTTCTTGAAGCATCCCCAGCATCCTCTAGGACGTATGAGAAAATAGGATATTAATACCTACCGGTAAATCCTTTTCTCTTAGTCCGTAGAGGATGCTGGGCGCCCGTCCCTGTGCGGACACTATCTGCAGTACTTGTTTAATAGTTATTGCTTGTGTTACACAAAGGTTGTGTTTCGGTTATGGTCAGCCTGTTGCTGATTTTGTTCATGCCGTTGACTGGACTTTTTGCTAATGCCATGTTGTACGGCGTGTTTGTGGTGTGTGCTGGTGTGTATCTCACCCTCAGTTTAACAATAAATCCTTTTCCTCAAAATGTCCGTCTCCCTGGGCACAGTTCCTATAACTGGAGTCTGGAGGAGGGGCATAGAGGGAGGAGCCAGTTCACACCCATTTAAAGTCTTAAAGTGCCCATGTCTCCTGCGGATCCAGTCTATACCCCATGGTTCTTGAAGCATCCCCAGCATCCTCTACGGACTAAGAGAAAAGGATTTACCGGTAGGTATTTAAATCCTATTTTTTTAAGGTATCTGGACTTTCTTCGGGAGATGCGTCGCTGGACGTAGTCCGGGCATTAACCCAGTGTTGTCAGAAAGACAGACAGATTCTCTCTTCATTCTCTATGGATTTCACAAGAGGGGATGGCCTGCTACTAAACAGACACTGGCAAGATGGCTTTGAATGACGATTTCAGAAGCATACTCTCAAGCTGATCTCCCTGTTCCGGCTAATGTCTCTGTTCACTCTACTCATAAGGTAGGTCCTTCATGAGCATGGTGCTCTAGCAGAACAGATATGTAAGGCAGCCATATGGTCTTCCATTAACTCACTCATAGACATTATGCCTTGGATACTTTTGCCTCTCATGATGCTGAAATCGGGCGAAAGGTTCTTCTATCAATCAGGAACGTCCCCAACACTAAAAATTGTTTTGGGAAGATCCATTGTTATCCTGTGGATAACCTGTGGACCCTGCCGGAGAAATATACGTTATGGTAAGAACTTACCGTTGATAACGGTATTTCTCCTATGTCCAAGGTTTCCACAGGTATCCCACCCTGACGCACCTGATTTAAGTATTTTTATACTCACTAACCTCTTCCCTCTTGCATGGAAGGGTGTGCATGTGTGTTCTTCTCGCCTGAATAGGGTTCTACATAATGCTCCTGCCTAAATGCTTTGGAATGCAACTGATTTGCCTGAGCCAGTGGGCGGGGATATATGGACGAGCCCGTTGCATCCTGGGAGGACTGAAAGCTTTTGATCGTTTGGTGCCAATCCACTGTCGCTCCATCATATCCCATTGTTATCCTGTGGAAATCTGTGGACATAGGAGAAATAACGTTATCAGCGGTAAGTTCTTACCATAACGTATATTTCTTCGCAATGCGTCTGAATACGTTAACTAACTGTATAGAACAGAATTCAGTAAATGTACTCCTACATACTTTGAAATGTGTTTGTAGTTGATAATATGCTCATATGACTAATATATAACATGTGACTGCTAGTGTGATTGCTGACTTAATATAAATGATTGTCAGTTGATCTTCTGATCCTCAATGCAGGTGCATGGGTAGGGTCACACATGATATCACTTTAGGAAAAAGTGGTTACAGTCACAAATTGTGTAGTTCACTGTGAAAGTGCTGATTATTTATCATGTCTAAGAGCGGCAAAGGTAACGAGGGTAAACTTACAGTAACACCAACACTCATATATTGTTGTTTTGCAAAAACTGTATTATCTTCTATGATCTGGTACAGGATGGTTTATGTGTAAAATGGTTTGCTGTTTAGCATAATACTTCCCTGATCTACATCAAGTATAGATAGACCCAATGGGGCGATGTTTGCACAGACCTTGTCCGGTTTAGTTGAAAAGTTAATTCTTACAATATTAACCCATGCAGCTCACTACTTGCGGTATATCACCAACAGCTTCTCCAATAAAACAAGCTGATGAACCGAAGGTAAATAAATCATCGATTTCACAGACTACGGGTGGTCTTCAATATGCCGACTGTCGGGATCCCGGCGCCGGAATCCCGACATCCGGCATACCGATACTTTTTCTCGCTCGTGGGGGCCCACGACCCCCTGGAGGGAGAATAAAATAGCGTGGTGCGCATAGCGAGCCCGCAAGGGGCTCATTTGCGCTTGCCACGCTATCGGTATGCCGGCGGTCAGGCTCCCGGCGCCAGTATGCTGGTCGGCGGAAGCCCGGCCGCCGGCATACCATACTACACCCCAGACTACACATGATAATCATCAGACGATGAAAGCTCTATACTCTACTTCAGGCATACGAAGAACAGGTAAAAGGTATCAGCTAAATGAATAAGCTGAATAAATGAAAGAAGGCTAGTCTGTCAATAAAGGCAGTAGAGCCTGGGGGGTAAAAATAAGGCACCCAACGTCCCAAAGGGCCTCTTTACGAGGGCAGAATTCAGGAAAAAAGGTTTGGTTACACCCAATAAAATACAATACCCGGTAAATGGGATCCAATATCTTTTTCAAGCTGGGGACTGTTTAAAATAGGGAGTTCCTCCCAAAATAGATATGCATGTCATCCATCGCATGCGGCTCAGCCAGCTCCTGGCCACCACTGCCCTGCACATAGTTGTCTCCGGCGGCGGTGTCACGCTTCAATTCAGCGCCGGTCCGTGAGCCAATCAGAGCTCGCGGACCGGCAGCTAAGGCTGCCGGGCCGCGAGCTTTGATTGGCTCACGGACCGGCGCCTAATTGAAGAGAGACACAGCCGCCAGAGAGTGAGGGGTAGGAGAGGCGCACGCTGCGCTCTCCTCTCCTCACAGACAACAGCAGCGCAGTGAGCAGCACGTGGGAAGAGTGGGGGAGGAGATCATGTATAGCTGGCATTGCTGGCACTGTTGGGAAAATGTATACCTTGCACTGGAGGCATAGCTGGCACTGGGGGGCATATCTGGCACTGTGGGGACACCTGCATTGGGGGCATAACTGGCACTGTGGGGACATATATATCTGGCACTTGGGGGACATGTATATCTGGCACTGGGGGGTGTATATCTGGCACTGTGGGGACACTGGCATTGGGGGCAAAGCTGTCACTGTGGGGACATATGTATCTGGCACTAAGGGCATAGCTGGCACTGTGGGGACATATATATCTGGCACTGGGGGCATAGCTGGCACTGGGGGTATAGCTGGCACTGTGGGGACAAGTATATCTGGCACTGGGGGGACATGTATATCTGGCACTGGGGGGACATGTATATCTGGCACTGGGGACAGAGCTGGCACTATGTGGGGACATTTATATCTGGCACTGGGGGGACATGTATATCTGGCACTGGGGGCAGAGCTGGCACTGTGGGGACATGTATATCTGGCACTGTGGGGACACTGGCATTGGTGGCATAGCTGGCACTTTGAGGACATATATATCTGGCACTGGGGCATAGCTGGCACTGTGGGGACAAGTATATCTGGCAGTGGGGGGAAGTGTATATCTGGCACTGAGGGGACATGTATATCTGGCACTGGGAGGACATGTATATCTGGCACTGGGGGCACAGCTGGCACTGTGGGGACACTGGCATTGGGGGCATAGCTGGCACTTTGGGGACATATATATCTGGCACTGGGGGCATATCTGGCAGAGGGCATAGCTGGCACTGGGGGGAAATGTATATCTGGCACTGGGGGGACATGTATATATGGCACTGAGGACAGAGCTGGCACTGTGTTGGGACATGCATATCTGGCACTGGGGGCATATCTGGCACTGTGGGGACACTGGTATTGGGGGCATAGCTGGCACTTTGGGGACATATATATCTGGCACTAGCAGCATAGCTGGCACTGTGGAGACATATATATCTGGCACTGGGGGCATAACTGGCACTGGGGGAAATGTATATCTGGCACTGGGGGACATGTATATCTGGCACTGGGGGGACATGTATATCTGGCACTGGGGGGTCATGTGTATCTGGCACTGTGAGGCATATGTGTATCTGGCACTGTGGGGCATATGTGTATATGGTACTTTGGGGCATATATGTATCTGGCACTGTGAGGCATATATGTATCTGGCACTGTGGGGACATATGTTTCTGGCAGTGTGGAGGCATCCATTTTTTGACATTTTTATATGTATGTGGCACTGTACTGGGGCATTATATATATTTGGCACTGTAAAACATGACAAAAACGGAGTTATGATACAAGGTCATACTCCTACAAACGTCATAACGAAAGGTGTGCGCACAAAATGGAGTGTGGCTTTGAAAACTAGGCCACGCCCCCATTTTTGCGCGCGCATGATACTGGCTCTTGCCCTTGACTACAGATCTTTTCTGGCTCTTTGCCTCTAACTGCTTGGCCACCCCTGTTCTAGGGCATCAGCAATAACAATAGCTGTTCGCAGAACAGTTTGGCTCACATACACGGAAAGCTGATTCAGAATCTAAGAAGGTTCTGGAAACTTTGACTTGGCTGGAAGTTTCTGTTTGGGAAGGAGTTAACAGTTATTTTGAAGTCGGAAACAGACTCCAAGAAGATCACGTATCCTTCCACATATAACCCCAAACCTAGAGGTCTGGTTTCGGCCTTGTCGGTCATAAAGGAACGTAACAGCCCCAAGAGGGCCAGTTACAAAACCAGAAGGGGGCCGACTTCTTCAGTTTACACAGATCTAGTAGTAATCTACAAACAGATGCCTGGGTGCAAGAAGCGGTATCTCTAGGTTATGCTTTCCCTTCTAGAAGCATCCTCCTCGACGGTTCTTGTGGTTCAGCCCGTCTCGGGAGGAGGCGTAGGCAAGGGATTTGCATGAAACAGTTTAGAAATTGCTTTGGTTAGGAATAATCATTCCGGTAACCCATGCACAATGGTGGGGTTTACTCCAACCTGGGTCAAAAAAAGGATCCTTCACCCCATTCTCAATCTCAAAAAATCTAAACAGATAAATTTGGGTACCACGGTTCACATGGAGACATGGCACTCCATAGTTGGTGGGGAACCAGTAAAATACAGTACATAGTATTCCTGGATACGTCAGGAATCTTACCTACAGGCTCCTATTGCACTGTCCATCAGTGTTATCTCAGGGTTACTATCTTTCAGCAACATTTCAGGTTTTAGGCCTTACCATTTGCGTTAGACACAGCCCCAAAGTATTTGCCAAAATGATTATGGCAGTTATCTCCGCTAGCAGGGGATAAGAAAATTGCCATACCTTGACCACCTTTTTATCCTGGCACAAATACAGGAAAGGTTTCTGTGTCATCTGCAACACACAATAACTTGTCTGCAGAGGCACGGGTGGTTCATAAATTGGCAAAATCATCTCTGGTTCCATAACAACGGATGGCTCACGGTAGGGCTGTACTGAATTTAAGTCTGCAGAAAATAGTTACCGCGGAACAAAATATCCAAAGTGCAGTTAAGGACTCAGGAGTTGTTACACCGTCAAACAATATCAATTCACGCAGCAATGCGAATGATGGGTTTGATGGTGAATAGACATGGTTAAGTGGCACAATTCCACTCAAGACCTCTCCATGTTTTCCATCTACAGCCGCATCACACTGGATATGCCCAATCTCATTTGATGTTGGAAGTTAAGCAGTGTTGTGCCTGGTTAAATTCTCTGATAAGAGACCACCTGTGAATACCAGGGGGTGTAGGTGGGCCAGATGAACAATAACCATCTACAGCCATACCACAATCTCACCTGATCTTGCAAGCTAAGCAATGTGGGGCCGGGTAGGTACTTGGATGGGAGACCACCTGGGAACACCAGGTGCTGTCTGTATAACACAAACAAGTACATGGTACTGGCAGAAAGGGTAAGAAAGTCAGTAGCCTAGGGGCTACAGATATTCCATCTAGGCCAGAGGACACCCTTTTGGATATCAGGTTGGGAGATCCTGACAACAAATGCCAGTCTTCAGGGCTGTGGGGGCCATTGTCCGAAAGATTATGATTCCGTGGACTATGGGCCACAGAAGAAAGTTGCCTGCTAATAAACCTGTTAGCATCTCGGGCCATATACTGGTTCCTGATTCAGGCACAGGACATTCCTAAAGGAAAACCGGCCCAGATCCGCAAGGACAAGGAAATGGCAGTAGTGTACCTCACCCTTCAGAGAGGAACACGCAGTTAAACAGCAAGGAAGGAGGTAAGTCACATACCTTAGTGTGCAGAACTCCATCTTCTAGCCTTGTCCACAGTGTTTGTTCCGGGAGTCCTAAACTGAAGAGCAGATTTCTCAGACGCCATTCACGTAAGCGAATGGGCTTTGCACCTTAAGGTCGTTTCAGACTCAGGTAGACAAGTGGGGTTTGCCAGAGATAGATCTCATGGAGTCCCATCTAAACAACAAAGAGCCCATAATCGGGTCAGGAACAAAGGATCAGGGAGTGATCTTTGTGGACATCTTTCTAATGGGAATTTAATTTCACTTATGTGTTTTCTCAAATCATTCCTGCTACCCAGGATAGCGAGGAAAATACAACAAGGAGGCCGGGATTCTAATAGCTCCGGCTTGGCCCAGAAAGCGTTGATACACAGATCCGCAGAAAATGTTGAATACCTTTTCTGTTTCCACTAAGCCCAGATCTACTAATGCAGGGCCCTTGTTATCACAGATATCTGGATCGACTGTCTTGATGGCGTGGCTCTTGAAGTCTATATCCTGAAGTCCAGAGGATTCTCACAGATGCTCAGAGCAAGGGAAACTTCCTTGGCCCGTATTTATCACCAAATATAGCAAGCCTATATGCATTGGTGCAATGGAAGAGGTATGGACCCGAAATCTTTCAGAGTTTCCAGGGTTCTAGCATTCCTTCAGGCAGTAATGGATAGAGGTTTAAGGGTGGCTTACTTGAGAAGGCAAGTGTCAGCATTGACTGTATGGTTCCGAAAGAAAAATTGCCAAATTGCAGGATGTGCACACTTTTTTCCAGGGAATGCTACTACAGTGCCTGAGGATTTAAGTCTAGTCCTCAAAGCCCTTCAGGTTGCTCTGTTTGAACCACTAAATAAAGTGGATTTTAAATGGTTGACAGCTAAAGTTCTCTTACTGCTGACTATGGCATCAGCTAGAAGAGTGTCAGATTTAGGAGCACTGTCATGTTAATCTCCTTGTCTGTTTATTCAGATAAAATAGTTCTCAGAACTAGGTCTGGGTATCTTCCTAAGGTGGGGTCTAGATTCCACCTTAATGAAGAAATTATAGTCCCGGTTTTTTAGGAATCAGGTTTTTCTGCGGGAGGTGCGTTGCTGGACGTAGTCTGGCCATTAAGGATCTAAGTGGATCGTACCAGTGCCATCAGAAAGACAGATTCTCTCTTCATCCTCTACGGATTTCACAAGAGGGGATGGCTTGCTACTAAACAGACGCTAGCAAGATGGCTTCAAATTACGATTTCAGAAGCATATTCTCAAGCTGATCTCCCTGTTCCGGCTAATGGGGGCAATTCAGAGTTGATCGCAGCAGGAACTTTGTTAGCAGTTGGGCAAAACCATGGGGGTCATTCCGAGTTTTTCGATTGTTATTTTTTTCTTGCAACGGAGCGATTAGTCGCTAATGCGCATGCGCAATGTCCGCAGTGCGACTGCGCCAAGTAAATTTGCTATGCAGTTAGGTATTTTACTCACGGCATTACAAGGTTTTTTCTTCGTTCTGGTGATCGTAATGTGATTGACAGGAAGTGGGTGTTTCTGGGCGAAAACTGGCCGTTTTATGGGAGTGTTGGAGAAAACGCTACAGTTTCTGGGAAAAACGCGGGAGTGGCTGAAGAAACGGGGGAGTGCCTGGGCGAACGCTGGGTGTGTTTGTGATGTCAAACCAGGAACGACAAGCACTGAACTGATCGCACTGGCAGAGTAAGTCTCGAGCTACTTAGAAACTGCACAGAGAAGTCTTTTCACAATATTGCGAATCTTTCGTTCGCAATTTTGATAAGCTAAGATTCACTCCCAGTAGGCGGTGGCTTAGCGTGTGCAAAGCTGCTTAAAGCAGCTTGCGAGCGAACAACTCGGAATGAGGGCCCATGTGCACTGCAAGGGAGGCAGATTTAACATGTGCAGAGAGAGTTTGATTTGGGTGTGGTGTGTTCAATCTGCAATATAAATTGCAGTGTAAAAATAAAGCAGCCAGTATTTACCCTGCACAGAAACAAAATAACCCACCCAAATCTAACTCTCTCTGCACATGTTATATCTGCCCCCCCTGCAGTGCACATGGTTTTGCCCAACTGCTAAAAAAACTTCCTGCTGCGGTCAACTCAATTACCCCCAATGTCTCTGCTCACTTTACACATAAAGTAGGTCCTTCATGGGCAGCACAACATTGTGCTTCAGCAGAACAGGTATGTTAGGCAGACACATGGTCTTCCAATAACACATTCATTAGACATTATGCCTTGGATACTTTGGCCTCTCACGATGCTTAATTTGGGCGTAAGGTTCTCCTATCTAATCAGGAGCGTCCCCACCACTAAAAATTGCTTTGGGAAGTCCCAATGTTATCCTGTGGATAACCTGTGGACCCTGCCGGAGAAATATACATTATGTTAAGAACTTACCGTTGATAACGGTATTTCTCCTATGTCCACAGGGTTTCCACAGGGATCCCACCCTGACGCACCTGATTTGGGAATCTTTATATTCACTAAACCCTTCCCTCTTGCATGGAAGGGTGTGCATGTGTGTTCTTTTCGCCTGAATAGGGTTCTACATAATGCTCCTGCCTAATGCTTTGGAATACAACTGATTTGCCTGAGCCAGTGGGCGGGGATATATGGACGAGCCCGTTGCATCCTGGGAGGACTGAAAGCTTGTGATCGTTTGGTGCCAATCCGCTGTCGCGCCATCATATCCCAATGTTATCCTGTGGAAACCTGTGGACATAGGAGAAATACCGTTATCAACGGTAAGTTCTTACCATAACGTATATTTTCTGCTGAAGCACCATGTTGTGCTGTCCAAGAAGGACCTACATTACGAGTAGAGTGAGCAGAGACATTGGCCAGAACAGGGAGATCATGCTTCTGAAATCGTCATTCAAAGCCATCTTGCCAGCGTCTGTTTAGTAGCAGGCCATCCTCTCTTGTGAAATCCGTGGAGAACGAAGAGAGAATCTGTCTTTCTGATGGCATTGGTATGATCCACGTAGATCCTTAATGCCCGGACTACGTCCAGCGACGCATCTCCCGCAGAAAGTCCCGATACCTGAAAAGCCGGGACTACAATTTCTGCTGCGGGGTACACTGGGCTCCACAAGGATTAACATCGGGGTGTGGAGTAGGATCTTGATCCGAGGCGCCAACAGGCTCAAAGCCTTTGACTGTTCCCAAGATGCACAGCGCCGCCTCCTCTATAACCCCCGCCTCCATGCACAGGAGCTCAGTTTGTAAGTTGGTGCCATGCAGTAAGCAGGCACTTAACGGGGCTGCCTGAGGCAGCCTATTGATAGCTTAAATTGACAGAAAAGAAGAAGATTTTTCTAAAAAGACTTCAAGGGCTGCAGCAGGCAAAGTCTATTAGACTTTTCTGCCTGCAGCTCCATCACCCCCAGCGGCGCTGTATACTCCCACGTCCTGGTTGCCGGGTCACTGCAGCGGAGGCTCCGGTTCCTTCCTACACTTCAGTCACACACACGCCGCCGTCCTCCCGGATCGTGGGGCCGCAGGAAGGAGTAGGTAAGGGGTCTCTTTGACTGCACTTTACCGCGATCCACCGCGGCCGTGGGAAGCGGGCCGCGCTGGCGTGGACACTGATTACTGGGCAGTCGCTCCACTAGTCACCAGGGACGATTATAGGGCACAGGTCTGGGTTTTTTTTTTTTAATGAAAATTACCCCGTTTTGTAAGGCCCACAGCGCTAGGTAGGGATGCCAGCAGGGGGAGTAGGCCTGACCTGTAGCCCCTCCCCCGGCCCCAGGGCACCATTTCTGCAAATGTTCCCACCCTGGAGCTGCATTTCTATCCTTCAATCCTGGTCAGCAGCCAACACAGACAAAGCTGAACTGTTCCTGGGAATGCTGGAGCAAATCCTCCTCTGTAGAGCAGCCTGATTGCCAGTGCTGTGCCTCATACAGGACACTTAAGTATTCTACCTGTCACTGGGACAGTGTTAGTTAAGAAAGAGTGCATACAGTCAGGGTTGTGTGGTACAAACACCCTGTGATATTCATCCAGTATCTACTGTGCTTTGTTATATCTATTGTTAACACATATAGCCATACTGAGTATTACTTTGTATTGCTAGTCCAGTGCAGTTTTATGGTGCATAATTTCAGCATGGTACGCTTGTGACTATGGTGGTCATTCCGAGTTGTTCGCTAGCTGCATTCCTTTTGCTGTGCAGCGATGAGGCAAAAAAACAGCACTTCTGTGGATGCATATGCGGCGCAATGCGCACGCATGACGTACTATTACAACGGACGATGTAGTTTCACACAGGGTCTAGCGAAGCTTTTCAGTCGCACTGCTGGCCGCAGAGTGATTGACATGAAGTGGGCGTTTCTGGGTGTCAACTAACCGTTTTCAGGGAGTGTTCGAAAAAACGCAGGCGTGCCAGGAAAAACGTAGGCGTGGCTGGGCGAACGCAGGGCATGTTTGTGACATCAAAACAGGAACTGAACAGTCTGAAGTGATCGCAAGTGCTGAGTAGATTTTGTGCTACTCCAAAACTGCACAGAAAAACTTTGTAGCTGCTCTGCGATCCTTTCGTTCGCACTTCTGCTAAGCTAAAATACACTCCCAGTGGGAGGCGGCATAGCGTTTGCACGGCTGCTAAAAACTGCTAGCGAGAGAACAACTCGGAATGACCCCCTATATACGTGTGTGTGCATGTAGCTGCTGCGTGGCTGCCTTAATAAAGGGTATTTCATTCAGTGGGCTATTTCTATATTGTTATACCTGAGGGGGCTAAGTGTATCAGGTCTTTCTGTATGATATAAGATTTGTATCACAAGTTATACTTGCTGTGTATTTTTTACTTGTGATTTATAGTCACCATATAGATTTATATCTCTTGAACTCCCGGTCTGTGCTGTCATAGTCACACTTCACTGAGTATTCTTGCTAGGTATATTGCAGCTACACCTTGTACCAGGTTGCCCGATATTGTGCACATTGTTATGTCTGCTACATGTGGCAACGACGCTGGGGCTTCTCCCACATTGCGTGGTAGTTAGGCCGCGGACGTGATGGAGGATAATATGGCAGCTGAGAGTTCAAGTTCAGGGGGTTCCTTACCCCCGAGTGGGTCGGTAGCACCTGGGGCTTCACAGGACCCACCTTGGGCTACATTTTCCACGCTATTAAACATGCTTAATAATAATAATAATTTTATTTATATAGCGCTCTTTCTACAATAGGACCCAAGGCGCTTAACAGATACATAGCATAATATAGTACAGAAAATAATGAAGTACATTTTCATAAAATACAGAAGCATGAAGATACTAAAAGGGACATTATGGAAATGCTTGAGTAAACAGAAAAGTCTTGAGTCTACTTTTGAAGGATTCTATAGTTGGGGCCTCTCGCACTGTGCGGGGAAGTGAGTTCCATAGAGTCGGAGCCGCATGACTAAAAGCTCGACCCCAGATGAATTACGGTAGATTCTAGGTACTGCTAAAAGTCCTTCATCTACAGATCGCAGTAATCGAGTGGGGCAGTATGGGGTCAGAAGCTGTTTCAGGTACCTTGGGCCTTGGTCATGTAATGCTTTGAAACTCAGTAAGCCAATCTTGAAGATGATTCGCCATCGTACAGGCAGCCAGTGAAGGGAGTAGAGGATGGGTGTTATGTGGCTAGAACGGGGCTGGTTGGTTAATAGCCTGGCAGCTGTGTTTTGCACCAGCTGTAAGCGCTGCAATTCTTTTGCTGGTAGACCAAGGTAGAGGGCATTACAGTAGTCTAAACGAGATGATACAAATGCATGTATGACTTTTGGCATATCATCTGAGGGAATTAAGTGCTTGATTCTGGCTATGTTCCTCAGGTGAAAGAATGAGGATTTGATTGTGGCTGATATCTGATGTTTAAGTGTCAAGCCACCATCCAGGACAACGCCAAGATTCCGCACACGATCACTGGTCTGTAATTCTGAATCCCCGAGTGTAAGTCCAGTTGGTTGGCTATGCTGCAGTCTTGTCCTTTGATGTTGCGGTCGTATCATAAGGACCTCTGTTTTATCCGGGTTCAGTTGCAGCCAACTGGCGCTCATCCACTCCAGTAGTTCAGCTAGACAGCCATTTAGGGTTGCTATTGGGTTATCAGTGCCCGGAGCAAAGGACAAGTACAGTTGTGTATCATCTACATAGCAGTGGTAGACCAGGCCATGGCGCCTGATTATTTCGCCCAATGGGAGCATGTATACTGCAAAAAGCATGGGGGATAGTATGGAACCTTGTGGGACACCACATGGCAATGGCAGTATTGGTGATGAGTATAATCCAGATGATACTCTCTGTGACCTGCCTGTGAGAAATGATTTGAACCAGCTTAGGACTGTGCCATCCAGACCACAGAAATGTATCAGTCGCTCAATCAGAAGCCCATGGTCCACGGTATCAAATGCTGCCGAGAGATCCAGAAGGATTAATATTGAACAGTCACCTCTGTCTTTTGCCATCATAAGATCATTTAACACACACACCAGGGCTGTTTCAGTGCTATGTCTTCTCCTGAATCCTGATTGAAATGGATCATAAATATCATGGGTTGTCAGGCGGGTTTCCAGTTGATTTGCAACGACTTTCTCAATAACCTTTCCTAGGAAAGGAGGGTTTGATACCGGTCTGTAGTTGGTCATGCAGTCGGGATCTAAATTAGGTTTTTTAAGAAGCGGTCTCACAATTGCTTCCTTTAGGGGTCCAGGAAAAATGCCTGTCTGCAAAGAGCATTGAACAATTTTTGTAAAGACAGGACCAATTATATCCATACAACCTATTAGAAGCTTGGTTGAGGCTGGGTCCAGATCACAGGTGGTGGGACGCAAAATCCGAGCAATTTCAGCAGTGTCCTTTACATCCACTGGATCAAAGCTGGTCCATGAAGGCAGGTAGCTTATATTGGCAGGCTTTGTAGTTTGGTACTCCTTTGATGGCACTGTGGAGATTCCAGCCCGGATGGTGGATATTTTATCTGCAAAGAAGTTTGCAAACTCGTTGCATCTTGCCTGGGAGAGGGTCTCATCAGTCTGCAGGCATGCTGGCTTGCAAAGCATCTCCACTGTGCGGAAAAGTTGAGCTGGCCTATTGTTTGCTGCTGTGATCTCATTTGACAGGAACTGTGCTTTCTTATGAGTGATTGTCCATTGATATTCTACGTTATGCTTTATTTAGTTTTATTTTGTCATCCACTAGGTTAGTCTTCCTCCATCGTCTTTCCAGTCTACGCCCCCTTTTCTTGAGCTCACTAACACTGTTGTCGAACCATGGAGCTTGACGGTGTGGTTTACGAGGTCTTAAACGCACAGGGGCGATAATATCAATTGCAGCCATAACATCCCTATTATAATAACGGACTAGGGAACAGGGATCTTCACAGGCACCCAGTATAGCAGAGAGATCCAGATTTGCTGCAAGAGCCTGGGGAGTCATACCCCTCCTTGGACGATACCTGGTCAACTCCACGGGCAGAGATCTTAATTGAGGGGTTGCAACTGAGAACCAGAGGGAGTAGTGGTCTGACCAGATGACTGGGTTTATTTTTAGGTCAGTGACTTCTAATCCAGTCTGAAAGAAAAGGTCCAGAGTGTGACCACTTTTATGTGTGGCAGAGGGAATGACCTGTGTGAAGCCCAGACCATTCATTGTGCACAGGAGGTCTTGGCCAAGGCGTGAGAGCTCATCATCCACCCATGCATTGAAATCCCCGAGGATGAGCCATCTTTGATGTTCCAGAACCAGGCCAGCAACAGTGTCTGCAATTTCTTGCAGAAATATCTTTCCATCTCCAGGTGGCCGGTAAATGAGAAGTACTCTGAAACCTAATCCTGTCGAACTCCGGGCAGCAATGCACTCAAATGAGCGAGTAGTCTCAATAGGGTGGACCCTAAGTTTAAGTTCTTTTTTGAAGCAGATAGCCACCCCGCCACCCATGCTTGTAACTAAATTGGCACCCTCTGTGGGACCACCTGTGCCACTGCAGCAGTTTATGGTCCCTGCTATTAATCCACCATGGGCAGATCAAATCTCCACTCAGTTACAGCATTTGAACCAGTCATTGACTAAATCTAAGTGTCACTCTCGCCCGCCTAAGACTAAATAGTCTTCTAAATGGGCCATTACCTCCTCCCAATCCACTGCTATCCCAGACACGTCCTCTGATGAGGATGGCGCATATACTGATCCCACAGACACTGACACAGATGTTTCTGATGGGGAAGGGAAGTCATTGGTGGATGTCCCGGATTTGATTAAAGCTATTAGGCTCATTCTTCAGGTGTCTGATGATCCTGAGCCTGAGGCTGTCTCTAAGAAACCGGATAGGTTTAAACGTAAGAAGGTGGTTAAACAAGTTTTACCTCATTCTGAACACCTGGTTGACATACGTCAGGAATCCTGGGAAAATCCGGGGACAAAATTCACACCAAATAAGTTACTGTTGGCTCGCTAGCCTCTCTCTGCGGAGATATGTAGAATTGGGAAACTCCTCCGCTTGTAGATTCTCATGTGGCGCGTATGGTTGTTTCCTCTGCTCTCCTATTAACTACCATCACCTCTCTGAAGGAACCGACGGATAAACATGTGGAGGGTTGTTTAAAAGCAATTTATACCCTAATGGGGGCTATGAATAGGCCAACCATTGCAGCAACTTGGGCTGCTGAAGCTGTTACGGCATGGGCTCAGGAGCTTGAGGTGGAGCTGCCTTCGAATGCATCTGAGCATGCTCAACAATGTCTATCGTATATTACCACGGCTTCTCTGTACCTTAAGGAGGCGGCCTCCGATGCCAGGGCGCTCGCGGCCAAGGCTGCTACTACGTCCGTCTTGGCCAGACGTATCCTTTGGTTGAGATCCTGGTCGGTGGATATGGATTCCAAGAAAACCCTGGAGGTGCTTCCTTTCAAGGGAGACATTCTCTTTGGAGAAGACCTCAATAAGATTGTGGCTGATCTGGCTACTGCTAAAACAGCTTGCCTACCTAGTACGGCTCATTCCACACAGAATGCTAAAAGTACTTTCCCTCGGCCCTTTCGTCCTCCAGGAAAAGCAAAAGGTCAGGCGTACCCAAAGCAAGCTCGTGCTTCCAGACCTGCCAAGCCCACACCGAAGCGTGCCTGGGCTGCCCATCAGCCAGCTTCCAAAACTGACAAGCTTGCCGCATGACGGGGCGGGCCTCCCTCTGGGGGATCCTAGGGTGGGGGGCCGACTTCTAGGTTTTGCCCAGGAATGGTTGAAGACCACTTCAGATACCTGGGTGAGGGAAGTCGTTGCTCGAGGTTACGCCATACCCTTCAAGAATCGTCCCCCTCGTCGATTTTGCCTGACAGATGTGCCTCTGGATCCGGCAAAAGCAAACACATTGCACTCGGTGGTACATTCCCTCCTGACCACAGGAGTGGTAGTACAGGTGCCTCTGGCTCAGAGAGGCAAGGGGTACTATTCACCGCTGTTCCTAGTCCCAAAACCAAATGGGTCCTCGCGGCCCATTCTCATTCTGAAGTCCTTAAACAAGCATGTGCGGATCTCCAAGTTTCGTATGGAAACACTGCGCTCTATTGTTCTGGCCTAGGAGCCTGGGTACTATATGGTCTCCCTGGACATACAGGATGCCTACCTACATATTCCTATTGCGGTTTCGCATCAGCAGTACCTGAGGTTTGTGGTGGGCAACCTTAATTACCAATTTCGGGCGTTACCCTTTGGTTTGACAATGGCTCCCCGAGTTTTCACCAAAGTTATGGCGGTCATGGCGGCTACACTCCGCCGTCAAGGGGTCAGGATCCTACCGTACTTGGGTGATTTGTTGATCCTGGCAAATTCCCAGAACTTCTACTGTGTCATCTCGATCTGACGGTCCAGTGCATGAAAGCCCACGGGTGGCTGATCAACTGGAAAAAGGAGAAAGTCCTAAAGCTTCAGGACAGGATTCGATGCTTCCTATCTCGTCCGCAAGTGTCGATTCATTCGGCAATGCAAGTGCTGGGTCTCATGGTGTTGGCTTTCGACATGGTGGCGTATGCTCAGTTCCACACTCGCCCTGTGCAGAAATTAATTCTGACCAGGTGTGATGGCCTGCCTCACCTTATCAGATCTCACATGATCTCATTGTCTCCGGAGGTCCGTCTGTCACTGAGCTGGTGGCTACAGGACCAACAATTGAGCAGGGGCCGTCCCTTCTGGATATCCGACTGGGTCCTTCTGGCGACGGATGCCAGTCTGAGAGGTTGGGGCGCGGTGTTGGAACAACACTCTCTTCAGGGTCGGTGGACCAAGGAGGAGTCTCTGCTCCCGATCAATATTCGGGAACTGCGGACAGTGTTCAATGCGTTAACAATGGCCCAGCATCTAATACAGAACAGACCTGTTCAAGTGCAGTCGGACAACGCCACCACGGTGGCGTACATAAATCATCAAGGCGGCACTCGAAGCCGCATGGCACTGAGGGAAGTATCATGGATTCTTCAGTGGGCAGAATGCCATCTGCTGGCCATATCCGCAGTGTTCATTCCGGGCGTTCTGAAATGGGAGGCGGACTATCTCAGTCGTCAGGACGTACGTGCCGGAGAGTGGAGCCTCCATCCGGATGTGTTTCAACTTCTAGTGGACACGTGGGGCCTTCCAGATGTGGATCTGATGGCGTCTCGACACAATCACAAGGTTCTGGTCTTTGGAACAAGAACAAGGGATCCTCAAACTGCGTTCGTGGGTGCACTGGCAATTCCATGGAACTTTCAGCTGCCGTATGTGTTCCCTCCGGTGTCACTCCTGCCCAGAGTAATACGGAAGTTCAAGCAAGAAGGAAGAAACCTACTTCTGGTCGCTCCAGCGTGGCCCAGACGGCACTGGTTCTCCGATCTACTGGGTCTCTCGTGCGATCGTCCCCTTCTACTTACCCCTTCTAATAACCTCCTAGTTCAGGGCCCTTGTGTTTACCAGGATTTGGCCCATCTGGCTTTCATGGCACGGCTCTTTAAGCTTCCGTCCTGAGGGCCAAGGGTTATTCTGAGGCAGTCGTTCAAACTATGTTGAAGGCCCGTAAGCCGGCTTCTGCTTGGATCTATCATAGGGTCTGGAATGCTTACTTTACTTGTTGTGCGTCTCACAATCATGACGTTTTCAAGTTTAGTACGGCCAAACTATTGGCCTTTCTACAACAGGGCCTGGACTCAGGCCTGCGTCTGGCCTCCCTCAAGGTTCACATCTCTGCCTTCTCGGTTTGGTTTCAGAGAAAGATTGCTACCCTACCTGATGTACATACATTCACACAGGGTGTGTTGCGGATTCAGCCTCCTTACGTGCCACCTGTGGCTCCTTGGGACTTGGTGGTTTTGGAGGCCTTGCAAGAGTGTCCGTTTGAGCCTCTGGCCTCTGCTGACCTTAAGTGGCTTTCCCTTAAGGTCCTATTTTTGCTGGCGATTGCTTCAGCGAGAAGGGTCTCGGACTTGGGTGCCTTATCCTGTAAGTCTCCCTATTTGATTTTTCACCGTGACCGTGCGGTTCTTAGAACGCGGCCAGGTTATTTACCTAAGGTGGTGTCTTTCTTCCACCTTAACCAGGAAATTGTGGTTCCGGCCTTTAATTCTCCTGACTTGTCTTCCAAAGAGCGGTCTTTGGATGTGGTGCGGGCTCTCCGTACCTATGTGAAGAGAACTTCCTCCATTAGGAAATCTGGTTCTCTTTTTGTATTGTTTGGTTTTCACAAACGTGGCTGGCCTGCTTCCAAGCTGACAATGGACAGATGGATTAGAATGGTGATAGCACATGCTTATGTACAGGCTGGTCGTCCGGTTCCTGCTACCATCAAAGCCCATTCTGCTCGGCCGGTTGGACCTTCTTGGGCGGCCCACCGTGGTGCGACCCTTAAAGAACTGTGCAAGGCGGCAACGTGGTCCTCAGGGAACACGTTTATAAGTTTCTATGCCTTCGATACCACCACTTCCCAGGATGCTTCCTTTGGACGCCGGGTTCTTGTGCCCGCTACAGTGCGTACCCTCCCATAAGGAACTGCTTTAGGACATCACCAATGTTAATCCTTGTCAGTGGCGTGCAGTGAGGTCAGTGGCTGGGGAGGCACTGCAGCCATAATGTCCACAGAGTCCCGCCGATGACCCCTACCACCGCTGAGCTGATGCCTGCTACCACCCCCAAGCTAATGCCCACTACCACCTCCACTAATGGCTGCTGCCCACGCCAATGGCCGCTGCCCCACCAATGTCCTACAAATTGCCACCATCAACCACCCCGGCTTCCCTGCCGCTAATTCGCATCTCAGTCCAATTAATAAAAAATATAATTGGTGCACACCCCCGCCCCGCTGCCCAATCACATAAGACTCAGTGACAGGGGCGTGCATACATATGGACTGACAGCCAGAGGCATAACAAGGGTTTTTGGCGCCCAGCGCAAGATGAAAAAAAGAGAGAAGAGGATAGGAAGAGAGGGGAGAGAAGAGAGAGAGGGGGAGGAGAAGTAGAGAGGAATGGAGGAGAAGGGGAGAAAAAGGGAGGGAGAAGAAAGAGGGAGGAAGAGAGGGGAAGAAGGAGGAGGAAAAGAGAGAGGAGGAGAGAAAAAGAGGGGATAGGAGGAGGACAGAGGGAGAGGGGAGAACAAGAGAGGGAGAGAGCGGGAAGGAGGGAGGAGAAAAAGAAGGTGAGAGGGAGGGAGGGTAGTAGGACAAAGGAGAAAGAGTGAGGGAGGAGTAAAAAAAGAAAAAGGGGAGGAGGAGGAGGAGGAGAAAGCGAAGGAGGGAGGAGGAGAAGAAGGAGGGAGGAGGAGAAGAAGAAGGAGGGAGGGTAGTAGGACAAGAAAGAGTGAGGAGAAGGAGGAGGAGAGGAGCAGAAGAGGGAGAGGGGGGGTGAGGAGGATGGAAAGGAGAGAGGGAAGTAGAGAGGATTAAGGGAGGAGGAGGAGAAGAGGAGAGTGAAAAAGGAGATTGGGAGGAGTAGGAGAAGAAGAAATAGGGAGAGAGGGAGGAGGAGAGAGGGAGGAGGAGAGAGGAATAAGAGAAGAGAGAGAAGAAGAAAAAAAGAGAGAGAAGGAGAATTAGGGAAAAAGAGAGTAATAAAAATATATCACATTTACTGTATTAATAAATCACATTTAGATTCAGCAATAAAAATGAGTATATACTCAATATAAATATATACAAAAAAATATTAGCTGTGGGGTTACTATGAACTGGAGCGGCTGAGTGTATGGAAGCAGTATTTCTCTCCGATATTAATAACTGGGAGTGTGCCACTGGAGTGTGATCCTGTTGCGCAGATCCACCGTCGGGTCAGCTGCGTGTGGCTCCCCGAAGCTAAAGGGTCCTCTGAATTCCAACCAGCGTCCACCAGGTCAGCAGCAGGGACCTACAAGGAGACATACACAGGGGTAAGGGGTGTAGAGTGTGTCATACACAGGGGGTAGGGGTGTACAGGTTGTCATACACTGGGGAAATGGGCACAAGGTGTAATGCACACATACACAAGGGTAGAGGGGTACAGGGTGTCACATACACACAGAGAGGTAGGGAGATATAGGGTGTCTCTCACACACACACACACACACACACACACACACGGGTAGGGGGATACAGTGTGTTACAACCACAAACACAGGAGTGTGTGTGTGTGGGGGAGGGGGGGGTACAGAGTGTCACACACACATGGATACGGGGGTACAGGGTGTCACACACATGGATAGGGGGGGTACAGGGTATCACGCACACATGGGTACGGGAGGTACAGGGTGTCACAAACACATGATAGAGGGGTACAGGGTGTCACACAAACATGGATAGGGGAGTACGGTGTGTCACACACACATGGATGGGGGGGGTACAGGGCATCACATACACGTGGATAGGGGGGGTACAGGATATCACACACACATGGGTGGGGGTTACAGGGTATCACACACACACATGGGTAGGGGGGATACAGGGTATCACACATAAACACATGGGTAGGGGGGGTGCAGGGCTCCTCGGGCACTCACCACTTGAGCTCCAATCCACCTCAGGTGAGGAGAAAGGGGCCCGCAGAACCAGGTACGGGCCTCCACTCGGGGAACTGTACTGTGCCACAGGAGGCAGAGCCCTGCTTCCCCTAAACATCCCTCGAAAGAAACAGCCCTGCCTGCCATGGGGACATACAAGGACAGGCCTGGTAAGCCAGAAAGTTGCGCACCTCGCCAAGGCCACAGGAGCCGCGGCACCCCCCCTCCCTCCTCTAGCAGCTGATGACCCCCGGCGCCCTCCCTCCTCCAGCACATCACCAAGGCCACAGGAGCCGTGGCGCCCACCCTCCTCTAGCAGCTGATGACTCCCTGCACATTCCCTCCTCTAGCACGTCACCAAGGCCACAGGAGCATCGGATGCTAGAGGAGGGAGGGTGCCGGGGATCACCGGCGGCTAGAGGAGGGCGGGCGCCGCGGCTCCTGTGGCTTTGGAAATGTGCTGGAGGAGGGAGGGTGCCGGGGGTCATCAGCTGCTAGAGGACGGCGGGCGCCGAGGCTCCTGTGGCCTTGGTGATGTGCTGGAGGAGGGAGGAGGAGGAGAAGAAGGAGGGAGGAGGAGGAGAAGAAGAAGAAAGAGGGAGGGTAGTAGGACAAGAAAGAGTGAGGAGGAGGAGAGGAGCAGAAGAGGGAGAGGGGGGGGGGTGAGGAGGATGGAAAGGAGAGAGGGAAGTAGAGAGGATTAAGGGAGGAGGAGGAGAAGAGGAGAGGGAAAAAGGAGATTGGGAGGAGTAGGAGAAGAAGAAATAGGGAGAGAGGGAGGAGGAGAGAGGGAGGAGGAGAGAGGGATAAGAGAAGAGAGAGAAGAAGAAAAATAGAGAGAGAAGGAGAATTAGGGAAAAAGAGAGTAATAAAATATATCACATTTACTGTATTAATAAATCACATTTAGATTCAGCAATAAAAATGAGTATATACTCAATATAAATATATACAAAAAAATATTAGCTGTGGGGTTACTATGAACTGGAGCGGCTGAGTGTATGGAAGCAGTATTTCACTCCGATATTAATAACTGGGAGTGTGCCACTGGAGTGTGATCCTGTTGCGCAGATCCACCGTCGGGTCAGCTGCGTGTGGCTCCCCGAAGCTAAAGGGTCCTCTGAATTCCAACCAGCGTCCACCAGGTCAGCAGCAGGGAGCTACAAGGAGACATACACAGGGGTAAGGGGTGTAGAGTGCGTCATACACAGGGGGTAGGGGTGTACAGTTTGTCATACACTGGGGAAATGGGCACAAGGTGTAATGCACACATACACAAGGGTAGAGGGGTACAGGGTATCACATACACACAGAGAGGTAGGGATATATAGGGTGTCTCACACACACACACACACACACACACACACACACACACACACGGGTAGGGGGATACAGTGTGTTACAACCACAAACACAGGAGTGTGTGTGTGTGTGTGTGTGTGTGTGTGTGTGTGTGTGTGTGTGTGTGTGTGTGGGGGTGGGGGTACAGAGTGTCACACACACATGGATAGGGGGGTACAGGGTGTCACACACACATGGATAGGGGGGTACAGGGTATCACACACACATGGGTAGGGGGGTACAGGGTGTCACAAACACATGGATAGAGGGGTACAGGGTGTCACACAAACATGGATAGGGGAGTACGGTGTGTCACACACACATGGATGGGGGGGTACAGGGCATCACACACACGTGGATAGGGGGGGTACAGGGTATCACACACACATGGGTGGGGGGGGGGGGTGCAGGGCTCCTCGGGGACTCACCACTTGAGCTCCAATCCACCTCAGGTGAGGAGAAGGGGGCCCGCAGAACCAGGTACGGGCCTTCACTCGGGGAACTGTACTGTGCCACAGGAGGCAGAGCCCTGCTTCCCCTAAACATCCCCCGAAAGAAACAGCCCTGCCTGCCATGGGGACATACAAGGACAGGCCTGGTAAGCCGGAAAGTTGCGCACCTCGCCAAGGCCACAGGAGCTGCGGCACCCCCCTCCCTCCTCTAGCAGCTGATGACCCCCGGCGCCCTCCCTCCTCCAGCACATCACCAAGGCCACAGGAGCATCGGATGCTAGAGGAGGGAGGGTGCCGGGTATCACCGGCGGCTAGAGGAGGGCGGGCGCCGCGGCTCCTGTGGCTTTGGTAATGTGCTGGAGGAGGGAGGGTGCCGGGGGTCATCAGCTGCTAGAGGACGGCGGGCGTCGAGGCTCCTGTGGCCTTTTTGATGTGCTGGAGGAGGGAGGGTGCCGGGGGTTATCAGCTGCTAGAGGACGGCGGGCGCCGCGGGTCCTGTGGCCTTGGCGACGTGCGCAGCTTTACAGCTCACCAGACCTGTTCTTGTATGCCCCCGCGGCAGCCAGGGCTATTTCTGGGGGACATTTAATGTGCAGGAGATGCTGTCCCTGAAAGCAGCCTGCTCTGGGTCCATAGCAGCTGCATCTCTGCCAGTAGAGATAGCGGCGCTACTAACGTTTTGCTGGCGACTCCCCCTCTTCTGGACCTGCACGCACCCTACTCGCCCCACCCACCCTCGTTACACCACTGCTGTCAGCACGCAAAGCGGCACTTCTGGAGGTGCCGCTTAAAGTTTTTTCTTTAATGGGCTATTACTGCACGATGCTTGGCCCCGCCCCCGTCTTCCGGCCCTTTATCATTGATAGCGGGAGGCACCGAAAGCGGTGCTTCTAAAACACATTTAAAATCGTTTTTAGTGGGTCAAAAATGAATAAAATAATACTAAGGCTAAAGTATATACTTATGACATAGAATATGTGTCATAATTATCTTCTTTGTATTATTTTATTCATTATTGACAGGGGAGGCACTGCCTCCCCTGCATCCCCTGACTGCACGTCCCTGATCCTTGTGGAGCATAGTGTACCCCGCAGCAGAAAATTAGATTTATGGTAAGAACTTACCGTTGTTAAATCTCTTTCTGCGAGGTACACTGGGCTCCACAAGGTGCCCACCCTGACGCACTTAGCTTATTTGGGTTGGTATTGGCATAGCCGCTGACACCCTCCCCTGCGGTGAGTGTGTGGTGTAATTGGCTACGAGCAATTGTCGTCTCTGGTACCTGCTACTGCATTGGGCTGTTTATCGAAACTGAGCTCCTGTGCATGAGGGCGGGGTTATAGAGGAGGCGGCGCTGTGCATCTTGGGAACAGTCAAAAGCTTTGAGCCTGTTGGTGCCTCGGATCAAGATCCTACTCTACAGTCTACACCCCAATGTTAATCCTTGTGGAGCCCAGTGTACCTCACAGAAAGAGATTTAACAATTGTAAGTTCTTACCATAAATCTAATTTTTCTCTTAGATCACTTTGTGTAATAAATGTACAAGGAAGGACTGACTGGGGTCTGTAATTGAGCCTGGGAATCCCTCTATGTGCATGTGGCATATTCTTGCATCAAGGGAGCATGTTGCAAGTCATGGGGACATGGGTAAGCTGGGCCATGGGCGGCAGGATGACATCTGACCCACAAGCCAATAGACTTTTAAGTGTTTATGGCCACAGGCAGGGGGCAGGCCATCAGTCCCAGCCAGACTCTGCACATGGAGCTTGCAATGCCCAGGTGGTGAAATTGCCTCTTCTTCAGCTCTTATAATTCTGTCTTGCCAGCCTGCAACAAAATGCCAGACCACCAATGAATTATATGTGAGCAGCAGTGCACACAGATGTTCTCCTGTGGATTTTAGTGCTACTAGTGATACTCAGTATGGATGAATCATCATGACTTTTTACCTTACATCATGATGGTAAAGAGAGGAGAAACCAACAGCTTTATTCACCATCCTTCTGCAAAGAGACAAATGTGGCTCTTCAGGAATACATATGAGTGACCGGCAGACGGGATGCCGGCTGTCACTATGCCGACAGTGGCATCCCATCTGCCGGAATCCGGACAGCGACTCCCCTCGCGTGCTCACTGTGCTCGCCTCGCTTCATCCACCACAGGTTATATTCCCGCTCGGTTGGTGGCATGGACTCACCAACCAAGTGAGAATACCCTGCGTTTGTCAGGATTCCAGTCAGCGGCATTGCACCAGCTGTGGTTATTCCAGCATCAATATCCTGAACGACAGGATCCCGATAGCCGCTATCTTAACTGCATCCTGTTCAGCCAGCTCATTCTCTCAGGCTGAACAGTGAATGTCAAAGTGCAAAGTATGCAAGATTCTATGGAAATACATTGTAATAAACTAGCAGAAAAAAAAATTTGATCAATTTATAATGTAATATTAAAAATAATGTAGTAATATTCCAAAAGAAGAAATATATTTGGCACAGTTAGCCACATTACTTTTATTTTATATAGCATATTACTAACAATCAATAGTTTTGGAGTTTGTACTAAAATAGCTGAATTTACTTTAAATGACTTTTATAAACAAGTAACTTTTTTTCGGAGAACACATAATGCACTCTAGTCAGAAGCAGTTTAGATAATTATAGTTTTTGAGCAAAGCAGTAAAACGTAAAATCAAAGCATGGTATTAGCTTAGATGTGATTCAAGAGATGGAATACGTACTAATTACCGGCACATGGGATCCTGGCTGACATGCTCCCGACAGCGGGATCCCATCCGCCAAAATACCGGCAGCATGGCGAGCGCTAGAAAGCCCCTTGTGGGCTCGCTGCTCCCACCATGCTGTGGGCACGGTTATATTCTCCCTCTATGGGTGTCATGGACACCCACAGAGGGAGAATAGTCTGTGTCGCCGGGATTCTGGCGACGGCTTTGTGTTCACCGGGATGCCAACTGGTGGTATCGTGATTGCCTTCCCAAGAGATATCTTACACTTTATAACCACTTTGATAGCAATGTTCAGTTTGGTTTCAAAGAAGAATTCAGCTGTGTTATGGCTCCACATTTAAGATCTTATATTTATTTTAGTTACATTAAAGGGCTAATGTAAGAAATGGTTCAACTAAAAACACATAGTTGGAGATAAAGGTGCATACACACGGGGAGATCCTTGCTATGCCAGATTTTGACTATGCTATTTCCCTTGAACTCCCCCAGAGCCCAGATAGCGCAGATTTTGTCTATGTACGATTTTGACTATACTTTGTACTAGATAGTACACTTGATAGTCAAGATTGACTTGCCTGCACAGTCTATCTAGCCTTGTGATACTGACCCCGTGGGAGTGCGCATCGGTATCGAATCTGTATCGCAAGCTGCCTAACAACTTGAGATCTAACTTTCCTTAAGATTTTGACTATGTAGTCAAAATCTTACAGATTTATCTCACCATGTGTACACACCTTAAGACAAAAGACAACCTGAGTAAACTGAAAACATAGTTAAATATTAACATAATATTTCATTTACTGAAGGAAAACTTTACCTAATATCAAATGGCCCTTTAATTACTTTTCCAGCCAATTAACCAAATTTAATTGATATTTGGGGTCAATTAGACAAGATACAATCAGACTTGATTATTGCCAGCCCTGTTGAATCTAAACATCACGTGAATAAAACATTTCCAGCAATGTGGAGTTAGCTAAAATATATCAACATGTCAAGATTGAAAGATATTCCAGAAGAGATGGGAAAGAAATGTATTTAAAGATTTAAGTCTATAAAGGGTTACTCCAGGCCTCATTTGCCTCAGTTGTCACCATTCATGATTCCACCATGAGAAAAAAAATAGTTAAAAATGGTATCCATAGTAGAATTGCAAGGTAAAAAGACTGCTAACCAAGATGAACATAAAGGCTCGTCTCACATTTGCAAAGAAAACACATTGATGATCCCAAGCCTTTTGGACTAATGTTCTGTGGTTTGATTAGTTAAAAATGTAACTTTTTGGATTTGGGACTTGGGTTGCATCTGCCACAAAGCTAACACCATTCTATAATAAGAACATCATACCAAAGGTCAAACATTATGGTGGTAAAGTGATGGTATGGGGATGCATTGCTGCTTCAGGATCTAGATGACTTGTCATAATTGATGGAATCATGAATGTGATCCGAAGCTTAAGTGCGATTAAGTTGTTTAGCAAGTCAGTGATCCAAACCACAAGAGAAGTTCACCTCTAAATGCCCCTCTCCCCCCCCCCCTACCCCCCCAAAAAAGGAAAGTTTTGGTGTGGCCTAGCCAAAGTTTTGACTAGAATACAAATGAGATGCGGTGGCAGAGCTCTAGAATAGTTTATGTTCAAAAACTTCCAATGAGATGGAATTGAAAGAGGGCAAACTTTTTCAGCAGAGATGTAAAAGATTGATCTCCAGCTATCGGAAACATTTGCTTGCAGTTATTGCTGCCAGGGCCGAAGCTAGGATTCCTGTCACCCGGGGCAAAGAAGTAATTTGCGCGCGCCCCCAACCCCCCCCCCCCCTAAAAAAATAATAAAAAAATACAATTAAAATTAAATTAATAATAATAAATATATATATATATATATATATGTATGTGTATATATATATATATATATATATATATATATATATACTGCTCAAAAAAATAAAGGGAACACTTAAACAACACATCCTAGATCTGAATGAATGAAATATTCTTATTACTTTGTTCTTTACATAGTTGAATGTGCTGGCAACAAAATCACACAAAAATTATCTATGGAAATCAAATTTATTAACCCATGGAGGTCTGGATTTGGAGTCACCCTCAAAATTAAAGTGGAAAAACACACTACAGGCTGATCCAACTTTGATAGGATTTCCTAAAAACAACTCAAAATGAGGCTCAGTAGTGTGTGTGGCCTCCACGTGCCTGTATGACCTCCCTACAACGCCTGGGCATGCTCCTGATTAGGTGGCAGATGATCTCCTGAGGGATCTCCTCCCAGACCTGGACTAAAACATCCACCAACTCCTGGACAGTCTGTGGTGCAACATGGCGTTGGTGGATGGAGCGAGACATGATGTCCCAGATGTGCTCAATTGGATTCAGGTCTGGGGAACGGGTGGGCCAGTCCATAGCATCAATGCCTTTGTCTTGCAGGAACTGCTGACACACTCCAGCCACATGAGGTCTAGCATTGTCTTGCATTAGGAGGAACTCAGGGCCAACCGCACCAGCATATGGTCTCACAAGGGGTCTGAGGATCTCATCTCGGTACCTAATGGCAGTCAGGCTACCTCTGCCGAGCACATGGAGGGCTGTGTGGCCCCCCAAAGAAATGCCACCCCACACCATTGCTGACCCACTGCCAAACCGGTCATGCTTGAGGATGTTGCAGGCAACAGAACGTTCTCCTTGGCGTCTCCAGACTCTTTCACGTCTATCACATGTGCTCACTGAGAATCTGCTTTCATCTGTGAAGAGCACAGGGCACCAGTGGCAAATTTGCCAATCTTGGTGTTCACTGACAAATTCCAAACGTCCTGCACGGTGTTGGGCTGTGAGCACAACCCCCACCTGTGGACGTCGGGCCCTCATACCACCCTCATGGAGTCTGTTTCTGATCGTTTGAGTAGACACATGCACATTTGTGGTTTGATGGAGGTCATTTTGCAGGGCTCTGGCAGTGCTCCTCCTGTTTCTACTTGCACAAAGGCAGAGATAGCAGTCCTGCTGCTGGGTTGTTGCCCTCCTACGGCCTCCTCCACGTCTCCTGATGTACTGGCCTGTCTCCTGGTAGCGCCTCCATGCTCTGGACACTACGCTGACAGACACAGCAAACCTTCTTGCCACAGCTCGCATTGATGTGCCATCCTGGATGAGCTGCACTACCTGAGCCACTTGTGTGGGTTGTAGACTCCGTCTCATGCTACCACTAGAGTGAAAGCACCGCCAGCTTTCAAAAGTGACCAAAACATCAGCCAGAAAGCATAGGAGCTGAGAAGTGGTCTGTGGTCACCACCTGCAGAACAACTCCTTTATTGGGGGTGTCTTGCTAATTGCCTATAATTTCCACCTGTTGTCTATTCCATTTGCACAACAGCATGTGAAATTGATTGTCAATCAGTGTTGCTTCCTAAGTGGACAGTTTGATTTCACAGAAGTGTGATTGACTTGGAGTTACATTGTGTTGTTTAAGTGTTCCCTTTATTTTCTTGATCAGTGTATATATATATATATATATATATATATATATACACAATTAAATTAAATTAAATAAAAATAAAACCACCGCCAAAACTATAGACTCTGCCCTCTCAGGGCCTTTTCTGACCCTGAGTGTCTATATATATATATATATATATATATTGATATCTATATACACACACACACACATATACTGTAGATAGATAGATGAAATGGGGGACACTGGTTCCCAAATTTGAAAGTTCAAATTTATTTATAGTCATGTATTAGAAATAGTACATTTTAAATTATTATTTTTTTAGTACAGTAATGTACACATCTTTATGAATGTGCACTTTCATTTTCTTTAACATCAGAATTTGTTTACAGTGCAGGGTAGGTGGACGCCAGATTCCCCATTGGCGCTGGCAGCTACTGTACTCTGATTCACTCCCCCACCCCCCTACCCTCCTACTTTTATCTCAGTACTGCTGCCAGCACGTACCTTCTTTTATTTTTTGGGTGCGCGTGGGTTAATTCCTGGCCTCCGGACTACCATCTCTGATCTCTCTTCCTTTCTTTTTGTACTTTAGGGAGCGCTAGGAAGTCCGTTTGTGGTGCTCCGGCTGCCTCCTGTTTGTCACGCTCGGCTGGAAATGAGGATCCGGCGACTGAGGTTTGCCTGAGGAAGCGGACACTTGCGAGGGACGAAGACGAGGTGGCTGGATGTAATTCCTACTCATGGGTCAGGAACAATGGAAGTGGAGGCTACCGAGATGGGATGATCACTGTAAATAATGAACTGCAGGTGGTAATCTGTGACTTGGAAAACTGAAGACTGTGAGCTGTGGCTAGAATAACGAGGCTGAAGAGCACTGAAGATGAAAGACTGTGAACGGGGGGCTGTGGCTTGGAAAACGAGGCTGAAGAACACTTGAAGATAATGAACTGTGGTTGGAAAGACGAGGTTGAAGAACGCTGAAGATGAAGGACTGTGAACGGTGAGCTGTGACTTGGATAACGAGGCTGAAGAACACTTGAAGATAATGAACTGTGGTTTGAAAGACGAGGTTGAAGAACGCTGAAGATGGACTGTGAATGGTGAGCTGTGACTTGGATAACGAGGCTGAAGAACACTTGAAGATAATGATCTGTGATTTGAAAGACGAGGTTGAAGAACGCTGAAGATGAAGGACTGTGAACGGTGAGCTGTGGCTTGGCTAACGAGGCTGAAGAGCACGGTAACTGTTGACGACCAAGATCCTTGAAGAATCAGGATTACTGAGTACGCCCCTCTCAGATGGTATCAGGTTAGGGATGGCAGGAGTGCTGCAATCAGAAAGACCGAGGCAGAGCAAAGCTGGAGAGTAACCAAGCTACCGAAGTAACCTAGGAGCACAGGGCTGGAGATCCCACACCTAAGTAGTAACTTGAAGCACTGGCACTCATAACCTGAACCAGCTCCCTTTTAAGAGGAGAGATCTCCCTGGATTGGCTGGACAGAATGAGCCTGTGCAAAGCTTTGGTCTCCAATATGGCGGCCCCTGTGCAGCAGACACATTTTAGTGTTTAACACCAGAACTCTCCCTGGCCTCTCCGGAAGCTGCTCCCTAGTGTCAGCAAGCCCGCTGCAGCAGCCTCCGGCTACTACAAGCGGACCCGCCACAGCATCCCCTCGCTGCCGCACACGGACCCATCGCAGCAGCCCATCACCGCCGCTGCCCGCCAGACACCTGAGCGGTAACTGCCGCTGCGCCGATTGCATGGTGAGGCTCCGGGACGTGACACTGTTGCGGGAAAAAGCAATAGCTATCATTAGCTGACAGCCTGGTGACCTGCTGTGGGATGCCAGTAGCATCTAGCCGGGTACCGGCTCCAGGTGCTCACAATGCTTCCTTGTCTCCGCTGCTGCGGCATGCGAGTGATGTCACAAGCACGCCGCAGCAGCTGATACCAGGAACCACCGTGAGCGCCTGGAATTGGTACCCGACTAGATGCTACCGGCATCCCACAGCAGGTCACCAGGCTGTCCGCTAGTGACAGCTATTGCATGTCCCCCGCAACTGGAGGCAGCCGGAGCAGTACAGCACCACAAACGGACTTCATAGCGCCCCCTACAGTACAGCACCCGGGGCACCCCTAGGCCCCTTCTCCCCCCGCCCCCCTCCCCCTAGTTAAGGCCATGTTGCTGCTAAAGGTGGCTGAACCAGTGCAATCATTTTAGTGGGGGAATTAAATTTTCATATGGGTGATGTATTGGATAACTTTTTTCCTTCAACAAATGAAATAATGATTTAAAAACTGTATTTTGTGTTTGCTTAGGTTGTCATTCAAAATTTTGTTTGAAGATCTGAAATAATTAAATGTGACAAATATGCAAAAGGAGAAGAGATCAGGAAGAGCCTAAAATTATTTCGCACCACTGTACTGTATATGATTTAAGCTTAATAATAATCATGATATTAATATATCCTGGTGTCCGAATGATAAATAATAATGAAAGAGCAAATTCAAAATGGCACTCAGATAATAAACAAAAATAACAAACTTCAATTCCTTAAAAACACCCAGTTGCTCAGGTCAACACGCCCAAATCACGGGCCAGATCCCACTGATGTCACAGTGTGCACTGCGGCATTCCTGCTGATGTCACAGCCCACGACCATGCACAGACGCTGCAGCTGGCTCGGAGAGGGGACGTGGCGATAAAATGTGTACACCATCACCATGGTAATGGAGATGCAAAATAGACAATACAGTACACAACATAACATACTGTGTAATAAAGATGCATAATGCACCATATATATGTATGTTATTGTTCAGGCAATGCAAGCCACACATGGGTGATGATGTCATTATGTCAACCCTCATTTCTCTAACGTCCTAGTGGATACTGGGAAGTACTTTAGTATCATGGGGTATAGATCGGGTCCATTGGAGCCTGGCACTTTTTCATCGGTGTGTGCTGGCTCCTTCCCGCTATGCCCCTCCTAGCAGACTCAGTTTAGAAAAATGTGCCCAAGGAGCCAGGTGCATTCTCTTGAGCTCCAGATAGTTTTCTTCAGACTTTATATTAGTTTGTTATTTTCAGAAAGCACTGGTTGGCAACCAGTCTGCCTGCATCGTGGGACTTAGGGGAGGGACCGAACCAACTTAATATAGAGTTAATGATTCGTATCCCCACTGACAGGACACTGAGCTCCTGAGGTGCTGTTTCTCATGCCCCCGGGGTGTGAGCCCACGCTGGCATCATGCCGCCATCCCTAATAGATGCCGAAGCAGACGCAGTGAGTAATACACCGGGGGTCCCCAGTGACAATGGTGGCGTTAGGGCCGGCGGTCACAGGCCTCAAGTTGCGGTGCCCGCCACGGACCCATACTGGCACACTATAACAGGAGGTTTACTCTCTGTTTTACACCATGTTTTACACAAAAATGGAAGTATAATCTTCTAGGGACTGCGCGCCGTGAAAGGGGCGGGGCTTCCCAGAGAGCGGGACCAGAAGCTATAAGACGCCATTTCCTGCTGCTGACTACAGGCTGCATGCTGACAATACTCCCCCATAGAGGCCACTGAACCAACGATTGTACTGGTACCAGGGGAAAGCGCATATATAGCTGTTACACTGCTGTACTAGTAGCAAGTTGTAAAATATACCCAGTGGAGCCCTGCTCTGGTCTGAGGTATTGGGGGTAATTCTGAGTTGATCGCAGCAGCAAGTTTGTTAGCAATTGGGCAAAACCATGTGCACTGCAGGGGGGGGGGGGGGGGGCAGATATAACATGTGCAGAGAGAGTTAGATTTGGGTGGGTTATTTTGTTTCTGTGCAGGGTAAATACTGGTTGCTTTATTTTTACACTGCAATTTAGATTGCAGGTTGTACACACCCCACCCAAATCTAACTCTCTCTGCACATGTTATATCTGCCCCTCCTGCAGTGCACATGGTTTTGCCCAACTGCTAATAACTTTGATGCTGCGATCAACTCAGAATTAGGCCCATTGTGTGCTGGTCCCATTCCTCTCTGTGTTCCTCCATTCGGGGTTGTCTGGGTTTACTGTGCTGTTCACTAACGTGTGTCACCACTGTGCTATATATCTGTGTTTCTGCTGTAGGCATGTCTGGGGGAAAATCTGTGTCCTTCTTGCAACATCAAGTTTACACCCTCTTCACAGGGGTCCCTGCTATGTACCCAGTGTTCTCTACCTTCACAAGGTAGGGGCTTGCAGAAACCTACATGGTTAGAATCATTCAAAACTATGATTACTGATATAAATATTGGGGGTAATTCCAAGTTGATTTCAGCAGGAATTTTGTTAGCAGTTGGGCAAAACCATGTGCGGTGCAGGGGAGGCAGATTTAACATGTGCAGAGAGAGTTAGATTTGGGTGTGGTGAGTTGAATCTGCAATCTAAATTGCAGTGTAAAAATAAAGCAGCCAGTATTTACCCTGCACAGAAACAAAATAACCCACCCAAATCTAATTCTCTCTGCAAATGTTATATCTGCCCCCCCCCCTGCAGTGCACATGGTTTTGCCCAACTGCTAAAAAAATTCCTGGTGTGATCAACTTGTAATTACCCCCATAGAGTTAACTGCTGCAAAGCAGGAAAGGAAAACCCTGAAACAGTCTGTAGAATATTTCTTTATTAAGACTGCTGATCACAGACAGGCTACTCAGCCCCCTTTGGTAGTCTTTCATAAACATACTTTCCCACAGATGCTCCAGTCTGACTCTGACACTGAAATACCAGCGTTAGAGGACGTGGAGCTGGAGGGGGAAGATGACAACACACTGTCTCCGGGTGTTGAGGCCCTGATTTATTCTATTAGGGATGTACTCAACTTACAAGATAAGGACACAGAACCAGAAGAGGAATTGTTTTTTAATGTTAACCAAAATCCTCGGTCACTTTCCCTATCTCAAAGGAGTTAAACTCCATTTCCAATAGTTGCGTGGGTATATCCTGACTAAAAATGTATTACTCCCAAGAGGTTACTAAATTCCCTTCCCTGCTGAGGATGGGAAAGTTTGGGAAACCCCACCGTCCATGGATACTTCAGTGTCAAGGCTGTCACGTAAAATAGTACTGCCTGTACCTGGGGCTATATCCCTCAAGGACCCAGTTGACCGCAGAATTGAGACTACACTCAAATCAGTGTATACTGCAGTGGGCGTAGCTCAATGCCCCACTATTGCTTGCGGTTGGATATCTAGAGCCATTGTTAAATGGTCTAATAATATATTACATGGGTTTGAGATTCTACCTCAGGATGAGATCATTACTCTGCTGCAGCATATCCAGGATGCTGTAAACTTTATTAGTGAGGCGGTTAAGGAATTGTTTCTCATAAATGGCCGTACCACGGCTATGGTGATCTCTGCTCGCAGAGTCCTGTGGATGCGACAATGGTCAGCAGATGCTGATTCCAAAAGGGGTGTTGAGAACCTTCCTTTTACAGGGGATGCCTTGTTTGGAGAAGAACTAAACAAGTGGATATCTCAGGCGACAACCTCCTGCTAGACGTCTCTATCCTGGGCCCTCTGCAGTCCTTTCGTGTGACAAAATTCATAGGCAAAGCCAGAGGTGCATGCAATACTGCAAGAGGTACTTACGGTAAGTCTCGTAAACCAGCAGCTGCTGGAACTCTGGACCAGGCCTCCATATCCTCATCCACGAAGGCATCAGCATGACAGTTTTCCGCAGCAGCAAGGCGACTTCCAGGTAGGTGCTCGCCTTCACATATGGGCAGAGTCCTGCTGGGATACTTGGGTAAGGGAGCTCATATCCCAAGGATACCAGCTGGAATTTCAGGAATTACCTCCTTTCAGATTCTTCAAGTTGGCCTTACCAGCTTCACCTGTAGCAAGAGTTACCTTGCAAGATGCAATTCAAAAACTGCTTTCCACAGGAGTTATTGTTTAAGTACCTCCTCCGCTGCAAACAAAGGGATTTTACTCAAGTCTCTGTGGTTCCGAAGCCGGACGACAAGGCATGGCCGACCTAGAACCTCAAATTCCTGAAACCATATATTCACGTGTTCAACTTCAAGATGGAATCCTGAAGGGCAGTGATCTTCGGCCTGGTGGAGGGGGAGTTCCTGGTATCTCTGGATATCAAGGATGCCTACCTTCATATCCCAATATGGCCGCCCCATCAGGCTTACCTTCGGTTCGCTGTACTGGATCACCATTTCCAGTTCCAGGCCTTACCCTTTGGTCTCTCCACAGCTACAAGGGTATTCACGAAAGTCATGGCGGAGATGATGCTTTAATTGTGCAAGAGGGAAGTCAACATAGTCCCATACTTGGACGATCTTCCAATAAAGGCAGTGTCCAGGGAACAACTGCTACACAGCATCGACTTGACAACTCGCCTGCTTACGGACCACGGATGGATCCTAAATCTCCAGAAGTCTCACCTGGAACCGTCTAAGAGACCCCAATTTATGGGAATGATCCTTGACACGGTATCTCAGAAGGTATTCCTTCCAATGGACAAAGCCTTGACTGTCCAGGCTATGATTCACTCGGTGCCCAGGCCTCGCAAGGTCTCAATTCATCTTTGCATTTGATTGCTGGGCAAGATGGTAGCCTCCTACGAGGCAATACAATACGGCAGGTTTAATGCACGTCTGTTCCAGCTGGATCTGCTGGACATTTGGTCAGGTTCTCACCTGCACATGCACCAGAGTATAACTCTCTCGTCAAAAGCACGGATCTCCCTGTTGTGGTGGCTACAAGTCTCTCACCTTGTGGAGGGCCGGTCTTTCAACACCTAGTCTTGGACCTTACTGACAACAGATGCCAGTCTTGGGGGTTAGGGCTCTGTGACTCAGGGGGCCCAGTTCCAGGGGAGATTATTGAGCCAGGAATCTGCTCTTCCCATAAATATTCTGGAACTCAGGGAAATTTACAATGCTCTTCTGCAGGCTTCCTATCTCCTTCGGAATCAGGCCATCCAGGTACAGTCGGAGAATGCCACAGCGGTGGCGTACATCAACCGACAGGGAGAAACAAGAAGCAGGGCCGCAATGCGAGAGGTGTCAAGGATACTCCTCTGGCCAGCAGCCAACGCAAGGGCCATCTGAGCTATATTCATTCCAGGAGTGGACAACTGGGAAGCAGACTTCCTCTTTAGGCACAACCTCCATCCGGTGGAATAGGGCCTTCACCCTCAGGTGTTCCAACAACTGATTCATCAGTGGGGCTGCTCGCAGATAGATCTGATGGCATCTCGTCTCAACAGGAAGCTCTGTCATTACTGTTCCAGAACGAGGGATCCGCAGGCAGCAGCAGTGGACGCTCTGATGGCGCCATGGAACTACCAGTTTGTGTAACTGTTTCCTCCAATCCCTCTCATTCCAAGAGTTCTAAAAAGACTCAAAAGAGAAAGAGTTCAAGCAATTCTAATTGCCCCAGATTTGCCCCGGCGGGCCTGGTACACGGACCTCCTGACTTTGTCCCTTGAGGAACCCTGGCCTCTGCCGCTACTCAAGGACCTTCTTCAACAAGGACCGTTTGTCTATCTAATCTTACTGTGGCTACGTTTAACGACTTGGAAGTCGACAGGAAGATCTTAACTAGAAAAGGTCTCCCATCCAAGGTTGTTTCCACTATAGTCCAGGCCCGTAAGGTGGTCACGTCCAAACATTACCACCGTCTCTGGAAGAAATATGTCTCGTGGTGCGAGGGTAGAAAAGATCCTCCTGCGGAATTTCAACTTGGCCGTTTTCTACTTTTCTTGCAAGCAGGTGTGTATCAGGGTCTACGGTTAGGCTCTCTCAAAGTTCAGATTTTGGCTCTCTCTATATTCTTCCAGAAACAACTTACGATACTACCAGAGGTACAGACTTTCCTAAAGGGTGTTCTTCACATTCAGCCACCCTTTGTACCTACCACGGCTCCGTGGGATCTCAATGTTGTCCTGACTTTCCTACAGTTGGATTGGTTGGAACCCTTACACAGGGTGGACTTTAAATATCTAACATGGAATTACGTTGCTGCTTTGGCCTCTGCACAATGTTTGCATCATTTCATCCACAGAACATGCCTACAACTTTGAAGATTTTTTTTCTGTTGTGCAGCAAACAACAAATAGGACAAAATAACAGAAAGCTTCAGTGTGCATAACTATTCACTCCTTAGTCAGTACTTTGTAGAGCCACCTTTTGCAGAAATTACAGCTGCAAGTCGCTTTGGATAAGTTTTTATGAGCTTGCCACATCTTGTCACTGGGATTTTTGCCCATTCTTCAAAGCAAAACTGCTCCAGCTCCTACATGTTGGATGGTTTCCGCTTGTGAACAGCAATCTTCAAGCCTAACTACAGATTCTCAATTGGATTGAGATCTGGGCTTTGACTAGGCAATTTCAACACATTTAAATGATTCCCCTTAAACCACTCGAGTGTTGCTTTAGCAGTATGCTTCGGGTCATTGTCCTGCTGGAAGGTGAACCTCCGTCCCAGTCTCAAATCACAGGCAGACTGAAACAGGTTTTGCTCAAGAATATCCCTGTATTTAGCACCATCCATCTTTCCCTCAACTCGAAACAGTTTCCCAGTCCCTGCTGCTGAAAAATATCCCCACAGCATGATGCAGCCACCATCATGTTTCACTGTGGGGATGGTGTTCTTGGGGTGATGGGATGTGTTGGGTTTGCGCCAGACATAGTGTTTTCCTTGGTGGCTGAAAATTTCAATTTTAGCCTCATCTGACTAGAGCACCTTCCTCCATACATCTGAATACATATGCACATACCACTTTTCAGAGTTTTTTTATAAAAATATTTTTTTTATAAATTTTTCTCATTTCACTTCACCAACTTAGACTATTTTGTGCAGATCCATCACATGAAATTCAGATAAAAAAATTATATTACAGGTTGTAATGTAACAAAATAGGTAAAAAGCCAAGGGGGGTGAATACTTTAGCAAGGCACTGTAGTTGCTTGAAGATTCCTTTTATTAGCAAAAAACTTTATTGTTCTTTCTATAAAAACAGGAAATGTGTAACAGGATATTCTTGCAAACAAGCGGCAACCATGTGTTCTCCCATTCACATATATAAACAATGTTAAAAATTATCGGTATGGGGGTGCATGGCCTAGCACGAATCTGGGGCTGACGTGCTTTTTCTCAGCTTCTGCTCGGTTCACATTTAAAATTGCTTAAATCAGCCCTTTTCAGATTTGTTCTGGCCCCTGGGCACAGCGAAGGTGATGAGGACCACCCTGGGCCTGAGCTGTGAAGTCGGGAGACCCTGCGCTGGTCTCTGCAGGTTTCGGCCTCCCCAGGTCCCTGAAGCTCCGGCGTTTCCTACCTGCTGGGTCCTGCCAAAGACACACTGCTGGCGCGCAAGAGGACGTTTGGATATCGCACCGTAGATGGGAGCTCAGAGACCGTGACCACCAGCGATACCCCTCCTGTATGCTGCACGGCTGGCGGCCCCTCTGCACTGACGCTCCTTAACCCGCAGCTCCTGCCGGTGTTCACCTCCACTGTGGGACCAGGTGAGTCACCCCTGCCCTCCCTCCGCCCGAAGATTTTACCGCTCCCCCTGCAGACCACAAAGCCACAGTCTCCCAGGATTCAGAGGGCTTGCCACGGCTTTCCTGTGCTCCACAGCTGAGGGGGATAGTTGACCTGAGGGGGGAAACAGCTGCAGCAACTGACACTGATTCAGTGAGATTTTTCCCTATACCTGGGCTCCCTGCCTGCGTCAGCCCCTGCTACTTCACTAATTAATTGATTAATCAGTCAGACATCAACACTGTCTTTCTGTTGTCCTCTGTGACTGCCAAATTGCTTACTCACAAATATTTAAAATGCCCGCTCTAATATATATTGTAAACGCCTGCACCTCTTATTACCATATCCCATGAATGTGCGCTATATATTGCAAAACACTGCATCCCATAAAAGAAAACAATACACCCACACATTATCTGAGTTCCAAAGCTCATTGATGTATATATTTGTTATTAAAAGGATATGGATTCAATATATTACAAAGTACAGTATACCTATAGTTACATGGTTACAACTCACACAGTAAGCAGTTAAAACATACAGTTACAGTCACAGTTACATACAGTTACAGGCCAGCATACAATACCATTATCCTTAAGTTATATAAATTCGTCTTTCCATATCACTCTCTCTCTCTCTGTAAATAAATGCAGGGACTGGTCTGCCAGCAACTCCTTCATCCTCTGGTACCAAAAAAGCAGCTGCCCTGTGGTCAGCAATGTGTTATCTAGTTTCTGGGGGAGGGGACTCACTCATTCATGATGAGTCACTAGTCTCTTTGTATATGCTGAACAGGTTCAGCCTTGGGGACGTCCAAAGGGGTTGGCCTGAGCTTCCTGTCCACTACCTGTTTGGAATATCTATTGTTCTAATAAAAGTGATTTTAGCTTACATACATATAATCATAATTATTTGTTGCAATGTCCTACAACTTTATAACAGGTATCAAATGAATCTACACATTAATCTGGTTGCTTTAATAGTAAATATGACCGGTCTATCTTGTTTCGTTCAAATAATACACATACATGACATTACTTCAATATATATCATTTTAAATCATCATGATGTCTGGCGCTTGATATTATAGTTATGTACTGTATGAAATAAGTGTCGAATCCATCTCTGTGGCATGTCCGTGTAAATGTGTGTGTTACCATATATGGCTGTGCTCGCTGCGCGTATTTTCAAGTATAGCGACTTATATGTGTGTAGTTTGTATGTTCTTTTTATGTAATATTTTTGACTTCGACAGTCCACCCTTTGGCAGTAAACAATAACTGCCATCAATTATTAACATAAGAAAAAAATATTTCATACAATAATCGGTGACCTAGACACAAGTATGTATGCATTTCGCAAATCAGACACTTGACTATATTTGGGGAAGACAGGGAGGATGAGACATCCTCTATATGCACTCGGCGGTCACGGGACCACTGGTTGGGTGTGGGACAACATTCAACCTATAGAGTATGCTGGGACAGTGTTTTGGCCTATAATGTCTGATTTGCGACGAACATTTCACACATACATGTACCTACGTCTTTGTACACTGATGTTTGGATTCGATTGAGGTTCTGCTGGGTAGATGAAGAAGACACAAACAAACCGTGACAGTGACATATAAAATTTTCATGATCTACATATTCCTATCATTTTCTGAACATTGTTTCCATTTCTGGAACGTATGCTAGGTCTGTTTAATCATTGAACAAGGGTTATAAGTAGTGTCCTTCCTAATAACATAAACCTTCGGAGTTCAGGGAGAGCCACTCATAAACCTTTCTTCCACATATATTAATGAGCTCTTTATCTGCAATGTGTGAATAGCCATTGTCTGATTGTTCCTGATTACCTCTGAACTCCATAACTACTAGAACTTTGATTTTTCTCTGACTTTAACAAACTGATCGGCTAATCCTGGGATCCTATAAGGAAATCACTCCTTCCTCCAGAACCAGTTCCAGTCCCACACTCAACTCCTCATAAAAAAACCTCGAAAAAATAGAATATCCTGAAAGAAAATTGTTTGTCAGCGGGAAAGAGAGAAAAGAGAAATAGAACAAATCAACTCTTGTTCATAACAAATCAATTAAAATGACTGGTCTTTCTGCAATCCTTTAGTACGCTCAGGTAGTGTTCAACAGTGCCGCCTCTCAGTCTTAACGGAACAGAGTCTCTAGTGATACGAGGTTCTCTTTGCCTTGCTCTTTGAACACACAGTTCACTTGGAACACACAGTTCACTTGGAACACACAGTTACCAAACTACACAAACTCGATGAATGTGAGCAATAAACTACTTTGTCACAAGTTCTCTCCGGGTCAGCGACCTTCTTGCAGTGGGATGAGTGGACCCAAGTCTCTCTTTCGGCGACCTTTAGTGCTGTCAACAAAACTTGATATGGTCCTTCCCACCTGTCTATTAGGCAACCTGAGCGTAAGAACAATCACACAGTCTCTTGGTTCACAATCAAGACAATTAGTATTTGGCATACCAGCAATCAACAGTTTCAAGTTCTTTTGTCAAGTTCTCAAATGCTGGCTCATCTCAATAAAGTACTGTACTGTCACCTCATTGGTGTATTTCTGATCATTGTGCGGATCAATCATGACATGAGGTTGTCTTCCAAAAACAACCAAAAAAAACACAAATAGCAAAACAAAAACAAATTTCGAAGAGGGTGATTCGTTAAGTGAAGATCTGGGAGTGGTTCCGAAGCTACATAATACTAGTGGCAGTATCTATGATCACAATAGTACAATTTCAAGCTTTGCTCCTACTTCTAGGTGTACCATTATCTACACACAAATTTCTGCGCAATTTTCCTTTGCGGTAAACACAGCAGCATCCGTGGCGGCAGGAAATGCCTCTACCCAGTTTGAGAAAACATCAGTGCACACCAATACATAACAATAATCCCTAAAGGGTGTTAACTGTACGAAGTTGATTTGTATTTACTGAAAAGATCCGTCTGCAGGAGGGATATGGGATGGCTCTGTTGGTATTGCTTTAAAAATATTCTTCCTCAAGCAAGCAAGACAGGTCATTGCTCTCTTACCTGCATTAGAATAGAATCCTGGCGCACACCAGTAGGCTCTCATCAGCCTGCACCTACCCTCTTTGCCTAGATGAGTCAGACCGTGTGCCACCTCAGCTAGACTTGGAAGGTATGCTCTGGGGGCTACTGGCTTACCGTGTCCACCTGCCCACAGTCCTGAGGACTCCTGGCCATACCCCTTTGTCCTCCAGACTGCCTTTTCCTGTAGGGAACACAATTTAATTGTATCTTAATTTAACTATTGTGTGTTTGCAATGTAGAGTACCATGAGCATAACTCAAAAGAAAAAAGAAACATCTCTAGAGGAGAGAAAGAAGAAGAAAATGAAAAAGAAAATGTCAGGTTTGCCATTCACCAACAGGCATATCAGTGTCTATACAAAATTTCCCTTCACCAGTATTCACATTCTCCGCCCTTTGTGCATGACAAGGCACACTGCAGTAATACTGGTGTCATCGTGCTGTTGAGATATAGTGGGTTCGGGCAGAACTCTGAAGGACCTAGGCATGTGGAGTTTGAACTGTACTTGGGTCCATGTATTGTACCACCCTGTGTGAACGCAAAAGATGAAGAGGAAACTGTAGAGAAACAGAATAGAGGTTGGTGACAGATGAGTTTGTAGAGGTGAAGAAGATTTTATAAAAATTTGACAACTGGATTGGGCACTACGGGGAAGTGATTCTCTACTTGGTCTACTCCCCTTAAAAAATTGTGTTTGTCGTATCACTATTGGGACTATCCCAGCCATCAATCCAGTGTCCTGTCCATCCTAAGTTCATAGGGAACCCGGTATCTGTGAGATAATTTCCTCTACCTGTGATGGACATGCATCTAGAACAGTAAAATGCGACATTAGTCTTCGTGGGTGTCTAACATACTTTGTACTTCCTGAGCGGGAGCATAGTATATGTATATCATATCTAACAAAATTAAGTTAATCAGGGGCCATTTCTGCTAGGAAAAAGAAGCAAAAGTTTAGAGGCCCCATCTTAACCCCAGCAAGTTTTTTCAAAGGGTAATGTTGCATTTATTTTGTTCTTCCCATTAGCCGAATCTGTGTTTTATATATGGCTTATGATTCCTTACTATATGTCCCTTGGTCCCGTCTATGTGTTTAATAATGTGGCTTGTGTTTTCTGTCTAGGGGATCTATATTGACTATGTGTCCTACTACTCCTACAATCTCTGGCAAAATGCCCTTTCTTCCTACAAGTGTAACATATTATTGACCATTAGGGATCTGGGTTTTGGACTGATGGGTCTTTCCTGTATGTGCCAGTATACTTACCGTCCTCAACCTCTCCACCTGTTGTTCTCTGTGCCTAGCACTATTCTTGTGATGTTCAATAGCACACTAAGATTAGCTACTGTGACCCCTTTCCAATTTTGCAAAGTAGTCTGCACCCTGACACTCAATGCCTTATTGAGCCCGTCCATTTGCACAGAGACAGCCACCTCCCATATGCCGAATTATTGTTTACCAGTGGTCTTATCCAGATAAAGAGTTTTCTATTACTGCAAGAGACAAAAACAAAAAAAAAGTTTAACAAGCTTCTAGGTCATGCGAAGTATTTCATTCAATCCTTCTCATCCCGTATTAAGGGTCTGTACATGGTCCAACAAACATTTCCGAGCTCATCTGTACTAGGGGCATTACTAGGAATGAATACTTCTTATATGGTAACTGAAAGAAATACCCGGGGGTTACCTTGTCTCTGTCCACTTTCCTACTGGCAAATACTAATGTGCGGACAGATTTTTCTCCATTTCTGACGTTACTTTCTTGATTTTTTGTTTTGTTTTATTTTTGAGTTTTACTATATATGTACACAAATGATACCATACTTACCTGTTCCACTGGTCTCAGCCACTTCCCCCACAGGCTACTGCTCTTCTTTTACTGGTTGGGTACTCCTCTGGTTTGCTATAAGGTGTGGGAAAACTTATTGGGTGCTGGAAAGGGGATGGGCAGCCTAGGGTACACCACTGGGGTTTTCCTCTTCCCCCAAAAAGAGAGAGAACAAAAATGAAAGTGTGAGATGGTGTAACCGGGGCGCCCTCTTTCCGTGGTCGTGTGGAAGGACTAAATCAATGGTCAAAATACTGAATGCAATATGTATATGCTGATACCAATTCCAATGAGTTTCGGTAAAAATCATACATATTTAATACAATAAAAATTCACATACAATAACTAAAAGCATACCATAGAGGTAAGCTAGGAGCCACAGGTGTTAAATGAGGCAAGGTGGTCAAAGATACACCCTGCTATGGCTCCTAGGCTTACTAATGGGTCGTTAACCCCTGGATAGATGATGGTCGATATTTAAAACAGCTCAAATCGCAATTCAAAAAATGTTGGAAAGCATACCGGAGAGGTAGCTAAGGAGCCGCAGGTGTTGTAGCAAGCAGGGTGGTCCAGACTTCACCCTGCTCTGGCTCCCAAGCTAACCACCAGGTCGATGTCCAATGAATGAAAGGTTCGAGTTCTAGATGGATCCAATATCCAACGCGTTTCGAGATCTGTAATCTCTTCCTCAGGGCTTGATGGTGTTCCATGTCTCTAGAAATGGCTTTTAAAGATGGTGTAAGTTTGGTTCCGGGTCACTCCTCTGGGTGCATGAGAAATGGCTGAAAACAATCAGGTCACCTTCTCCTCCTAAATAAAACTTCAACATTCATTAGTACATATATAGGTTACAGTCATATTTTTCATATTTATTATTTTCTATAGTTTGTATGCTGGCCGTAACTGCTTCCACATCTACATATGGCAGTGTACTTGCATTCTCTTTTTTTTCTTCCTACTTGTTTATTGTTGCTACAAGTTCAAACAGTTCTTATATTTCCATTCTTGTCTTATATGATTTTGGTTAAACATACCACCTGCAATACCTTAGGATCAAACTCACCAACCCCTCTTGCTGCCACAGGTTTAAACACTTTGTATGTCTGACCCTTTGTTTTCGGGATTTTATCAGACATATTCTTATCCTTAAGTTCTGCAATACCTCTGGTTCAAAACTGCCCACCCTAGGGAATGGTACCCTATCTTTGTCAGTCATACATAACCATTCATTGTAAAAAGCCTCCATGTGTGAACCATACTTTTCACACATAATGAACCTTGCTGACCCTCTCGGTCGCAATTCTGACCTTTTCGGTCCCTCTTCTTCAGCCTGAACCCTAGCTACTAAACGCACACTGCTTGTGCAATTGGATCCCATCGCGGACTTTTTGCCAATAAACGCAATCCCCAATGCACACCGCAGATAGACTGTGAAAGACACCTAGCGCTTTCACTCGCTCCTTCTCTGCTGAGTACCACGACTCACTCCAATAGTGACCACCGCGTACCCAGTGAGGCCCTATCTAGTTTCTATTTACTGGAAGTGTTAGGAGTGACTTACCTTTTCCAGTAAATATCTGCTGCTGGAGATTTTCCTGAGAGAGACCAGCGAAAACTCTCTATACACTTATACACAAATCACGCTTGCGTATGCTCTATACAGCGCTAATGATACAGCGATTTTACGCAAAAAGCTAGTAAAAGGGGTATCAAGTTGAGCTATATATCGCACCCACAAACGCGCGGTCCAATGGCACAGCGTATAGGTACTTGTTACCTATCTGCCGTACAACCACGGGTCGATGTACAAACTGCGACCCTCAGCTCGGAGCGTAACAAAAAACCTTTTTACTTCAATACTACACAATGCACAATTCCCTATTACGCTCCTCTGCAAATCTCACGATTTGCGTATTTCAATCTATATTAACGTGAGTCAGCCGCCTCACGCCACCAAGCCTCCACTTACTTGGTGTACCACGGGACCCGATTTCCGGAGTTCAAATCCACTCACTCCTACGTTCGCTCACTCAAATACACTTTGGTTTTTCTGTACAGAAAATTTTAATTCATTCAGATAGACAGCTTTACCCCAGAGGCAATACAGTTTAAACAAATGTTTTATACTAATCTGCTTTAGAAACCAAGTAGTTTTGTGCTATTGTAGCATGGCTACTGTCCCACCTTTGAACTTAAACGACACTATTGTGTAATTTGTACTTATCGCCCACACTTCTTAAGCACTTTGCGTAAACACGCGACCGTGCATGTCTTTTTACGCTGCTTGCGCAGTCCTGTACTTTTTCCGAGACACGTGTACAAAACCCTTCGTCCGCAATAAAACAATCACCCAGCTCTATAAATGTGAACAATACTAATTACTATTGCCCACTTGACACAACTTGTTCTTTATAAACTTTATGCAGACCTGCAAAGACCTGTGTCTTTATACTTCCTTAAAATACTGTTATTTCAAATTTACCTATATAGCAACAAATGTATCCTATTTCACACAGATCTATAATGACTCTAGCAATAATCAATAATTTAAATGATATGATTCAGATTGGATAGCTATCTTGCAGAACATACACTGATATAAATATACACGTAATTATAATAATATTATATATATGTACCATTCACTGGTCTCCTATGAGACACCTTATTTGCTTTTCCCTGCTAAGAAAAAGCAGTTACACAGGTTAATTTGCATTTCAATGGCTATCTTATAGCAAGCAGATTCTACAAGTCTTGGAAGGAAAAAGAGGAAAAAAAACAAACCCCTTTCTTTCCTTTTTCTATCTGTGCAATTTCTTACCCCAAGCCAAGCATTTATCTTACCATTTACTCTCACTAGGCCCAATTGAAACTATTTGTAATTGACTGGCATGGGTTAAATAAATGCATTGGTAACTCATAAATGGTGTTTGATGTGACCAAGGAAAGCTGATTGTTCTGAGCAGAATGAAAATCAGCTATTTAGAAAATTACCTTCCTAAAATGGCCACTGCTCCTCCCCTTCCACATCCATGAGGTTTATACAAAATGGTGGACTGGCCATGTGGTTAGTCCAAAATGGAGGACAGACCATGCGGCTTCCTTTGTCACAAAGAAATCACACATTATACAAGCACCAGAAGTTATTTTAGGCCTGAGTTTTTAAAAAAAAAACTATATTAAGGCTATGCAGCAACTTTTAAATGTACTTTTAACCCTACTTAACAGATAAACAATCCAATCTGAATCAAACACAATATGACTTATTTGAACTTTGTTTTGCAACAATAAAATTAAATATTATGAGAAACGCATTGTCCCTTGAAATTTCATATCATTGGCTTACTGATACCACAACAATACACGTGGATGTTATTTTCATTAGCATCGCGATGCGTCCATAGGAGCAAATCAATTACAGCCGCGTTTGTAATGTACAGTGCATCATTAAGACCCTGATATCCTGTCAGAGCCCCCATCTGTGAATGCCAAATTGCTTTCTCACAAATATTTAAAATGCCCGCTCTAATATATATTGTAAACGCCTGCACCTCTTATTACCATATCTCATGAATGTGCGCTATATATCGCAAAACACTGCATCCCATAAGAGAAAACAATACACCCACACATTATCTGAGTTCCAAAGCTAATTGATGTATATATTTGTTATTAAAACGATATGGATTTGATATATTACAAAGTACAGTATACCTATAGTTACATGGTTACAACTCACACAGTAAGCAGTTAAAATATACAGTTACAGTCACAGTTACATACAGTTACAGGCCAGCATACAATACCATTATCCTTAAGTTATATAAATTCGTCTTTTCATATCACTCTCTCTCTCTCTCTGTAAATAAATGCAGGAACTGGTCTGCCAGCAACTCCTTCATCCTCTGGTACCAAAAAAGCAACTGCCCTACTGTGTGGTCAGCAATGTGTTATCTAGTTTCTGAGGGAGGGGACTCACTCATTCATGATGAGTCACTAGTCTCTTTGTATATGCTGAACAGGTTCAGCCTTGGGGACGTCCAAAGGGGCTGGCCTGAGCTTCCTGTCCACTACCTGTTTGGAATATCTATTGTTCTAATAAAAGTGATTTTAGCTTACATACATATAATCATAATTATTTGTTGCAATGTCCTACAACTTTATAACAGGTATCAAATGAATCTACACATTAATCTGGTTGCTTTAATAGTAAATATGACTGGTCTATCTTGTTTCGTTCAAATAAAACACGTACATGACATTACTTCAATATATATAATTTTAAGTCATCATGATGTCTGGCGCTTGATATTATAGTTATGTACTGTATGAAATAAGTGTTGAATCCATCTCTGTGGCATGTCCGTGTAAATGTGTGTGTTACCATATATGGCTGTGCTCGCTGCGCGTATTTTTAAGTATAGCGACTTATATGTGTGTAGTTTGTATGTTCTTTTTATGTAATATTTTTGACTACGACAGTCCACCCTTTGGCAGTAAACAATAATTGCCATCAATTATTAACATAAGAAAAAAATATTTCATACAATAATCGGTGACCTAGACACAAGTATGTATGCATTTCTCAAATCAGACACTTGACTATATTTGGGGAAGACAGGGAGGATGAGACATCCTCTATATGCACTCGGCGGTCACGGGACCACTGGTTGGGTGTGGGACAACATTCAACCTATAGAGTATGCTGGGACAGTGTTTTGGCCTATAATGTCTGATTTGCGACGAACATTTCACACATACATGTACCTACGTCTTTGTACACTGATGTTTGGATTCGATTGAGGTTCTGCTGGGTAGATGAAGAAGACACAAACAAATCGTGACAGTGACATATTACATTTTCATGATCTACATATTCCTATCATTTTCTGAACATTGTTTCCATTTCTGGAACGTATGCTAGGTCTGTTTAATCATTGAACAAGGGTTATAAGTAGTGTCCTTCCTAAATAACATAAACCTTCGGAGTTCAGGGAGAGCCACTCATAAACCTTTCTTCCACATATATTAATGAGCTCTTTATCTGCAATGTGTGAATAGCCATTGTCTGATTGTTCCTGATTACCTCTGAACTCCATAACTACTAGAACTTTGATTTTTCTCTGACTTTAACAAACTGATCGGCTAATCCTGGGATCCTATAAGGAAATCACTCCTTCCTCCAGAACCAGTTCCAGTCCCACACTCGACTCCTCATAAAAAAACCTTGCATAAATAGAATATCCTGAAAGAAATTGTTTGTCAGCGGGAAAGAGAGAAAAGAGAAATAGAACAAATCAACTCTTGTTCATAACAAATCAATTACAATGACTGGTCTTTCTGCAATCCTTTAGTGTTCAACAGTGCCGCCTCTCAGTCTTCATGGAACAGAGTCTCTAGTGATACGAGGTTCTCTTTGCCTTGCTATTTGAACACACAGTTCACTTGGAACACACAGTTCACTTCGAACACACAGTTACCAAACTACACAAACTCGATGAATGTGAGCAATAAACTACTTTGTCACAAGTTCTCTCCGGGTCAGCGACCTTCTTGCAGTGGGACGAGTAGACCCAAGTCTCTCTTTCGGCGACCTTTAGTGCTGTCAACAAAACTTGGTATGGTCCTTCCCACCTGTCTATTAGGCAACCTGAGCGTAAGAACAATCACACAGTCTCTTGGTGCACAATCAAGACAATTAGTATTTGGCATACCAGCAATCAACAGTTTCAAGTTCTTTTGTCAAGTTCTCAAATGCTGGCTCATCTCAATAAGGTACTGTACTGTCACCTCATTGGTGTATTTCTGATCATTGTGCGGATCAATCATGACATGAGGTTGTCTTCCAAAAACAAAAACAAAAAAACACAAATAGCAAAACAAAAACAAATTTCGAAGAGGGTGATTCGTTAAGTGAAGATCTGGGAGTGGTTCCGAAGCTACATAATACTAGTGGCAGTATCTATGATCACAATAGTACAATTTCAAGCTTTGCTCCTACTTCTAGGTGTACCATTATCTACACACAAATTTCTGCGCAATTTTCCTTTGCGGTAAACACAGCAGCATCCGTGGCGGCAGGAAATGCCTCTACCCAGTTTGAGAAAACATCAGTGCACACCAATACATAACAATAATTCCTAAAGGGTGTTAACTGTACGAAGTCGATTTGTATTTCCTGAAAAGATCCGTCTGCAGGAGGGATATGGGATGGCTCTGTTGGTATTGCTTAAACAATATTCTTCCTCAAGCAAGCAAGACAGGTCATTGCTCTCTTACCTGCATTAGAATAGAATCCTGGTGCACACCAGTAGGCTCTCATCAGCCTGCACCTACCCTCTTTGCCTAAATGAGTCAGACCGTGTGCCACCTCAGCTAGACTTGGAAGGTATGCTCTGGGGGCTACTGGCTTACCGTGTCCACCTGCCCACAGTCCTGAGGACTCCTGGCCATACCCCTTTGTCCTCCAGACTGCCTTTTCCGGTAGGGAACACAATTTATTTGTATCTTAATTTAACTATCGTGTGTTTGCAATGTAGAGTACCATGAGCATAACTCAAAAGAAAAAAGAAACATCTCTAGAGGAGAGAAAGAAGAAGAAAATGAAAAAGAAAATGTCAGGTTTGCCATTCACCAACAGGCATATCAGTGTCTATACAAAATTTCCCTTCACAAGTATTCACATTCTCCACCCTTTGTGCATGACAAGGCACACTGCAGTAATACTGGTGTCATCGTGCTGTTGAGATATAGTGGGTTCGGGCAGAACTCTGAAGGACCTAGGCATGTGGAGTTTGAACTGTACTTGGGTCCATGTATTGTACCACCCTGTGTGAACGCAAAAGATGAAGAGGAAACTGTAGAGAAACAGAATAGAGGTTGGTGACAGATGAGTTTGTAGAGGTGAAGAAGATTTTATAAAAATTTGACAACTGGATTGGGCACTACGGGGAAGTGATTCTCTACTTAGTCTACTCCCCTTAAAAAATTGTGTTCGTCGTATCACTACTGGGACTATCCCAGCCATCAATCCACTGTCCTGTCCATCCTAAGTTTATAGGGAACCCGGTATCTGTGAGATAATTTCCTCTGAAAGGAAATGGTTAGCGCGCTGATTGGTTGTAAAGGATGCGGTATGTGGCTGTATTTTGTGTTTTGCCGTGAAAACTGAAAAAATGAAAAAATGATTAATCTGGAAAAAATGATTACTCTGGAAAAAACGGATATGTTAATTTAATCGTATATAGGTTACAGGTTAATATGCCATAGGTCCTAATTGCAACCTCTAAGAGGTGTAATGCTACTCGTCTTTGTTGTTCACCGCTGTCAGGTGTGTCCTGCAGACTACCCTTTGCACTGTATACCTTCCTGATGGTATACAGGTTAGACTCCAGCTCAGGCAAATGTCAGGTGTACCACGTGGGTCACCTTTACCATAGGGGTGGTGAGTGCCTATGTCTCCTCTGAGACTGGGTGTCAGGTATGTTAGTATGTTAGTAGTATGTGGACAGTGCGGCGTCCCGCCTGTCACTAATAGTCTATGTGTATCACTGAGGTATGGGGCCGTGGGCTGCGTGTCTTTAGACTAAACGCCGGGGGTTGGTGCTTTCCTACCGCCGGTGAGCCGCGTCTCCTCCTCCCCAACCTCAGATACCTGTCCTCGATGTCTTCTGTTTCCCTCGGTCCGTGCGTTGTCCAACAGCCGCCGGTCTCCACTTTCTCTGCCTCGCCTGTGTCTCGTCCCGTTCACTTCCTGGTTTGCGCGTCACGTCACGTGCCGTGTCACGTGAGCGCTGTGTGTTAGGATGTGAAAAGATGTGCCGTGCTCCCGTCTCCAGCCGGAGAGGGGAGTCTGTAGGTGATTGATAGGCAGAGAAAGTGGAGACCGGCGGCTGAGGTTGGGGAGGAGGAGACGCGGCTCACCGGCGGTAGGAAAGCACCAACCCCCGGCGTTTAGTCTAAAGACACGCAGCCCACGGCCCCATACCTCAGTGATACACATAGACTATTAGTGACAGGCGGGACGCCGCACTGTCCACATACTACTAACATACTAACATACCTGACACCCAGTCTCAGAGGAGACATAGGCACTCACCACCCCTATGGTAAAGGTGACCCACGTGGTACACCTGACATTTGCCTGAGCTGGAGTCTAACCTGTATACCATCAGGAAGGTATACAGTGCAAAGGGTAGTCTGCAGGACACACCTGACAGCGGTGAACAACAAAGACGAGTAGCATTACACCTCTTAGAGGTTGCAATTAGGACCTATGGCATATTAACCTGTAACCTATATACGATTAAATTAACATATCCGTTTTTTCCAGAGTAATCATTTTTTCCAGATTAATCATTTTTTCATTTTTTCAGTTTTCACGGCAAAACACAAAATACAGCCACATACCGCATCCTTTACAACCAATCAGCGCGCTAACCATTTCCTTTCATTACCAATTAAAGGAGGTAGGACACCTCCAGGTTTAGCAGCACATATTGGTTCATCCCCCCCCCCCACTGTGAGCGCAGCCTCTACCACTCCTTGACTAGATAATTTCCTCTACCTGTGATGGACATGCATCTAGAACAGTAGAATGCGACATTAGTCTTCGTGGGTGTCTAACATACTTTGTACTTCCTGAGCGGGAGCATAGTATATGTATATCATATGTAACAAAATTAAGTTAATCAGGGGCCATTTCTGCTAGGAAAAAGAAGCAAAAGTTTAGAGGCCCCATCTTAACCCCAGCAAGTATTGTCAAAGGGTAATGTTGCATTTATTTTGTTCTTCCCATTAGCTGAATCTGTGTTTTCTATATGGCTTATGATTCCTTACTATATGTCCCTTGGTCCCGTCTATGTGTTTAATAATGTGGCTTGTGTTTTCTGTCTAGGGGATCTATATTGACTATGTGTCCTACTACTCCTACAATCTCTGGCAAAATGCCCTTCCTTCCTACAAGTGTAACATATTATTGGCCATTAGGGATCTGGGGTTTGGACTGATGGGTCTTTCCTGTATGTGCCAGTATACTTACCGTCCTCAACCTCTCCACCTGTTGTTCTCTGTGCCTAGCACTATTCTTGTGATGTTCAATAGCACACTAAGATTAGCTACTGTGACCCCTTTCCAATTTTGCAAAGTAGTCTGCACCCGGACACTCAATGCCTTATTGAGCCTGTCCATTTGCACAGAGACAGCCACCTCCCATTTGCTGAATTAGTGTTTACCAGTGGTCTTATTCAGATGGAGATTTTTCTGTTAGTGCAAGAGACAAAAAAAAAAAAGTTTAACAAGCTTCTAGGTCATGCAAAATATTTCATTCAATCCTTCTCATCCCGTATTAAGGGTCTGTACATGGTCCAACAAACATTTCCGAGCTCATCTTTACAAGGAGCATTACTAGGAATGAATACTTATATGGTAACTGAAAGAAATACCCGGGGGTTACCTTGTCTCTGTCCGCTTTCATACTGGCAAATACTAATGTGCGGACAGATTTTTCTCCATTTCTGACGTTACTTTCTTGATTTTTTTTTTGTTTTATTTTTGGGTTTTACTATATATGTACACAAATGATACCATACTAACCTGTTCCACTGTTCTCAGCCACTTCCCCCACAGGCTACTGCTCTTCTTTTACCGGTTGGGTACTCCTCTGGGTGCATGAGAAATGGCTGAAAACAATCAGGTCACCTTCTCCTCCTAAATAAAACTTCAACATTCATTAGTACATATATAGGTTACAGTCATATTTTTCATATTTATTATTTTCTATAGTTTGTATGCTGGCCGTAACTGCTTCCACATCTACATATGGCGGTGTACTTGCATTCTCTTTTTTTTCTTCCTACTTGTTTATTGTTGCTACAAGTTCAAACAGTTCTTATATTTCCATTCTTGTCTTATATGACTTTGGTTAAACATACCACCTGCAATACCTTAGGATCAAACTCACCAACCCCTCTTGCTGCCACAGATTTAAACAGTTTGTATGTCTGACCCTTTGTTTTTGGGATTTTATCAGACATATTCTTATCCTTAAGTTCTGCAATACCTCTGGTTCAAAACTGCCCACCCTAGGGAATGGTACCCTATCTTTGTCAGTCATACATAACCATTCATTGTAAAAAGCCTCCATGTGTGAACCATACTTTTCACACATAATGAACCTTGCTGACCCTCTCGGTCGCAATTCTGACCTTTTCGGTCCCTCTTCTTCAGCCTGAACCCTAGCTACTAAACGCACACTGCTTGTACAATTGGATCCCATCGCGGACTTTTTGCCAATAAACGCAATCCCCAATGCACACTGCAGATAAACTGTGAAAGACACCTAGCGCTTTCACTCGCTCCTTCTCCGCTGAGTACCACGACTCACTCCAATAGTGACCACCGCGTACCCAGTGAGGCCCTATCTAGTTTCTGTTTACTGGAACTGTTAGGAGTGACTTACCTTTTCCAGTAAATATCTGCTGCTGGAGATTTTCCTGAGAGAGACCAGCGAAAACTCCCTATACACTTATACACAAATCACGCTTGCGTATGCTCTATACAGCGCTAATGATACCGCAATTTTACGCAAAAAGCTAGTAAAAGGGGTATCAAGTTGAGCTATATATCGCACCCACAAATGCGCGGTCAAATCGCACAGCGTATAGGTACTTGTTACCTATCTGCCGTACAACCACGGGTCGATGTACAAACTGCAACCCTCAGCTCGGAGCGTAACAAAAAACCGTTTTACTTCAATACTACACAATGCACAATTCCCTATTACGCTCCTCTGCAAATCTCACGATTTGCGTATTTCAATCTATATTAACGTGAGTCAGCCGCCTCACGCCACCAAGCCTCCACTTACTTGGTGTACCACGGGACCCGATTTCCGGAGTTCAAATCCACTCACTCCTACGTTCGCTCACTCAAATACACTTTGGTTTTTCTGTACAGAAAATTTTAATTCATTCAGATAGGCAGCTTTACCCCAGAGGCAATACAGTTTAAACAAAAGTTTTATACTAATCTGCTTTAGAAACCGAGTAGTTTTGTGCTATTGTAGCATGGCTACTGTCCCACCTTTGAACTTAAACGACACTATTGTGTAATTTGTACTTATCGCCCGCACTTCTTAAGCACTTTGCGTAAACACGCGACCGTGCATGTCTTTTTACGCTGCTTGCGCAGTCCTGTACTTTTTCCGAGACACGTGTACAAAACCCTTCGTCCGCAATAAAACAAATCACCCAGCTCTATAAATGTGAACAATACTAATTACTATTGCCCACTAGACACAACTTGTTCTTTATAAACTTTATGCAGACCTGCGTTTGTGTCTTTATACTTCCTTAAAATACTGTTATTTCAAATTTACCTATATAGCAACAAATGTATCCTATTTCACACAGATCTATAATGACTCTAGCAATAATCAATAATTTAAATGATATGATTCAGATTGAATAGCTATCTTGCAGAACATACACTGATATAAATATACACATAATTATAATAATATTATATATATGTACCATTCACTGGTCTCCTATGAGACACCTTATTTGCTTTTCCCTGCTAAGAAAAAGCAGTTATACAGGTTAATTTGCATTTCAATGGCTATCTTATAGCAAGCAGATTCTACAAGTCTTGGAAGGAAAAAGAGGGAAAAAAACAAACCCCTTTTTTTTCCTTTTTCTATCTGTGCAATTTCTTACCCCAAGCCAAGCATTTATCTTACCATTTACTCTCACTAGGCCCAATTGAAACTATTTGTAATTGACTGGCATGGGTTAAATAAATGCATTGGTAACTCATAAATGGTGTTTGATGTGACCAAGGAAAGCTGATTGTTCTGAGCAGAATGAAAATAAGCTATTTAGAAAAATACCTTCCTAAAATGGCCACTGCTCCTCCCCCTTCCACATCCATGAGGTTTACACAAAATGGTGGACAGGCCATGTGGTTAGTCCAAAATGGAGGACAGACCATGCGGCTTCCTTTGTCACAAAGAAATCACACATTATACAAGCACCAGAAGTTATTTTAGGCCTGAGTTTAAAAAAAAAAAAAACTATATCAAGGCTATGCAGCAACTTTTAAATGTACTTTTAACCCTACTTAACAGATAAACAATCCAATCTGAATCAAACACAATATGACTTATTTGAACTTTGTTTTGCAACAATAAAATTAAATATTATGAGAAACGCAATGTCCCTTGAAATTTCATATCATTGGCTTACTGATACCACAACAATACACGTGGATGTTATTTTCATCAGCGTCGCGATGCGTCCATCGGAGCCAGTCAATTACAGCCGCGTTTGTAATGTCCAGTGCATCATTAAGACCCTGATATCCCGTCAGAGCCCCCATCTGTGAATGCCAAATTGCTTTCTCACAAATATTTAAAATGCCCGCTCTAATATATATTGTAAACGCCTGCACCTCTTATTACCATATCCCATGAATGTGCGCTATATATCGCAAAACACTGCATCCCATAAGAGAAAACAATACACCCACACATTATCTGAGTTCAAAGGTCATTGATGTATATATTTGTTATTAAAACGATATGGATTTGATATATTACAAAGTACAGTATACCTATAGTTACATGGTTACAACTCACACAGTAAGCAGTTAAAATATACAGTTACAGTCACAGTTACATACAGTTACAGGCCAGCATACAATACCATTATCCTTAAGTTATATAAATTTGTCTTTTCATATCACTTTCTCTCTCTCTCTCTCTCTCTCTGTAAATAAATGCAGGAACTGGTCTGCCAGCAACTCCTTCATCCTCTGGTACCAAAAAAGCAACTGCCCTACTGTGTGGTCAGCAATGTGTTATCTAGTTTCTGAGGGAGGGGACTCACTCATTCATGATGAGTCACTAGTCTCTTTGTATATGCTGAACAGGTTCAGCCTTGGGGACATCCAAAGGGGCTGGCATGAACTTCCTGTCCACTACCTGTTTGGAATATCTATTGTTCTAATAAAAGTGATTTTAGCTTACATACATATAATCATAATTATTTGTTGCAATGTCCTACAACTTTATAACAGGTATCAAATGAATCTACACATTAATCTGGTTGCTTTAGTAGTAAATATGACCAGTCTATCTTGTTTCGTTCAAATAATACACATACATGACATTACTTCAATATATATAATTTTATATCATCATGATGTCTGGCGCTTGATATTATTATAGTCATGTACTGTATGAAAGTGTCGAATCCATCTCTGTGGCATGTCTGTGTAAATGCATGTGTTACCATATATGGCTGTGCGTATTTGCAAGTATAGCGACTTATATGTGTGTAGTTTGTATGTTCTTTTTATGTAATATTTTTTACTTCGACACCTATTTATTGTATGGGGGGCCTTGATTTAAACTCTGGAGCTTTGGGAGTAATCAGTGGCCTGGCTTTGGCCTCTGGGAGGCTTGGCTCCATATGCAATAACACCTCCGGATTACGCTCTCTCGTGACCTGAAGGCCCTGCTACCTGTCTGCGGCTGGAGGTGTACTGCATCCCCAGTTCATGCTTCATCTACGTTTATCTTGGCTACGTTTAGCTTGGCCATGACCCCCTAATCTCCTGGACCCTACCACAAGTCTCCCAGTGGCTCTTGATACGTGACAATGGTGAATGGTCAGCAACAGCCACTGCTTTCAAACCTGTATTGTAGCTGCCTGTTATCCCCACACCCTGTCATCACTGTTGGAATTAATACTCTAAATCCCAGGTATCAGACCCTGGGGGGACTCCCTTGGTCTGTGCTTTAAATTCTAGTAGTGTATTTCTATTGTAAGACGCCATTTCATCAGCATTCTCATATCATATATGTTAAATAGTGCTAGAGTTCCATCTACTGAGGACCTTTATTGATTCATTTAATCTGCCTGTTGGAGCTCAATTCATTCACAATGTAAAACTTTGGAAAATGCCCTGAGTCTCGGGACTATCATCATGCCTAAAAGGCAACAAAAAACAAAATGGATCGGACCCAACCCAAAGTCTTAAAAAAATTTGCCTTCTCAACTACTAAATCTTCGGTGCGGCAGACACCCTCCCTACCTGATTCGGATTCAGACTCGGAGGACTCGGACCACTCCCCATTGACTCGGAAAAACTTACAAATGCTTTTCCGTGAAATCCAGGAGACAAGGAAATCTATTCAGGCGGTGCAGGTGGAAGTGCATACAGCGATTACCTATCAAGACCGATGTTACCGACCTTGGCGACAGAACGGACCACCTAGAATCCAAGGTGGATGAAGTGATCGCTTCCCAACAGGGATTGGGTGATGAACTTCATTGTCTAAAACAGGAGGTTCAGCTTATCCAGGAAGATCAGGACAACAGAGCATTAAGTAACAACCTCTGCATCAGAGGTGCCCTGAGGAAGTTGATAAGACGTCCTTAAATGATTACCTTAAAAACTGTTCTCGCACCTTTCGCCGACGACTCTGGAAGACCATCTATTGTTGGATAGGGCCCACAGGGCTCTTCGTCCCCGTTCACAAGATTCTTCTCAGTCTAGAGATGTAGGGGGTCATTCCGACCCGTTTGCACGCAGCGGTTTGTGGCTGCGGTGCGAACGGGTCCGGAATGCACATGCGCGGCGGCCGCACTGCACGTGCGTGACGTTGCCCGGCGAAGAGGTCGCCAGGTTACGTCGCGTCCTATGAAGAAAGCAGTCGCAGAGCCGACCGCAAGAAGATTGACAGAAAGAAGGCATACCTGGGCGGATCCGGACCGTTGGAGACCGTTTTTGAGGAGTCGAGAAGAAAACGCAGGCATGTCCAGCAGGACGGAGGGCGGATGTCTGACGTCAAAGCCGGCCCCAGCATCGCAGAGATCGTCGCACAGGGTCAGTATGTCCAGGCCTAGTCTTCTTTTACTTGAAATTATTTTTAGCTTAGCAGGGCTTCACAAGCGATCGCAGCCCTGCTAAACTAAAATACACTCCCCCATAGGCGTGGACTAGTAGATTGCAGCAGCAGCAAAAAGTTGCTGGCTGCTATCAACTCGGAATGACCACCGTTATTCTGCACTGCCATTATACAGATAAAGAGGATAAGGCTAGGAAGATCTCCAAATTACAGTTCCAAGGTCACTCACTCCAAATATCCAGGACATTGCACCTGCTACCTTGCTCAAGAGAAAGGACTTCAGGCCTATAACCTCAGTTCTTAATGACAACGGCATTTGCTACAGATGGGGTTTCCCCTTTTGCATCCTGGTATGGCACCGTAACCACCTTCATTCGACTAGAGACCTTGCTGAAGCTCACCGACTCCTGAACACCTTGGCTCTCTCCTCCATCAACCTTGTCTGATTCACCCAGAGCCGGCCATAGGCATAGGCAAACTAGGCAATTGCCTAGGGCATTTGATATGCCTAGGGGCATCAGCAGCTTCTGCTGATTAAAATGATAAGCAGCATGCCTATATTCTGTGTGTAGCAGTTCATATGCAGATACAGCCACAGTCACACACAGAATATAGACATGCTGCATATCATTTTAATCAGCAGACTCTGCTTGTGCATCCTAGCCACATAGCAATGCAAATAAGATGCATTTTCATAAAAAAAAGGTGCCCGATGTTAGCATTGAGGCAAGATTTATGAGGACACATCTGTATCCAAGCAGAGGCAGAGGTCAGTGTTGTGGCAGTGTGAGTGCTGTGTGCATGTGAGTGGGTTGGTTGTGCAGTAGTGTTCGGAATATGTGTAAGGAGCATTATGTGTGTCATGTAAAAATGCATTAATAATGTGCAACATATGTGTAAGGGGCACTGTGTGTGTCATTATGTGTATAAAGGCATTAATAATGTGCAGCATATGTGTTACAGGGTACTACTGTATGTGTGTCATTATGTGTATAGGGACACTAATAATGTGCAGCAAATGTGTAGGGGGCACTATGTGTGTCATTATGTGTATAAGGGCATTAATAATGTGCGGCATATATGTAAGGAGCATTATGTGTAAAAGGGCATTAATAAAGGTTGTCATAATGTGTAAGGTGCATTATGTTTATAAGGACATTAATAATGTGTAAGGGGCATTACTGTGTGGAATTATGTGTATAAATGCATTACTAATGTGTGGCATTATATGTATAAGGTGCTCTACTATGTGGCGTTGCGTATAGAAAGGGCACTACTGTGTCATCTAATATGAATAAAGAGCAATAGGGTGTGGTGTAATGTGAATAAGGAGCAATTCAGTGTGATGTAATGTGAATAAGGGGCTCTACTGTGAGGAGTAATGTTTATAAGGTAAAGTAATACTACTGTGGGATGTAATATGAATTATAGACACTATTGCATGATCAAATGTGAATAAAGTTGCAGTACTGTGTGGCGTAATTGGAATTGGGGTTACTATTGTGTGGCCATGCCCCTTGCCAGCAAAAACACACCCCTATTTAGGCTGTGCGCCAAATGTGCAAATTGTTCCTATTTAAAATATAGGGGGTACGAACACCAAAATAAGGACTGCTATGGGTGAAGGGTAATGGTGCTGGGAAAGAGGTGCAAGGTCAGAGGTGGAACCAGCGGTAGTGCTAGGGGGCACCAGCCAAAATCTTGCCTAGGGCATCATATTGGTTAGGGCCGGCTCTGGATTCACCGCAGCAGGTGCATGTTGCTACGCCCTTGGAAGCGAATGCTACGCCTCGGCACTCCCTGAAGCGAGACTGGATGAAAGTACCTTCTGCTAGGAAATCTGCTTCTGCTGGTCCTCTGACCTGATGCTCCATATGTCTTTAAGTTATTTAATCCTATGTTCTTCTATTTCGGAGTACACATATGATGTGGTGATATAATTTTTTTCCTATTTCCATGTCATCTTCTAGCCCTCATTTTTCCTCACCATCCCTATATGTGTCGAACCTAAGTTCTCTTCACTGTTTTAGTACCTGTTAGGTTTATTCATTGCTACGGCTTCCCCTAAAGGCAACATACTGTCCTGTTATGGAACTGGCGCCCCTTACCGAGTTGTCTGTTATTGCCCTCACCAGTTCCATACAATATCTGAATTGACCTCGGGTGGTTCCATATATAATATTGTCTACCATACATGGTAGTAGGGATTGGAGCACTTTGTTCCATCTTTTCTCCCTTTACCACTAGTCCTCAGACTCAGGACACATGATGGTCATTGTCTATTATTCCTGAATCCCCTAAGACTGCTAGGTCGCGTCCCCTTACCAGGGTTGTGGTCACCTAGTGACTCTTTTCTGTCATTTCCTGACCGGCATGTTAGAGCAGATGTCCTTTCTTCTGGTCCCAACATTCCCTTCTTCCCCACTTACCCCAAGTTCTGTTTCTCTTGTTTCTTTTTCTTTCTTCTCTCGGTCAAATGTATATTGATGTATATCAAATGCCATGTCTGTTTATAATGTTTTTGGTTTGGTTTGTTATAGAGGTGGGGAGTCCAGAGGGCGGACATGAGGCGACCCGAAGAGATGACTATCATGGCTCTTAGGCTATATTCACATAATGTTAACGGTTTGAACAGCCCTTCCAAACGCACCAAGCTCTATCTTTCACTTAAACAGGCCAAGAGCGATATAGTCTTTTTACAAGAGACTCACTTTAAGAAATCCTTTCACCCTGACCTAAAATTTAAGTCCTACCCACTTACATTTCACGCTTGGGATGCCACACACAAAAAAAGTTACATTTGAACTAGTGGACAGTCAGGTGGACAAATTAGGTAGATGGCTCATACTCAATAACACCCTATGAACCCTAGTTAATGTATATGCTCCGAACCAAAATCAAGCCATCTTTTTTATAAGTTTGAACTCTCATTTGACTAGACTGCATAAGGGGGAACTCATTGTAGCAGGTGATTTTAATGAAGTCGTTGACGCCTCCGTAGATAGATCCTCCCCTTCCTTTCCTCTTCCTTCTATTCCCAAACCCCCATCTTCTGTATCTCTGGCCTTGCTCGCTCTTTTGAAACACCAGTTGCTCTATGATTCACATAGATTAACTGAACCTCTAATTAGGGACTACACATTTTATTCCTCTGTTCACAATTCCTGCTCTAGGATTGATATGATCCTGCTCAGCCGGGACCTATCCTCTAAACTTACCTCTACGAGTATACTTCCTATGATATGGTCCGACCATTGCCCGATTACTGTTGATCTCCTTTCTATTGCCCCTCGTCCCCCTCCTGCCTCTTAGCAACCTCTTACATAGTCTGGAACTTACTGACCAAATTAAAAGTTGTCTTATTGACGATTTTCAGTATAATGATCTTACGGAGACTTCGCCTATAACTTTATGGGAAGCTCATAAGGCTGTCCTACACGGCCATTTGATAAGTCAGGCCTCTAGGTTCAAAAAGTCAAAGGAATCCCATTTCCTCTCTCTTTCTATTAGACTTCAGACACTTGAAAGGAAACATGAACTCTCCCCAACCCCTGCTAATTTGGAGCTCGTGCTGAAGGCGAAATCTGAGATTTCGCTTTCTCTATCAGAGCGCACAGCAAAGACTCTCAAGAGGCTTAAACAGACCTTTTATGAGAAAGGAGACAAAGCGGATAGAATTCTGTCATCCCGCTTCAGGGCACAGCGCTCTCAGAACAATATTCTGGCTGTACATACTGACTCCGTTGAGGTTACTTACTGTATGCTCCAGATGCCATAAATGGGGCATTGCAGGACTACTATAATAGAGTTTATAATTTTAAATCCTACTAATCCGAGTCCTAGTTCTCCAGATATTTTAATTTCAGAGTTCTTACAGCGAGCTCATATCCCTAGACTGTCTGAGCTTGCCTCCTCAGAGTGGAATAAGGATATAACAGACAAGGAAATTGCTGCCGTCTTGAAGAACTTTAAATTGTCTAAAGCTCCAGGCCCTGATAGCTTTTCGGCCTCGTACTATAAGAAATTTGCTTCCATTTTGGACCCCATCTCAGAATATTATTTAATGCTGTACTCCTATGGGACCCCATTCCCTAGCAGTATGCTAAAAGCTAAAATGATAGTTATTCATGAGGAAGGCAGAAACCCCTGAGACTGCGCTAATTATAGGCCAATATCCCTACTGAATCTGGATATAAAACTATACGCCAAAATTCTAGCTACTCGTCTCAATAGTGATGATCAGGTAGGTTTTATTCCTGGACGTCAGGCCCGGGGACAACAATGGAAGAGCAATAGATCTTATACAACTATTGAACTGCAGACACACTCCATCTATTGTTCTTTCTCTTGATGCCGAAAAGGCGTTTGACTGCATTTTATGGCCCTTCTTATTTCAAACCTTGCAGGCGTTCGGTATATCGTCAGAATTTCGAATGGGAGTCTAAGCTTTCTATTCCTCCCCATAGCTAAAGTTCTTATTAACGGAATACTATCCACTCCCTTCCCATTATCTAATGGAACAAGACAAGGATGCCCTCTCTCCCCCCTGGTGTTTGCCATGGTTATATAACCCCTGGCTTCTATGATAAGAAATTCTGATAGGATACGGGTAGTGACAGTGAGTCCGCAGGTATTTAAGATCTCGCTATTTGCGGATGATGTATTGTTGTCCTTTACGCAGCCGCAGTTGTCTCTTCCAGCCTTGTATCAGATTATAGAGGAATATGGATCCCTTTCGGGCTATAAAATAAATTTTATTAAATCCAAAGCCATGCTATTACATGTTTTAGGAGATCTACACGCTCCGTGCATTCTTTCTACGATCTTCGCTGGCAGAGCAATATGATTAAGTACTTAGGGGTCTATATTACAGCCCACTATAGCTCTTTGTACTCTGAGAATTTTACGCGTCTTTTCAGTAAGATTAAATATGATCTAGCAGATGGAGGGCCCATATCATATCCTGACTGGGTAGGATAATTGCCCTCAAAATGACAGTTATGCCGCAACTTCTTTACCTCTTTCAAACTCTACCTGTCAGAATTCCGGAGAGAGTTCTTAGAGTTGCCCAGACCTCTTTTGTGAAGTTTGGAATGATAAACCCCCAAGAATTGCTCTTACTGTACTTAGGCTCCCTTGTTCTGAGGGTGGTCAGGGTTTAACAGATATTACATTTTATTACCTGGTTAGCCACTTGAGCCAAATTGTAGCCTCTTTTGTACCCCACGGCTCTATTGCCTGGGTGGATTTAGAAGCCTTTTCCTTAGGATTCCATTCATTGGATTCTCTGTGGGGTCTTGGCAAATCATATCAACTCGCTCTGACAAAATTTTCTCCTCTTAAATTCCATCTTTTCATCTGGAATAAATCTCTAGCGCAATATAAATTGTCTTCCTCTTGCTCCCCCCTCATCCCCCTTTGGGACAACCCTGCTTTTCCCGCTGGGGTTTCACCTCTTGGATTCATACCCTGGCATAATGCTGGGGTCCATATGGTACATGATCTAGTCTGCAAGATAACTGGATGACAATAGATGATCTCAAATATAAGTTATCCTTTTACCCGCCCTTCTTTGCATACTTTCTGATTCGCCATTTCCTTCTCTCTTTACCTCAAAATGACGTTATGCAGAATCTTACTCACTTTGAATCGTTATGTGCCAAAAGATCTTTATGTAGTGGGCTGATCTCGCTAATATATCATATGTTGTTTGGAGCTTCCTCGGTCTCACAAACTCGCCATGAATGGGAGTGGGAAAGGGACCTGGGCCCTCCCCTGGACGATCCCTGTTGGGAAGAAGTACGAGAGGGCATAACTAAAAGCTCTATCTCAACCCGACTCAAGGAAACATCTTATAAATTATACTATCGGTGGTACTACACTCCGGACAAATTGTCCAGGATATTCCCTTCTGCTACCCGCTTGTTGGCGAGGATGTGGTCAAAGAGGAACTCTTTTCCATATCTGGTGGACTTGTCCACATATAACTAACTTTTGGAATAAAGTACTCGATATATTGAAATCCCTCTCTGGTCTCCCACTCAAGTTGGACCCGTGGGTATTCTTATTAGCACGCCCATTTCCAGATTTAGATCCACTCTTGAATAAATTGTTTTCCCATATATTAGTGGCTTCTAGATCCTTAATTGCTAGGAATTGGAAGTCCTCCGCTGCCCCTACTATCCCTGCACTGACTAATTCTATTTGGTTTGTCGCTAATATGGAGAAAATTACTTATTGTTTACATGACTGTCCCCACTGTTAAGTTTGTTCAAATTACAAGAAAAAGCAATGCATACGCACACTGACATTTGAGCCGCTGCGGCCGCTAATCATATACATATAACAGCTAAATTGTGTATATACGTTAGGTATAGACGCTGACACGTTATGCTCATGATATAGCGACACGTGTGGCTGAATACACTTTACCACAAACAAGAATGGAATGCGACACCAGTAGTCAAATGTAATGTTGTGGTCCAACGCATCAATAGTATTTACTTGAGAATATACAGATAAAAGGTACAACAATATACAGAGAAGAGCTACAACCAATAATACATACATTTAAATGCGAGCGCTCCTGGATCCAGGCCTCAGTCAGTCTTGGCAAGATTACCTCAGAGAATAGGGACTGAACCTGGTCAGGAGGCCTCTCTTTTATACAGTTTGTCCAAATACAGTACAAAGGGGAGTGTAAGCTCTTCTTTCATAGGTCAGGGGGCAAGTAATTTACAGTACATGAGGGGTTATAGGTTGGTTTGAATAAATGGGTGATGCTTGGTCCAGGGTGCACTTGCAGATGTTAGTCTCTAGTTTCTTGCCGAATATCATAAGTACAGTACAATAGCAGTTTGCGAATATTAAATTTCTGCATATATCTATACGCAGAAACATGCGATAAACTGTAAATAGCAACCGGAATGTAGATCTTAAAATACTGCACATCTGGATACCAAACACTAAGTCCTAACACTGCTCCATCCCCTCACACCAAGTAAAGATGAATATCTCCGTTGTTTTACCTTTAAAGTGTATGTAAGTTGCTGACAATGTATATGGAGACTATGTGTAAATTATGCACTATATGAATAAGATATATGTCTTTGTGGCTTTTCTGTGCAAATGCATATGCTACCATAAATAACCTGTGTACGTAACGTGCGTGTATGCGTACGCACAGCGGTAACACGCACGAACAGAGGCCACTCTGTTTGGAGTTTGTATGTTGTGTGTATGTAATATTTTTGACTATGACACCACAAATTTGAACTAGTTTGAACTAGTTTGGGGCCCCTGGTTGCTTATGATGTCTCCCTCACACTGATTTTCAAATTGATATCGGTCTCAGACCTTCTGGATTCGTTAACAATGTCGTCCCTCTGTCCTTCCTCTGGACATCCTCCTGCTCTTTTCTTGTTTTAGAACAGTATATTGTCCTTTTATATGTGCTTATGCTGTTATGTTTATGTTTTATATTTTGTTACACTGTGTGCCCTCTACACCCCATGGACTAAAACGTCCCTGTTCTTTTCCTTCCGTCTCTGTCCTTCTATCCCCACTCTCCCTTTTCCCTTTCCTTTTTCTCTATTCCTCTTTACTTCTCTCCTCCCGGTGTATTGTCAGCTCTTATGGGACATCTTTAAATGTAAAAATTGAAAAATACCAAGGAGAATTGTTTATACCCTTTATTATACACTTACATCTGTTTTGTACTCTCTCTCTCTCTATATATATATATGTATATGGGTATGGCGTTCATTACAATAAGTGAATTTTTTACAATAAAATGAAAATATGTACAGTATATTGTATAAATAACTGGTTAGTTTAAAAAGACATATATGTCAATTTCTATATTTAATCCGGTTGGTTGTAAGGTCTGCATGTAGTAAATTCAGTTGGTTTCTTTTCTTCTTGGTTCCAATGGATAGACACCGCTACAGCACGAGGTATACGAGGGAACCAAGAGCCGGATACTAGCAAGAAGCCGCTGCTAGCGGCTGAATAATGTAGGGAAAGCAGGGACAGAATTAATCTGTAACCGCCTCCACCAGCAGTGAAAATTAACCGGACAAACTATCGAAACCCTCATTGCTCATTAAATTCTAGACTTCTCCTAAAAACATTCATGGAAGAGCTATTTACATTAACTAACAACCATTTTATTTGTACAGGTATGAGCGTTCATAGCAGTGCCGTAACTAGACATTTTAGCGCTGTGTGCAAGAAACAGCACCGGCTCCGCCCCCCCATATACATATCAGGGCCAAATATAGGGGTGTGGCTTCACATGGAAGGGGCATGGCCACAGAGCTCCCTTTTACACATTACGGCAGGCAGAGCTCCCTTACACATTACGGCAGGTAGAGCTCCCATTTACACATTACGGCAGGTAGAGTCCCCTTTTACATAGTACATCAGGTAGAGCTCCCTTTTACACATTACGGCAGGAAGAGTCCCCCTTTTTACACATTACGGCAGGTAGAGTCCCCCTTTTTACTTATTACGGCAGTCAGAGTCTCCTTTGTACCATTATGATGGCAGAGTCCCCCTTTTTACACAATAGGCAGCAGAGTCCCCCTTTTTACACATTAGGCAGCAGAGTCCCCCTTTTTACACATTAGGCAGTAGAGTCCCTCTTTTTTACACATTACAGCAGCAGAGTGGCACAGTGGGGGAGAACTAGGGAGAACGGTGAGAGGAACACGGGGAAAGGATTAGGGAGAGAGCAGGTGAGAGGAACACGGGGGGAGGGCTAGAGAGAGAGCAGGTGAGAGGAACATGGGGGGAGGCCTAGAGAGAGAGGTGAGAGAAACGCGGGGGAAGGATTAGGGAGAGAGCAGGTAAGAGGTACGCGGGGGGAGCTAGGGAGAGAGCAGGTGAGAGGAATGCAGGGGGTTTAGGGAAAGAGCAGGTGAGAGGAACGTGGGGGGAGGATTAGGGAGAGAGCAGGTGAGAGGAACGCGGGAAGAGGATTAGGGAGAGCAGGTGAGAGGAAAGCAGGGGGGTTAGGGAAAGAACAGGTGAGAGGACGCGGGGGGCTAGGGAGAGAGCAGGAGAGAGGAATGCGGGGGGAGGGCTAGAGAGAGCAGGTAAGAGGAACGCGGGGGGAGGGCTAGAGAGAGCAGGTGAGAGGAACGCGGGGGAGGTCTACAGAGAGAGCAGGTGAGAGGACCGCGGGGGGGGGGGGATAAAGGAGAGAGCAGGTGAGAGGAATGCGGGAGGGGGCTAGGGAGAGAGCAGTTGATAGGAACATGGCGGGGGGCTACGGAGACAGCAGATGAGAGTAACGGGGAGGGCTTGAAATAGAGGTAAGCAGCATATAGAGGGGGGAGTTATGGAGAGAGCATGTGAGAGGCACACTAGGGAGGGAGGGAAGGAGAGTGGGTTGTAAAAAGTCTCTACCCTGTTGTGGTGGTGTGCGCCCCTGTGAATCCGACTGGAGTGAGAAGTGCAGCGCTGACAGGTGCTGGTGTACGGTCCCTGCTTCATCCACGCCTTCCCCGGCTCTTCCGCAGCTGCAGCTCTCCATGTCAGGGTGTGTGGGTGCACGCTATCGAACACTGTGTGGGCGTGCATGATGACGTCACGCCTGGCGTTGAGCGCAGCTGGAGGGAAGGGAAGATCAGCCGCTGCCAGGGTCCGGGTGACACAGTCCTCATCCTCCACTCCACTTAGAAATGCAGGTGAGTGGAGTGGAGTGGTGCACACTGCAGCCCAGTATTGCTGTTGGGGAGGAGAAGGAAGAGGGATGTAGAGGTCGAGGACGGCACCTGGTAGACCACACCATGCTCCTCTGCAAGTCAGCAGTGCTGCAGCGGCGATGGCGAGCAGGAGGTAGTGTGGCGTGGACCTGCGGGTGCCTGTGGAGATTTTTCCGCCCCACAGAGCATTGCGCTGTGTGCAATGCCCCTCCCGCCAACACCTAGTTACGGCTCTGGTTCATAGATTATACAAGCGCTCCTTTCTTATCATTATTATTTATTTTTCATCCACTAGGGGTCACTGGAGTACTCTTGGGATATGGACGGTGCGTTAGCAGGGATAGGCACATTTAAATGTGTAACCCTCCTTTACCTTCATACTCCCCAGAAACCTCAGTGTTTTTTATGTGCCTCAGGGATAGCACATCGTGGACTCAGGCTCCACATATTTCGTTTTATTTTTCCTTTTATTTTTAATTTTACATTTTACTTTTTCTCCACAGCCCTTCCCAGATTATTAAGAAGCTTGGGTCCGGGTCTGTGTGTGCTGCTACAAGCAGCAAAGGCTTGTCGGCACTCAGACAGAGGAGACCCGCCATAGACCTTCATCAGCATAAGCTGATTCCAGCCTTGGCTGAGGGAGCAGGACAGAGCTTACTGAGAAGCCCCGTTAGTACTCCAGACTCCAAGTAGGTAATGAGCGGTGGTCAGCTCACGCTGCAGCCGCTCCATGTGTATCACTGTTATGTTTTTAACTGTTGCATGTCAGCCAGAGGTCTGTATGTGTGTATGGCGCTGTATGGTTGTATGAGACTCACTCTTCCCACACACTCCAGTATATCACGGCACACAGCTCACGCTGCCGTCGCTCTGTACACTGCCTACACCCTCTCCCTAGGCCACAATGTATGCGGGAGGGAGATTTATGCTGTCTGCTGCTTGGCGCCGCCGCATCCCCAGCCGTTGCTATGAGAGCCTGCACCAGCGCTGTATGCAGCTTCCCCAGCCGCAGACTGTTTCACCAGCGGCGCCAGCGCTCTGTGCAGCTTCCCCAGTGTCGCTAGGAGAGCGGGTGGTCAGCTCCCGCTGCCACCGCCCTGTTTAGTGGGGGGAGGTTTCCGCGCTCCGCTAGGCACCTGTTACAGCCGCCACTCGGTGAGAGGGGACAGGTCACGATGCAGCCACTTACACTAGTACACGGAGCTTCATATAGCAGGAACACCGCGTCTCTCTACAAAAGTAGGTAGAGTTGTATATAATTGACAGCTCTAGCCAGCGATTCCCCTCAGCAAGGGAAGCCAGGCAGTGTGCTTTATTGTGATTATGTGTAGCTTCTAAGTTACAGTAAATTCATAGGCATCATGTAAGCGGACCAGGCTATTAAACCTAGCCTAATTGATATATATGTATGTGTGTGTGTGTATATATATATATATATATATATATATATGTGTATATATATATATATAATGTGTGTTAAAAGAAACATACTAAGACGCCATTTTAACTAGAGATGAGCGCCGGAAATTTTTCGGGTTTTGTGTTTTGGTTTTGGGTTCGGTTCCGCGGCCGTGTTTTGGGTTCGACCGCGTTTTGGCAAAACCTCACCGAATTTTTTTTGTCGGATTCGGGTGTGTTTTGGATTCGGGTGTTTTTTTAAAAAAACCCTAAAAAACAGCTTAAATCATAGAATTTGGGGGTAATTTTGATCCCAAAGTATTATTAACCTCAAAAAACATAATTTACACTCATTTTCAGCCTATTCTGAACACATCACACCTCACAATATTATTTTTAGTCCTAAAATTTGCACCGAGGTCGCTGTGTGAGTAAGATAAGCGACCCTAGTGGCCGACACAAACACCGGGCCCATCTAGGAGTGGCACTGCAGTGTCACGCAGGATGGCCCTTCCAAAAAACCCTCCCCAAACAGCACATGACGCAAAGAAAAAAAGAGGCGCAATGAGGTAGCTGACTGTGTGAGTAAGATTAGCGACCCTAGTGGCCGACACAAACACCGGGCACATCTAGGAGTGGCACTGCAGTGTCACGCAGGATGTCCCTTCCAAAAAACCCTCCCCAAACAGCACATGACGCAAAGAAAAAAAGAGGCGCAATGAGGTAGCTGTGTGAGTAAGATTAGCGACCCTAGTGGCCGACACAAACACCGGGCCCATCTAGGAGTGGCACTGCAGTGTCACGCAGGATGTCCCTTCCAAAAAACCCTCCCCAATCAGCACATGATGCAAAGAAAAAGAAAAGAAAAAAGAGGTGCAAGATGGAATTATCCTTGGGCCCTCCCACCCACCCTTATGTTGTATAAACAAAACAGGACATGCACACTTTAACCAACCCATCATTTCAGTGACAGGGTCTGCCACACGACTGTGACTGATATGACGGGTTGGTTTGGACCCCCCCCAAAAAAGAAGCAATTAATCTCTCCTTGCACAAACTGGCTCTACAGAGGCAAGATGTCCACCTCATCTTCACCCTCCGATATATCACCGTGTACATCCCCCTCCTCACAGATTATCAATTCGTCCCCACTGGAATCCACCATCTCAGCTCCCTGTGTACTTTGTGGAGGCAATTGCTGCTGGTCAATGTCTCCGCGGAGGAATTGATTATAATTCATTTTAATGAACATCATCTTCTCCACATTTTCTGGATGTAACCTCGTACGCCGATTGCTGACAAGGTGAGCGGCGGCACTAAACACTCTTTCGGAGTACACACTTGTGGGAGGGCAACTTAGGTAGAATAAAGCCAGTTTGTGCAAGGGCCTCCAAATTGCCTCTTTTTCCTGCCAGTATAAGTACGGACTGTGTGACGTGCCTACTTGGATGCGGTCACTCATATAATCCTCCACCATTCTATCAATGTTGAGAGAATCATATGCAGTGACAGTAGACGACATGTCCGTAATCGTTGTCAGGTCCTTCAGTCCGGACCAGATGTCAGCATCAGCAGTCGCTCCAGACTGCCCTGCATCACCGCCAGCGGGTGGGCTCGGAATTCTGAGCCTTTTCCTCGCACCCCCAGTTGCGGGAGAATGTGAAGGAGGAGATGTTGACAGGTCGCGTTCCGCTTGACTTGACAATTTTGTCACCAGCAGGTCTTTCAACCCCAGCAGACCTGTGTCTGCCGGAAAGAGAGATCCAAGGTAGGCTTTAAATCTAGGATCGAGCACGGTGGCCAAAATGTAGTGCTCTGATTTCAACAGATTGACCACCCGTGAATCCTTGTTAAGCGAATTAAGGGCTGCATCCACAAGTCCCACATGCCTAGCGGAATCGCTCCGTGTTAGCTCCTTCTTCAATGCCTCCAGCTTCTTCTGCAAAAGCCTGATGAGGGGAATGACCTGACTCAGGCTGGCAGTGTCTGAACTGACTTCACGTGTGGCAAGTTCAAAGGGCATCAGAACCTTGCACAACGTTGAAATCATTCTCCACTGCACTTGAGACAGGTGCATTCCATCTCCTATATCGTGCTCAATTGTATAGGCTTGAATGGCCTTTTGCTGCTCCTCCAACCTCTGAAGCATATAGAGGGTTGAATTCCACCTCGTTACCACTTCTTGCTTCAGATGATGGCAGGGCAGGTTCAGTAGTTTTTGGTGGTGCTCCAGTCTTCTGTACGTGGTGCCTGTACGCCGAAAGTGTCCCGCAATTTTTCTGGCCACCGACAGCATCTCTTGCACGCCCCTGTCGTTTTTTAAAAAATTCTGCACCACCAAATTCAAGGTATGTGCAAAACATGGGACGTGCTGGAATTTGCCCATATTTAATGCACACACAATATTGCTGGCGTTGTCCGATGCCACAAATCCACAGGAGAGTCCAATTGGGGTAAGCCATTCCGCGATGATCTTCCTCAGTTGCCGTAAGAGGTTTTCAGCTGTGTGCGTATTCTGGAAAGCGGTGATACAAAGCGTAGCCTGCCTAGGAAAGAGTTGGCGTTTGCGAGATGCTGCTACTGGTGCCGCCGCTGCTGTTCTTGCGGCGGGAGTCCATACATCTACCCAGTGGGCTGTCACAGTCATATAGTCCTGACCCTGCCCTGCTCCACTTGTCCACATGTCCGTGGTTAAGTGGACATTGGGTACAACTGCATTTTTTAGGACACTGGTGAGTCTTTTTCTGACGTCCGTGTACATTCTCGGTATCGCCTGCCTAGAGAAGTGGAACCTAGATGGTATTTGGTAACGGGGGCACACTGCCTCAATAAATTGTCTAGTTCCCTGTGAACTAACGGCGGATACCGGACGCACGTCTAACACCAACATAGTTGTCAAGGACTCAGTTATCCGCTTTGCAGTAGGATGACTGCTGTGATATTTCATCTTCCTCGCAAAGGACTGTTGAACAGTCAATTGCTTACTGGAAGTAGTACAAGTGGGCTTACGACTTCCCCTCTGGGATGACCATCGACTCCCAGCGGCAACAACAGCAGCGCCAGCAGCAGTAGGCGTTACACGCAAGGATGCATCGGAGGAATCCCAGGCAGGAAAGGACTCGTCAGACTTGCCAGTGACATGGCCTGCAGGACTATTGGCATTCCTGGGGAAGGAGGAAATTGACACTGAGGGAGTTGGTGGGGTGGTTTGCGTGAGCTTGGTTACAAGAGGAAGGGATTTACTGGTCAGTGGACTGCTTCCGCTGTCACCCAAAGTTTTTGAACTTGTCACTGACTTATTATGAATGCGCTGCAGGTGACGTATAAGGGAGGATGTTCCGAGGTGGTTAACGTCCTTACCCCTACTTATTACAGCTTGACAAAGGGAACACACGGCTTGACACCTGTTGTCCGCATTTCTGGTGAAATACCTCCACACCGAAGAGCTGATTTTTTTGGTATTTTCACCTGGCATGTCAACGGCCATATTCCTCCCACGGACAACAGGTGTCTCCCCGGGTGCCTGACTTAAACAAACCACCTCACCATCAGAATCCTCCTGGTCAATTTCCTCCCCAGCGCCAGCAACACCCATATCCTCCTCATCCTGGTGTACTTCAACACTGACATCTTCAATCTGACTATCAGGAACTGGACTGCGGGTGCTCCTTCCAGCACTTGCAGGGGGCGTGCAAATGGTGGAAGGCGCATGCTCTTCACGTCCAGTGTTGGGAAGGTCAGGCATCGCAACCGACACAATTGGACTCTCCTTGTGGATTTGGGATTTCAAAGAACGCACAGTTCTTTGCGGTGCTTTTGCCAGCTTGAGTCTTTTCAGTTTTCTAGCGAGAGGCTGAGTGCTTCCATCCTCATGTGAAGCTGAACCACTAGCCATGAACATAGGCCAGGGCCTCAGCCGTTCCTTGCCACTCCGTGTGGTAAATGGCATATTGGCAAGTTTACGCTTCTCCTCCGACAATTTTATTTTAGGTTTTGGAGTCCTTTTTTTTCTGATATTTGGTGTTTTGGATTTGACATGCTCTGTACTATGACATTGGGCATCGGCCTTGGCAGACGACGTTGCTGGCATTTCATCGTCTCGGCCATGACTAGTGGCAGCAGCTTCAGCACGAGGTGGAAGTGGATCTTGATCTTTCCCTAATTTTGGAACCTCAACTTTTTTGTTCTCCATATTTTATAGGCAGAACTAAAAGGCACCTCAGGTAAACAATGGAGATGGATGGATTGGATACTAGTATACAATTATGGACGGACTGCCACGGTTAGGTGGTATAAAAAAACCACGGTTAGGTGGTATATATTATAATAATAATACAATTATGGATGGACGGACTGCCTGCCGACTGCCGACACAGAGGTAGCCACAGCCGTGAACTACCGCACTGTACACTGGTTGATAAAGAGATAGTAGTATACTCGTAACAACTAGTATGACACTATGACGACGGTATAAAGAATGAAAAAAAAACCACGGTTAGGTGGTATATATTATAATAATAATACAATTATGGATGGACGGACTGCCTGCCGACTGCCGACACAGAGGTAGCCACAGCCGTGAACTACCGCACTGTACACTGGTTGATAAAGAGATAGTAGTATACTCGTAACAACTAGTATGACACTATGACGACGGTATAAAGAATGAAAAAAAAACCACGGTTAGGTGGTATATATTATAATAATAATACAATTATGGATGGACGGACTGCCTGCCGACTGCCGACACAGAGGTAGCCACAGCCGTGAACTACCGCACTGTACACTGGTTGATAAAGAGATAGTAGTATACTCGTAACAACTAGTATGACACTATGACGACGGTATAAAGAATGAAAAAAAAACCACGGTTAGGTGGTATATATTATAATAATAATACAATTATGGATGGACGGACTGCCTGCCGACTGCCGACACAGAGGTAGCCACAGCCGTGAACTACCGCACTGTACACTGGTTGATAAAGAGATAGTAGTATACTCGTAACAACTAGTATGACACTATGACGACGGTATAAAGAATGCAAAAAAAACCACAGTTAGGTGGTATATATTATAATAATAATACAATTATGGATGGACGGACTGCCTGCCGACTGCCGACACAGAGGTAGCCACAGCCGTGAACTACCGCACTGTACACTGGTTGATAAAGAGATAGTAGTATACTCGTAACAACTAGTATGACACTATGACGGTATAAAGAATGAAAAAAAAACCACGGTTAGGTGGTATATATTATAATAATAATACAATTATGGATGGACGGACTGCCTGCCGACTGCCGACACAGAGGTAGCCACAGCCGTGAACTACCGCACTGTACACTGGTTGATAAAGAGATAGTAGTATACTCGTAACAATTAGGATGACACTATGACGGTATAAAGAATGAAAAAAAAACCACGGTTAGGTGGTAGGTATATAATAATAAATAATACAATTCTGGTCGGACGGACTGCCTGCCGTGTGCCGACACAGAGGTAGCCACAGCCGTGAACTACCGCACTGTACACTGGTTGATAAAGAGATAGTAGTATACTCGTAACAATTAGGATGACACTATGACGGTATAAAGAATGAAAAAAAAACCACGGTTAGGTGGTAGGTATATAATAATAAATAATACAATTCTGGTCGGACGGACTGCCTGCCGTGTGCCGACACAGAGGTAGCCACAGCCGTGAACTACCGCACTGTACACTGGTTGATAAAGAGATAGTAGTATACTCGTAACAATTAGGATGACACTATGACGGTATAAAGAATGAAAAAAAAACCACGGTTAGGTGGTAGGTATATAATAATAAATAATACAATTCTGGTCGGACGGACTGCCTGCCGTGTGCCGACACAGAGGTAGCCACAGCCGTGAACTACCGCACTGTACACTGGTTGATAAAGAGATAGTAGTATACTCGTAACAATTAGGATGACACTATGACGGTATAAAGAATGAAAAAAAAACCACGGTTAGGTGGTAGGTATATAATAATAAATAATACAATTCTGGTCGGACGGACTGCCTGCCGTGTGCCGACACAGAGGTAGCCACAGCCGTGAACTACCGCACTGTACACTGGTTGATAAAGAGATAGTAGTATACTCGTAACAATTAGGATGACACTATGACGGTATAAAGAATGAAAAAAAAACCACGGTTAGGTGGTAGGTATATAATAATAAATAATACAATTCTGGTCGGACGGACTGCCTGCCGTGTGCCGACACAGAGGTAGCCACAGCCGTGAACTACCGCACTGTACTGTGTCTGCTGCTAATATAGACTGGTTGATATTTAAAGAGATATTAGTAGTATACAACAATACTATACTGGTGGTCAGGCACTGGTCACCACTCCTGCAGCAAAAGTGTGCACTGTTAATTAATATAATTGTACTCCTGGCTCCTGCTAACAACCTGCAGTGCTCCCCAGTCTCCCCCACAATTAATTATAAGCTTTTAATTTATACATTGATGACTGTGCAGCACACTGGGCTGAGCTGAGTGCACACAGACTGAGTCACACTGTGTGACTGACTGTGCTGTGTATCGTTTTTTTTTTCAGGCAGAGAACGGATATAGCAGAGAGAAGTGAACGGATATATTATATTAAATAAAAGTTAACTAGCAACTGCACTGGTCACTGACTGTGGTAAACTAACTCTGTCTGCGACTCTGCACAATCTCTCTCTATCTAATCTATCTATCTCTATTCTAATGGAGAGGACGCCAGACACGTCCTCTCCCTATCAATCTCAATGCACGAGTGAAAATGGCGGCGACGCGCGGCTCCTTATATAGAATCCGAGTCTCGCGATAGAATCCGAGCCTCGCGAGAATCCGACAGCGTCATGATGACGTTCGGGCGCGCTCGGGTTAACCGAGCAAGGCGGGAAGATCCGAGTCGCTCGGACCCGTGGAAAAAAAAGTGAAGTTCGTGCGGGTTCGGATTCAAAGAAACCGAACCCGCTCATCTCTAATTTTAACACTACTTCCTGGTTCTTCCTACAGGAAATTAGTGTAGGTCCTACACAACACGGCCTCTGGAGGGGGCAGGGGTGTTGTAGATTTTGTCAGGGCAACACACACTTAAAGAAAGATCCAAAGGCAGATGCTTCTACACTTGTTATTTTTTTTTCCTAAGTTGTAGGAACACTTGTAAAACTGTATTACGGTCTGTCTATCTGCAAAGCAGCTTGCTGCAATAACTGTGATAGTGCATTATGCTCACAATAAGTCAGCATTGTTAGCTACACGGCAAGAACATGTGGTGCCTAAGTCTGATTTACGGTTAATGACGTCTAAGCAGCCAGAGTGGCCTATGGATATTTCAATAACTTTACATTTGTTAAAGTATTCATCGTTTGTCTTCGAATTTCCTGGTATCTTCAGTAGTACATTCAAACGATTCAATGCCATGCCTCATGTCTCTGGAAGAAAGGCCAGGGTCACATAGTGAGGTCACTCAGGGCCCGGCCATTGATTATCTTATCAATGCCAGGTGCTAGCTTTCACTAACACATTGTTTGCCAAAAGACAATGGGTGATGGTGTGTTTTCTTATTCAGATATCTTAATAAGCAGTTGGCATAAATATGAGAAATGTTTTGGGGGGTTTTCTCTATACCACAGCGATTTTCTGACAGCATTATTCAGTTTCAAAGCTGTTAAACAAGTTAATTATTCTGTTCCCAGCTGCAACAACGCTGGAAAAAAAAATCGGTAAGAGCATAAGCCGGAGGCCATGTTAAAATCCATATATAAGGCACCAGGAGTGTTGCTTAGACAACAAGGTAGTGGTTGGTTGCATAGGCAGAACAACAAGTTAGACCTACAACAGTGTTGTTCCTCAGACACTGATTACATTTGTCAGTCAGCTGATTATTTAGATACTGCTTCTATGGATGTCAGGTTAGTTCTCGGCTTTCAGCTTCCCTGATTAAGGTCCACCGGGTGCTTTGGTTACGTTCTTGCCAATCCGAGTCATGTTAGAGATAAACCTCCTTCTATCAAGTCCCTTCAATTATCTGTACGATACCGTTTGTTTACCAATCGATTGGAAATCACAGGAAGCAGACAACACATGCAGTTATGTCCACAAAATGAGACTGCAGCTACTTTATTCAGCATGACATTATATAGCAGAAACTTACTTTCATGAAAAACTGATATACGTCACAAAGTATAACAAAATGCATCTCTTCCCAGAAACCCCCTCTAGCTAACCCCCTCCGTTGTGTCCTTCAAGAGAAGTCTAAACACAAGACAAACTGCCGAATAACATGTTTTCAAGCCTTATAGCTACGACCTTGCTTCTCACAGAACGTCCTATGAAATGTCAGCATTATTATGATTTCTCAGTAAAGCATACTTCTTCACTACATCATGGCTGCTAATTAACAAAATGGCTGATACTGCTTAAGCTCAATACATCTATCTCCCTCAGTCCCTCCTTTTCAGAATAAAATGACATTACAGTTGATAATAATATGACATTACAGTTGAGCTACAATAATATGATATTACAGTTGAGCTACAAGGCATCACACAAACTCTACCTACAAGAGGTGGTCATTCCGAGGTGATCGCTCGCTAGCAGTTTGTAGCAGCCGTGCAAACGCTATGCCGCCGCCCACTGGGAGTGTATTTTAGCTTAGCAGAAGTGCGAATGAATGTCGCAGAGCGGCTACAAAGTTTTTTGTGCAGTTTCAGAGTAGCTCAAAACCTACTCAGCGCTTGAGATCATTTTAGACTGTTCAGTTCCTGTTTTGACATCACAAACACGCCCAGCGTTCGCCCAGCCACACCTTCATTTTTCCTGGCACGCCTGCGTTTTTCCAAACACTCCCTGAAAACGGTCAGTTGCCACCCAGAAACACCCACTTCATGTCAATCACTCTGCGGCCACCAGTGCGACTGAAATGCTTCGCTAGACCCTGTGCAAAACAACATCGTTCGTTGTGCCCGTACGACGCGCGGGCGCATTGCGCCGCATATGCATGCGCAGAACTGCCATTTTTTTGCCTGATCGCTGCGCTGCGAACAAATGCAGCTAGCGATCAACTCGGAATGACCACCTAAGCAAACAGTCTAGCTATAATGGTGCTAAAGGCTATGTTCCCGTAGGACCGTGCTTGTCACTCTATCCCACGGAAGGTAAAGAACCGTTCGCACCATGGGGTCATTCCGAGTTGATCGCTCGCTAGCAGTTTTTAGCAGCCGTGCAAACGCTATGCCGCCGCCCACTTGGCGTGTATTTTAGCTTAGCAGAAGTGCAAACATTTTTATCACAGTGCGCCTGCAAAAAAAATTTGTGTCGTTTCAGAGTAGCTCAAAACCTACTCAGCGCTTGCAATCACTTCAGACAGGCCCGGCGCCCTTGGGTGGCGACTACTGGAGGGCGGAACGAAAGTGAAAGAGAACACACACACTCACACACACACTCCTCCTATTCTTTAAGAGGAGCAGCTCGTTGGCGCCTGGCCCACCACGTCTGACTGTCTGCCAGTGCCGTGCCTTCAAACGTGAGTTGACTGTGTCTGTGTGTGCCTGCCAGTGCCCTACTTAAGTTCTTCTTCAACCCGGCCTGCCGTCAGTGCCGTGCAGCCGCCCCCCCCCCCCCCCCGGGCCCCCACCTCTGCGATCATAGCCCACAGCTGAGCCGCCCACAGAGGAATCATAACGTGGGACTCAGGAGCGCAGGCGGCAGCAGCAGCAGGCTGCGCATTATACTCATTCCTGAGGAATGAGTTATAATGCACAGCCTGCTGCTGCTGCCGCCTGCGCT